>NW_027422618.1:0-600000 GCF_048934315.1 Petromyzon marinus | reverse complement strand
CTCAGCGTCTCAGGGTCTCAGTGTCTCAGTGTCTCAGTGTCCCAGTGTCTCAGTGTCTCAGTGTCTCAGTGTCCCAGTGTCTCAGTGTCACAGTGTCTCAGTGTCTCAGTGTCCCAGTGTCTCAGTGTCTCAGTGTCCCAGTGTCCCAGTGTCTCAGTGTCTCAGTGTCTCAGTGTATCAGTGTCTCAGTGTCTCAGTGTCTCAGTGTCCCAGTGTCTCAGTGTCTCAGTGTCCCAGTGTCTCAATGTCCCAATGTCCCAGTGTCTCAATGTCTCAGTGTCTCAGTGTCCCAGTGTCTCAGTCTCTCAGTGTCCCAGTGTCCCAGTGTCCCAGTGTCCCAGTGTCTCAGTGTCTCAGTGTCTCAGTGTCCCAGTGTCCTAGTGTCTCAGTGTCTCAGTGTCCCAGTGTCTCAGCGTCTCAGGGTCTCAGTGTCTCAGTGTCTCAGTGTCCCAGTGTCTCAGTGTCTCAGTGTCTCAGTGTCCCAGTGTCTCAGTGTCACAGTGTCTCAGTGTCTCAGTGTCCCAGTGTCTCAGTGTCTCAGTGTCCCAGTGTCCCAGTGTCTCAGTGTCTCAGTGTCTCAGTGTATCAGTGTCTCAGTGTCTCAGTGTCTCAGTGTCCCAGTGTCTCAGTGTCTCAGTGTCCCAGTGTCTCAATGTCCCAATGTCCCAGTGTCTCAATGTCTCAGTGTCTCAGTGTCCCAGTGTCTCAGTCTCTCAGTGTCCCAGTGTCCCAGTGTCCCAGTGTCCAAGTGTCTAAGTGTCTCAGTGTCTCAGTGACCGAGTGTCTCAGTGTCTCAGTGTCCCAGTGTCCCAGTGTCTCAGTGTCCCAATGTCCCAGTGTCTCAGTGTCCCAGTGTCCCAGCGTCACAGTGTCTAAGTGTCTCAGTGTCTCAGTGACCAAGTGTCTCAGTGTCTCAGTGTCCCAGTGTCCCAGTGTCTCAGTGTCCCAGTGTCTCAGTGTCTCAGTGTCCCAGTGTCTCAGTGTCTCAGTGTCTCAGTGACCCAGTGTCTCAGTTTCCCAGTGTCTCAGTGTCCGCGTGTCTCAGTGTCCCAGTGTCTCAGTGTCTCACTGTCCCAGTGTCTCAGTGTCCCAGTGTCTCAGTGTCTCAGTGTCCCAGTGTCCCAGTGTCCCAGTGTCCCAGTGTCTCAGTGTCCCAGCGTCCCATTGTCTCAGTGTCTCACTGTCCAAGTGCCCCAGTGTCTCAGTGTCCCAGTGACCCAGTGTCCCAGTATCCCAGTGTCTCAGTGTCCCAGTGTCCCATTTTCTTAGTGTCTCAGTGTCCCAGTGTCTCAGTGTCCCAATGTCCCAGTGTTCCAGTTTCTCAGTGTCCCTGTGTCCCAGTGTCTCAGTGTCCCAGTGTCCCAGTGTCTCAGTGTCCCAGTGTCCCAGTGTCTCAGTGTCTCAGTGTCCCAGTGTCCCAGTGTCCCAGTGTATCAGTGTCTCAGTGTCTCGGTGTCTCGGTGTCTCAGTGTCCCAGTGTCTCAGTGTCCCAGTATCTCAGTGTCCCAGTGTCTCAGTGTCTCAGTGTCCCAGTGTCTCAGTGTCTCAGTGTCTCAGTATCTCAGTGTCCCAGTGTCTCAGTGTCTCAGTGTCGCAGTGTCCCAGTGTCTCAGTGTCCCAGTGTCTCAGTGTCCCAGTGTCTCAGTGTCCCAGTATCTCAGTGTCCCAGTGTCCCAGTGTCTCAGTGTCTCAGTGTCCCAGTGTCCCAGTGTCTCAGTGTCTCAGTGTCTCAGTGTCCCAGTGTCCTAGTGCCTCAGTGTCTCAGTGTCTCAGTGTCTCAGTGTCCCAGTGTCTCAGCGTCTCAGCGTCTCAGTGTCTCAGTATCTCAGTGTCCCAGTGTCTCAGTGTCTCAGTGTCTCAGTGTCCCAGTGTCTCAGTGTCTCAGTGTCTCAGTGTCCCAGTGTCCCAGTGTCACAGTGTCTCAGTGTCTCAGTGTCCCAGTGTCTCAGTGTCTCAGAGTCTCAGTGTCCAAGTGTCTCAGTGTCTCAGTGTCTCAGTGTCCCAGTGTCTCAGTGTCTCAGTGTCTCAGTGTCCCAGTGTCTCAGTGTCCCAATGTCCCAGTGTCCCAATGTCTCAGTGTCTCAGTGTCCCAGTGTCTTAGTGTACCAGTGTCCCAGTGTCCCAGTGTCCAAGTGTCTAAGTGTCTCAGTGTCTCAGTGACCGAGTGTCTCAGTCTCTCAGTGTCCCAGTGTCCCAGTGTCTCAGTGTCCCAATGTCCCAGTGTCTCAGTGTCCCAGTGTCCCAGTGTCCCAGTGTCTCAGTGTCTCAGTGTCCAAGTGTCTCAGTGTCTCAGTGACTCAGTGTCTCAGTGTCCCAGTGTCTCAGTGTCTCAGTGTCTCAGTGTCCCAGTGTCTCAGTGTCCCAATGTCCCAGTGTCCCAGCATCACAGTGTCTAAGTGTCTCAGTGTCTCAGTGACCAAGTGTCTCAGAGTCTCAGTGTCCCAGTGTCCCAGTGTCTCAGTGTCCCAGTGTCCCAGCGTCACAGTGTCTAAGTGTCTCAGTGTCTCAGTGACCAAGTGTCTCAGAGTCTCAGTGTCCCAGTGTCCCAGTGTCTCAGTGTCTCAGTGTCCCAGTGTCCCAGTGTCTCAGTGTCTCAGTGTCTCAGTGTCCCAGTGTCTCAGTGTCTCAGTGTCTCAGTGTCCCAGTGTCTCAGTGTCTCAGTGTCCCAGTGTCTCAGTGTCTCAGTGTCTCAGTGTCCCAGTGTCCCAGTGTCTCAGTGTCTCAGTGTCCCAGTGTCCCAGTATCCCAGTGTCTCAGTGTCTCAGTGTCTAAGTGTCTCAGTGTCCCAGTGTCTCAGTGTCTCAGTGTCTCAGTGTCCCAGTGTCTCAGTGTCTCAGTGTCCCAGTGTCTCAGTGTCTCAGTGTCCCAGTGTCCCAGTGTCTCAGTGTCTCAGTGTCACAGTGTCCCAGTGTCTCAGTGTCCCAGTGTCTCAGTGTCCCAGTGTCTCAGTGTCTCAGTGTCTCAGTGTCTCAGTGTCCCAGTGTCTCAGTGTCTCAGTGTCCCAGTGTCTCAGTGTCTCAGTGTCCCAGTGTCCCAGTGTCTCAGTGTCTCATTGTCCCAGTGTCCCAGTGTCCCAGTGTCTCAGTGTCTCAGTGTCCCAGTGTCTCAGTGTCCCAGTGTCTCAGTGTCCCAGTGTCTCAGTGTCCCAGTATCTCAGTGTCCCAGTGTCTCAGTGTCTCGGTGTCTCGGTGTCTCAGTGTCCCAGTGTCTCAGTGTCTCAGTATCTCAGTGTCCCAGTGTCTCAGTGTCTCAGTGTCCCAGTGTCTCAGTGTCTCAGTGTCTCAGTATCTCAGTGTCCCAGTGTCTCAGTGTCTCAGTGTCTCAGTGTCCCAGTGTCTCAGTGTCCCAGTGTCTCAGTGTCCCAGTGTCTCAGTGTCCCAGTATCTCAGTGTCCCAGTGTCCCAGTGTCTCAGTGTCTCAGTGTCCCAGTGTCCCAGTGTCCCAGTGTCTCAGTGTCTCAGTGTCTCAGTGTCCCAGTGTCCTAGTGTCTCAGTGTCTCAGTGTCCCAGTGTCTCAGCGTCTCAGCGTCTCAGAGTCTCAGTGTCTCAGTGTCCCAATGTCTCAGTGTCGCAGTGTCTCAGTGTCCCAGTGTCTCAGTGTCTCAGTGTCTCAGTGTCCCAGTGTCCCAGTGTCACAGTGTCTCAGTGTCCCAGTGTCTCAGTGTCTCAGTGTCTCAGTGTCCCAGTGTCTCAGTGTCTCAGTGTCTCAGTGTCTCAGTGTCCCAGTGTCTCAGTGTCTCAGTGTCTCAGTGTCCCAGTGTCTCAGTGTCCCAATGTCCCAGTGTCCCAATGTCTCAGTGTCTCAGTGTCCCAGTGTCTCAGTGTACCAGTGTCCCAGTGTCCCAGTGTCCAAGTGTCTAAGGGTCTCAGTGTCTCAGTGACCGAAAGTCTCAGTGTCTCAGTGTCCCAGTGTCCCAGTGTCTCAGTGTCCCAATGTCCCAGTGTCTCAGTGTCCCAGTGTCCCAGCGTCACAGTGTCTAAGTGTCTCAGTGTCTCAGTGACCAAGTGTCTCAGTGTCTCAGTGTCCCAGTGTCCCAGTGTCTCAGTGTCCCAGTGTCTCAGTGTCTCAGTGTCCCAGTGTCTCAGAGTCTCAGTGTCTCAGTGACCCAGTGTCTCAGTTTCCCAGTGTCTCAGTGTCCGCGTGTCTCAGTGTCCCAGTGTCTCAGTGTCTCACTGTCCCAGTGTCTCAGTGTCCCAGTGTCTCAGTGTCTCAGTGTCCCAGTGTCTCAGTGTCCCAGTGTCCCAGTGTCCCAGTGTCTCAGTGTCCCAGTGTCCCAGTGTCTCAGTGTCCCAGTGTCTCAGTGTCCCAGCGTCCCATTGTCTCAGTGTCTCACTGTCCAGGTGCCCCAGTGTCTCAGTGTCCCAGTGTCCCAGTGTCCCAGTATCCCAGTGTCTCAGTGTCCCAGTGTCCCATTTTCTCAGTGTCTCAGTGTCCCAGTGTCTCAGTGTCCCAATGTCCCAGTGTTCCAGTTTCTCAGTGTCCCAGTGTCCCAGTGTCTCAGTGTCCCAGTGTCCCAGTGTCTCAGTGTCCCAGTGTCCCAGTGTCTCAGTGTCTCAGTGTCCCAGTGTCCCAGTGTATCAGTGTCTCAGTGTCCCAGCGTCCCAGTGTCTCAGTGTCTCAGTGTCCCATTGTCTCAGTGTCTCAGTGACCCAGTGTCTCAGTGTCCCAGTGTCTCAGTGTCTCAGTGACCCAGTGTCTCAGTGTCTCAGTGTCTCAGTGTCCCAGTGTCTCAGTGTCCCAGTGTCTCAGTGTCTCGGTGTCTCGGTGTCTCAGTGTCTCAGTGTCTCAGTGTCCCAGTGTCTCAGTGTCTCAGTGTCCCAGTGTCTCAGTGTCTCAGTGTCTCAGTGTCCCAGTGTCCCAGTGTCTCAGTGTCTCAGTGTCCCAGTGTCCCAGTATCCCAGTGTCTCAGTGTCTCAGTGTCTAAGTGTCTCAGTGTCCCAGTGTCTCAGTGTCTCAGTGTCTCAGTGTCCCAGTGTCTCAGTGTCTCAGTGTCCCAGTGTCTCAGTGTCTCAGTGTCCCAGTGTCCCAGTGTCTCAGTGTCTCAGTGTCACAGTGTCCCAGTGTCTCAGTGTCCCAGTGTCTCAGTGTCCCAGTGTCTCAGTGTCTCAGTGTCTCAGTGTCTCAGTGTCCCAGTGTCTCAGTGTCTCAGTGTCCCAGTGTCTCAGTGTCTCAGTGTCCCAGTGTCCCAGTGTCTCAGTGTCTCATTGTCCCAGTGTCCCAGTGTCCCAGTGTCTCAGTGTCTCAGTGTCCCAGTGTCTCAGTGTCCCAGTGTCTCAGTGTCCCAGTGTCTCAGTGTCCCAGTATCTCAGTGTCCCAGTGTCTCAGTGTCTCGGTGTCTCGGTGTCTCAGTGTCCCAGTGTCTCAGTGTCTCAGTATCTCAGTGTCCCAGTGTCTCAGTGTCTCAGTGTCCCAGTGTCTCAGTGTCTCAGTGTCTCAGTGTCCCAGTGTCCTAGTGTCTCAGTGTCTCAGTGTCCCAGTGTCTCAGCGTCTCAGCGTCTCAGAGTCTCAGTGTCTCAGTGTCCCAATGTCTCAGTGTCGCAGTGTCTCAGTGTCCCAGTGTCTCAGTGTCTCAGTGTCTCAGTGTCCCAGTGTCCCAGTGTCACAGTGTCTCAGTGTCCCAGTGTCTCAGTGTCTCAGTGTCTCAGTGTCCCAGTGTCTCAGTGTCTCAGTGTCTCAGTGTCTCAGTGTCCCAGTGTCTCAGTGTCTCAGTGTCTCAGTGTCCCAGTGTCTCAGTGTCCCAATGTCCCAGTGTCCCAATGTCTCAGTGTCTCAGTGTCCCAGTGTCTCAGTGTACCAGTGTCCCAGTGTCCCAGTGTCCAAGTGTCTAAGGGTCTCAGTGTCTCAGTGACCGAAAGTCTCAGTGTCTCAGTGTCCCAGTGTCCCAGTGTCTCAGTGTCCCAATGTCCCAGTGTCTCAGTGTCCCAGTGTCCCAGCGTCACAGTGTCTAAGTGTCTCAGTGTCTCAGTGACCAAGTGTCTCAGTGTCTCAGTGTCCCAGTGTCCCAGTGTCTCAGTGTCCCAGTGTCTCAGTGTCTCAGTGTCCCAGTGTCTCAGAGTCTCAGTGTCTCAGTGACCCAGTGTCTCAGTTTCCCAGTGTCTCAGTGTCCGCGTGTCTCAGTGTCCCAGTGTCTCAGTGTCTCACTGTCCCAGTGTCTCAGTGTCCCAGTGTCTCAGTGTCTCAGTGTCCCAGTGTCTCAGTGTCCCAGTGTCCCAGTGTCCCAGTGTCTCAGTGTCCCAGTGTCCCAGTGTCTCAGTGTCCCAGTGTCTCAGTGTCCCAGCGTCCCATTGTCTCAGTGTCTCACTGTCCAGGTGCCCCAGTGTCTCAGTGTCCCAGTGTCCCAGTGTCCCAGTATCCCAGTGTCTCAGTGTCCCAGTGTCCCATTTTCTCAGTGTCTCAGTGTCCCAGTGTCTCAGTGTCCCAATGTCCCAGTGTTCCAGTTTCTCAGTGTCCCAGTGTCCCAGTGTCTCAGTGTCCCAGTGTCCCAGTGTCTCAGTGTCCCAGTGTCCCAGTGTCTCAGTGTCTCAGTGTCCCAGTGTCCCAGTGTATCAGTGTCTCAGTGTCCCAGCGTCCCAGTGTCTCAGTGTCTCAGTGTCCCATTGTCTCAGTGTCTCAGTGACCCAGTGTCTCAGTGTCCCAGTGTCTCAGTGTCTCAGTGACCCAGTGTCTCAGTGTCTCAGTGTCTCAGTGTCCCAGTGTCTCAGTGTCCCAGTGTCTCAGTGTCTCGGTGTCTCGGTGTCTCAGTGTCCCAGTGTCTCAGTGTCCCAGTATCTCAGTGTCCCAGTGTCTCAGTGTCTCAGTGTGTCCCAGTGTCTCAGTGTCTCAGTGTCTCAGTATCTCAGTGTCCCAGTGTCTCAGTGTCTCAGTGTCTCAGTGTCCCAGTGTCTCAGTGTCCCAGTGTCTCAGTGTCCCAGTGTCTCAGTGTCCCAGTATCTCAGTGTCCCAGTGTCCCAGTGTCTCAGTGTCTCAGTGTCCCAGTGTCCCAGTGTCCCAGTGTCTCAGTGTCTCAGTGTCTCAGTGTCCCAGTGTCCTAGTGTCTCAGTGTCTCAGTGTCCCAGTGTCTCAGCGTCTCAGGGTCTCAGTGTCTCAGTGTCTCAGTGTCCCAGTGTCTCAGTGTCTCAGTGTCTCAGTGTCCCAGTGTCTCAGTGTCTCAGTGTCTCAGTGTCCCAGTGTCTCAGTGTCACAGTGTCTCAGTGTCTCAGTGTCCCAGTGTCTCAGTGTCTCAGTGTCCCAGTGTCCCAGTGTCTCAGTGTCTCAGTGTCTCAGTGTATCAGTGTCTCAGTGTCTCAGTGTCCCAGTGTCTCAGTGTCTCAGTGTCCCAGTGTCTCAATGTCCCAATGTCCCAGTGTCTCAATGTCTCAGTGTCTCAGTGTCCCAGTGTCTCAGTGTCTCAGTGTCCCAGTGTCCCAGTGTCCCAGTGTCCAAGTGTCTAAGTGTCTCAGTGTCTCAGTGACCGAGTGTCTCAGTGTCTCAGTGTCCCAGTGTCCCAGTGTCTCAGTGTCCCAATGTCCCAGTGTCTCAGTGTCCCAGTGTCCCAGCGTCACAGTGTCTAAGTGTCTCAGTGTCTCAGTGACCAAGTGTCTCAGTGTCTCAGTGTCCCAGTGTCCCAGTGTCTCAGTGTCCCAGTGTCTCAGTGTCTCAGTGTCCCAGTGTCTCAGTGTCTCAGTGTCTCAGTGACCCAGTGTCTCAGTTTCCCAGTGTCTCAGTGTCCGCGTGTCTCAGTGTCCCAGTGTCTCAGTGTCTCACTGTCCCAGTGTCTCAGTGTCCCAGTGTCTCAGTGTCTCAGTGTCCCAGTGTCCCAGTGTCCCAGTGTCCCAGTGGCTCAGTGTCCCAGCGTCCCATTGTCTCAGTGTCTCACTGTCCAAGTGCCCCAGTGTCTCAGTGTCCCAGTGACCCAGTGTCCCAGTATCCCAGTGTCTCAGTGTCCCAGTGTCCCATTTTCTTAGTGTCTCAGTGTCCCAGTGTCTCAGTGTCCCAATGTCCCAGTGTTCCAGTTTCTCAGTGTCCCTGTGTCCCAGTGTCTCAGTGTCCCAGTGTCCCAGTGTCTCAGTGTCCCAGTGTCCCAGTGTCTCAGTGTCTCAGTGTCCCAGTGTCCCAGTGTCCCAGTGTATCAGTGTCTCAGTGTCTCGGTGTCTCGGTGTCTCAGTGTCCCAGTGTCTCAGTGTCCCAGTATCTCAGTGTCCCAGTGTCTCAGTGTCTCAGTGTCCCAGTGTCTCAGTGTCTCAGTGTCTCAGTATCTCAGTGTCCCAGTGTCTCAGTGTCTCAGTGTCGCAGTGTCCCAGTGTCTCAGTGTCCCAGTGTCTCAGTGTCCCAGTGTCTCAGTGTCCCAGTATCTCAGTGTCCCAGTGTCCCAGTGTCTCAGTGTCTCAGTGTCCCAGTGTCCCAGTGTCTCAGTGTCTCAGTGTCTCAGTGTCCCAGTGTCCTAGTGCCTCAGTGTCTCAGTGTCTCAGTGTCTCAGTGTCCCAGTGTCTCAGCGTCTCAGCGTCTCAGTGTCTCAGTATCTCAGTGTCCCAGTGTCTCAGTGTCTCAGTGTCTCAGTGTCCCAGTGTCTCAGTGTCTCAGTGTCTCAGTGTCCCAGTGTCCCAGTGTCACAGTGTCTCAGTGTCTCAGTGTCCCAGTGTCTCAGTGTCTCAGAGTCTCAGTGTCCAAGTGTCTCAGTGTCTCAGTGTCTCAGTGTCCCAGTGTCTCAGTGTCTCAGTGTCTCAGTGTCCCAGTGTCTCAGTGTCCCAATGTCCCAGTGTCCCAATGTCTCAGTGTCTCAGTGTCCCAGTGTCTCAGTGTACCAGTGTCCCAGTGTCCCAGTGTCCAAGTGTCTAAGTGTCTCAGTGTCTCAGTGACCGAGTGTCTCAGTCTCTCAGTGTCCCAGTGTCCCAGTGTCTCAGTGTCCCAATGTCCCAGTGTCTCAGTGTCCCAGTGTCCCAGTGTCCCAGTGTCTCAGTGTCTCAGTGTCCAAGTGTCTCAGTGTCTCAGTGACTCAGTGTCTCAGTGTCCCAGTGTCTCAGTGTCCCAGTGTCTCAGTGTCCCAGTGTCTCAGTGTCCCAGTATCTCAGTGTCCCAGTGTCTCAGTGTCTCGGTGTCTCGGTGTCTCAGTGTCCCAGTGTCTCAGTGTCTCAGTATCTCAGTGTCCCAGTGTCTCAGTGTCTCAGTGTCCCAGTGTCTCAGTGTCTCAGTGTCTCAGTATCTCAGTGTCCCAGTGTCTCAGTGTCTCAGTGTCTCAGTGTCCCAGTGTCTCAGTGTCCCAGTGTCTCAGTGTCCCAGTGTCTCAGTGTCCCAGTATCTCAGTGTCCCAGTGTCCCAGTGTCTCAGTGTCTCAGTGTCCCAGTGTCCCAGTGTCCCAGTGTCTCAGTGTCTCAGTGTCTCAGTGTCCCAGTGTCCTAGTGTCTCAGTGTCTCAGTGTCCCAGTGTCTCAGCGTCTCAGCGTCTCAGAGTCTCAGTGTCTCAGTGTCCCAATGTCTCAGTGTCGCAGTGTCTCAGTGTCCCAGTGTCTCAGTGTCTCAGTGTCTCAGTGTCCCAGTGTCCCAGTGTCACAGTGTCTCAGTGTCCCAGTGTCTCAGTGTCTCAGTGTCTCAGTGTCCCAGTGTCTCAGTGTCTCAGTGTCTCAGTGTCTCAGTGTCCCAGTGTCTCAGTGTCTCAGTGTCTCAGTGTCCCAGTGTCTCAGTGTCCCAATGTCCCAGTGTCCCAATGTCTCAGTGTCTCAGTGTCCCAGTGTCTCAGTGTACCAGTGTCCCAGTGTCCCAGTGTCCAAGTGTCTAAGGGTCTCAGTGTCTCAGTGACCGAAAGTCTCAGTGTCTCAGTGTCCCAGTGTCCCAGTGTCTCAGTGTCCCAATGTCCCAGTGTCTCAGTGTCCCAGTGTCCCAGCGTCACAGTGTCTAAGTGTCTCAGTGTCTCAGTGACCAAGTGTCTCAGTGTCTCAGTGTCCCAGTGTCCCAGTGTCTCAGTGTCCCAGTGTCTCAGTGTCTCAGTGTCCCAGTGTCTCAGAGTCTCAGTGTCTCAGTGACCCAGTGTCTCAGTTTCCCAGTGTCTCAGTGTCCGCGTGTCTCAGTGTCCCAGTGTCTCAGTGTCTCACTGTCCCAGTGTCTCAGTGTCCCAGTGTCTCAGTGTCTCAGTGTCCCAGTGTCTCAGTGTCCCAGTGTCCCAGTGTCCCAGTGTCTCAGTGTCCCAGTGTCCCAGTGTCTCAGTGTCCCAGTGTCTCAGTGTCCCAGCGTCCCATTGTCTCAGTGTCTCACTGTCCAGGTGCCCCAGTGTCTCAGTGTCCCAGTGTCCCAGTGTCCCAGTATCCCAGTGTCTCAGTGTCCCAGTGTCCCATTTTCTCAGTGTCTCAGTGTCCCAGTGTCTCAGTGTCCCAATGTCCCAGTGTTCCAGTTTCTCAGTGTCCCAGTGTCCCAGTGTCTCAGTGTCCCAGTGTCCCAGTGTCTCAGTGTCCCAGTGTCCCAGTGTCTCAGTGTCTCAGTGTCCCAGTGTCCCAGTGTATCAGTGTCTCAGTGTCCCAGCGTCCCAGTGTCTCAGTGTCTCAGTGTCCCATTGTCTCAGTGTCTCAGTGACCCAGTGTCTCAGTGTCCCAGTGTCTCAGTGTCTCAGTGACCCAGTGTCTCAGTGTCTCAGTGTCTCAGTGTCCCAGTGTCTCAGTGTCCCAGTGTCTCAGTGTCTCGGTGTCTCGGTGTCTCAGTGTCCCAGTGTCTCAGTGTCCCAGTATCTCAGTGTCCCAGTGTCTCAGTGTCTCAGTGTGTCCCAGTGTCTCAGTGTCTCAGTGTCTCAGTATCTCAGTGTCCCAGTGTCTCAGTGTCTCAGTGTCTCAGTGTCCCAGTGTCTCAGTGTCCCAGTGTCTCAGTGTCCCAGTGTCTCAGTGTCCCAGTATCTCAGTGTCCCAGTGTCCCAGTGTCTCAGTGTCTCAGTGTCCCAGTGTCCCAGTGTCCCAGTGTCTCAGTGTCTCAGTGTCTCAGTGTCCCAGTGTCCTAGTGTCTCAGTGTCTCAGTGTCCCAGTGTCTCAGCGTCTCAGGGTCTCAGTGTCTCAGTGTCTCAGTGTCCCAGTGTCTCAGTGTCTCAGTGTCTCAGTGTCCCAGTGTCTCAGTGTCTCAGTGTCTCAGTGTCCCAGTGTCTCAGTGTCACAGTGTCTCAGTGTCTCAGTGTCCCAGTGTCTCAGTGTCTCAGTGTCCCAGTGTCCCAGTGTCTCAGTGTCTCAGTGTCTCAGTGTATCAGTGTCTCAGTGTCTCAGTGTCCCAGTGTCTCAGTGTCTCAGTGTCCCAGTGTCTCAATGTCCCAATGTCCCAGTGTCTCAATGTCTCAGTGTCTCAGTGTCCCAGTGTCTCAGTGTCTCAGTGTCCCAGTGTCCCAGTGTCCCAGTGTCCAAGTGTCTAAGTGTCTCAGTGTCTCAGTGACCGAGTGTCTCAGTGTCTCAGTGTCCCAGTGTCCCAGTGTCTCAGTGTCCCAATGTCCCAGTGTCTCAGTGTCCCAGTGTCCCAGCGTCACAGTGTCTAAGTGTCTCAGTGTCTCAGTGACCAAGTGTCTCAGTGTCTCAGTGTCCCAGTGTCCCAGTGTCTCAGTGTCCCAGTGTCTCAGTGTCTCAGTGTCCCAGTGTCTCAGTGTCTCAGTGTCTCAGTGACCCAGTGTCTCAGTTTCCCAGTGTCTCAGTGTCCGCGTGTCTCAGTGTCCCAGTGTCTCAGTGTCTCACTGTCCCAGTGTCTCAGTGTCCCAGTGTCTCAGTGTCTCAGTGTCCCAGTGTCCCAGTGTCCCAGTGTCCCAGTGGCTCAGTGTCCCAGCGTCCCATTGTCTCAGTGTCTCACTGTCCAAGTGCCCCAGTGTCTCAGTGTCCCAGTGACCCAGTGTCCCAGTATCCCAGTGTCTCAGTGTCCCAGTGTCCCATTTTCTTAGTGTCTCAGTGTCCCAGTGTCTCAGTGTCCCAATGTCCCAGTGTTCCAGTTTCTCAGTGTCCCTGTGTCCCAGTGTCTCAGTGTCCCAGTGTCCCAGTGTCTCAGTGTCCCAGTGTCCCAGTGTCTCAGTGTCTCAGTGTCCCAGTGTCCCAGTGTCCCAGTGTATCAGTGTCTCAGTGTCTCGGTGTCTCGGTGTCTCAGTGTCCCAGTGTCTCAGTGTCCCAGTATCTCAGTGTCCCAGTGTCTCAGTGTCTCAGTGTCCCAGTGTCTCAGTGTCTCAGTGTCTCAGTATCTCAGTGTCCCAGTGTCTCAGTGTCTCAGTGTCGCAGTGTCCCAGTGTCTCAGTGTCCCAGTGTCTCAGTGTCCCAGTGTCTCAGTGTCCCAGTATCTCAGTGTCCCAGTGTCCCAGTGTCTCAGTGTCTCAGTGTCCCAGTGTCCCAGTGTCTCAGTGTCTCAGTGTCTCAGTGTCCCAGTGTCCTAGTGCCTCAGTGTCTCAGTGTCTCAGTGTCTCAGTGTCCCAGTGTCTCAGCGTCTCAGCGTCTCAGTGTCTCAGTATCTCAGTGTCCCAGTGTCTCAGTGTCTCAGTGTCTCAGTGTCCCAGTGTCTCAGTGTCTCAGTGTCTCAGTGTCCCAGTGTCCCAGTGTCACAGTGTCTCAGTGTCTCAGTGTCCCAGTGTCTCAGTGTCTCAGAGTCTCAGTGTCCAAGTGTCTCAGTGTCTCAGTGTCTCAGTGTCCCAGTGTCTCAGTGTCTCAGTGTCTCAGTGTCCCAGTGTCTCAGTGTCCCAATGTCCCAGTGTCCCAATGTCTCAGTGTCTCAGTGTCCCAGTGTCTCAGTGTACCAGTGTCCCAGTGTCCCAGTGTCCAAGTGTCTAAGTGTCTCAGTGTCTCAGTGACCGAGTGTCTCAGTCTCTCAGTGTCCCAGTGTCCCAGTGTCTCAGTGTCCCAATGTCCCAGTGTCTCAGTGTCCCAGTGTCCCAGTGTCCCAGTGTCTCAGTGTCTCAGTGTCCAAGTGTCTCAGTGTCTCAGTGACTCAGTGTCTCAGTGTCCCAGTGTCTCAGTGTCTCAGTGTCTCAGTGTCCCAGTGTCTCAGTGTCCCAATGTCCCAGTGTCCCAGCGTCACAGTGTCTAAGTGTCTCAGTGTCTCAGTGACCAAGTGTCTCAGAGTCTCAGTGTCCCAGTGTCCCAGTGTCTCAGTGTCCCAGTGTCCCAGCGTCACAGTGTCTAAGTGTCTCAGTGTCTCAGTGACCAAGTGTCTCAGAGTCTCAGTGTCCCAGTGTCCCAGTGTCCCAGTGTCTCAGTGTACCAGTGTCTCAGTGTCTCAGTGTCTCAGTGACCCAGTGTCTCAGTTTCCCAGTGTCTCAGTGTCCGCGTGTCTCAGTGTCCCAGTGTCTCAGTGTCTCACTGTCCCAGTGTCTCAGTGTCCCAGTGTCTCAGTGTCTCAGTGTCCCAGTGTCCCAGTGTCTCAGTGTCTCAGTGTCCCAGTGTCTCAGTGTCTCAGTGTCCCAGTGTCTCAGTGTCTCAGTGTCCCAGTGTCTCAGTGTCTCAGTGTCTCAGTGTCCCAGTGTCCCAGTGTCTCAGTGTCTCAGTGTCCCAGTGTCCCAGTATCCCAGTGTCTCAGTGTCTCAGTGTCTAAGTGTCTCAGTGTCCCAGTGTCTCAGTGTCTCAGTGTCTCAGTGTCCCAGTGTCTCAGTGTCTCAGTGTCCCAGTGTCCCAGTGTCTCAATGTCTCAGTGTCTCAGTGTCACAGTGTCCCAGTGTCTCAGTGTCTCAGTGTCTCAGTGTCTCAGTGTCTCAGTGTCCCAGTGTCCCAGTGTCTCAGTGTTTCAGTGTCCCAGTGTCTCAGTGTCTCAGTGTCCCAGTGTCCCAGTGTCTCAGTGTCTCATTGTCCCAGTGTCCCAGTGTCCCAGTGTCTCAGTGTCTCAGTGTCCCAGTGTCTCAGTGTCCCAGTGTCTCAGTGTCTCAGTGTCTCAGTGTCCCAGTGTCACATTGTCTCAGTGTCCCAGTGTCTCAGTGTCCCAGTATCTCAGTGTCCCAGTGTCTCAGTGTCTCGGTGTCTCGGTGTCTCAGTGTCCCAGTGTCTCAGTGTCCCAGTATCTCAGTGTCCCAGTGTCTCAGTGTCTTAGTGTCCCAGTGTCTCAGTGTCTCAGTGTCTCAGTATCTCAGTGTCCCAGTGTCTCAGTGTCTCAGTGTCTCAGTGTCCCAGTGTCTCAGTGTCCCAGTGTCTCAGTGTCCCAGTGTCTCAGTGTCCCAGTATCTCAGTGTCCCAGTGTCCCAGTGTCTCAGTGTCTCAGTGTCCCAGTGTCCCAGTGTCCCAGTGTCTCAGTGTCTCAGTGTCCCAGTGTCCTAGTGTCTCAGTGTCTCAGTGTCTCAGTGTCCCAGTGTCTCAGCGTCTCAGCGTCTCAGCGTCTCAGTGTCTCAGTGTCTCAGTGTCCCAGTGTCTCAGTGTCTCAGTGTCTCAGTGTCCCAGTGTCTCAGTGTCTCAGTGTCTCAGTGTCCCAGTGTCCCAGTGTCACAGTGTCTCAGTGTCCCAGTGTCTCAGTGTCTCAGTGTCTCAGTGTCCCAGTGTCTCAGTGTCTCAGTGTCTCAGTGTCTCAGTGTCCCAGTATCTCAGTGTCTCAGTGTCTCAGTGTCCCAGTGTCTCAGTGTCCCAATGTCCCAGTGTCCCAATGTCTCAGTGTCTCAGTGTCCCAGTGTCTCAGTGTACCAGTGTCCCAGTGTCCCAGTGTCCAAGTGTCTAAGGGTCTCAGTGTCTCAGTGACCGAGAGTCTCAGTGTCTCAGTGTCCCAGTGTCCCAGTGTCTCAGTGTCCCAATGTCCCAGTGTCTCAGTGTCCCAGTGTCCCAGCGTCACAGTGTCTAAGTGTCTCAGTGTCTCAGTGACCAAGTGTCTCAGTGTCTCAGTGTCCCAGTGTCCCAGTGTCTCAGTGTCCCAGTGTCTCAGTGTCTCAGTGTCCCAGTGTCTCAGTGTCTCAGTGTCTCAGTGACCCAGTGTCTCAGTTTCCCAGTGTCTCAGTGTCCGCGTGTCTCAGTGTCCCAGTGTCTCAGTGTCTCACTGTCCCAGTGTCTCAGTGTCCCAGTGTCTCAGTGTCTCAGTGTCCCAGTGTCTCAGTGTCCCAGTGTCCCAGTGTCCCAGTGTCTCAGTGTCCCAGTGTCCCAGTGTCTCAGTGTCCCAGTGTCTCAGTGTCCCAGCGTCCCATTGTCTCAGTGTCTCACTGTCCAGGTGTCCCAGTGTCTCAGTGTCCCAGTGACCCAGTGTCCCAGTGTCTCAGTGTTTCAGTGTCTCAGTGTCTCAGTGTCTCAGTGTCCCAGTATCTCAGTGTCTCAGTGTCTCAGTGTCCCAGTGTCTCAGTGTCCCAATGTCCCAGTGTCCCAATGTCTCAGTGTCTCAGTGTCCCAGTGTCTCAGTGTACCAGTGTCCCAGTGTCCCAGTGTCCAAGTGTCTAAGGGTCTCAGTGTCTCAGTGACCGAGAGTCTCAGTGTCTCAGTGTCCCAGTGTCCCAGTGTCTCAGTGTCCCAATGTCCCAGTGTCTCAGTGTCCCAGTGTCCCAGCGTCACAGTGTCTAAGTGTCTCAGTGTCTCAGTGACCAAGTGTCTCAGTGTCTCAGTGTCCCAGTGTCCCAGTGTCTCAGTGTCCCAGTGTCTCAGTGTCTCAGTGTCCCAGTGTCTCAGTGTCTCAGTGTCTCAGTGACCCAGTGTCTCAGTTTCCCAGTGTCTCAGTGTCCGCGTGTCTCAGTGTCCCAGTGTCTCAGTGTCTCACTGTCCCAGTGTCTCAGTGTCCCAGTGTCTCAGTGTCTCAGTGTCCCAGTGTCTCAGTGTCCCAGTGTCCCAGTGTCCCAGTGTCTCAGTGTCCCAGTGTCCCAGTGTCTCAGTGTCCCAGTGTCTCAGTGTCCCAGCGTCCCATTGTCTCAGTGTCTCACTGTCCAGGTGTCCCAGTGTCTCAGTGTCCCAGTGACCCAGTGTCCCAGTATCCCAGTGTCTCAGTGTCCCAGTGTCCCATTTTCTCAGTGTCTCAGTGTCCCAGTGTCTCAGTGTCCCAATGTCCCAGTGCTCCAGTTTCTCAGTGTCCCAGTGTCCCAGTGTCTCAGTGTCCCAGTGTCCCAGTGTCTCAGTGTCCCAGTGTCCCAGTGTCTCAGTGTCTCAGTGTCCCAGTGTCCCAGTGTATCAGTGTCTCAGTGTCCCAGCGTCCCAGTGTCTCAGTGTCTCAGTGTCCCATTGTCTCAGTGTCTCAGTGACCCAGTGTCTCAGTGTCCCAGTGTCTCAGTGTCTCAGTGACCCAGTGTCTCAGTGTCTCAGTGTCTCAGTGTCCCAGTGTCTCAGTGTCCCAGTGTCTCAGTGTCTCGGTGTCTCAGTGTCTCAGTGTCCCAGTGTCTCAGTGTCCCAGTATCTCAGTGTCCCAGTGTCTCAGTGTCTCAGTGTCCCAGTGTCTCAGTGTCTCAGTGTCTCAGTATCTCAGTGTCCCAGTGTCTCAGTGTCTCAGTGTCTCAGTGTCCCAGTGTCTCAGTGTCCCAGTGTCTCAGTGTCCCAGTGTCTCAGTGTCCCAGTATCTCAGTGTCCCAGTGTCCCAGTGTCTCAGTGTCTCAGTGTCCCAGTGTCCCAGTGTCCCAGTGTCTCAGTGTCTCAGTGTCTCAGTGTCCCAGTGTCCTAGTGTCTCAGTGTCTCAGTGTCCCAGTGTCTCAGCGTCTCAGGGTCTCAGTGTCTCAGTGTCTCAGTGTCCCAGTGTCTCAGTGTCTCAGTGTCTCAGTGTCCCAGTGTCTCAGTGTCTCAGTGTCTCAGTGTCCCAGTGTTTCAGTGTCACAGTGTCTCAGTGTCCCAGTGTCTCAGTGTCTCAGTGTCCCAGTGTCCCAGTGTCTCAGTGTCTCAGTGTATCAGTGTCTCAGTGTCTCAGTGTCTCAGTGTCCCAGTGTCTCAGTGTCTCAGTGTCCCAGTGTCTCAGTGTCCCAATGTCCCAGTGTCTCAATGTCTCAGTGTCTCAGTGTCCCAGTGTCTCAGTGTCTCAGTGTCCCAGTGTCCCAGTGTCCAAGTGTCTAAGTGTCTCAGTGTCTCAGTGACCGAGTGTCTCAGTGTCTCAGTGTCCCAGTGTCCCAGTGTCTCAGTGTCCCAATGTCCCAGTGTCTCAGTGTCCCAGTGTCCCAGCGTCACAGTGTCTAAGTGTCTCAGTGTCTCAGTGACCAAGTGTCTCAGTGTCTCAGTGTCCCAGTGTCCCAGTGTCTCAGTGTCCCAGTGTCTCAGTGTCTCAGTGTCCCAGTGTCTCAGTGTCTCAGTGTCTCAGTGACCCAGTGTCTCAGTTTCCCAGTGTCTCAGCGTCCGCGTGTCTCAGTGTCCCAGTGTCTCAGTGTCTCACTCTCCCAGTTTCTCAGTGTCCCAGTGTCTCAGTGTCTCAGTGTCCCAGTGTCTCAGTGTCCCAGTGTCCCAGTGTCCCAGTGTCTCAGTGTCTCAGTGTCCCAGTGTCCCAGTGTCTCAGTGTCCCAGTGTCTAAGTGTCCCAGCGTCCCATTGTCTCAGTGTCTCACTGTCCAAGTGCCCCAATGTCTCAGTGTCCCAGTGACCCAGTGTCCCAGTATCCCAGTGTCTCAGTGTCCCAGTGTCCCATTTTCTCAGTGTCTCAGTGTCCCAGTGTCTCAGTGTCCCAATGTCCCAGTGTTCCAGTTTCTCAGTGTCCCTGTGTCCCAGTGTCTCAGTGTCCCAGTGTCCCAGTGTCTCAGTGTCCCAGTGTCCCAGTGTCTCAGTGTCTCAGTGTCCCAGTGTCCCAGTGTCCCAGTGTATCAGTGTCTCAGTGTCCCAGTGTCCCAGTGTCCCAGCGTCCCAGTGTCTCAGTGTCTCAGTGTCCCATTGTCTCAGTGTCTCAGTGTCCCAGTGTCTCAGTGTCTCAGTGACCCAGTGTCTCAGTGTCTCAGTGTCTCAGTGTCCCAGTGTCCCAGTGTCTCAGTGTCCCAGTGTCTCAGTGTCTCAGTGTCCCAGTGTCTCAGTGACCCAGTGTCTCAGTGTCTCAGTGTCCGAGTGTCTCAGTGTCCCAGTGTCTCAGTGTCTCAGTGTCCCAGTGTCTCAGTGTCCCAGTGTCCCAGTGTCCTAGTGTCTCAGTGTCTCAGTGTCCCATTGTCCCAGTGTCCCAGTGTCCCAGTGTCTCAGTGTCGCAGTGTCCCAGTGTCTCAGTGTCCCAGTGTCCCAGTGTTCAGTGTCTCAGTGTCCCAGTGGCCCAGTGTCTCAGTGTCTCAGTGTCCCATTGTCCCAGTGTCTCAGTGTCTCAGTGTCCCAGTGTCTCCGTGTCTCAGTCTCTCAGTGTCCCATTGTCCCAGTGTATTAGTGTTCCAGTGTCCCAGTGTCTCAGTGTCCAGGTGTCCCAGTGTCCGAGTGTCTCAGTGTCTCAGTGTCCCAGTGTCTTAGTGTCTCAGTGTCCCAGTGTCTCAGTGTCCCAGTGGCCCAGTGTCTCAGTGTCTCAGTGTAACATTTTCCCAGTGTCTCAGTGTCTCCGTGTCTCCGTGTCTCCACCAGTCCCTGACTTCCCAGTGTCTCAGTGTCTCAGTGTCTCAGTGTCCCAGTGTCTCGGTGTCTCAGTGTCTCAGTGTCTCAGTGTCTCAGTGTCCCAGTGTCTCAGTTTCTCAGCGTCTCAGTGTCTCAGTGTCTCAGTGTCCCAGTGTCTCGGTGTCTCGGTGACTCAGTGTCCCGGTGTCTCGGTGTCCCAGTGTCCCAGTGTCCCAGTGTCTCAGTGTCTCAGTGTCTCAGTGTCCCAGTGTCTCAGTGTCCCAGTGGCCCAGTGTCTCAGTGTCTCAGTGTCCCATTGTCCCAGTGTCTCAGTGTCTCAGTGTCCCAGTGTCTCCGTGTCTCAGTGTCCGAGTGTCTCAGTGTCCCATTGTCCCAGTGTATTAGTGTCCCAGTGTCCCAGTGTCTCAGTGTCCCAGTGTCCCAGTGTCCGAGTGTCTCAGTGTCTCAGTGTCCCAGTGTCTTAGTGTCTCAGTGTCCCAGTGTCTCAGTGTCCCTGTGGCCCAGTGTCTCAGTGTCTCAGTGTCACATTTTCCCAGTGTCTCAGTGTCTCCGTGTCTCCGTGTCTCCGTGTCTCCACCGGTCCCTGACTTCCCAGTGTCTCAGTGTCTCAGTGTCTCAGTGTCCCAGTGTCTCGGTGTCTCGGTGTCTCAGTGTCTCAGTGTCTCAGTGTCCCAGTGTTTCAGTGTCTCAGTGTCTCAGTGTCTCAGCTTCTCAGCGTCTCAGTGTCTCAGTGTCTCAGTGTCCCAGTGTCTCGGTGTCTCGGTGTCTCAGTGTCCCGGTGTCTCGGTGTCTCAGTGTCCCAGTGTCCCAGTGTCCCAGTGTCTCAGTGTCCCAGTGTCCCAGTGTCTCAGTGTCTCAGTGTCTCAGTGTCCCAGTCTCTCAGTGTCTCAGTGTCCCAGTGTCTCAGTGTCCCAGTGTCTCAGTGTCTCAGTGTCCCAGTGTCCCAGTGTCTCAGTGTCCCAGTGTCTCAGTGTCTCAGTGTCTCAGTGTCCCAGTGTCCCAATGTCTCAGTGTCTCAGTGTCTCAGTGTCCCAGTGTCCCAGTGTCTCAGTGTCGCAGTGTCTCAGTGTCCCAGTGTCTCAGCGTCTCAGCGTCTCAGTGTCTCAGTGTCTCAGTGTCTCAGTGTCTTAGTGTCTCAGTGTCCCAGTGTCTCAGTGTCCCAGTGGCCCAGTGTCTCAGTGTCTCAGTGTCACATTTTCCCAGTGTCTCAGTGTCTCCGTGTCTCCGTGTCTCCGTGTCTCCACCAGTCCCTGACTTCCCAGTGTCTCAGTGTCTCAGTGTCTCAGTGTCCCAGTGTCTCGGTGTCTCGGTGTCTCAGTGTCTCAGTGTCTCAGTGTCTCAGTGTCCCAGTGTCTCAGTGTCTCAGTGTCTCAGTTTCTCAGCGTCTCAGTGTCTCAGTGTCTCAGTGTCCCAGTGTCTCGGTGTCTCGGTGTCTCAGTGTCCCGGTGTCTCGGTGTCTCAGTGTCTCAGTGTCCCAGTGTCCCAGTGTCCCAGTGTCTCAGTGTCTCAGTGTCTCAGTGTCCCAGTGTCTCAGTGTCCCAGTGGCCCAGTGTCTCAGTGTCTCAGTGTCCCATTGTCCCAGTGTCTCAGTGTCTCAGTGTCCCAGTGTCTCCGTGTCTCAGTGTCCGAGTGTCTCAATGTCCCATTGTCCCAGTGTATTAGTGTCCCAGTGTCTCAGTGTCCCAGTGTCCCAGTGTCCGAGTGTCTCAGTGTCTCAGTGTCCCAGTGTCTTAGTGTCTCAGTGACCCAGTGTCTCAGTGTCCCAGTGGCCCAGTGTCTCAGTGTCTCAGTGTCACATTTTCCCATTGTCTCAGTGTCTCCGTGTCTCCGTGTCTCCGTGTCTCCACCAGTCCCTGACTTCCCAGTGTCTCAGTGTCTCAGTGTCCCAGTGTCTCGGTGTCTCTGTGTCTCAGTGTCTCAGTGTCTCAGTGTCTCAGTGTCCCAGTGTCTCAGTGTCTCAGTGTCTCAGTGTCTCAGCGTCTCAGTGTCTCAGTGTCTCAGTGTCCCAGTGTCTCGGTGTCTCGGTGTCTCAGTGTCCCGGTGTCTCAGTGTCTCAGTGTCTCAGTGTCCCAGTGTCCCAGTGTCTCAGTGTCTCAGTGTCTCAGTGTCCCAGTCTCTCAGTGTCTCAGTGTCCCAGTGTCTCAGTGTCCCAGTGTCTCAGTGTCTCAGTGTCTCAGTGTCCCAGTGTCCCAGTGTCTCAGTGTCTCAGTGTCCCAGTGTCCCAGTGTCCCAATGTCTCAGTGTCTCAGTGTCTCAGTGTCTCAGTGTCCCAGTGTCCCAGTGTCTCAGTGTCTCAGTGTCTCAGTGTCCCAGTGTCTCAGCGTCTCAGCGTCTCAGCGTCTCAGTGTCCCAGTGTCCCAGTGTCTCAGTGTCTCAGTGTCTCAGTGTCCCAGTGTCCCAGTGTCTCAGTGTATCAGTGTCTCAGTGTCCCAGTGTCCCAGTGTCTCAGTGTCCCAGTGTCTCAGTGTCCCAGTGTCTCAGTGTCTCAGTGTCTCAGTGTCCCAGTGTCCCAGTGTCCCAATGTCTCAGTGTCTCAGTGTCCCAGTGTCCCAGTGTCTCAGTGTCTCAGTGTCTCAGTGTCTCAGTGTCTCAGCGTCTCAGCGTCTCAGCGTTTCAGTGTCCCAGTGTCCCAGTGTCTCAGTGTCTCAGTGTCTCAGTGTCCCAGTGTCCCAGTGTCTCAGTGTATCAGTGTCTCAGTGTCCCAGTGTCCCAGTGTCTCAGTGTCCCAGTGTCTCAGTGTCCCAGTGTCTCAGTGTCTCAGTGTCTCAGTGTCCCAGTGTCTCAGTGTCTCAGTGTCCCAGTGTCTCAGTGTCTCAGTGTCTCAGTGTCTCAGTGTCCCAGTGTCCCAGTGTCTCAGTGTCTCAGTGTCCCAGTGTCTCAGTGTCTCAGTGTCTCAGTGTCCCAGTGTCTCAGTGTCCCAGTGTCTCAGTGTCTCAATGTCTCAGTGTCCCAGTGTCTCAGTGTCTCAGTGTCTCAGTGTCCTAGTGTCCCAGTGTCCCAGTGTCACAGTGTCTCAGTGTCTCAGTGTCCCAGTGTCCCAGTGTCTCAGTGTCTCAGTGTCCCATTGTCTCAGTGTCTCAGTGTCCCAGTGTCTCAGTGTCTCAGTGACCCAGTGTCTCAGTGTCTCAGTGTCTCAGTGTCTCAGTGTCCCAGTGTCCCAGTGTCTCAGAGTCCCAGTGTCTCAGTGTCTCAGTGTCCCAGTGTCTCAGTGTCTCAGTGTCTCAGTGACCCAGTGTCTCAGTGTCTCAGTGTCCGAGTGTCTCAGTGTCCCAGTGTCTCAGTGTCTCAGTGTCCCAGTGTCTCAGTGTCCCAGTGTCCCAGTCTCCCAGTGTCTCATTGTCTCAGTGTCCCAGTGTCTCAGTGTCCCAGTGTCCCATTGTCCCAGTGTCTCAGTGTCGCAGTGTCCCAGTGTCTCAGTGTCCCAGTGTCCCAGTGTCCCAGTGTCTCAGTGTCCCAGTGTCTCAGTGTCTCAGTGTCCCAGTGTCTCAGTGTCCCAGTGGCCCAGTGTCTCAGTGTCTCAGTGTCCCATTGTCCCAGTGTCTCAGTGTCTCAGTGTCCCAGTGTCTCCGTGTCTCAGTGTCCGAGTGTCTCAGTGTCCCATTGTCCCAGTGTATTAGTGTCCCAGTGTCCCAGTGTCTCAGTGTCCCAGTGTCCCAGTGTCCGAGTGTCTCAGTGTCTCAGTGTCCCAGTGACTTAGTGTCTCAGTGTCCCAGTGTCTCAGTGTCCCAATGGCCCAGTGTCTCAGTGTCTCAGTGTCACATTGTCCCAGTGTCTCAGTGTCTCCGTGTCTCCGTGTCTCCGTGTCTCCACCAGTCCCTCACTTCCCATTGTCTCAGTCTCTCTGTGTCTCAGTGTCCCAGTGTCTCGGTGTCTCAGTGTCTCAGTGTCTCAGTGTCTCAGTGTCCCAGTGTCTCAGTGTCTCAGTGTCTCAGCTTCTCAGCGTCTCAGTGTCTCAGTGTCTCAGTGTCCCAGTGTCTCGGTGTCTCGGTGTCTCAGTGTCCCGGTGTCTCGGTGTCTCAGTGTCTCAGTGTCCCAGTGTCCCAGTGTCCCAGTGTCCCAGTGTCTCAGTGTCTCAGTGTCCCAGTGTCCCAGTGTCTCAGTGTCTCAGTGTCTCAGTGTCTCAGTCTCTCAGTGTCTCAGTGTCCCAGTGTCTCAGTGTCCCAGTGTCCCAGTGTCTCAGTGTCTCAGTGTCTCAGTGTCCCAGTGTCCCAGTGTCTCAGTGTCTCAGTGTCCCAGTGTTTCAGTGTCCCAGTGTCCCAGTGTCACAGTGTCTCAGAGTCTCAGTGTCCCAGTGTCCCAGTGTCTCAGTGTCTCAGTGTCTCAGTGTCCCAGTGTCTCAGTGTCTCAGCGTCTCAGCGTCTCAGTGTCTCAGTGTCTCAGTGTCTCAGTGTCTCAGTGTCCCAGTGTCCCAGTGTCTCAGTGTCTCAGTGTCTCAATGTCCCAGTGTCCCAGTGTCTCAGTGTATCAGTGTCTCAGTGTCCCAGTGTCCCATTGTCTCAGTGTCCCAGTGTCTCAGTGTCCCAGTGTCTCAGTGTCTCAGTGTCCCAGTGTCCCAGTGTCTCAGTGTCTCAGTGTCTCAGTGTCCCAGTGTCTCAGTGTCTCAGCGTCTCAGCGTCTCAGTGTCTCAGTGTCTCAGTGTCCCAGTGTCTCAGTGTCTCAGTGTCCCAGTGTCCCAGTGTCTCAGTGTCACAGTGTCTCAGTGTCTCAGTGTCTCAGTGTCCCAGTGTCTCAGTGTCTCAGTGTCTCTGTGTCCCATTGTCCTAGTGTCCCAGTGTCTCAGTGTCTCAGTGTCCCAGTGTCTCAGTGTCTCAGTGTCTCAGTGTCCCAGTGTCTCAGTGTCTCAGTGTCTCAGTGTCCCAGTGTCTCAGTGTCTCAGTGTCTCAGTGTCCCAGTGTCTCAGTGTCCCAGTATCTCAGTGTCCCAGTGTCTCAGTGTCCCAGTGTCTCAGTGTCTCAGTGTCTCAGTGTCTCAGTGTCCCAGTGTCTCAGTGTCTCAGTGTCACAGTGTCTCAGAGTCCCAGTGTCCCAGTGTCTCAGTGTCTCAGTGTCCCAGTGTCTCAGTGTCTCAGTGTCTCAGTGTCACAGTGTCTCAGTGTCTCAGTGTCCCAGTGTCTCAGTGTCTCAGTGTCCCAGGGTCCCAGTGTCTCAGTGTCTCAGTGTCTCTGTGTCCCATTGTCCTAGTGTCCCAGTGTCTCAGTGTCTCAGTGTCCCAGTGTCTCAGTGTCTCAGTGTCTCAGTGTCCCAGTGTCTCAGTGTCTCAGTGTCTCAGTGTCCCAGTGTCTCAGTGTCTCAGTGTCTCAGTGTCCCAGTGTCTCAGTGTCCCAGTATCTCAGTGTCCCAGTGTCTCAGTGTCTCAGTGTCCCAGTGTCTCAGTGTCTCAGTGTCTCAGTGTCTCAGTGTCCCAGTGTCTCAGTGTCTCAGTGTCACAGTGTCTCAGTGTCCCAGTGTCCCAGTGTCTCAGTGTCTCAGTGTCCCAGTGTCTCAGTGTCTCAGTGTCTCAGTGTCACAGTGTCCCAGTGTCCCAGTGTCTCAGTGTCTCAGTGTCCCAGTGTCTCAGTGTCCCAGTGGCCCAGTGTCTCAGTGTCTCAGTGTCCCATTGTCCCAGTGTCTCAGTGTCCCAGTGTCCCAGTGTCTCAGTGTCCCAGTGTCCCAGTGTCTCAGTGTCTCAGTGTCTCAGTGTCCCAGTGTCCCAGTGTCCCAGTGTATCAGTGTCTCAGTGTCCCAGTGTCCCAGTGTCCCCGTGTCCCAGCGTCCCAGTGTCTCAGTGTCTCAGTGTCCCATTGTCTCAGTGTCTCAGTGTCCCAGTGTCTCAGTGTTTCAGTGACCCAGTGTCTCAGTGTCCCAGTGTCCCAGTGTCTCAGTGTCCCAGTGTCTCAGTGTCTCAGTGTCCCAGTGTCTCAGTGTCTCAGTGACCCAGTGTCTCAGTGTCTCAGTGTCCGAGTGTCTCAGTGTCCCAGTGTTTCAGTGTCTCAGTGTCCCAGTGTCCCAGTGTCTCAGTGTCTCAGTGTCCCAGTGTCTCAGTGTCGCAGTGTCCCAGTGTCTCAGTGTCCCAGTGTCCCAGTGTCCAGTGTCTCAGTGTCTCAGTGTCCCAGTGTCTCAGTGTCTCAGTGTCACAGTGTCTCAGTGTCCCAGTGGCCCAGTGTCTCAGTGTCTCAGTGTCCCATTGTCCCAGTGTCTCAGTGTCTCAGTGTCCCAGTGTCTCCGTGTCTCAGTGTCCGAGTGTCTCAGTGTCCCATTGTCCCAGTGTATTAGTGTCCCAGTGTCCCAGTGTCTCAGTGTCCTAGTGTCCCAGTGTCCCAGTGTCTCAGTGTCTCAGTGTCCCAGTGTCTTAGTGTCTCAGTGTCCCAGTGTCTCAGTGTCCCAGTGGCCCAGTGTCTCAGTGTCCCAGTGTCTCCGTGTCTCCGTGTCTCCGTGTCTCCACCGGTCCCTGACTTCCCAGTGTCTCAGTGTCCCAGTGTCCCAGTGTCCCAGCGTCCCAGTGTCTAAGTGTCTCAGTGTCTCAGTGTCCGAGTGTCTCAGTGTCCCAGTGTCCTAGTGTCTCAGTGTCCTAGTGTCTCATTGTCTCAGTGACCCAGTGTCCCAGTGTCTCAGTGTCCGAGTGTCTCAGTGCCCCAGTGTCTCAGTGTCCCAGTGTCTCAGTGTCCCAGTGTCCCAGTGTCCCAGTGTCTCAGTGTATCAGTGTCCCAGTGTCTCAGTGTCCCAGTGTCCCATTGTCCTAGTGTCTCAGTGTCCCAGTGTCCCAGTGTCTCAGTGTCCCAGTGTCCCAGCGTCCCAGTGTCTAAGTGTCTCAGTGTCTCAGTGTCCGAGTGTCTCAGTGTCCCAGTGTCCCAGTGTCTCAGTGTCCCAGTGTCTCATTGTCTCAGTGACCCAGTGTCTCAGTTTCTCAGTGTCAGAGTGTCTCAGTGCCCCAGTGTCTCAGTGTCCCAGTGTCCCAGTGTCCTAGTGTCTCAGTGTCCCTGTGTCTCAGTGTCCCAGTGTCCCATTGTCCCAGTGTCTCAGTGTCCCAGTGTCTCAGTGTCCCAGAGTCCCAGTGTCTCAGTATCCCAGTGTCTCAGTGTCTCAGTGTCCCAGTGTCTCAGTGTCCCAGTGGCCCAGTGTCTCAGTGTCTCAGTGTCCCATTGTCCCAGTGTCTCAGTGTCTCAGTGTCCCAGTGTCACCGTGTCTCAGTGTCCGATTGTCTCAGTGTCCCATTGTCCCAGTGTCTCAGTGTCCCATTGTCCCAGTGTCTCAGTGCCCCAGTGTCTCAGTGTCTCAGTGTCCCAGTGTCTCAGTGTCTCAGTGTCCCAGTGTCTCAGTGTCCCAGTGGCCCAGTGTCTCAGTGTCTCAGTGTCCCATTGTCCCAGTGTCTCAGTGTCTCAGTGTCCCAGTGTCTCAGTGTCCCAGTGTCTCCGTATCTCAGTGTCTCCCTGTCTCCATCAGTCCCTGACTTCCCATTGTCTCAGTGTATCAGTGTCTCAGTGTCCCAGTGTCCCAGTGTCCCAGCGTCTAAGTGTCTCAGTGTCTCAGTGTCCGAGTGTCTCAGTGTCCCAGTGTCCCAGTGTCTCAGTGTCCCAGTGTCTCAGTGTCTCAATGTCCCAGTGTCTCTGTGCCTCAGTGACCCAGTGTCTCAGTGTCTCAGTGTCCGAGTGTCTCAGTGTCCCAGTGTCTCAGTGTGTCAGTGTCCCATTGTCTCAGTGTCCCAGTGTCCCAGTGTCCCAGTGTCTCAGTGTCTCAGTGTCCCAGTGTCTCAGTGTCCCAGTGTCACATTGTCCCAGTGTCTCAGTGTCCCAGTGTCCCAGTGTCTCAGTGTCCCAGTGTCCCAGTGTCTCAGTGTCCCAGTGTCTCAGTGTCTCAGTGTCCCAGTGTCTCAGTGTCCCAGTGGTCCAGTGTCTCAGTGTCTCAGTGTCCCATTGTCCCAGTGTCTCAGTGTCTCAGTGTCCCAGTGTCTCCGTGTCTCTGTGTCTCCACCAGTCCCTCACTTCCCAGTGTCTCCGTGTCTCCGTGTCTCCCCCAGTCCCTGACTTCCCATTGTCTCCGTGTTTCCGTGTTTCCATGTCTCCACCTGTCCGTGACTTCCCATTGTCTCCGTGTCTCCGTGTCTTCACCAGTCCCTGACTTCCCAGTGTCTCCGTGTGTCCGTGTCTCCGTGTCTTCGTGTCTCCACCAGTCCCTCACTTCCCAGTGTCTCCGTGTCTCGGTGTCTCCGTGTCTCCACCAGTCCCTCACTTCCCCAGTGTCTCGGTGTCTCCGTGTCTCCATGTCTCCACCAGTCCCTCACTTCCCCATTGTCTCCGTGTCTCCGTGTCTCCGTGTCTCCACCAGTCCCTCACTTCCCAGTGTCTCCGTGTCTCCGTGTCTCCGTGTCTCCTCCACCAGTCCCTCACTTCCCCGTGTCCCTCATCGACCTCGCGTCCCCCCAACCGTCCGCCCCGTGCCCTCCGTCGTCTCCGGCGCTCGGCCTGTCGGGCCTCAGCTCGTCCACCTCCTCCTCCTCCTCCTCCTCGTCGTCGTCCACCCTCGCCGCGTCCACCTCCTCATCCTCCTCGTCGTCCACCCTCGCCGCGTCCAACGTGGGCGCGCGAGGGCCCTGGCACGTGCTGGCGCTCGCCACCTTCATGGTGTTCACCACGGCCAGCGACATCATCGGCAACGTCCTGGTCATCGTAGCCGTCATGCGGAACAAGAGGTTGCGCAATGCCGGTGAGCCTGGACCGGACACCCCCCCCCCCCACCTCTCCCCCCCCCCTCCACCTCTATCCCCCAGGAGGTGGAGGAGGTGATGGAGGAGGTGGAGGACGAGGTGTAAGAGGTGAAGGAGGTAGAGGAGGAGATGGAGGATGAGGTCAAGGACGTGGAGGAGGTGGATGACGAGGAGATGGCAGCCGAGGAGGTGGGGGAAATGACGGAGTTGGTGCAGGAGGATATGGAGGAGGAGATGGAGGAGGTGGAGGAGGTGGAGGTAATGGAGGAGGTGGAGGAGATGGAGAAGGTGGAGCAGATGGAGGAGGATGAGGCAGTGCAGGAGATGGAGGTGGAGGAGATGGAGGAGATGGAGGAGGTGGAGGAGATGGAGGAGGTGGAGGAGATGGAGGAGGTGGAGCAGATGGAGGAGATGGAAGAGGTGGAGGAGATGGAGGAGGTGGTGCAGAAGGAGGTCGACGAAATTGAGGAGGTGGTGGAGGAGATAGAGGAGGTGGAGGAGGTGGATGATGAGGAGGAGGCCTTGGAGGAGATGGAGGAGATGGAGGAGGTGGAGGAGGTGGATGATGAGGAGGAGGCCTTGGAGGAGATGGAGGAGATGGAGGAGGTGGAGGAGGTGGATGATGAGGAGGAGGCCTTGGAGGAGATGGGGGCGGTGGAGGAGATGGAGGAGGTGGAGGAGGTGGATGATGAGGAGGAGGCCTTGGAGGAGATGGAGGAGATGGAGGAGGTGGAGGAGGTGGATGATGAGGAGGAGGCCTTGGAGGAGATGGAGGAGGTGGAGGAGATGGAGGAGGTGGAGGAGGTGGATGATGAGGAGGAGGCCTTGGAGGAGATGGGGGCGGTGGAGGAGATGGAGGAGGTGGAGGAGGTGGATGATGAGGAGGAGGCCTTGGAGGAGATGGAGGAGATGGAGGAGGTGGAGGAGGTGGATGATGAGGAGGAGGCCTTGGAGGAGATGGAGGAGGTGGAGGAGATGGAGGAGGTGGAGGAGGTGGATGATGAGGAGGAGGCCTTGGAGGAGATGGGGGCGGTGGAGGAGGAGGTCGAGCAGCAGCGTTCGTTTTCACAGTGGGCGGTGGCAGTGGCGGTGGGAAGGAAAGGGGCGGGGTTTAGAGTGGGCGTGGTCACTCACAAACCACGTGGTCTACTGGAGGCTTGAGCCAATTTAAATGATGGTTTTGTGCCGAATTAGGACTCGTATATCACAGACAGCGTCCTTGCCCAATATGAACATCCAGGGACAGTTCACAGCTTGGCTCTGCTGATGAGACACTGAAAGTGGAAACCGTGGGGTTTGATGTGATGAGTGAGACATCCTGTGCCCGTGTCTACGTCGTTATTTACATTCCACCATAGCGATCATGGTGACGCTGCTGCTGATGATGATGATGCTGATGATGCTGCTGTTGATGCTGCTGCTGATGATGCTGCTGTTGATGCTGCTGTTGATGCTGCTGCTGATGATGCTGCTGCTGATGATGCTGCTGTTGATGATGCTGCTGCTGATGCTGCTGATGATGCTGTTGATGTTGCTGCTGATGATGATGCTGTCGATGCTGTTGATGCTGCTGCTGATGATGATGCTGTCGATGCTGCTGATGCTGTTGATGCTGCTGCTGCTGCTGATGATGATGATGCTGTTGATGCTGCTGATGCTGCTGCTGCTGATGATGATGATGTTGACGAGGTGCCCTCACAGGAAACATGTTCGTGGTGAGTCTGGCGGTGGCCGACCTCGTGGTGGCGCTCTACCCCTACCCCGTGGTGGTGCACGCGATCCTGCACGGCGGGTGGACACTCGGAGACCACCACTGCCAGGTCACCCCCACCACCTCCTCCTCCCCTCCTCCTCCACCCCCACCTCCTCCTCCACCTCCTCCTCCACCTCCTCATCCACCTCCTCCTCCTCCACCTCCTCCTCCACCTCTTACTCCTGGCACTTCTTACTACTCCTGGCCCCTCCTACTCCTCCTGGCCCCTCCTCCTCCTGGCCCCTCCTACTCCTTCTGGCCCCTCCTCCTCCTCCTGGCCCCTCCTACTCCTCCTGGCCCCTCCTACTCCTTCTGGCTCCTCCTCCTGGCTCCTCCTCCTGGCCCTTCCTCCTCCTCCTGGCCCCTCTTACTCCTGGCCCCTCCTCCTCCTGGCCCCTCCTACTCCTCCTGGCCCCTCCTACTCCTCCTGGCCCCTCCTACTCCTTCTGGCTCCTCCTCCTGGCTCCTCCTCCTGGCCCTTCCTCCTCCTCCTGGCCCCTCTTACTCCTGGCCCCTCCTCCTCCTGGCCCCTCCTACTCCTCCTGGCCCCTCCTACTCCTCCTGGCCCCTCCTACTCCTCCTGGCCCTTCCTCCTCCTCCTGGCCCCTCCTCCACCTGGCCCCTCCTCCTCCTGGCCCCTCCTCCTGGCCCCTCCTCTTCCTGGCCCCTCCTCCTGGCCCCTCCTCCTCCTGGCCCCTCCTCTTGCTGGCCCCTCCTCCTCCTGGCCCCTCCTCCTGATCCCCCCTCCACCTAGCCCCTCCTCCTCATGGCCCCTCCTCCTGACCCCCTCCTCCTTGCCTCTCCCCCTCCCCCCTCCTCCCTCCTCCTCCTTCACCTCCTCTTCCTCCCTCCTCCTTCCACCTCCTTCACCTCCTTCACCTCCTCTTCCTCCCTCCACCCTCCAAGGCTCCACTCTCCTCCCTCCCTCCCTCCTACTCCTTCACCTCCTCCTTCACCTCCTCGTCCCTCACCTCTTCCTGACCTCCTCCCCCACCTCCTCCTCCCCAGGCCAGCGGCTTCCTCATGGGCCTGAGCGTGGTGGGCTCCATCTTCAACATCACGGCCATCGCCCTCAACCGCTGCTGCTTCGTGTGCTCGTCGGCGGCCTTCTACCGGCGGGCCTACGGCGGCTCCCGGTCCGCCTGCCACGTGGCGGCCGTGTGGGCCCTGGCGCTCGCCGCGACCCTCCCCACGCTGCCCGCACGCTCCCTGCGCTACGATGGCCGTGTGTACGCGTGCACCTTCGCCCAGGGGGCCAGCCCAGCGTACACCCTGGCGGTGGTGGTGCTCCACTTCCTGCTCCCCGTGGCCGTGGTGTCCGCGTGCTACCTGCGCATCTGGGTCGTGGTGGCCAAGGTGTGGAGTGGGGTGGTGGGTGGTGGGTGGTGGGTGGTGGTGAGAGATTCTGAGCCGGTTCAAAAATGTTTCGGGGTTCAAAGGTTTGAAGGGGGACGCCAAAACAAAAAAAATAAAGTTGAGAGACGTAACACTAAGTTTGGAGACAAGGTGAAAGGAGTCAAAGTACAATGAGGTAAAAGAAAAAAAGTCGCGAAACAAGTTTTTTTTTTTTTAGTAAAAAGAAGTCTAAGAAAAAGGTAAAAACAAAGTGACAAAAAAGTTTTTGGCAAAAAGAAGTCAAAGTAAAAAAAAAACGTCGAGGGAAAGGTAAAAAAAAGTCGTCATCATCATCGTCGTCGTCGTCATTGTCGTCATCGTCGTCATCATTGTCGTCGTCATCGTCATCATTGTCGTCATCATCATCATCATCGTCGTCATCATCGTCGTCGTCATCATCGTCGTCATCATCGTCGTCGTCGTCATTGTCGTCATCATCATCGTCGTTGTCATGATCGTCATCGTCGTCATCATTGTCGTCGTCATCATCGTCATCATCGTCGTCATCATCATCATCATCGTCGTCATCATCATCGTCATCATTGTCGTCGTCATCATCATCATCATCGTCGTCATCATCGTCGTCATCATTGTCGTCGTCATCATCGTCGTCATCATCATCATCATCGTCGGCATCATCGTCGTCATCATCATCATGATCGTCATCATCGTCGTCCTCATCGTGTGTAGCCAAATGCTCTTCAACGCGTGGCGACGAGGAGGACCCGGAGACAAATCCACGGGCAGAGAGAGAGAGACGCAGACTCCAAATGTACAGCAGCAGCAGCAGCAGGCATCGTAAGGGGTCCGGGATGGAACCCACGACCTCCTGCGTACCAGGCGAGGTAGTCAACATCTCTCAGTGTCTGTGATTGAACCCACGACCTCCTGTGTACCAGGCGAGGTAGTCAACATCTCTCAGTGTCTGGGATTGAATCCACGACCTCCTGCGTACCAGGCGAGGTAGTTACCATCTCCTCGCGACACCGTGATGTTCCGCGGACAGCTCAACTCATTCCTTTTTGCTCGTTCGTTCCTCCCCCTCCCACACTGTCCACTCCCAAACGCAGGTGAGGCAGCGGGTAAAGCCTGAGGCGGCCCGCCACCTCCAGCGCCACGACCGCCGGAACTTCCTGGCGATGTTCGTGGCGTTCACCCTCTTCGCCGTGTGCTGGGCCCCCCTCAACCTCATCGGCCTCGTCAGCGCCGCTTCCCAGCCCCTCTCCCCCCCTCCCGCCCCTCCTCGATCGGCCGCCACCGCCAGCCTGGCCAACCACGTCGCCAACCACGTCGCCAACCTCGCCACCGCTGCCGCCGCCCTCGCCAACGTCGCCAACGTCGCCAACCTCACCACGGCCACCGCTGCCGCCGCCAACTTCACCGCCACCGCTGCCACCGGCCTCGCCGCCTTCGCCACCGCTGCCACCAGCGACGGCAACCTCATCGCCGCGGCCGCCACCGCCGCCGCCGCCGGCCTCGCCGATGTCGCCATCGTCGCCAACGTCACCACGGCCACCGCCGCCACCTTCGCCACCGCCGCCGCCGCCAACTTCACCGCCACCGCTGCCACCGGCCTCGCCAGTGTCGCTGGTCCCGTGCCGTCTCCCGTGGCGGACTGGCTGTTCACGACGAGCTACCTCATGGCCTACTTCAACAGCTGCCTCAACGCCGTGGTCTACGGAGTCCTCAACGGCAACTTCCGTCGCGAGTACGGGCGGATCGCCAGCGCCGTCTGCCCCGGCTGGGAGATCCTCCGCAGAGCCCTCTGCCGCTCCTTTTCCACGTCGTCGTCGTCTTCTGATCGAGGAGGTGGCGGAGGAGGTGTTGGTGGTAGTGGAGGAGGAGGTAATGGAGAGAAAGGAGGTGGAGCGTGCTGTGGAACTCTTTCAGGGAGCGTCCAGAGACGAACGGGCAAAGAGGATGAGGAGGAGGAGGAGGACGATGTCGGTGGAGCTGTGGAAGAGGTGGAGCGGGAGGAGGAAGTGAAGAGGGTGGAGGTGGAGGAGGTGGAGGAGGAGGGGGAGGAGGAGGAGGGTGGCGAGAGACGAAGAAGAGGAAGAAAAAGACGGCGAAAGAGAAGAAGGGACATCGTGGAGGCGCATGGAGGAGGTGGAGGAGGTTGTGGAGGAGGTGATGGAGGTGGTGGAGGTGGTGGAGGTGATGGAGGAGGTGGTGGAGGAGGTGATGGAGGTGGTGGAGTTGGTGGAGGTGGAGGTGGTGGAGGTGGTGGAGGAGGTGGTGGAGGTGATGGAGGTGGAGGAGGTGGAGGTGGAAGAGGAGGACTCGTGAGAGGTGGACACAGAGAGGTGCTACTGGTTGCTGCTGAGGTCAGAATGGGAGCATCCCATTTAGAACCCTAGTACCACCCCATAGTGAACCCTAGTCCCACCCCATGGTGAACCCCAGTCCCACCCCATGGTGAAGTTCCACCCCATAGTGAACCCTAGTACCACCTCATAGTGAACCCTAGTACCACCCCATAGTGAACCCTAGTCCCACCCCATAGTGAAGTTCCACCCCATAGTGAACCCTAGTCCCACCCCATGGTGAACCCTAGTCCCACCCCATAGTGAACCCTAGTCCCACCCCAAGGTGAAGTCCCACCCCATAGTGAAGTCCCACCCCATGGTGAACCCTAGTCCCACCCCATAGTGAACCCTAGTCCCACCCCATGGTGAAGTCCCACCCCATAGTGAAGTCCCACGCCATAGTGAACCCTAGTCCCACCCCATGGTGAACCCTAGTCCCACCCCATGGTGAACCCTAGTCCAACCCCATAGTGAACCCTAGTCCCACCCCATAGTGAAGTCCCACCCCATAGTGAACCCTAGTCCCACCCCATAGTGAAGTCCCACCCCATAGTGAACCCTAGTCCCACCCCATAGTGAACCCTAGTCCCACCCCATACAGAACCCTAGTCCCACCCCATGGTGAACCCTAGTCCCACCCCATAGTGAACCCTAGTCCCACCCCATAGTGAACCCTATTCCCACCCCATAGTGAACCCTAGTCCCACCCCATAGTGAACCCTAGTCCCACCCCATAGTGAACCCTTGTCCCACCCCATAGTGAACCCTAGTCCCACCCCATAGTGAACCCTAGTTCCACCCCATAGTGAAGTCCCACCCCATAGTGAACCCTAGTCCCACCCCATAGTGAACCCTAGTCCCACCCCATAGTGAACCCTATTCCCACCCCATAGTGAACCCTAGTCCCACCCCATAGTGAACCCTAGTCCCACCCCATAGTGAACCCTTGTCCCACCCCATAGTGAACCCTAGTCCCACCCCATAGTGAACCCTAGTTCCACCCCATAGTGAAGTCCCACCCCATAGTGAACCCTAGTCCCACCCCATAGTGAAGTCCCACCCCATAGTGAACCCTAGTCCCACCCATAGTGAAGTCCCACTCCATGGTGAACCCTAGTCCCACCCCATAGTGAACCCTAGTCCCACCCCATAGTGAAGTCAGACCCCATAGTGAACCCTAGTCCCACCCCATAGTGAAGTCCCACCCCATAGTGAAGTCCCACCCCATAGTGAACCCTAGTCACACCCCATAGTGAACCCTAGTCCCACCCCATAGTGAACCCTAGTCCCACCCCATAGTGAACCCTAGTCCCTCCCCATACAGAACCCTAGTCCCACCCCATAGTGAAGTCCCACCCCATAGTGAACCCTAGTCCCACCCCATAGTGAAGTCCCACCCCATGGTGAACCCTAGTCCCATCCCATATTGAAGTCCCACCCCATAGTGAAGTCCCACCCCATAGTGAACCCTAGTCCCACCCCATAGTGAAGTCCCACCCCATGGTGAACCCTAGTCCCACCCCATAGTGAACCCTAGTCACACCCCATGGTGAACCCTAGTCCCACCTCATAGTGAACCCTAGTTCCACCCCATGGTGAAACCTAGCCCCACTCCATGGTGAACCCAAGTCCCACCCCATAGTGAAGTCCCACCCCATAATGAACCCTAGTCCCACCCCATAATGAACCCTAGTCCCACCCCATAATGAACCCTAGTCCCACCCCATAGTGAACCCTAGTCCCACCCCATAGTGAAGTCCCACCCCATAGCGAACCCTAGTCCCACCCCATGGTGAACCCTAGTCCCACCCCATAGTGAACCCAAGTCCCACTCCATAGTGAAGTCAGACCCCATAGTGAACCCTAGTCCCACCCCATGGTGAAGTCCCACCCCATAGTGAAGTCCCACGCCATAGTGAACCCTAGTCCCACCCCATGGTGAACCCTAGTCCCACCCCATGGTGAACCCTAGTCCAACCCCATAGTGAACCCTAGTCCCACCCCATAGTGAAGTCCCACCCCATAGTGAACCCTAGTCCCACCCCATAGTGAAGTCCCACCCCATAGTGAACCCTAGTCCCACCCCATAGTGAACCCTAGTCCCACCCCATACAGAACCCTAGTCCCACCCCATGGTGAACCCTAGTCCCACCCCATAGTGAACCCTAGTCCCACCCCATAGTGAACCCTATTCCCACCCCATAGTGAACCCTAGTCCCACCCCATAGTGAACCCTAGTCCCACCCCATAGTGAACCCTTGTCCCACCCCATAGTGAACCCTAGTCCCACCCCATAGTGAACCCTAGTTCCACCCCATAGTGAAGTCCCACCCCATAGTGAACCCTAGTCCCACCCCATAGTGAAGTCCCACCCCATAGTGAACCCTAGTCCCACCCATAGTGAAGTCCCACTCCATGGTGAACCCTAGTCCCACCCCATAGTGAACCCTAGTCCCACCCCATAGTGAAGTCAGACCCCATAGTGAACCCTAGTCCCACCCCATAGTGAAGTCCCACCCCATAGTGAAGTCCCACCCCATAGTGAACCCTAGTCACACCCCATAGTGAACCCTAGTCCCACCCCATAGTGAACCCTAGTCCCACCCCATAGTGAACCCTAGTCCCACCCCATACAGAACCCTAGTCCCACCCCATAGTGAAGTCCCACCCCATAGTGAACCCTAGTCCCACCCCATAGTGAAGTCCCACCCCATGGTGAACCCTAGTCCCATCCCATATTGAAGTCCCACCCCATAGTGAAGTCCCACCCCATAGTGAACCCTAGTCCCACCCCATAGTGAAGTCCCACCCCATGGTGAACCCTAGTCCCACCCCATAGTGAACCCTAGTCACACCCCATGGTGAACCCTAGTCCCACCCCATAGTGAACCCTAGTCCCACCCCATGGTGAACCCTAGCCCCACTCCATGGTGAACCCAAGTCCCACCCCATAGTGAAGTCCCACCCCATAATGAACCCTAGTCCCACCCCATAATGAACCCTAGTCCCACCCCATAATGAACCCTAGTCCCACCCCATAGCGAACCCTAGTCCCACCCCATGGTGAACCCTAGTCCCACCCCATAGTGAACCCTAGTCCCACCCCATAGTGAAGTCCCTCCCCATAGTGAACCCTAGTCCCACCCCATAGTGAACCCTAGTCCCACCCCATAGTGAACCCTAGTCCCACCCCATAGTGAACCCTAGTCCCACCCCATAGTGAACCCTAGTCACACCCCATACAGATCCCTAGTCCCACCCCATACAGAACCCTAGTCTCACCCCATAATGAAGTCCCACCCCACACAGAACCCTAGTCCCACCCCATACAGAACCCTAGTCTCTCCATGTCCCAAAGCGCCCCTTGAGGAATTGTGCCGACCATACTTCACCACCCTTGAATCAGTGCGGCTTTGGCATTACACCTGGCATTAGGGGGGTATGGAAGTAGGGTACAACAATGCACACCGGGATGCCCGCCCCGCAGCCTATAACACAGGGACCTCAAACCCCTGCCATCTTTCCCTGAGTGGCGTGGGAGTGCTGGGCCTCCCCCAGATCCACTCGGCCTCAAACGAGTGCCCGGGTGTAGTAAAGCATCGCCGCTAGGCACAGACGAGGGTCTGCCCGGCGCGCCTGTGTGGCGCTGGCCCCGCAGCCCCCGCTGTGTTCCGGCCTTCGTAGGCGCTGCTGCTGCTGCTCGCTACTTTTAGCGTCGGGGCATGCACACCGTATGCCGTCCGTACACATACACTTGCCTGCAGTTGCGGGCGCAGGCCCTTAGGGGGCGCCACCCCCGAGCTGGGGAAGGTCAGGGAGAGCCGGACCACTGAGGGGCCAGGTTCTCTCCCCCACCTCCCCCCCCCACTCCCAGACCCCAGGCGAGGGGTTGGGGGGGTTCTTCCAGAGTCTCCTGGAAGGTTCCAGAGAGGGGGCGGTACCGGGGGGCGGAGAGTCCCTGGGAGGTGTACAAAAGGGGCACCTCGATCACAGCTCAGGGCAGAGCTCCGAAGACGAAGGAGGAAGACCAGCCTAGCTAGGGCCCTGGGACCCCAGGACCCGACGTCCTTGCAAGGGCCCGGGCCTGAGCGTGAACCAGTGGTCAGGACCCGTACCTTGGCTGGGTCGGGTCAGTTAGCCTCCCCTAGGGCACAGAGAGCCGGAGGGCTGAGAGCCAGGTTTACTAGATGTGAGGGCACGCTAGCCCGGAGGCTGTACCTCCATAGATAGTGGGAGTTAAGGGGAGTTCTGTTATAGTTATAAATAAACCGTGTTGCCTCGAAAGAAAGCGTCTCCAGTCTCCGTGGAAACCCACTACACTACTAACAGCACTTGCCCCAACGGTCCTGTTAGAGGCTACACGGGAGGATCTTTGTCTTTGTTTGAGGGCTACCTGATGAGAGGAATGGTGGATAAGATGATTGTTGTTATGATTTTAAAATTACTATTAGGTTCCTCTGGTCTACTGACGCTGGTGTGGTGAGACTAGGCCATAATGAAGGCTTCTGCTGTCCCTTGTGTAGGCCAATCAGTTTCAAAGACAACAAATGCAAGGGAGGCTCCTACTTACGAACACTCGACTTACGAACACTCGACTTACGAACTTTAAGAGGTACGAACGAAGCCCCTTTCACCGTTTGGTTCAGCTGCAAGCCCATTGGACAAAAAGAGGTGTAAGTTCGACAGTCCCGCTCAATAGATGGCGGTGGTAGCATGTACATCTGCAGAAGGTGAAGAACCAGCGGCATCTACATCTACAGAACATGAAGAACCAGTGGCATCTACATCTGCAGAACGTGAATAACCAGTGGCATCTACATCTACAGAATGTAAATAACCAGTGGCATCTACATCTGCAGAACGTGAAGAACCAGTGGCATCTACATCTGCAGAACGTGAGGAACCAGTGGCATCTACATCTGCAGAACGTGAAGAACCAGTGGCATCTACATCTGTAAAACGTGAAGAACCAGTGGCATCTACATCTGCAGAACGTGCAGAACCAGCGGCATCTACATCTGCATAACGTGAAGAACCAGTGTCATCTACATCTGTAGAACGTGAAGAACCAGTGGTTTCTACATCTGTAAAACGTGAAGAACCAGTGACATTTACATCTGCAGAACGTCAAGAACCAGTGGCATCTACATCTGTTGAACGTTAAGAACTAGCGTCATCTACATCTGCAGAACGTGAAGAACCAGTGGCATCTACATCTGTAGAACGTGAAAAACCAGTGGCATCTACATATACAGAACGTGAAGAACCAGCGGCATCTACATCTACGGAACGTGAAGAACCAGTGGCATTTACATCTGCAGAATGTCAAGAACCAGTGGCATCTACATCTGTAGGACGTTAAGAACCAGTGTCATCTACATCTGCATAACGTGAAGAACCAGTGGCATCTACATCTGCAGAATGTGAGGAACCAGTGGTATCTACATCTGCAGAACGTGAAGAACCAGTTGCATCTACATCTGCAGAAAGTAAAGAACCAGTGTCATCTACATCTGCAGAATGTGAAGAACCAGTGTCATCTACATCCGTAGAAAGTAAAGAACCAGTGGCATCTACATCTGTAGAACCTGAAGAACCAGTGGTTTCTACATATGTAAAACGTGAAGAACCAGTGGCATTTACATCTGCAGAACGTCAAGAACCAGTGGCATCTACATCTGTAGAACGTTAAGAACCAGTGGCATCTACATCTGTAGAACGTGAAGAACCGGTGGCATCTACATCTACAGAACGTGAAGAACCAGTGGCATCTACATCTGCAGAACGTGAAGAACCAGTGGCATCTACATCTGCAGAACGTGAAGAACCAGTGGCATCTACATGTACAAAACATGAAGAACCAGTAGCATTTACATCTGCAGAACGTCAAGAACTAGTGGCATCTACATCTGCAGAACGTCAAGAACCAGTGGCATCTACATCTGCAGAACGTCAAGAACCAGTGGCATCTACATCTACAGAACGTCAAGAACCAGTGGCATCTACATCTGCAGAACGTCAAGAACCAGTGGCATCTACACCGGGCCAGCGGTGGGTCAGATAGCCTCCCCTAGGTCCCAGCCAGAGGACTCCAGGTTAGCGGTAGACGTGTAAGTCCCGCCAGGACAGGAGGCCGTACGTCCTTAGGGTGACGGGTGAGGGGACCGTATACCCCCTCTGTGTGTCAAGGACTGTGTAAGAGAAGTATTACAATAAACAGAGTGTGCCTCATAAGAAGTGTATGCCATTAGACCTCCTTTGCCAGTACCACAATATAATGATAATAGGGGTTTTTCCCCTTTTTAAGTTCAACAAAACTGAAACCTTTTTACGAGGATTTATGTTACTGCATTGACCACAATACCTGCAGTCAAAATGCAAACAAAAACACACTCTGATAATATATGATGCATTGTCCTTGAAACTGATTGGTCGAGCACCAATTGGGTCGAGGCTCAAAAGAAAGCCGTCCCTTGATGTGGACCAATCAGTTTCAAGGACAATGCATCATATATTATCATAGTATGTGTGTTTTTGTTTGCACTTTGACTGCAGGTGTTGTGCTCAATGCAGCGACATGGATCCTTGTAAAACGGTTTCAGTTTTGTTGCCAGAAAAAAGGAGGAAAAACCCTTTCATTATATTGTGGTACTGGCAAAGGAGGTCTAATGATGATGTAGATGCTCACCCCGAGCCCTCATTACTACTTTGATAGCGGCGTTGTCTTTGAGCTGTGTGACGCCTTTTGGCGTCATCTGGTCGAGCACCAATTAGGGTCGAGGCTCAAAAGAAAACCGTCCCTTGGTGTGGACCAATCAGTTTCAAGGACAATGCATCATATTATCATAGTATGTGTTTTGTTTGCCTTAAAAAAGGGGAAAAACCCCGCTTATTATAAGAAGTGTATTAGTCATTATAAACACTACATATACTTGTATGTAAGAGTGGGGGGGGGGGGGGGGAGCCAGGGAGGAGTGATCGAGGGGGTGCGGGTGTGGGGTAGGGGGGTAAGGCGGACTGCAAGCTCCACACAACGGATGAGTTTCACAAAGAAGCCGATGAAGCCCATGATGGCAAAGCCCATTGCCCGTTGCCAATGCGATCTCCTGAAACTCCATGAGGTCGGGCCTCTGCCGGTTTCCACGAATGTCATCACCTGGTCCACGATGGATTCGTCTTAACCCTGCGTCTCCTTGTTACCGGGTCGCAATTGTCTCTCTCTCTCTCTCTCCATCTCTCATTATCTCCTTACCTCTCTCGCTCTCCCCTTGCCTCTCTTCTGAGGTCTCTCCCTCTTGGTTTGCACGATCAGAGGAAACAAGAAGATTTAACGAAAGATTTCACGCTCTGCTCTCCTTACCCATTCCACCTCTCTCTTTACCCCCCTCTCTCCCTACCCCCCCTCTCTCTCCCTCTACCCCCTCTCTCCCTACTCCATGTTTATGTTCCTGCTATGTTTTCTATGTAATATTTGTATTATTATGTATCTTTTTTAGTTTTCATTTTGTTCACGACACAAGTGCTGGATCTGCACCCAGCCCTTCTCGCAGTCCTAAGGGATCCGACGTGAATCTCTCTCCTTACCTCCATACCTGTCTCTCCGTCACGGGACAGACCCAGCAGGTGCCATGGGTTGACTGCTGTGCCAGGCTAGGTGCAGGAGGAGGAGGAGGTCACGGGACAGACCCAGCAGGTGCCATGGGTTGGCTGCTGTGCCAGGCTAGGTGCAGGAGGAGGAAGAGGTCACGGGACAGACCCAGCAGGTGCCATGGGTTGACCGCTGTCCCAGGCTAGGTGCACAAGTAGGTCACGGGACTGCTGTGCCAGGGTAGGTGCACGAGGAGGTCACGTGACTGCTGTGCCAGGCTAGGTGCACGAGGTCCTGAAATTGGCACGAGGTGGGTGAGTGAACGAGGTGGGTGAGTGGACGAGTGGGTAGGTTAGTGAATAAGTGGGTGAGTGAAAGAGTGGGTTAGTGAATAAGTGGGTTAGTGAACGAGTGGGTTAGTGAATAAGTGGGTGAGTGAACGAGTGGGTTAGTGAATAAGTGGGTGAGTGAACGAGTGGGTTAGTGAATAAGTGGCTGAGTGAACGAGTGGGTTAGTGAATAAGTGGGTGAGTGAACGAGTGGGTGGTTTAGTGAATACATGGGTGAGTTAACGAGTGGGTTAGTGAATAAGTGGGTGAGTGAACGAGTGGGTTACTGAATAAGTGGGTTAGTGAACGAGTGGGTTAGTGAATAAGTGGGTGAGTGAACGAGTGGGTTAGTGAATAAGTGGGTGAGTGAACGAGTGGGTTAGTGAATAAGTGGCTGAGTGAACGAGTGGGTTAGTGAATAAGTGGGTGAGTGAACGAGTGGGTGAGTGAATAAGTGGCTGAGTGAACGAGTGGGTTAGTGAATAAGTGGCTGAGTGAACGAGTGGGTTAGTGAATAAGTGGGTGAGTGAACGAGTGGGTGAGTGAATAAGTGGCTGAGTGAACGAGTGGGTTAGTGAATAAGTGGCTGAGTGAACGAGTGGGTTAATGAACGAGTGGGTGAGTGAACGAGTGGGTGAGTGAACGAGTGGGTGAGTGAACGAGTGGGTTAGTGAACGAGTGGGTTAGTGAATAAGTGGGTGAGTAAACGAGTGGGTTAGTGAATAAGTGGCTGAGTGAACGAGTGGGTTAGTGAATAAGTGGGTGAGTGAACGAGTGGGTGAGTGAATAAGTGGCTGAGTGAACGAGTGGGTTAGTGAATAAGTGGCTGAGTGAACGAGTGGGTTAGTGAATAAGTGGGTGAGTGAACGAGTGGGTGAGTGAATAAGTGGCTGAGTGAACGAGTGGGTTAGTGAATAAGTGGCTGAGTGAACGAGTGGGTTAATGAACGAGTGGGTGAGTGAACGAGTGGGTGAGTGAACGAGTGGGTGAGTGGACGAGTGGGTTAGTGAACGAGTGGGTTAGTGAACGAGTGGGTGAGTGAACGAGTGGGTTAGTGAACGAGTGGGTGAGTGAACGAGTGGGTTAGTGAACGAGTGGGTGAGTGAACGAGGGGGTGAGTGAACGAGTGGGTGAGTGAACGAGTGGGTTAGTGAACAAGTGGGTTCATGAACAAGTGGGTTCGTGAACTAGTGGGTGAGTGAACGAGTGGGTTAGTGAACGAGTGGGTGAGTGAACGAGTGGGTGAGTGAACGAGTGTGTGAGTGAACGAGTGGGTTAGTGAACGAGTGGGTGAGTGAACAAGTGGGTGAGTGAACGAGTGGGTGAGTGAACGAGTGGGTTAGTGAACGAGTGGGTTAGTGAACGAGTGGGTGAGTGAACAAGTGGGTTCGTGAACTAGTGGGTGAGTAACGAGTGGGTTAGTGAACGAGTGGGTGAGTGAATAAGTGGGTGAGTGAACGAGTGGGTTAGTGAACGAGTGGGTGAGTGAACGAGTGGGTGAGTGAACGAGTGGGTTAGTGAACGAGTGGGTGAGTGAACAAGTGGGTTCGTGAACTAGTGGGTGAGTGAACGAGTGGGTGAGTGAACGAGTGGGTTAGTGAACTAGTGGGTGAGTGAACGAGTGGGTTAGTGAACGAGTAGGTTAGTGAACGAGTGGGTGAGTGAACGAGTGGGTGAGTGAACGCGTGGGTGAGTGAACGAGTGGGTGAGTGAACGAGTGGGTTAGCGAACACGTGGGTGAGTGAATTAATGTGTAGTGATATAGAATTCGCTATGTAGCAGCGTAGCGCTGACTGCTGGCGGCGACGGGGATCCGCAGCTTACAGCAGCCCTGACATCAGCAGGCCCGGTGACAGACCAAAGGGGGATCTCGGGGAAAGGAAACGGAAGGGACCCACCAGGAACCCGCGGGTAGGTTCAAGAAAGGGGGCGTGGCCGGGGGCGGGGCCAGGCCACGCTGACGGTATAAGAGGGGCCCTCGAGAGAGGACCTCGGTCCGGGCTGTCGTTTGAAATGGGATCCGCGTCGTGCTGCTAAGTCCTCACCGTCGTCTCCGTCTTCACCATCTCGGCGTCGGCACACAGGCAGCCTACCAGCTGTCCTGACTGGCAACCGTAGTCGACTATAGACGGATTATTTAGAAAGTGTTAACCCGTTGGCGTTAATAAACAGGGCGCCTCCAACTCTTCAAGTGTCTCCGGTTCAGTCGCTACGAATTCATGAGTGGGTGGGTGATTGGATCGGTGGGTGGGTGAGTGAATCAGTGGGTGGGTGAGTGAATCAGCGGCTGGGTGAGTGAATTAGTGGGTGGGTGAGTGAATCAGTGGGTGGGTGAGTGCATCGGTGGGTATGTGAATCAGTGGGTGGGTGAGTGAATCAGTGGGGGGGTGATTGAATCAGTGGGTGGGTGAGTGAATCAGTGGGTGGGTGAGTGAATCAGTGGGTGGGTGAGTGAATCAGTGGGTGGATGAGTGAATCAGTGAGTGGGTGAGTGAATCAGTGGGTGGGTGAGTGAATCAGTGGGTTGGTGAGTGAATCAGTGGGTGGGTGAGTGAATCAGTGGGTGGGTGAGTGAATCAGTGGGTTGGTGAGTGAATCAGTGGGTGGGTGAGTGAATCAGTGGGTGGGTGAGTGAATCAGTGGGTGGGTGAGTGAATCAGTGGGTGGGTGAGTGAATCAGTGGGTGGATGAGTGAATTAGTGGGTGGGTGAGTGAATCAGTGGGTGGGTAAGTGAATCAGTGGGTGGGTGAGTGAATCAGTGGGTGGGTGAGTGAATCAGTGGGTTGGTGAGAGAATCAATGGGTTGGTGAGTGAATCAGTGGCTGGGTAAGTGAATCAGTGGGTTGGTGAGTGAATCAGTGGGTGGGTGAGTGAATCAGTGGCTGGGTGAGTGAATCAGTGGGTTGGTGAGTGAATCAGTGGGTGGGTGAGTGAATCAGTGGGTGGGTAAGTGAATCAGTGGGTTGGTGAGTGAATCAGTGGGTGGGTGAGTGAATCAGTGGGTGGGTGAGTGAATCAGTGGGTGGGTGAGTGAATCAGTGGGTGGGTGAGTGAATCAGTGGGTGGATGAGTGAATCAGTGGGTGGGTGAGTGAATCAGTGGGTGGGTGAGTGAATCAGTGGGTTGATGAGTGAATTAGTGGGTGGGTGAGTGAATCAGTGGGTGGGTAAGTGAATCAGTGGGTGGGTGATTGAATAAGTGGGTGGGTGAGTGAATCAGTGGGTGGGTGAGAGAATCAGTGGGTTGGTGAGTGAATCAATCGGTGGGTGAGTGCATCGGTGGGGGGGGGTGAGTGAATCGGTGGGTACGTGAGTGAATCAGTGGGTGGGTGAGTGATTCAGTGGGTGGGTGAGAGAATCAATGGGTTGGTGAGTGAATCAGTGGGTGGGTGAATGAGTCTGAGGAGGAGGCGGAAGGTGGAAGAGGTTGTGGAGGAGGTGCACCCCTGACACGGCCATTATGATCCCAGACCCCACACAGCACTGACAATCGAAGGCACCAAACACCACAAAGTCTGCAACGTCATTTCACTTCCTGCTGTCTGTATTTGCCATGACAATATTTACAATAATTATTTACAAAGCTATGAAATTATTTACAACGCGATACATAATGGGGTGGGTGGGTGGGTGGCTGGGTGGTGCTGCTTGTGGTGGCAGCTGGCACCGACGCCACCACCACCACCACCACGACCCCGCTAATGCGCCATGGGCCGGCCACCACAAATCAGCAGGCGGCGGAGGAGCGAGCGGAGCGCGCTGGCCACCTGCGCCAGGCACGCCCCTTGCTTCTTCTTGCTCTGCGGATGCTGCACCTCCTCCGCGTCCACCTCCTCCGCCTTCTCTTCAAGCTCCTTCACCTCCTCGTCCAACTCCACCACCACCTGCTCCGGCTCCACCACCACCTCCTCCTCCTCCTCCTCCATCTCCTCCATCTTCTCCACCTCCTCCGTACCCAACTCTGCCTTCCCTTCCACCTCCTTCACCGCCACCTCTTCCGCCCCCACAAACTCCGTCCACTCCACATTGGTGTAGATGAGCGGTGAGAACGATGAGGATGATGAGGAGGAGGAGGAGGAGGATGATGTTGATGGGGGCATCTCCTCCGGATCAGCTCTGTGGAGGTAGCAGCAGCACCACAGCAGCACGGCGCCACCACTTTAGCCTCTCGCTACAATAGCCAGAGGCCGTAGTCGCTCTGCATCATCACCGCCACCGCCACCACCACCACCACCACCACCAGATCCTCCCGTGGGTGGACTAACGGACTCAACGCACGGTGGCGGATTTAAAAACAAAATCTAAAACTATCACTCTATTTTACCGGGTGTAAGAAGCGACCTGGCCACCACGAGAGATAGCAGCTCGATCAAGTGGCTGATATCACCGTGGTCATCATCATCATCGCGTGGAAATGTAGACACACCCGAAGAGACCCATGCAAAAACTAAACTCTTTTTTTTATTTCACCAGGTCTAAGGCTTCCACAGAGCTACTGTGTAGCCCTCTTTCAGAAGGCCCGCACAGAGACCCATAGAGATGCAGAGACTCGTGTAGAAGCATAGACACCCACAGAGACCCGCAGAGACCCATGCAAAAACTAAACTCTTTTTTTTATTTCACCAGGTCTAAGGCTTCCACTGATTTTTGTAGCTCTTGATCAGAAGCAGCGTCGCCATCGCAAATGATGGCTCAAGGCAGTGGCTGATATCATCGTGATCATCATCCCCACGTAAGAAATGTATCGCAGCCAAACACTCTAACCGCGTGGTGATGTCGATTCTAAATGTGGAGGTGAAAACCCGGAGGGACCCGGAGAGAACCCACGTAGGTACGACCACGGGCAGAGAGACAGACAGACGCAGACTTCAAATATACAGCAGCAGCGGCAGGCGTCGTCAGCGGTCGGGATCGAGCCCATGAACTCCTGCGTACCGGGAAAGGGAGTCGACATCTCGTCCCCAACACCCCCAGCCCTATGAGCACACAGAGGGAGTCTCACCGTGGATCAGAAACCCCAGAGGCCTGCAGAGCACCAGCAGTGCTGATGACGACATTGGCTTCCCTGGAGGTGCCGGCGGCGGCGGCGGCGGCGGCGGTGGTGGTGGTGATCATGGGGTTGAGCCTTTGGCTTGTGAAGGTGCCCGTGCCGATTGGGGGGCGCTTCAGGATGAAGCATCTCGGTTTTTCCTTCTTGTTCAGGCAGCAGTGGCGGACCTGATGATCTGTAGAGAGACAGAGAGACAGAAAGACTCAGACACCGACCCACTTACCCACCCACGTACCGACCCACTTGCCCATTCACCCACCTACCAACCCACCCACGTGCCGACCCACTCGCCCATTCACCCACCTACCGACCCGCCCACGTACCGACCCACTCGCCCATTCACCCACCTACCAACCCACCCACGTACCGACCCACTCGCACATTCACCCACCCACAAGCCCAGCCACAAGCCCACCCACCCACCCACCAACTAGCCCAGCCACCCACCAACCCACCCACCCACCCACCGACCCACCCACCGACCCACCCACCCACCCACCGACCCACCCACCCACCGACCCACCCACCCACCCACCGACCCACCCACCCACCGACCCACCCACCCACCGACCCACCCACCCACCGACCCACCCACCCACCCACCCACCGACCCACCCACCCACCGACCCACCCACCCACCGACCCACCCACCCACCCACCCACCGACCCACCCACCCACCGACCCACCCACCCACCCACCCACCGACCCACCCACCCACCCACCCACCGACCCACCCACCCACCCACCCACCGACCCACCCACCCACCGACCCACCCACCCACCAACCCACCCACCCACCGACCCACCCACCGACCCACCCACCCACCCACCGACCCACCCACCGACCCACCCACCCACCCACCCTCCGACCCACCCACCCATGACATGAATGCCCAGAGCAGCGTCGTTGTGTTGTGCGGCGTTCATGGCGTCTCTCGCTGTAATCCACAGGGTCTCTGTGTGGAGAGCGGTGGGGGGGGGGAGAGGGTCACAACACAAACTCACCTCGTCACCACAGACTCACAACACAAACTCACCTCGTCACCACAAACCCACAACACAAACTCACCTCATCACCACAAACCCATAACACAAACTCACCTCATCAACACAAACCCACAACACAAACTCACCTCATCAACACAGACTGACAACACGGACTCACATCATCAACACAGACTCACACCATCTACACAGACACACAACACAAAGTCACATCATCAACACAGACTCACATCATCAACAAAGACTCACATCATCTACACAGACACATCAACACAGACTCACATCATCAACACAAACTCACATCAACACAGACTCACATCAACACAGACTCACATCATCAACACAGACTGACATCACAGACTGACAACACAGACTCACATCATCAACACGGACTCACATCACAGACTCACATCATCAACACAGACTCACAACACAGGCTCACATCATCAACACAGATTCACATCATCAACACAGACTGACAACACAGAATCACATCATCAACACAGACTCACATCATCAACACAGACTCACATCATCAACACAGATTCACATCGTCAACACAGACTGACAACACAGAATCACATCATCAACACAGACTCACATCATCAACACAGACTCACATCATCAACACAGACTCACATCATCAACACAGATTCACATCATCAACACAGACTGACAACACAGAATAACATCATCAACACAGACTCACATCATCAACACAGACTCACAACATCAACACAGACTCACAACACAGATTCACAACACGGACTCACAACACAGACTCACAACACAGACTCACATCATCAACACAGACTCACAACACAGACTCACAACACAGACTCACATCATCAACACGAACTCACAACACAGACTCACAACACAGACTCACATCACCATCACGGACTCACAACACAGACTCACAACACAGACTCACATCATCAACACGGACTCACAACACAGACTCACAACACAGACTCACATCATCAACACGGACTCACAACACAGACTCACAACACAGACTCACATAATCAACACAGACTGACAACACAGACTGACAACACAGACTCACATCACCAACCACAGACTCACATCATCTACACAAACTCACAACACGGACTGTGCATCAACACAGACTCACATCATCAACACAGACTCACAGCACAGAGTCACATCATCAACACAGACTCACATCATCAACAAAGACTCACATCATCTACACAGACTCACATCATCTACACAGACTCACATCAACACAGACTCACATCAACACAGACTCACATCGTCAACCACAGACTCACATCATCAACACAGACTCACATCATCAACACAGACTCACATCACAGACTCACATCATCAACACAGACTAACATCATCAACACAGACTCACACAATCAACACGGACTCACATCACAGACTCACATCATCAACACAGACTCACATCATGAACACAGACTGACATTACAGACTGACAACACAGACTCACATCATCAACACAGACTCACATCATCAACACGTACTCACATCACAGACTCACATCATCAACACAGACTCACATCATCAACACGTACTCACACCACAGACTCACATCATCAACACAGACTCACATCATCAACACAGACTCACATCATCAACACAGACTCACATCACAGACTCACATCATCAACACGGACTCACATCACAGACTCACATCATCAACACAGACTCACATCATCAACACGGACTCACTACACAGACTCACATCATCAACACAGACTGACATCACAGACTGACAACACAGACTCACATCATCAACACAGACTGACATCACAGACTGACAACACAGACTCACATCATCAACACAGACTCACATCATCAACACAGACTCACATCATCAACACAGATTCACATCATCAACACAGACTGACAACACAGAATCACATCATCAACACAGACTCACATCATCAACACAGACTCACATCATCAACACAGACTCACATCATCAACACAGATTCACATCATCAACACAGACTGACAACACAGAATCACATCATCAACACAGACTCACATCATCAACACAGACTCACAACATCAACACAGACTCACAACACGGACTCACAACACAGACTCACAACACAGACTCACATCATCAACACAGACTCACAACACAGACTCACATCATCAACACGGACTCACAACACAGACTCACAACACAGACTCACATCATCAACACGGACTCACAACACAGACTCACAACACAGACTCACATCATCAACACAGACTCACAACACAGACTCACAACACAGACTCACATCATCAACACAGACTGACAACACAGACTGACAACACAGACTCACATCACAGATTCACAACACAGACTCACATCACAGATTCACATCATCAACACGGACTCACAACACAGACTCACAACACAGACTCACAACACAGACTCACATCACCAACCACAGACTCACATCATCTACGCAAACTCACAACACAGACTCACAACACAGACTAACATCATCAACACAGATTCACATCATCAACACAGACTCACATCATCTACACAGACTCACAACACAGACTCACAACACGGACTCACAACACAGACTCACATCACCAACCACAGACTCACAACACAGACTCACATCATCAACACAGACTCACATCATCAACACAGACTCACATCATCAACACAGACTCACAACACAGACTCACATCACCAACCACAGACTCACATCATCTACACAGACTCACATCGCCAACCACAGACTCACGACACAGACTCACATCACCAACCACAGACTCACAACACAGACTCACAACACAGAGTCACATCACCAACCACAGACTCACATCATCTACACAGACTCACAACACAGACTCACAACACAGACTCACATCACCAACCACAGACTCACATCACCAACCACAGACTCACAACACAGACTCACATCACCAACCACAGACTCACATCACCAACCACAGACTCACAACACAGACTCACAACACAGACTCACATCACCAACCACAGACTCACATCATCTACACAGACTCACAACACAGACTCACAACACAGACTCACATCACCAACCACAGACTCACAACACAGACTCACATCACCAACCACAGACTCACAACACAGACTCACAACACAGACTCACATCACCAACCACAGACTCACATCATCTACACAAACTCACAACAGACTCACAACACAGACTCACATCATCAACACAGATTCACATCATCAACACAGACTCACATCATCTACACAGACTCACAACACAGACTCACAACACGAACTCACAACACAGACTCACATCACCAACCACAGACTCACAACACAGACTCACATCATCAACACAGACTCACATCATCAACACAGACTCACATCATCAACACAGACTCACAACACAGACTCACATCACCAACCACAGACTCACATCATCTACACAGACTCACATCACCAACCACAGACTCACGACACAGACTCACATCACCAACCACAGACTCACAACACAGACTCACAACACAGAGTCACATCACCAACCACAGACTCACATCATCTACACAGACTCACAACACAGACTCACAACACAGACTCACAACACAGACTCACAACACAGAGTCACATCACCAACCACAGACTCACATCACCAACCACAGACTCACAACACAGACTCACATCACCAACCACAGACTCACATCACCAACCACAGACTCACAACACAGACTCACAACACAGACTCACATCACCAACCACAGACTCACAATACAGACTCACAACACAGACTCACAACACAGACTCACATCACCAACCACAGACTCACAACACAGACTCACATCATCTACACAGACTGACAACACAGACTCACATCACCAACCACAGACTCACAACACAGACTCACATCACAGACTCACAACACAGACTCACATCACCAACCACAGACTCACATCACAGACTCACATCACGGACTCACATCATCTACACAGACTCACAACACAGACTCACATCACCAACCACAGACTCACAACACAGACTCACATCATCTACACAGACTCACATCACGGACTCACATCATCAACACAGACTCACAACACAGACTCACATCACCAACCACAGACTCACATCACGGACTCACATCATCAACACAGACTCACAACACAGACTCACATCACCAACCACGGACTCACATCACGGACTCACATCACGGACTCACAACACAGACTCACAACACAGACTCACATCACCAACCACAGACTCACAACACAGACTCACATCACCAACCACAGACTCACATCACGGACTCACATCACGGACTCACAACACAGACTCACAACACAGACTCACATCACCAACCACAGACTCACAACACAGACTCACATCACCAACCACAGACTCACATCACGGACTCACAACACAGACTCACAACACAGACTCACAACACAGACTCACAACACAGACTCACATCACCAACCACAGACTCACATCACGGACTCACAACACAGAGTCACAACACAGACTCACATCACCAACCACAGACTCACAACACAGACTCACATCACCAACCACAGACTCACATCACGGACTCAAGATCATCAACACGGACTCACAACACAGAATCACAACACAGACTCACAACACAGAATCACAACACAGACTCACATCATCTACACAGACTCACATCATCTACATAGACTCACAACACAGACTCACATCACAGACTCACATCACAGACTCACATCACCAATCACAGACTCACAACACAGACTCACAACACAGACTCACATCACCAAACACAGACTCACAACACAGACTCACAACACAGACTCACAACACCAACCACAGACTCACAACACAGACTCACATCATCAACACAGACTCACATCACCAACCACAGACTCACATCATCTACACAGACTCACATCACAGACTCACATCACGGACTCACATCACAGACTCACATCACGGACTCACATCACAGACTCACATCACGGACTCACATCACGGACTCACAACACAGACTCACATCACAGACTCACATCACGGACTCACATCACGGACTCACAACACAGACTCACATCACAGACTCACATCACAGACTCACATCACGGACTCACAACACAGACTCACATCACAGACTCACATCACAGACTCACAACACAGACTCACATCACAGACTCACATCACGGACTCACATCACAGACTCACATCACAGACTCACAACACAGACTCACAACACAGACTCACATCACGGACTCACATCACGGACTCACATCACGGACTCACATCACAGACTCACAACACAGACTCACAACACAGACTCACATCACGGACTCACATCACGGACTCACATCACGGACTCACATCACGGACTCACGCTCCCACCTGTCTGAGTGGTAACGCTCGGATCACGACGACCACGACGGGGAGCAATCTCAAGAAGCGGCCGTTTGCTGCGCACGTGACCAGGGCTCTGACGACACTTCCCCCGACGTCACGTAACCCCGCCCCCAAGTCGATGACGGCGCAATGCTCGCCACGCCCACCGGCCCCGCCCACCACCCCAGCCAACCGCCCCCGTACCGCCCCCCAGCCCCGCCCACCGCCACAGCCAACCGCCCCCGTCCCGCCCAACAGCCCCGCCCCACCACCCCATCCAACCGCCCCCGCCCACCAGCATCGCCCCCACCAATAGCCACCGCCCATCGCCACGCCCCCAATTACCGCCCCGCCCCCATCCCCCGCCGCTACTTCCGGTTTGTCAGGCGCGAGGTCTCCGCCTCCTCGCCCCCCCTAGGTCGACTCAGCCTCAAATGGGCACGCCGGTGCCACGTGCGCGGTGGTCAACATCGCCAGCACTGTGGGAGAGACAAAGGCGGCCGGGCGGGCGTGGTGCTGGCCACCCACCCCCTCCTTGTATGTGTGTATGTGTGTGAGTATGTGTAAGTGAGTGTGTGTGAGTGTGTGTAAGTGAGTGTGTGTGAGTGTGTGATAGTGAGTGTGTGTGTGAGTGTGTGTTAGTGAGTGATAGTGAGTGTGTGTGAGTGTGTGTGAGTGTGTGATAGTGAGTGATAGTGAGTGTGTGTGAGTGTGTGTTAGTGTGTGATAGTGAGTGTGTGTAAGTGAGTGTGTGTGAGTGTGTGTAAGTGAGTGTGTGTGAGTGTGTGTAAGTGAGTGTGTGTGAGTGTGTGTAAGTGTGTGTGTGTTAGTGTGTGTAAGTGAGTGTGTGTGAGTGTGTGTAAGTGAGTGTGTGTGAGTGTGTGTAAGTGAGTGTGTGTGAGTGTGTGTGAGTGTGTGATAGTGAGTGTGTGTTAGTGTGTGTAAGTGAGTGTGTGTTAGTGAGTGTGTGTGAGTGTGTGTAAGTGAGTGTGTGTGAGTGTGTGTAAGTGAGTGTGTGTAAGTGTGTGATAGTGAGTGTGTGTTAGTGAGTGTGTGTAAGTGAGTGTGTGTGAGTGTGTGATAGTGAGTGTGTGTGAGTGTGTGTAAGTGTGTGTTAGTGAGTGTGTGTTAGTGTGTGTTAGTGTGTGTGAGTTAGTGAGTGTGTGTGAGTGTGTGTTAGTGTGTGATAGTGAGTGTGTGTGAGTGTGTGTAAGTGTGTGTAAGTGAGTGTGTGTTAGTGAGTGTGTGTTAGTGTGTGATAGTGAGTGTGTGTGAGTGTGTGTGAGTGTGTGTTAGTGTGTGTAAGTGAGTGTGTGTTAGTGTGTGTTAGTGAGTGTGTGTGAGTGTGTGTGAGTGTGTGTGAGTGTGTGTAAGTGAGTGTGTGTTAGTGAGTGTGTGTGAGTGTGTGTTAGTGAGTGTGTGTTAGTGTGTGATAGTGAGTGTGTGTGAGTGTGTGTAAGTGATTGTGTGTTAGTGAGTGTGTGTGAGTGTGTGTAATTGAGTGTGTGATAGTGAGTGTGTGTTAGTGTGTGTTAGTGAGTGTGTGTTAGTGTGTGATAGTGAGTGTGTGTGAGTGTGTGTAAGTGATTGTGTGTTAGTGAGTGTGTGTGAGTGTGTGTAATTGAGTGTGTGATAGTGAGTGTGTGTTAGTGAGTGTGTGTTAGTGTGTGGGAGTGTGTGTAAGTGATTGTGTGTTAGTGAGTGTGTGTAATTGAGTGTGTGATAGTGAGTGTGTGTTAGTGTGTGTTAGTGAGTGTGTGTTAGTGTGTGATAGCGAGTGTGTGTGAGTGTGTGTAAGTGATTGTGTGTTAGTGAGTGTGTGTGAGTGTGTGTAATTGAGTGTGTGATAGTGAGTGTGTGTTAGTGAGTGTGTGTTAGTGTGTGATAGTGAGTGTGTGGGAGTGTGTGTAAGTGATTGTGTGTTAGTGAGTGTGTGTGAGTGTGTGTAATTGAGTGTGTGATAGTGAGTGTGTGTTAGTGTGTGTTAGTGAGTGTGTGTTAGTGTGTGATAGTGAGTGTGTGTGAGTGTGTGTAAGTGATTGTGTGTTAGTGAGTGTGTGTGAGTGTGTGTAATTGGATCTATGCGGCATTCAGGAGGTCCGGTGGACCGGCTCTGGCTCCTGCCACCATGAGGGGTGGACAGTCCTCTACTCGGGGCAGCAGACTGCCAAACAACAGGGTGTGGGTCTTCTTTTGAACAAAAGAATGAAGGGGGCGTGGGAGCGTGGCGGTGAGGTGTGGGAAGCTGTAAGCCCCAGGCTACTTTGGGCTCGCCTTCCCATCAACCGGAGGCGAGGAATGGTGGTCGTGGTTACTTATGCCCCCACCGAAGATGAACATCCGTGGAGGGATGCAGGCAAAGCCGATGAGTCAGATGCCTTCTATGACCTCCTGTCACAGGTGCTGGCTAAAGTGGCCCCTCGGGATAGAGTCATCATGTTGGGTGACTTCAATGCCCGAGTTGGTCATGATACTGGCACCTGGTCTGGAGTGATTGGAGGGCATGGGCCAGATCAGCTCAATAACAATGGTAGGAGGCTGCTAGATTTTTGTGCAGCCCATGGGCTTGTAATTACCAACACGCTGTTCCGGCATCGGCGCATCCACACAACATCATGGATGCATGCCGGGTCCAAGCAAGAACATCTGCTGGACTACATAGTGACGGACCAGCGAATGCGAGCCCATGTCCTTGACACCAGGACCTACCGTGGAGCTGATCTGCCCTCTGACCATCGACTAGTCATCTGTAAGATGCGCCTGCCATTCTTCCACTCCGGTGGTGGGTGTACACCCAGGACCCCATTCCAACCTAAAGTGGCCTGGTCTCAGTTATCTGATGAAAGTTGCAAGCGAGAATTTCATCATCGCTTGCGGCTGGGATTGGCATCGTCCCCGACTCCTCCTGATGTCGAGGGTAAATGGGCGAGGTTTAGGACTGTGACTCATGCAGCTGCAATGGCTGCTTTGGGTACGCGGTCCAGACCTCCCCAGACACCCTGGATGACAGAGGAGTTGTTCAGGATGGTTGAGAAAAAGCGACAGGCCCACTGTCATCGGCTACAGAATCCCACGTCAGAGAATGAGGAGGCTTACCGCAGCCTTCGCTCGGAGGTTCGGAGAGCCGTGAGGCGCTGCAAGGATGGGTGGTGGTCGCGGGTTGCTGAGGAGATGGAGTCTGCCTCAGTGGCCCGTGATCACAAATCGCTATTTAACTCCATCAAAAAAGTAACCTGCAGCGCCACACCTATTACCATCATTAGGGGAAAAAACGGTGATCCAATTTCCGACCCCCAGGAACAGGTTCGCAGATTTGCTGAGCATTTCTGTGAGGTCCTGGGGGAGGGAAAATCCCACAGCCAGGAAAACATCGTGGCACAAAGTGAGGATGACCCTGCTGAGGCTGCGGTGCCTCAAATATTGGATGAAGTCACCCCCTGTGAGTGGCTGGCTGAGGTGCCATCTGCTGAGGAAGTATTGAAGGCGATCCGGAGTCTGAGACCAGGAAAGGCAGCGGGCAGAGATGATCTCCCAAGCGAAATGCTGAGGGAGGGTGGCGTTTGTGCACAGACTGCCCTATATGACATCATAACAACAGTCTGGACCACTGGACGGGTTCCGCAGGATTGGAAGGATGCCCTGGTGGTCCCCCTTTTTAAGAAGGGGGACCGCACAGACTGTAACAACTACAGGGGCATCTCACTCCTCAGTGTGCCGGGAAAGGTCCTGGCAAGGATTATTCAGCATCGCCTTGCCAGGCACGCTGAGGAGAGGCTTGCGGAGCCCCAATGCGGTTTCAGGAAAGGGCGGTCCTGCACAGATGCCATATTTTCTGTCCGTCTGCTACAGCAGAGGTGTAGGGAATTCCAACAAGACCTACATCTCTGCTTTATTGACCTGGTCAAGGCCTATGATACCATCAGTAGGCCTGGGCTCTGGGTCGTTCTTCGTGCTTTTGGAGTACCTGACCCTCTGCTCACGATCATTAAGGACCTTCATGATGGTGAGCGGGCCCGGGTAAAACTACGTGGCCGGGAGTCAGAGCCATTCCCTGTACACCTTGGGGTGCGACAGGGATGTCCTCTGGCTCCCACATTATTTAACATCTATTTTGACCACGTAGTTCGTGAAGCCTTCAATAGCTGTACCGGGGGAATCTCCATATGGTACAGATATAATGGGAGGCTAATCGATGCCCGGGTGCGGTCAAGGGATGGCTCCCTATTGCTCAACCACGTTATGTATGCTGATGACTTGGTAATAGCTGCTCAGTCAGAGGAGGAGTTGGAGACGCTGCTGCTGAGACTGGAGCGTGCCACTAAGAGGTGGGGCCTTACCATCAGCCCCACCAAAACTAAGCACCTGCCTGGGTATTTTGTACCATCGGACACTCCACCCCCACAACTCCCAATCGGTGATGGGGCAGTTGTGGAGAGAGTGGAGAGTTTCCCATACCTGGGCAGTGTGCTTATGACTGGCTCCAGTTTAACAGCAGAGGTCTCACTCCGAATCAGTCGAGCGGCAATATCTTTTCATCGGTTGCGTAACGCTGTGTGGAAGCTACCTGGTCTGTCGCTCCGCACTAAGCTTCAGGTCTTCTCGGCCACGGTCATTCCCTCCCTTCTCTACGCTTGCGAAACGTGGACCCCCCTAATGGAACATCTTCGCCGGTTAGAAACATTTAGGCTGACCTGCCTACGATCCATCCTGGGTTTAACCAGACTGGATTGTGTGAGGAGCTCACAAATCCTTGAAAGATCTGGGCAGGGTCCCATCGGTGAGCTCCTCCGGCAGGCAAGGCTGCGATGGCTGGGTCATGTAGCCCGCATGCCCAGCCACCGCATGCCGAAACAGCTTTTGTTTGGCCGGATTGAGGGGGCTAAGCGGGCGCGGCACGGGCTAGAGAAGAGATGGAGTGATGTGGTACAGGAGGACGTGGAGCTGAGTGGACTTGCCGATGACTGGTACCAGCGGTGTCAAGATCGGCCTCTGTGGAGGAGGCTCGTGAAGGATGCTACTGGGCAGTTGGAGGCAGTCGCCCTCCAACAACAACGGAGGGCGGAGGAGCGACGCTCACAACAGCGAGCGGAGCGCCGGGTGGCTAAAGCACAGCAGGTTGGCACAGTAGGGGGCACAGGTGGTGCATCAGCCAGTCATCTCAGTCAGTCGACCCGTGGCACCTGGGTCTGCCCCGTGACCTCCTGCCAGCGGGCGTTCGACACTTCACGTGGCCTCAGGGTGCACATAGCCTGGCACAAGCGTCGTGGTGACGTCACCGCCACTTAGTGGCGAATGGCGGTTGTTGTTGTTGTTGTTGTAATTGAGTGTGTGATAGTGAGTGTGTGTTAGTGAGTGTGTGTTAGTGTGTGATAGTGAGTGTGTGGGAGTGTGTGTAAGTGATTGTGTGTTAGTGAGTGTGTGTGAGTGTGTGTAATTGAGTGTGTGATAGTGAGTGTGTGTTAGTGTGTGATAGTGAGTGTGTGGGAGTGTGTGTGTGTGAGTCCGGCAAAACATCCCCCTACCTCCTCGCGGTGCCGGACGGGCAACTCTGTCGTGGACAGCGCTGTGGGGGGAGATCCAATTTTGATTGGCTCCTCCCCTCATGGCATATGTGTCCACCACAGGGGCTAAACGGGGGCTCTGGACGGGTGCGAGGGGCTGGTAACCCCTCCACCTTCAATTAATTACCACGAAACTACGAATTAAACTGAAATATGTAACAACTAAGCTTGTGCCGGAGGCCCCGGGGGGCCAGGCGTCTATGACGTCTCCTGGCCAAACCCCAATTGGCGGAGCCAGGAGATTGAATACCTACCCTCGGGGCTACTCCAGAAACAACGAAAAGCCACTACGGTTGGCCACGTGGAATGTTCGAACGCTCACTGCAGAGGAGAGGCTGCCACTCCTCTGTCGGGAGCTGGACCGGTACCGCCTGGATCTATGCGGCATTCAGGAGGTCCGGTGGACCGGCTCTGGCTCCTGCCACCATGAGGGGTGGACAGTCCTCTACTCGGGGCAGCAGACTGCCAAACAACAGGGTGTGGGTCTTCTTTTGAACAAAAGAATGAAGGGGGCGTGGGAGCGTGGCGGTGAGGTGTGGGAAGCTGTAAGCCCCAGGCTACTTTGGGCTCGCCTTCCCATCAACCGGAGGCGAGGAATGGTGGTCGTGGTTACTTATGCCCCCACCGAAGATGAACATCCGTGGAGGGATGCAGGCAAAGCCGATGAGTCAGATGCCTTCTATGACCTCCTGTCACAGGTGCTGGCTAAAGTGGCCCCTCGGGATAGAGTCATCATGTTGGGTGACTTCAATGCCCGAGTTGGTCATGATACTGGCACCTGGTCTGGAGTGATTGGAGGGCATGGGCCAGATCAGCTCAATAACAACGGTAGGAGGCTGCTAGATTTTTGTGCAGCCCATGGGCTTGTAATTACCAACACGCTGTTCCGGCATCGGCGCATCCACACAACATCATGGATGCATGCCGGGTCCAAGCAAGAACATCTGCTGGACTACATAGTGACGGACCAGCGAATGCGAGCCCATGTCCTTGACACCAGGACCTACCGTGGAGCTGATCTGCCCTCTGACCATCGACTAGTCATCTGTAAGATGCGCCTGCCATTCTTCCACTCCGGTGGTGGGTGTACACCCAGGACCCCATTCCAACCTAAAGTGGCCTGGTCTCAGTTATCTGATGAAAGTTGCAAGCGAGAATTTCATCATCGCTTGCGGCTGGGATTGGCATCGTCCCCGACTCCTCCTGATGTCGAGGGTAAATGGGCGAGGTTTAGGACTGTGACTCATGCAGCTGCAATGGCTGCTTTGGGTACACGGTCCAGACCTCCCCAGACACCCTGGATGACAGAGGAGTTGTTCAAGATGGTTGGGAAAAAGCGACAGGCCCACTGTCATCGGCTACAGAATCCCACGTCAGAGAATGAGGAGGCTTACCGCAGCCTTCGCTCGGAGGTTCGGAGAGCCGTGAGGCGCTGCAAGGATGGGTGGTGGTCGCGGGTTGCTGAGGAGATGGAGTCTGCCTCAGTGGCCCGTGATCACAAATCTCTATTTAACTCCATCAAAAAAGTAACCTGCAGCGCCACACCTATTACCATCATTAGGGGAAAAAACGGTGATCCAATTTCCGACCCCCAGGAACAGGTTCGCAGATTTGCTGAGCATTTCTGTGAGGTCCTGGGGGAGGGAAAATCCCTCAGCCAGGAAAACATCGTGGCACAAAGTGAGGATGACCCTGCTGAGGCTGCGGTGCCTCAAATATTGGATGAAGTCACCCCCTGTGAGTGGCTGGCTGAGGTGCCAGCTGCTGATGAAGTATTGAAGGCGATCCGGAGTCTGAGACCAGGAAAGGCAGCGGGCAGAGATGATCTCCCAAGCGAAATGCTGAGGGAGGGTGGCGTTTGTGCACAGACTGCCCTATATGACATCATAACAACAGTCTGGACCACTGGACGGGTTCCGCAGGATTGGAAGGATGCCCTGGTGGTCCCCCTTTTTAATAAGGGGGACCGCACAGACTGTAACAACTACAGGGGCATCTCACTCCTCAGTGTGCCGGGAAAGGTCCTGGCAAGGATTATTCAGCATCGCCTTGCCAGGCACGCTGAGGAGAGGCTTGCGGAGCCCCAATGCGGTTTCAGGAAAGGGCGGTCCTGCACAGATGCCATATTTTCTGTCCGTCTGCTACAGCAGAGGTGTAGGGAATTCCAACAAGACCTACATCTCTGCTTTATTGACCTGGTCAAGGCCTATGATACCATCAGTAGTGCTGGGCTCTGGGTCGTTCTTCGTGCTTTTGGAGTACCTGACCCTCTGCTCACGATCATTAAGAACCTTCATGATGGTGAGCAGGCCCGGGTAAAACTACGTGGCCGGGAGTCAGAGCCATTCCCTGTACACCTTGGGGTGCGACAGGGATGTCCTCTGGCTCCCACATTATTTAACATCTATTTTGACCACGTAGTTCGTGAAGCCTTCAATAGCTGTACCGGGGGAATCTCCATATGGTACAGATATAATGGGAGGCTAATCGATGCCCGGGTGCGGTCAAGGGATGGCTCCCTATTGCTCAACCACGTTATGTATGCTGATGACTTGGTAATAGCTGCTCAGTCAGAGGAGGAGTTGGAGACGCTGCTGCTGAGCGTGCCACTAAGAGGTGGGGCCTTACCATCAGCCCCACCAAAACTAAGCACCTGCCTGGGTATTTTGTACCATCGGACACTCCACCCCCACAACTCCCAATCGGTGATGGGGCAGTTGTGGAGAGAGTGGAGAGTTTCCCATACCTGGGCAGTGTGCTTACGACTGGCTCCAGTTTAACAGCAGAGGTCTCACTCCGAATCAGTCGAGCGGCAATATCTTTTCATCGGTTGCGTAACGCTGTGTGGAAGCTACCTGGTCTGTCGCTCCGCACTAAGCTTCAGGTCTTCTCGGCCACGGTCATTCCCTCCCTTCTCTACGCTTGCGAAACGTGGACCCCCCTAATGGAACATCTTCGCCGGTTAGAAACATTTAGGCTGGCCTGCCTACGATCCATCCTGGGTTTAACCAGACTGGATTGTGTGAGGAGCTCACAAATCCTTGAAAGATCTGGGCAGGGTCCCATTGGTGAGCTCCTCCGGCAGGCAAGGCTGCGATGGCTGGGTCATGTAGCCCGCATGCCCAGCCACCGCATGCCGAAACAGCTTTTGTTTGGCCGGATTGAGGGGGCTAAGCGGGCGCGGCACGGGCTAGAGAAGAGATGGAGTGATGTGGTACAGGAGGACGTGGAGCTGAGTGGACTTGCCGATGACTGGTACCAGCGGTGTCAAGATCGGCCTCTGTGGAGGAGGCTCGTGAAGGATGCTACTGGGCAGTTGGAGGCAGTCGCCCTCCAACAACAACGGAGGGCGGAGGAGCGACGCTCACAACAGCGAGCGGAGCGCCGGGTGGCTAAAGCACAGCAGGTTGGCACAGTAGGGGGCACAGGTGGTGCATCAGCCAGTCATCTCAGTCAGTCGACCCGTGGCACCTGGGTCTGCCCCGTGACCTCCTGCCAGCGGGCGTTCGACACTTCACGTGGCCTCAGGGTGCACATAGCCTGGCACAAGCGTCGTGGTGACGTCACCGCCACTTAGTGGCGAATGGCGGTTGTTGTTGTTGTTGTTGTGTGTGAGTGTGTGTGAGTGTGTGTAAGTGAGTGTGTGTTAGTGAGTGTGTGTTAGTGAGTGTGTGTTAGTGAGTATGTGTAAGTGAGTGTGTGTTAGTGAGTGTGTGTTAGTGAGTGTGTGTTAGTGTGTGATAGTGAGTGTGTGTGAGTGTGTGTAAGTGATTTGTGTTAGTGAGTGTGTGTTAGTGAGTGTGTGTTAGTGTGTGATAGTGAGTGTGTGGGGGAGCGGTAGTGTAGCGGTTAGCGCTACGCTGCGCTATGAACCTGGCCACCCGGGTTCGATTCTCGCTCACGGCCAACACCAGTGACGATTATCTGAACCGGTCCTGGGCCTCCCCTAGGTCGACTCAGCCTCAAATGAGTACCTAGTGCGGGCTGGCCACCCACCCCCTCGTGTACCGTTCCGGCCTTCATAGGTGCTCGCTAACAGCACTTGCCCCTAGAGTCTGTTAAGGCTATATGGGGGATCTTTGTTTATCTTTGTGTGGTATGGTGTGTGTGTGTGGTATGGTGTGTGTGTGTGTGTGGTATTGGTGGGGAGCGATAGTGTAGCGGTTAGCGCGCTGCGCTATGAACCTGGCGACTCGGGTTCGAATCCGGCTCACGGCCAACACCAGTGACGATTATCTGAACCGGTCCCGGGCCTCCCCTAGGTCAACTCAGCCTCAAATTAGTACCTGGTGCGGTGTGTAAACATTGCCACTAGGGAGACAAAGGCGGTCGAGCGTGGTGCTGGCAACCCACCCCCTCGTGTACCGTTCCGGCCTTCATAGGTGCTCGCTAACAGCACTTGCCCCTACAGTCTGTTAAGGCTATATGGGGGATCTTTGTCTTTGTCTTTGTGTGTGTGTGGTATGGTGTGTGTGTGTGGTATGGTGTGTGTGGTATGGTGTGTGTGTGTGGTATGGTGTGTGTGTGTGTGGTATGGTATGGTGTGTGTGTGGTGTGTGTGTGGTGTGGTGTGTGGTGTGTGTGTGGTGTGGTGTGTGTGTGGTGTGGTGTGTGTGTGGTGTGGTGTGTGTGTGGTGTGGTGTGTGTGTGTGTGGTATGGTGTGTGTGTGTGTGGTATGGTGTGTGTGTGTGTGTGTGGTATGGTGTGTGTGTGTGGTATGGTATGGTGTGTGTGTGTGTGGTATGGTGTGTGTGGTATGGTGTGTGTGGTATGGTGTGTGTGGTATGGTGTGTGTGGTATGGTGTGTGTGGTATGGTGTGTGTGTGTGTGTGTGGTATGGTATGATGTGTGTGTGTGTGGTATGGTGTGTGTGGTATGGTGTGTGTGGTATGGTGTGTGTGGTATGGTGTGTGTGGTATGGTGTGTGTGTGGTATGGTGTGTGTGGTATGGTGTGTGTGTGGTATGGTGTGTGTGTGTGGTATGGTGTGTGTGTGGTATGGTGTGTGTGTGTGGTATGGTGTGTGTGTGGTATGGTGTGTGTGTGTGGTATGGTATGGTGTGTGTGTGTGTGGTATGGTGTTTGTGTGTGTGTGGTATGGTGTGTGTGTGTGTGGTATGGTGTGTGCGTGTGTGGTATGGTGTGTGCGTGTGTGGTATGGTGTGTGTGTGGTATGGTATGGTGTGTGTGTGTGTGGTATGGTGTGTGTGGTATGGTGAGTGTGTGTGGTATGGTGTGTGTGTGTGGTATGGTGTGTGTGTGTGTGGTATGGTGTGTGTGTGTGGTATGGTGTGTGTGTGGTATGGTGTGTGTGTGGTATGGTGTGTGTGTGGTATGGTGTGTGTGTGGTATGTTGTGTGTGTGTGGTATGGTGTGTGTGTGGTATGGTGTGTGTGTGTGGTATGGTGTGTGTGTGTGGTATGGTGTGTGTGTGTGGTATGGTGTGTGTGTGTGGTATGGTGTGTGTGTGTGGTATGGTGTGTGTGTGGTATGGTGTGTGTGTGTGGTATGGTGTGTGTGTGTGGTATGGTGTGTGTGTGTGGTATGGTGTGTGTGTGGCATGGTGTGTGTGTGTGGTATGGTGTGTGTGTGTGTGTGGTATGGTGTGTGTGTGGTATGGTGTGTGTTTGTGGTATGGTGTGTGTGTGTGGTATGGTGTGTGTGTGTGGTATGGTGTGTGTGTGGTGTGTGTGTGGTGTGGTGTGTGTGTGGTGTGGTTTGTGTGTGGTGTGGTGTGTGTGTGGTGTGGTGTGCGTGTGGTGTGGTGTGGTGTGTGTGGTGTGGTGTGGTGTGTGTGTGGTGTGTGTGTGGTGCGATGTGTGTGGTGTGGTGTGTGTGTGGTGTGGTGTGTGGTGTGTGGTGTGGTGTGTGGTGTGTGGTGTGGTGTGGTGTGTGGTGTGTGGTGTGGTGTGGTGTGTGTGTGGGGTGATGTGTGTGTGGGGTGATGTGTGTGTGGTGTGGTGTGTGTGTGGTGTGTGTGGTGTGGTGTGTCTGTGGTGTGGTGTGTGTGTGGTGTGGTGTGTGTGTGGTGTGGTGTGTGTGTGGTGTGGTGTGTGTGGTGTGGTGTGTGTGCGGTGTGGTGTGTGTGCGGTGTGGTGTGTGTGCGGTGTGTGTGGTGTGGTGTGTGTGGTGTGGTGTGTGTGTGGTGTGGTGTGTGTGTGGTGTGGTGTGTGTGTGGTGTGGTGTGTGTGTGGTGTGGTGTGTGTGTGGTGTGGTGTGTGTGGTTTGGTGTGTGTGTGGTGTGGTGTGTGTGTGGTGTGTGTGTGGTGTGTGTGTGGTGTGGTGTGTGTGTGGTGTGGTGTGTGATGTGGTGTGTGGTGTGTGTGGTATGGTGTGTGTGTGGTTTGGTGTGTGTGTGGTGTGGTGTGTGTGTGGTGTGGTGTGTGTGTGGTGTGATATGTGTGTGGTGTGGTGTGGTGTGTGTGTGTGGTGTGGTGTGTGTGTGGTGTGGTGTGCGTGTGGTGTGTGTTTGGCGTGGTGTGTGTGTGTGGTGTGGTGTGTGTGTGGTGTGGTGTGTGTGGTGTGGTGTGTGTGTGGTGTGGTGTGTGTGTGGTGTGGTGTGTGTCACAGTGTCCCAGTGTCTCAGTGTCCCAGTGTCCCAGTGTCCCAGTGTCTCAGTGTTCCAGTGTCTCAGTGTCTCAGTGTCTCATTGTCTCAGTGTCTCAGAGTCTCAGTGTCTCAGTGTCCCAGTGTCTCAGTGTCTCATTGTCTCAGTGTCCCAGTGTCTCCGTGTCTCAGTGTCCCAGTGTCTCAGTGTCCCAGTGTCTCAGTGTCCCAGTGTCCCAGTGTCCCAGTGTCCCAGTGTCTCAGTGTCCCAGTGACCCAGTGTCTCAGTGTCCCAGTGTCCCAGTGTCTCAGTGTCTCAGTGTCTCATTGTCTCAGTGTCTCAGTGTCTCAGAGTCTCAGTGTCTCAGTGTCCCAGTGTATCAGTGTCTCAGTGTCCCAGTGTCTCAGTGTCCCAGTGTCCCAGTGTCCCAGTGTCTCAGTGTCCCAGTGTCCCAGTGTCTCCGTGTCTCAGTGTCCCAGTGTCTCAGTGTCCCAGTGTCTCAGTGTCCCAGTGTCCCAGTGTCCCAGTGTCTCAGTGTCCCAGTGTCCCAATGTCTCAGTGTCCCAGTGTCTCAGTGTCTCAGTGTCTCAGAGTCTCATTGTCTCAGTGTCTCAGTGTCTCAGAGTTTCAGTGTCTCAGTGTCTCAGTGTATCAGTGTCTTAGTGTCCCAGTGTCTCAGTGTCCCAGTGTCCCAGTGTCTCAGTGTCCCAGTGCCCCAGTGTCTCGGTGTCTCAGTTTCTCAGTGTCCCGGTGTCTCAGTGCTCCAGTGTATCAGTGTCTCAGTGTCTGAGTGTCCTAGTGTCTCAATGTCTCAGTGTGTCAGTGTCCCAGTGTCTCAGTGTCTCAGTGTCCCAGTGTCTCAGTGTCTCAGTGTCCCTGTGTCTCAGTGTCTCAGTGTCTCAGTGTCCTAGTGTCTCAGTGTCTCAGTGTCCCAGTGTCTCAGTGTCTCAGTGTCCCAGTGTCTCAGTGTCCCAGTGTCCCAGTGTCTCGGTGTCCCCGTGTCTCAGTGTCTCGGTGTCCCAGTGTCTCAGTGTCCCAGTGTCCCAGTGTCTCAGTGTCCCAGTGTCTCAGTGTCTCAGTGTCCCATTGTCTCAGTGTCCCAGTGTCTCAGTGTCTCAGTGTCCCAGTGTCTCAGTGTCCCAGTGTCTCATTGTCCCAGTGTCTCAGTGTCTCAGTGTCCCAGAGTCTCAGTGTCTCAGTGTCCCAGAGTCTCAGTGTATCTGAGACTCGGTGTCTCAGATTATCAGTGTCTCTGTGTCTCGGTGTCTCATTGTCCCAGTGTCTCAGTGTCTCAGTGTCCCAGTGTCTCAGTGTCTCAGTGTCTCATTGTCCCAGTGTCTCATTGTCTCATTGTCCCAGTGTCTCAGTGTCTCAGTGTCCCAGTGTCTCAGTGTCTCAATGTCTCCGTGTCCCAGTGTCTCAGTGTCCCTGTGTCTCAGTGTCTCAGTGTCTCAGTGTCCCAGTGTCTCAGTGTCTCAGTGTCTCAGTGTCCCAGTGTCTCAGTGTCTCAGTGTCCCAGTGCCTCAGTGTCTCAGTGTCCCAGTGTCTCAGTGTCTCAGTGTCCCAGTGTCTCAGTGTCTCATTGTCTCAGTGTCCCAGTGTCTCAGTGTCTCAGTGTCAAAGTGTCCCAGTGTTTCAGTGTCCCAGTGTCTCAGTGTCCCAGTGTCTCAGTGTCTCAGTGTCCCAGTGTCTCAGTGTCTCAGTGTCCCAGTGTCCCAGTGTCTCAGTGTCTCAGTGTTCCAGTGTCTCAGTGTCTCAGTGTATCAGTGTCTCAGTGTCTCAGTGTCCCAGTGTCTCAGTGTCTCAGTGTCTCAGTGTCCCGGTGTCTCAGTGCCCCAGTGTCTCAGTGTCTCAGTGTCCTAGTGTCTCAGTGTCTCAGTGTCTCAGTGTCCCAGTGTCTCAGTGTCTCAGTGTCCCAGTGTCTCAGTGTCCCGGTGTCTCAGTGCCCCAGTGTCTCAGTGTCTCAGTGTCCTAGTGTCTCAGTGTCTCAGTGTCCCAGTGTCTCAGTGTCTCAGTGTCCCAGTGTCTCAGTGTCTCAGTGTCTCAGTGTCCCTGTGGCCCAGTGTCTCAATGTCTCAGTGTCTCAGTGTCTCAGTGTCTTAGTGTCCCAGTGTCTCAGTGTCTCAGTGTCCCAGTGTCTCAGTGTCTCAGTGTCTCAGTGTCCCAGTGTCTCAGTGTCTCAGTGTCCCAGTGTCTCAGTGTCTCTGTGTCTCGGTGTCTCAGTGTCCCAGTGTCTCACTGTCCCAGTGTCCTAATGTCTCAGTGTCCCAGTGTCTCAGTGTGCAGTGTCTCAGTGTCCCAGTGTCTCAGTGTCTCAGTGGCCCAGGGTCTCAGTGTCTCAGGGGCGCGTGTCCCAGTGTCCCAGTGTCTCAGTGTCCCAGTGTCTCAGTGTCTCAGTGTCCCAGTGTCTCAGTATCTCAGTGTCCCAGTGTCTCAGTGTCCCAGTGTCTCAGTGTCCCAGTGTCCCAGTGTCTCAGTGTCTCAGTGTCTCAGTGTCCCAGTGTCTCAGTGTCTCAGTGTCCCAGTGTCTCAGTGTCTCAGTGTCCCAGTGTCTCAGTGTCCCAGTGTCCCAGTGTCTCAGTGTCTCAGTGTCCCACTATCTCAGTGTCTCAGTGTCCCAGTGTCTCAGTGTCTCAGTGTCCCAGTGTCTCATTGTCTCAGAGTTCCAGTGTCTCAGTGTCTCTGAGACTCGGTGTCTCAGATTCTCAGTGTCTCTGTGTCTCGGTGTCTCAGTGTCCCAGTGTCTCACTGTCCCAGTGTCCCAATGTCTCAGTGTCCCAGTGTCTCAGTGCGCAGTGTCTCAGTGTCCCAGTGTCTCAGTGTCTCAGTGTCCCAGGGTCTCAGTGTCTCAGTGTCGCGTGTCCCAGTGTCCCAGTGTCTCAGTGTCTCAGTGTCCCAGCGTCTCAGTGTCCCAGTGTCTCAGTGTCTCAGTGTCCCAGTGTCTCAGTGTCCCAGTGTCTAAGTGTCTCAGTGTCTCAGTGTCCCAGTGTCTCAGTGTCTCAGAGTCTCAGTGTCTCAGGGTCCCAGTGTCTCAGTGTCGAATTGTCTCAGTGTCCCAGTGTCTCCGTGTCTCAGTGTCCCAGTGTCTCAGTGTCCCAGTGTCTCAGTGTCCCAGTGTCCCAGTGTCCCAGTGTCTCAGTGTCCCAGTGTCCCAGTGTCCCAGTGTCCCAGTGTCCCAGTGTCTCAGTGTCCCAGTGTCTCAGTGTCTCATTGTCTCAGTGTCTCAGTATCTCAGAGTCTCAGTGTCTCAGTTTCCCAGTGTATCAGTGTCTCAGTGTCCCAGTGTCCCAGTGTCCCAGTGTCTCCGTGTCTCAGTGTCCCAGTGTCTCACTGTCCCAGTGTCCCAGTGTCCCAGTGTCTCAGTGTCCCAGTGTCCCAGTGTCTCCGTGTCTCTGTGTCCCAGTGTCTCAGTGCGCAGTGTCTCAGTGTCCCAGTGTCTCAGTGTCTCAGTGGCCCAGGGTCTCAGTGTCTCAGGGGCGCGTGTCCCAGTGTCCCAGTGTCTCAGTGTCCCAGTGTCTCAGTGTCTCAGTGTCCCAGTGTCTCAGTATCTCAGTGTCCCAGTGTCTCAGTGTCCCAGTGTCTCAGTGTCCCAGTGTCCCAGTGTCTCAGTGTCTCAGTGTCTCAGTGTCCCAGTGTCTCAGTGTCTCAGTGTCCCAGTGTCTCAGTGTCTCAGTGTCCCAGTGTCTCAGTGTCCCAGTGTCCCAGTGTCTCAGTGTCTCAGTGTCCCACTGTCTCAGTGTCTCAGTGTCCCAGTGTGTCAGTGTCTCAGTGTCCCAGTGTCTCATTGTCTCAGAGTTCCAGTGTCTCAGTGTCTCTGAGACTCGGTGTCTCAGATTCTCAGTGTCTCTGTGTCTCGGTGTCTCAGTGTCCCAGTGTCTCACTGTCCCAGTGTCCCAATGTCTCAGTGTCCCAGTGTCTCAGTGCGCAGTGTCTCAGTGTCCCAGTGTCTCAGTGTCTCAGTGTCCCAGGGTCTCAGTGTCTCAGTGTCGCGTGTCCCAGTGTCCCAGTGTCTCAGTGTCTCAGTGTCCCAGCGTCTCAGTGTCCCAGTGTCTCAGTGTCTCAGTGTCCCAGTGTCTCAGTGTCCCAGTGTCTAAGTGTCTCAGTGTCTCAGTGTCCCAGTGTCTCAGTGTCCCAGTGTCCCAGTGTCCCAGTGTTCCAGTGTCTCAGTGTCTCAGTGTCTCAGAGTCTCAGTGTCTCAGGGTCCCAGTGTCTCAGTGTCGAATTGTCTCAGTGTCCCAGTGTCTCCGTGTCTCAGTGTCCCAGTGTCTCAGTGTCCCAGTGTCTCAGTGTCCCAGTGTCCCAGTGTCCCAGTGTCTCAGTGTCCCAGTGTCCCAGTGTCTCAGTGTCCCAGTGTCCCAGTGTCTCAGTGTCTCATTGTCTCAGTGTCTCAGTATCTCAGAGTCTCAGTGTCTCAGTTTCCCAGTGTATCAGTGTCTCAGTGTCCCAGTGTCCCAGTGTCCCAGTGTCTCAGTGTCCCAGTGTCCCAGTGTCTCCGTGTCTCAGTGTCCCAGTGTCCCAGTGTCCCAGTGTCTCAATGTCCCAGTGTCTCAGTGTCTCATTGTCTCAGTGTCTCAGTGTCTCAGAGTCTCAGTGTCTCAGTGTCCCAGTGTATCAGTGTCTCAGTGTCCCAGTGTCTCAGTGTCCCAGTGTCCCAGTGTCCCATTGTCTCAGTGTCCCAGTGCCCCAGTGTCTCGGTGTCTCAGTTTCTCAGTGTCCCGGTGTCTCAGTGCTCCAGTGTATCAGTGTATCAGTGTCTCAGTGTTCTAGTGTCTCAGTGTCTCAGTGTCCCAGTGTCTCAGTGTCTCAGTGTCCCAGTGCCTCAGTGTCTCAGTGTCCCAGTGTCTCAGTGTCCCAGTGTCTCAGTGTCTCATTGTCTCAGTGTCCCAGTGGCTCAGTGTCTCAGTGTCAAAGTGTCCCAGTGTTTCAGTGTCCCAGTGTCTCAGTGTCCCAGTGTCCCAGTGTCTCAGTGTCTCAGTGTCCCAGTGTCTCAGTGTCTCAGTGTCTCAGTGTCCCAGTGTCCCAGTGTCTCAGTGTCTCAGTGTCTCAGTGTCCCGGTGTCTCAGTGCCCCAGTGTCTCAGTGTCTCAGTGTCCTAGTGTCTCAGTGTCTCAGTGTCGCAGTGTCCCAGTGTCTCAGTGTCTCAGTGTCCCAGTGTCTCAGTGTCCCGGTGTCTCAGTGCCCCAGTGTCTCAGTGTCTCAGTGTCCTAGTGTCTCAGTGTCTCAGTGTCTCAGTGTCGCAGTGTCCCAGTGTCTCAGTGTCTCAGTGTCTCAGTGTCCCGGTGTCTCAGTGCCCCAGTGTCTCAGTGTCTCAGTGTCCTAGTGTCTCAGTGTCCCAGTGTCTCAGTGTCTCAGTGTCTCAGTGTCCCAGTGTCCCAGTGTCTCAGTGTCTCAGTGTCTCAGTGTCCCGGTGTCTCAGTGCCCCAGTGTCTCAGTGTCTCAGTGTCCTAGTGTCTCAGTGTCTCAGTGTCGCAGTGTCCCAGTGTCTCAGTGTCTCAGTGTCCCAGTGTCTCAGTGTCCCGGTGTCTCAGTGCCCCAGTGTCTCAGTGTCTCAGTGTCCTAGTGTCTCAGTGTCTCAGTGTCTCAGTGTCTCAGTGTCCCAGTGTCTCAGTGTCTCAGTGTCTCAGTGTCCCTGTGGCCCAGTGTCTCAGTGTCTCATTGTCTTAGTGTCCCAGTGTCTCAGTGTCTCAGTGTCCCAGTGTCTCAGTGTCTCAGTGTCTCAGTGTCCCAGTGTCTCAGTGTCTCAGTGTCCCAGTGTCTCAGTGTCTCAGTGTCCCAGTGTCTCAGTGTCCCAGTGTCTCAGTGTCTCAGTGTCCCAGTGTCTCAGTGTCTCAGTGTCCCAGTGTCTCAGTGTCCCAGTGTCCCAGTGTCCCATTGTCTCAGTGTCCCAGTGTCTCAGTGTCTCAGTGTCCCAGTGTCTCAGTGTCTCAGTTTCCCAGTGTCTCAGTGTCCCAGTGTCTCAGTGTCCCATTGTCCCAGTGTCCCAGTGTCTCAGTGTCTCAGTGTCCCAGAGTCTCAGTGTATCTGAGACTCGGTGTCTCAGATTCTCAGTGTCTCTGTGTCTCCGTGTCTCATTGTCCCAGTGTCTCAGTGTCTCAGTGTCCCAGTGTCTCAGTGTCTCAGTGTCTCATTGTCCCAGTGTCTCATTGTCTCATTGTCCCAGTGTCTCAGTGTCTCAGTGTCCCAGTGTCTCAGTGTCTCAGTGTCTCAGTGTCTCAGTGTCCCAGTGTCTCAGTGTCTCAGTCTCTCAGTGTCCCAGTGTCTCAGTGTCTCAGTGTCTCAGTGTCCCAGTGTCTCAGTGTCTCAGTGTCCCAGTGCCTCAGTGTCTCAGTGTCCCAGTGTCTCAGTGTCTCAGTGTCCCAGTGTCTCAGTGTCTCATTGTCTCAGTGTCCCAGTGTCTCAGTGTCTCAGTGTCAAAGTGTCCCAGTGTTTCAGTGTCCCAGTGTCTCAGTGTTCCAGTGTCTCAGTGTCTCAGTGTCCCAGTGTCTCAGTGTCTCAGTGTCCCAGTGTCCCAGTGTCTCAGTGTCTCAGTGTTCCAGTGTCTCAGTGTCTCAGTGTATCAGTGTCTCAGTGTCTCAGTGTCCCAGTGTCTCAGTGTCTCAGTGTCTCAGTGTACCGGTGTCTCAGTGCCCCAGTGTCTCAGTGTCCTAGTGTCTCAGTGTCTCAGTGTCTCAGTGTCCCAGTGTCTCAGTGTCTCAGTGTCCCAGTGTCTCAGTGTCCCGGTGTCTCAGTGCCCCAGTGTCTCAGTGTCTCAGTGTCCTAGTGTCTCAGTGTCTCAGTGTCCCAGTGTCTCAGTGTCTCAGTGTCCCAGTGTCTCAGTGTCTCAGTGTCTCAGTGTCCCTGTGGCCCAGTGTCTCAGTGTCTCAGTGTCTTAGTGTCCCAGTGTCTCAGTGTCTCAGTGTCCCAGTGTCTCAGTGTCTCAGTGTCTCAGTGTCCCAGTGTCTCAGTGTCTCAGTGTCCCAGTGTCTCAGTGTCTCTGTGTCTCGGTGTCTCAGTGTCCCAGTGTCTCACTGTCCCAGTGTCCCAATGTCTCAGTGTCCCAGTGTCTCAGTGCGCAGTGTCTCAGTGTCCCAGTGTCTCAGTGTCTCAGTGGCCCAGGGTCTCAGTGTCTCAGGGGCGCGTGTCCCAGTGTCACAGTGTCTCAGTGTCCCAGTGTCTCAGTGTCAAAGTGTCCCAGTGTTTCAGTGTCCCAGTGTCTCAGTGTCCCAGTGTCTCAGTGTCTCAGTGTCCCAGTGTCTCAGTGTCTCAGTGTCCCAGTGTCCCAGTGTCTCAGTGTCTCAGTGTTCCAGTGTCTCAGTGTCTCAGTGTATCAGTTTCTCAGTGTCTCAGTGTCCCAGTGTCTCAGTGTCTCAGTGTCTCAGTGTCCCGGTGTCTCAGTGCCCCAGTGTCTCAGTGTCTCAGTGTCCTAGTGTCTCAGTGTCTCAGTGTCTCAGTGTCCCAGTGTCTCAGTGTCTCAGTGTCCCAGTGTCTCAGTGTCCCGGTGTCTCAGTGCCCCAGTGTCTCAGTGTCTCAGTGTCCTAGTGTCTCAGTGTCTCAGTGTCCCAGTGTCTCAGTGTCTCAGTGTCCCAGTGTCTCAGTGTCTCAGTGTCTCAGTGTCCCTGTGGCCCAGTGTCTCAGTGTCTTAGTGTCCCAGGTTCTCAGTGTCTCAGTGTCTCAGTGTCCCAGTGTCTCAGTGTCTCAGTGTCCCAGTGTCTCAGTGTCTCTGTGTCTCGGTGTCTCAGTGTCCCAGTGTCTCACTGTCCCAGTGTCCCAATGTCTCAGTGTCCCAGTGTCTCAGTGCGCAGTGTCTCAGTGTCCCAGTGTCTCAGTGTCTCAGTGGCCCAGGGTCTCAGTGTCTCAGGGGCGCGTGTCCCAGTGTCCCAGTGTCTCAGTGTCCCAGTGTCTCAGTGTCTCAGTGTCCCAGTGTCCCAGTGTCTCAGTGTCTCAGTGTCCCACTGTCTCAGTGTCTCAGTGTCCCAGTGTCTCAGTGTCTCAGTGTCCCAGTGTCTCATTGTCTCAGAGTTCCAGTGTCTCAGTGTCTCTGAGACTCGGTGTCTCAGATTCTCAGTGTCTCTGTGTCTCGGTGTCTCAGTGTCCCAGTGTCTCACTGTCCCAGTGTCCCAATGTCTCAGTGTCCCAGTGTCTCAGTGCGCAGTGTCTCAGTGTCCCAGTGTCTCAGTGTCTCAGTGTCCCAGTGTCCCAGTGTCTCAGTGTCTCAGTGTTCCAGTGTCTCAGTGTCTCAGTGTATCAGTGTCTCAGTGTCTCAGTGTCCCAGTGTCTCAGTGTCTCAGTGTCTCAGTGTACCGGTGTCTCAGTGCCCCAGTGTCTCAGTGTCCTAGTGTCTCAGTGTCTCAGTGTCTCAGTGTCCCAGTGTCTCAGTGTCTCAGTGTCCCAGTGTCTCAGTGTCCCGGTGTCTCAGTGCCCCAGTGTCTCAGTGTCTCAGTGTCCTAGTGTCTCAGTGTCTCAGTGTCCCAGTGTCTCAGTGTCTCAGTGTCCCAGTGTCTCAGTGTCTCAGTGTCTCAGTGTCCCTGTGGCCCAGTGTCTCAGTGTCTCAGTGTCTTAGTGTCCCAGTGTCTCAGTGTCTCAGTGTCCCAGTGTCTCAGTGTCTCAGTGTCTCAGTGTCCCAGTGTCTCAGTGTCTCAGTGTCCCAGTGTCTCAGTGTCTCTGTGTCTCGGTGTCTCAGTGTCCCAGTGTCTCACTGTCCCAGTGTCCCAATGTCTCAGTGTCCCAGTGTCTCAGTGCGCAGTGTCTCAGTGTCCCAGTGTCTCAGTGTCTCAGTGGCCCAGGGTCTCAGTGTCTCAGGGGCGCGTGTCCCAGTGTCACAGTGTCTCAGTGTCCCAGTGTCTCAGTGTCAAAGTGTCCCAGTGTTTCAGTGTCCCAGTGTCTCAGTGTCCCAGTGTCTCAGTGTCTCAGTGTCCCAGTGTCTCAGTGTCTCAGTGTCCCAGTGTCCCAGTGTCTCAGTGTCTCAGTGTTCCAGTGTCTCAGTGTCTCAGTGTATCAGTTTCTCAGTGTCTCAGTGTCCCAGTGTCTCAGTGTCTCAGTGTCTCAGTGTCCCGGTGTCTCAGTGCCCCAGTGTCTCAGTGTCTCAGTGTCCTAGTGTCTCAGTGTCTCAGTGTCTCAGTGTCCCAGTGTCTCAGTGTCTCAGTGTCCCAGTGTCTCAGTGTCCCGGTGTCTCAGTGCCCCAGTGTCTCAGTGTCTCAGTGTCCTAGTGTCTCAGTGTCTCAGTGTCCCAGTGTCTCAGTGTCTCAGTGTCCCAGTGTCTCAGTGTCTCAGTGTCTCAGTGTCCCTGTGGCCCAGTGTCTCAGTGTCTTAGTGTCCCAGGTTCTCAGTGTCTCAGTGTCTCAGTGTCCCAGTGTCTCAGTGTCTCAGTGTCCCAGTGTCTCAGTGTCTCTGTGTCTCGGTGTCTCAGTGTCCCAGTGTCTCACTGTCCCAGTGTCCCAATGTCTCAGTGTCCCAGTGTCTCAGTGCGCAGTGTCTCAGTGTCCCAGTGTCTCAGTGTCTCAGTGGCCCAGGGTCTCAGTGTCTCAGGGGCGCGTGTCCCAGTGTCCCAGTGTCTCAGTGTCCCAGTGTCTCAGTGTCTCAGTGTCCCAGTGTCCCAGTGTCTCAGTGTCTCAGTGTCCCACTGTCTCAGTGTCTCAGTGTCCCAGTGTCTCAGTGTCTCAGTGTCCCAGTGTCTCATTGTCTCAGAGTTCCAGTGTCTCAGTGTCTCTGAGACTCGGTGTCTCAGATTCTCAGTGTCTCTGTGTCTCGGTGTCTCAGTGTCCCAGTGTCTCACTGTCCCAGTGTCCCAATGTCTCAGTGTCCCAGTGTCTCAGTGCGCAGTGTCTCAGTGTCCCAGTGTCTCAGTGTCTCAGTGTCCCAGGGTCTCAGTGTCTCAGTGTCGCGTGTCCCAGTGTCCCAGTGTCTCAGTGTCTCAGTGTCCCAGCGTCTCAGTGTCCCAGTGTCTCAGTGTCTCAGTGTCCCAGTGTCTCAGTGTCCCAGTGTCTAAGTGTCTCAGTGTCTCAGTGTCCCAGTGTCTCAGTGTCCCAGTGTCCCAGTGTCTCAGTGTCTCAGTGTCTCAGAGTCTCAGTGTCTCAGGGTCCCAGTGTCTCAGTGTCGAATTGTCTCAGTGTCCCAGTGTCTCCGTGTCTCAGTGTCCCAGTGTCTCAGTGTCCCAGTGTCTCAGTGTCCCAGTGTCCCAGAGTCCCAGTGTCTCAGTGTCCCAGTGTCCCAGTGTCTCAGTGTCCCAGTGTCCCAGTGTCTCAGTGTCTCATTGTCTCAGTGTCTCAGTATCTCAGAGTCTCAGTGTCTCAGTTTCCCAGTGTATCAGTGTCTCAGTGTCCCAGTGTCCCAGTGTCCCAGTGTCTCAGTGTCCCAGTGTCTCCGTGTCTCAGTGTCCCAGTGTCCCAGTGTCCCAGTGTCTCAATGTCCCAGTGTCTCAGTGTCTCAGTGTCTCATTGTCTCAGTGTCTCAGTGTCTCAGAGTCTCAGTGTCTCAGTGTCCCAGTGTATCAGTGTCTCAGTGTCCCAGTGTCTCAGTGTCCCAGTGTCCCAGTGTCCCATTGTCTCAGTGTCCCAGTGCCCCAGTGTCTCGGTGTCTCAGTTTCTCAGTGTCCCGGTGTCTCAGTGCTCCAGTGTATCAGTGTCTCAGTGTCTCAGTATTCTAGTGTCTCAGTGTCTCAGTGTCCCAGTGTCTCAATGTCTCAGTGTCCCAGTGCCTCAGTGTCTCAGTGTCCCAGTGTCTCAGTGTCCCAGTGTCTCAGTGTCTCATTGTCTCAGTGTCCCAGTGGCTCAGTGTCTCAGTGTCAAAGTGTCCCAGTGTTTCAGTGTCCCAGTGTCTCAGTGTCCCAGTGTCTCAGTGTCTCAGTGTCTCAGTGTCCCAGTGTCTCAGTGTCTCAGTGTCTCAGTGTCCCAGTGTCTCAGTGTCTCAGTGTCCCGGTGTCTCAGTGCCCCAGTGTCTCAGTGTCTCAGTGTCCTAGTGTCTCAGTGTCTCAGTGTCGCAGTGTCCCAGTGTCTCAGTGTCTCAGTGTCCCAGTGTCTCAGTGTCCCGGTGTCTCAGTGCCCCAGTGTCTCAGTGTCTCAGTGTCCTAGTGTCTCAGTGTCTCAGTGTCCCAGTGTCTCAGTGTCTCAGTGTCCCAGTGTCTCAGTGTCTCAGTGTCTCAGTGTCCCTGTGGCCCAGTGTCTCAGTGTCTCATTGTCTTAGTGTCCCAGTGTCTCAGTGTCTCAGTGTCCCAGTGTCTCAGTGTCTCAGTGTCCCAGTGTCTCAGTGTCTCAGTGTCCCAGTGTCTCAGTGTCTCAGTGTCCCAGTGTCTCAGTGTCCCAGTGTCTCAGTGTCTCAGTGTCCCAGTGTCTCAGTGTCTCAGTGTCCCAGTGTCTCAGTGTCCCAGTGTCCCAGTGTCCCATTGTCTCAGTGTCCCAGTGTCTCAGTGTCTCAGTGTCCCAGTGTCTCAGTGTCTCATTTTCCCAGTGTCTCAGTGTCCCAGTGTCTTAGTGTCCCATTGTCCCAGTGTCCCAGTGTCTCAGTGTCTCAGTGTCCCAGAGTCTCAGTGTATCTGAGACTCGGTGTCTCAGATTCTCAGTGTCTCTGTGTCTCCGTGTCTCATTGTCCCAGTGTCTCAGTGTCTCAGTGTCCCAGTGTCTCAGTGTCTCAGTGTCTCATTGTCCCAGTGTCTCAGTGTCTCAGTGTCCCAGTGTCTCAGTGTCTCAGTGTCCCAGTGTCCCAGTGTCTCAGTGTCTCAGTGTTCCAGTGTCTCAGTGTCTCAGTGTATCAGTGTCTCAGTGTCTCAGTGTCCCAGTGTCTCAGTGTCTCAGTGTCTCAGTGTCCCGGTGTCTCAGTGTCTCAGTGTCCCAGTGTCTCAGTGTCCCGGTGTCTCAGTGCCCCAGTGTCTCAGTGTCTCAGTGTCCCAGTGTCTCAGTGTCTCAGTGTCCCAGTGTCTCAGTGTCTCAGTGTCCCAGTGTCTCAGTGTCCCAGTGTCCCAGTGTCCCATTGTCTCAGTGTCCCAGTGTCTCAGTGTCTCAGTGTCCCAGTGTCTCAGTGTCTCAGTTTCCCAGTGTCTCAGTGTCCCAGTGTCTCAGTGTCCCATTGTCCCAGTGTCCCAGTGTCTCAGTGTCTCAGTGTCCCAGAGTCTCAGTGTATCTGAGACTCGGTGTCTCAGATTCTCAGTGTCTCTGTGTCTCCGTGTCTCATTGTCCCAGTGTCTCAGTGTCTCAGTGTCCCAGTGTCTCAGTGTCTCAGTGTCTCATTGTCCCAGTGTCTCATTGTCTCATTGTCCCAGTGTCTCAGTGTCTCAGTGTCCCAGTGTCTCAGTGTCTCAGTGTCTCAGTGTCCCAGTGTCCCAGTGTCTCAGTGTCTCAGTGTCTCAGTGTCCCTGTGGCCCAGTGTCTCAGTGTCTCAGTGTCTTAGTGTCCCAGTGTCTCAGTGTCTCAGTGTCCCAGTGTCTCAGTGTCTCAGTGTCTCAGTGTCCCAGTGTCTCAGTGTCTCAGTGTCCCAGTGTCTCAGTGTCTCTGTGTCTCGGTGTCTCAGTGTCCCAGTGTCTCACTGTCCCAGTGTCCCAATGTCTCAGTGTCCCAGTGTCTCAGTGCGCAGTGTCTCAGTGTCCCAGTGTCTCAGTGTCTCAGTGGCCCAGGGTCTCAGTGTCTCAGGGGCGCGTGTCCCAGTGTCCCAGTGTCTCAGTGTCCCAGTGTCTCAGTGTCAAAGTGTCCCAGTGTTTCAGTGTCACAGTGTCTCAGTGTCCCAGTGTCTCAGTGTCTCAGTGTCCCAGTGTCTCAGTGTCTCAGTGTCCCAGTGTCCCAGTGTCTCAGTGTCTCAGTGTTCCAGTGTCTCAGTGTCCCAGTGTCTCAGTGTCTCAGTGTCTCAGTGTCCCGGTGTCTCAGTGCCCCAGTGTCTCAGTGTCTCAGTGTCCTAGTGTCTCAGTGTCTCAGTGTCCCAGTGTCTCAGTGTCTCAGTGTCCCAGTGTCTCAGTGTCCCGGTGTCTCAGTGCCCCAGTGTCTCAGTGTCTCAGTGTCCTAGTGTCTCAGTGTCTCAGTGTCCCAGTGTCTCAGTGTCTCAGTGTCCCAGTGTCTCAGTGTCTCAGTGTCTCAGTGTCCCTGTGGCCCAGTGTCTCAGTGTCTTAGTGTCCCAGTGTCTCAGTGTCTCAGTGTCTCAGTGTCCCAGTGTCTTAGTGTCTCAGTGTCCCAGTGTCTCAGTGTCTCTGTGTCTCGGTGTCTCAGTGTCCCAGTGTCTCACTGTCCCAGTGTCCCAATGTCTCAGTGTCCCAGTGTCTCAGTGCGCAGTGTCTCAGTGTCCCAGTGTCTCAGTGTCTCAGTGACCCAGGGTCTCAGTGTCTCAGGGGCGCGTGTCCCAGTGTCCCAGTGTCTCAGTGTCCCAGTGTCTCAGTGTCTCAGTGTCTCAGTGTCCCAGTGTCTCAGTATCTCAGTGTCCCAGTGTCTCAGTGTCCCAGTGTCTCAGTGCCCCAGTGTCCCAGTGTCTCAGTGTCTCAGTGTCTCAGTGTCCCAGTGTCCCAGTGTCTCAGTGTCCCAGTGTCTCAGTGTCCCAGTGTCTCAGTGTCCCAGTGTCCCAGTGTCTCAGTGTCTCAGTGTCCCACTGTCTCAGTGTCTCAGTGTCCCAGTGTCTCAGTGTCTCAGTGTCCCAGTGTCTCATTGTCTCAGAGTTCCAGTGTCTCAGTGTCTCTGAGACTCGGTGTCTCAGATTCTCAGTGTCTCTGTGTCTCGGTGTCTCAGTGTCCCAGTGCCTCACTGTCCCAGTGTCCCAATGTCTCAGTGTCCCAGTGTCTCAGTGCGCAGTGTCTCAGTGTCCCAGTGTCTCAGTGTCTCAGTGTCTCAGTTTCTCAGTGTCTCAGTGTCCCAGGGTCTCAGTGTCTCAGTGTCGCGTGTCCCAGTGTCCCAGTGTCTCAGTGTCTCAGTGTCCCAGCGTCTCAGTGTCCAGTGTCTCAGTGTCTCAGTGTCCCAGTGTCTCAGTGTCCCAGTGTCTAAGTGTCCCAGTGTCCCAGTGTCCCAGTGTCCCAGTGTCTCAGTGTCTCATTGTCTCAGTGTCTCAGTGTCTCAGAGTCTCAGTGTCTCAGGGTCCCAGTGTCTCAGTGTCTAATTGTCTCAGTGTCCCAGTGTCTCCGTGTCTCAGTGTCCCAGTGTCTCAGTGTCCCAGTGTCTCAGTGTCCCAGTGTCCCAGTGTCCCAGTGTCTCAGTGTCCCAGTGTCCCAGTGTCTCAGTGTCCCAGTGTCCCAGTGTCTCAGTGTCTCATTGTCTCAGTGTCTCAGTATCTCAGAGTCTCAGTGTCTCAGTTTCCCAGTGTATCAGTGTCTCAGTGTCCCAGTGTCCCAGTGTCCCAGTGTCTCAGTGTCCCAGTGTCCCAGTGTCTCCGTGTCTCAGTGTCCCAGTGTCCCAGTGTCCCAGTGTCCCAGTGTCTCAATGTCCCAGTGTCTCAGTGTCTCAGTGTCTCATTGTCTCAGTGTCTCAGTGTCTCAGAGTCTCAGTGTCTCAGTGTCCCAGTGTATCAGTGTCTCAGTGTCCCAGTGTCTCAGTGTCCCAGTGTCCCAGTGTCCCATTGTCTCAGTGTCCCAGTGCTCCAGTGTCTCGGTGTCTCAGTTTCTCAGTGTCCCGGTGTCTCAGTGCTCCAGTGTATCAGTGTCTCAGTGTTCTAGTGTCTCAGTGTCTCAGTGTCCGAGTGTCTCAGTGTCTCAGTGTCCCAGTGCCTCAGTGTCTCAGTGTCCCAGTGTCTCAGTGTCTCAGTGTCCCAGTGTCTCAGTGTCTCATTGTCTCAGTGTCCCAGTGGCTCAGTGTCTCAGTGTCAAAGTGTCCCAGTGTTTCAGTGTCCCAGTGTCTCAGTGTCCCAGTGTCTCAGTGTCTCAGTGTCCCAGTGTCTCAGTGTCTCAGTGTCTCAGTGTCCCAGTGTCCCAGTGTCTCAGTGTCTCAGTGTCTCAGTGTCCCGGTGTCTCAGTGCCCCAGTGTCTCAGTGTCTCAGTGTCCTAGTGTCTCAGTGTCTCAGTTTCGCTGTGTCCCAGTGTCTCAGTGTCTCAGTGTCCCAGTGTCGCAGTGTCCCAGTGTCTCAGTGCCCCAGTGTCTCAGTGTCTCAGTGTCCTAGTGTCTCAGTGTCTCAGTGTCTCAGTGGCTCAGTGTCCCTGTGGCCCAGTGTCTCAGTGTCTAATTGTCTTAGTGTCCCAGTTTCTCAGTGTCTCAGTGTCCCAGTGTCTCAGTGTCTCAGTGTCTCAGTGTCCCAGTGTCTCAGTGTCTCAGTGTCCCAGTGTCTCAGTGTCTCAGTGTCCCAGTGTCTCAGTGTCCCAGTGTCCCAGTGTCTCAGTGTCTCAGTGTCCCAGTGTCTCAGTGTCTCAGTGTCCCAGTGTCTCAGTGTCTCAGTGTCCCAGTGTCTCATTGTCTCAGAGTTCCAGTGTCTCAGTGTATCTGAGACTCGGTGTCTCAGATTCTCAGTGTCTCTGTGTCTCCGTGTCTCATTGTCCCAGTGTCTCAGTGTCTCAGTGTCCCAGTGTCTCAGTGTCTCAGTGTCTCATTGTCCCAGTGTCTCATTGTCTCATTGTCCCAGTGTCTCAGTGTCTCAGTGTCCCAGTGTCTCAGTGTCTCAGTGTCTCAGTGTCCCAGTGTCCCAGTGTCTCAGTGTCTCAGTGTCTCAGTGTCCCTGTGGCCCAGTGTCTCAGTGTCTCAGTGTCTTAGTGTCCCAGTGTCTCAGTGTCTCAGTGTCCCAGTGTCTCAGTGTCTCAGTGTCTCAGTGTCCCAGTGTCTCAGTGTCTCAGTGTCCCAGTGTCTCAGTGTCTCTGTGTCTCGGTGTCTCAGTGTCCCAGTGTCTCACTGTCCCAGTGTCCCAATGTCTCAGTGTCCCAGTGTCTCAGTGCGCAGTGTCTCAGTGTCCCAGTGTCTCAGTGTCTCAGTGGCCCAGGGTCTCAGTGTCTCAGGGGCGCGTGTCCCAGTGTCCCAGTGTCTCAGTGTCCCAGTGTCTCAGTGTCAAAGTGTCCCAGTGTTTCAGTGTCACAGTGTCTCAGTGTCCCAGTGTCTCAGTGTCTCAGTGTCCCAGTGTCTCAGTGTCTCAGTGTCCCAGTGTCCCAGTGTCTCAGTGTCTCAGTGTTCCAGTGTCTCAGTGTCCCAGTGTCTCAGTGTCTCAGTGTCTCAGTGTCCCGGTGTCTCAGTGCCCCAGTGTCTCAGTGTCTCAGTGTCCTAGTGTCTCAGTGTCTCAGTGTCCCAGTGTCTCAGTGTCTCAGTGTCCCAGTGTCTCAGTGTCCCGGTGTCTCAGTGCCCCAGTGTCTCAGTGTCTCAGTGTCCTAGTGTCTCAGTGTCTCAGTGTCCCAGTGTCTCAGTGTCTCAGTGTCCCAGTGTCTCAGTGTCTCAGTGTCTCAGTGTCCCTGTGGCCCAGTGTCTCAGTGTCTTAGTGTCCCAGTGTCTCAGTGTCTCAGTGTCTCAGTGTCCCAGTGTCTTAGTGTCTCAGTGTCCCAGTGTCTCAGTGTCTCTGTGTCTCGGTGTCTCAGTGTCCCAGTGTCTCACTGTCCCAGTGTCCCAATGTCTCAGTGTCCCAGTGTCTCAGTGCGCAGTGTCTCAGTGTCCCAGTGTCTCAGTGTCTCAGTGACCCAGGGTCTCAGTGTCTCAGGGGCGCGTGTCCCAGTGTCCCAGTGTCTCAGTGTCCCAGTGTCTCAGTGTCTCAGTGTCTCAGTGTCCCAGTGTCTCAGTATCTCAGTGTCCCAGTGTCTCAGTGTCCCAGTGTCTCAGTGCCCCAGTGTCCCAGTGTCTCAGTGTCTCAGTGTCTCAGTGTCCCAGTGTCCCAGTGTCTCAGTGTCCCAGTGTCTCAGTGTCCCAGTGTCTCAGTGTCCCAGTGTCCCAGTGTCTCAGTGTCTCAGTGTCCCACTGTCTCAGTGTCTCAGTGTCCCAGTGTCTCAGTGTCTCAGTGTCCCAGTGTCTCATTGTCTCAGAGTTCCAGTGTCTCAGTGTCTCTGAGACTCGGTGTCTCAGATTCTCAGTGTCTCTGTGTCTCGGTGTCTCAGTGTCCCAGTGCCTCACTGTCCCAGTGTCCCAATGTCTCAGTGTCCCAGTGTCTCAGTGCGCAGTGTCTCAGTGTCCCAGTGTCTCAGTGTCTCAGTGTCTCAGTTTCTCAGTGTCTCAGTGTCCCAGGGTCTCAGTGTCTCAGTGTCGCGTGTCCCAGTGTCCCAGTGTCTCAGTGTCTCAGTGTCCCAGCGTCTCAGTGTCCAGTGTCTCAGTGTCTCAGTGTCCCAGTGTCTCAGTGTCCCAGTGTCTAAGTGTCCCAGTGTCCCAGTGTCCCAGTGTCCCAGTGTCTCAGTGTCTCATTGTCTCAGTGTCTCAGTGTCTCAGAGTCTCAGTGTCTCAGGGTCCCAGTGTCTCAGTGTCTAATTGTCTCAGTGTCCCAGTGTCTCCGTGTCTCAGTGTCCCAGTGTCTCAGTGTCCCAGTGTCTCAGTGTCCCAGTGTCCCAGTGTCCCAGTGTCTCAGTGTCCCAGTGTCCCAGTGTCTCAGTGTCCCAGTGTCCCAGTGTCTCAGTGTCTCATTGTCTCAGTGTCTCAGTATCTCAGAGTCTCAGTGTCTCAGTTTCCCAGTGTATCAGTGTCTCAGTGTCCCAGTGTCCCAGTGTCCCAGTGTCTCAGTGTCCCAGTGTCCCAGTGTCTCCGTGTCTCAGTGTCCCAGTGTCCCAGTGTCCCAGTGTCCCAGTGTCTCAATGTCCCAGTGTCTCAGTGTCTCAGTGTCTCATTGTCTCAGTGTCTCAGTGTCTCAGAGTCTCAGTGTCTCAGTGTCCCAGTGTATCAGTGTCTCAGTGTCCCAGTGTCTCAGTGTCCCAGTGTCCCAGTGTCCCATTGTCTCAGTGTCCCAGTGCTCCAGTGTCTCGGTGTCTCAGTTTCTCAGTGTCCCGGTGTCTCAGTGCTCCAGTGTATCAGTGTCTCAGTGTTCTAGTGTCTCAGTGTCTCAGTGTCCGAGTGTCTCAGTGTCTCAGTGTCCCAGTGCCTCAGTGTCTCAGTGTCCCAGTGTCTCAGTGTCTCAGTGTCCCAGTGTCTCAGTGTCTCATTGTCTCAGTGTCCCAGTGGCTCAGTGTCTCAGTGTCAAAGTGTCCCAGTGTTTCAGTGTCCCAGTGTCTCAGTGTCCCAGTGTCTCAGTGTCTCAGTGTCCCAGTGTCTCAGTGTCTCAGTGTCTCAGTGTCCCAGTGTCCCAGTGTCTCAGTGTCTCAGTGTCTCAGTGTCCCGGTGTCTCAGTGCCCCAGTGTCTCAGTGTCTCAGTGTCCTAGTGTCTCAGTGTCTCAGTTTCGCTGTGTCCCAGTGTCTCAGTGTCTCAGTGTCCCAGTGTCGCAGTGTCCCAGTGTCTCAGTGCCCCAGTGTCTCAGTGTCTCAGTGTCCTAGTGTCTCAGTGTCTCAGTGTCTCAGTGGCTCAGTGTCCCTGTGGCCCAGTGTCTCAGTGTCTAATTGTCTTAGTGTCCCAGTTTCTCAGTGTCTCAGTGTCCCAGTGTCTCAGTGTCTCAGTGTCTCAGTGTCCCAGTGTCTCAGTGTCTCAGTGTCCCAGTGTCTCAGTGTCTCAGTGTCCCAGTGTCTCAGTGTCCCAGTGTCCCAGTGTCTCAGTGTCTCAGTGTCCCAGTGTCTCAGTGTCTCAGTGTCCCAGTGTCTCAGTGTCTCAGTGTCCCAGTGTCTCATTGTCTCAGAGTTCCAGTGTCTCAGTGTCTCTGAGACTCGGTGTCTCAGATTCTCAGTGTCTCTGTGTCTCGGTGTCTCAGTGTCCCAGTGTCTCACTGTCCCATTGTCCCAATGTCTCAGTGTCCCAGTGTCTCAGTGCGCAGTGTCTCAGTGTCCCAGTGTCTCAGTGTCTCAGTGTCCCAGGGTCTCAGTGTCTCAGTGTCGCGTGTCCCAGTGTCTCAGTGTCTCAGTGTCTCAGTGTCTCAGTGTCTCAGTGTCCCAGTGTCCCAGTGTCTCAGTGTCTCATTGTCTCAGTGTCCCAGTGTCTCAGTGTCTCAGTGTCCCAGTGTCTCAGTGTCTCAGTGTCCCAGTGTCTCAGTGTCCCAGTGTCCCAGTGTCCCAGTGTCTCAGTGTGCCAGTGTCCCAGTGCCTCAGTGTCCCAGTGTCCCAGTGTCTCAGTGTCTCAGTGTCTCATTGTCTCAGTGTCTCAGTGTCTCAGAGTCTCAGTGTCTCAGTTTCCCAGTGTATCAGTGTCTCAGTGTCCCAGTGTCCGAGTGTCCCAATGTCTCAGTGTCCCAGTGTCTCAGAGTCTCAGTGTCTCAGTGTCCCAGTGTATCAGTGTCTCAGTGTCCCAGTGTCTCAGTGTCCCAGTGTCCCAGTGTCCCAGTGCCCCAGTGTCTCGGTGTCTCAGTTTCTCAGTGTCCCGGTGTCTCAGTGCTCCAGTGTATCAGTGGCTCAGTGTCCTAGTGTCTCAATGTCTCAGTGTGTCAGTGTCCCAGTGTCTCAGTGTCTCAGTGTCCCAGTGTCTCAGTGTCTCAGTGTCCCTGTGTCTCAGTGTCTCAGTGTCTCAGTGTCCTAGTGTCTCAGTGTCTCAGTGTCCCAGTGTCTCAGTGTCTCAGTGTCCCAGTGTCTCAGTGACCCAGTGTCCCAGTGTCTCGGTGTCCCCGTGTCTCAGTGTCTCGGTGTCCCAGTGTCTCAGTGTCCCAGTGTCCCAGTGTCTCAGTGTCTCAGTGTCCCAGTGTCTCAGTGTCTCAGTGTCCCATTGTCTCAGTGTCCCAGTGTCTCAGTGTCTCAGTGTCCCAGTGTCTCAGTGTCTCAGTGTCCCAGTGTCTCAGTGTCCCAGTGTCCCAGTGTCCCAGTGTCTCAGTGTCCCAGTATCTCAGTGTCCCAGTGTCTCATTGTCTCAGTGTCTCAGTGTCTCATTGTCTCAGTGTCTCAGTGTCTCAGAGTCTCAGTGTCTCAGTGTCCCAGTGTATCAGTGTCTCAGTGTCTCATTGTCCCAGTGTCTCATTGTCTCATTGTCCCAGTGTCTCAGTGTCTCAGTGTCCCAGTGTCTCAATGTCTCAGTGTCTCAGAGTCTCAGTGTCTCAGGGTCCCAGTGTCTCAGTGTCGAATTGTCTCAGTGTCCCAGTGTCTCCGTGTCTCAGTGTCCCAGTGTCTCAGTGTCCCAGTGTCTCAGTGTCCCAGTGTCCCAGAGTCCCAGTGTCTCAGTGTCCCAGTGTCCCAGTGTCTCAGTGTCCCAGTGTCCCAGTGTCTCAGTGTCTCATTGTCTCAGTGTCTCAGTATCTCAGAGTCTCAGTGTCTCAGTTTCCCAGTGTATCAGTGTCTCAGTGTCCCAGTGTCCCAGTGTCCCAGTGTCTCAGTGTCCCAGTGTCTCCGTGTCTCAGTGTCCCAGTGTCCCAGTGTCCCAGTGTCTCAATGTCCCAGTGTCTCAGTGTCTCAGTGTCTCATTGTCTCAGTGTCTCAGTGTCTCAGAGTCTCAGTGTCTCAGTGTCCCAGTGTATCAGTGTCTCAGTGTCCCAGTGTCTCAGTGTCCCAGTGTCCCAGTGTCCCATTGTCTCAGTGTCCCAGTGCCCCAGTGTCTCGGTGTCTCAGTTTCTCAGTGTCCCGGTGTCTCAGTGCTCCAGTGTATCAGTGTCTCAGTGTCTCAGTATTCTAGTGTCTCAGTGTCTCAGTGTCCCAGTGTCTCAATGTCTCAGTGTCCCAGTGCCTCAGTGTCTCAGTGTCCCAGTGTCTCAGTGTCCCAGTGTCTCAGTGTCTCATTGTCTCAGTGTCCCAGTGGCTCAGTGTCTCAGTGTCAAAGTGTCCCAGTGTTTCAGTGTCCCAGTGTCTCAGTGTCCCAGTGTCTCAGTGTCTCAGTGTCTCAGTGTCCCAGTGTCTCAGTGTCTCAGTGTCTCAGTGTCCCAGTGTCTCAGTGTCTCAGTGTCCCGGTGTCTCAGTGCCCCAGTGTCTCAGTGTCTCAGTGTCCTAGTGTCTCAGTGTCTCAGTGTCGCAGTGTCCCAGTGTCTCAGTGTCTCAGTGTCCCAGTGTCTCAGTGTCCCGGTGTCTCAGTGCCCCAGTGTCTCAGTGTCTCAGTGTCCTAGTGTCTCAGTGTCTCAGTGTCCCAGTGTCTCAGTGTCTCAGTGTCCCAGTGTCTCAGTGTCTCAGTGTCTCAGTGTCCCTGTGGCCCAGTGTCTCAGTGTCTCATTGTCTTAGTGTCCCAGTGTCTCAGTGTCTCAGTGTCCCAGTGTCTCAGTGTCTCAGTGTCCCAGTGTCTCAGTGTCTCAGTGTCCCAGTGTCTCAGTGTCTCAGTGTCCCAGTGTCTCAGTGTCCCAGTGTCTCAGTGTCTCAGTGTCCCAGTGTCTCAGTGTCTCAGTGTCCCAGTGTCTCAGTGTCCCAGTGTCCCAGTGTCCCATTGTCTCAGTGTCCCAGTGTCTCAGTGTCTCAGTGTCCCAGTGTCTCAGTGTCTCATTTTCCCAGTGTCTCAGTGTCCCAGTGTCTTAGTGTCCCATTGTCCCAGTGTCCCAGTGTCTCAGTGTCTCAGTGTCCCAGAGTCTCAGTGTATCTGAGACTCGGTGTCTCAGATTCTCAGTGTCTCTGTGTCTCCGTGTCTCATTGTCCCAGTGTCTCAGTGTCTCAGTGTCCCAGTGTCTCAGTGTCTCAGTGTCTCATTGTCCCAGTGTCTCAGTGTCTCAGTGTCCCAGTGTCTCAGTGTCTCAGTGTCCCAGTGTCCCAGTGTCTCAGTGTCTCAGTGTTCCAGTGTCTCAGTGTCTCAGTGTATCAGTGTCTCAGTGTCTCAGTGTCCCAGTGTCTCAGTGTCTCAGTGTCTCAGTGTCCCGGTGTCTCAGTGTCTCAGTGTCCCAGTGTCTCAGTGTCCCGGTGTCTCAGTGCCCCAGTGTCTCAGTGTCTCAGTGTCCCAGTGTCTCAGTGTCTCAGTGTCCCAGTGTCTCAGTGTCTCAGTGTCCCAGTGTCTCAGTGTCCCAGTGTCCCAGTGTCCCATTGTCTCAGTGTCCCAGTGTCTCAGTGTCTCAGTGTCCCAGTGTCTCAGTGTCTCAGTTTCCCAGTGTCTCAGTGTCCCAGTGTCTCAGTGTCCCATTGTCCCAGTGTCCCAGTGTCTCAGTGTCTCAGTGTCCCAGAGTCTCAGTGTATCTGAGACTCGGTGTCTCAGATTCTCAGTGTCTCTGTGTCTCCGTGTCTCATTGTCCCAGTGTCTCAGTGTCTCAGTGTCCCAGTGTCTCAGTGTCTCAGTGTCTCATTGTCCCAGTGTCTCATTGTCTCATTGTCCCAGTGTCTCAGTGTCTCAGTGTCCCAGTGTCTCAGTGTCTCAGTGTCTCAGTGTCCCAGTGTCCCAGTGTCTCAGTGTCTCAGTGTCTCAGTGTCCCTGTGGCCCAGTGTCTCAGTGTCTCAGTGTCTTAGTGTCCCAGTGTCTCAGTGTCTCAGTGTCCCAGTGTCTCAGTGTCTCAGTGTCTCAGTGTCCCAGTGTCTCAGTGTCTCAGTGTCCCAGTGTCTCAGTGTCTCTGTGTCTCGGTGTCTCAGTGTCCCAGTGTCTCACTGTCCCAGTGTCCCAATGTCTCAGTGTCCCAGTGTCTCAGTGCGCAGTGTCTCAGTGTCCCAGTGTCTCAGTGTCTCAGTGGCCCAGGGTCTCAGTGTCTCAGGGGCGCGTGTCCCAGTGTCCCAGTGTCTCAGTGTCCCAGTGTCTCAGTGTCAAAGTGTCCCAGTGTTTCAGTGTCACAGTGTCTCAGTGTCCCAGTGTCTCAGTGTCTCAGTGTCCCAGTGTCTCAGTGTCTCAGTGTCCCAGTGTCCCAGTGTCTCAGTGTCTCAGTGTTCCAGTGTCTCAGTGTCCCAGTGTCTCAGTGTCTCAGTGTCTCAGTGTCCCGGTGTCTCAGTGCCCCAGTGTCTCAGTGTCTCAGTGTCCTAGTGTCTCAGTGTCTCAGTGTCCCAGTGTCTCAGTGTCTCAGTGTCCCAGTGTCTCAGTGTCCCGGTGTCTCAGTGCCCCAGTGTCTCAGTGTCTCAGTGTCCTAGTGTCTCAGTGTCTCAGTGTCCCAGTGTCTCAGTGTCTCAGTGTCCCAGTGTCTCAGTGTCTCAGTGTCTCAGTGTCCCTGTGGCCCAGTGTCTCAGTGTCTTAGTGTCCCAGTGTCTCAGTGTCTCAGTGTCTCAGTGTCCCAGTGTCTTAGTGTCTCAGTGTCCCAGTGTCTCAGTGTCTCTGTGTCTCGGTGTCTCAGTGTCCCAGTGTCTCACTGTCCCAGTGTCCCAATGTCTCAGTGTCCCAGTGTCTCAGTGCGCAGTGTCTCAGTGTCCCAGTGTCTCAGTGTCTCAGTGGCCCAGGGTCTCAGTGTCTCAGGGGCGCGTGTCCCAGTGTCCCAGTGTCTCAGTGTCCCAGTGTCTCAGTGTCTCAGTGTCTCAGTGTCCCAGTGTCTCAGTATCTCAGTGTCCCAGTGTCTCAGTGTCCCAGTGTCTCAGTGCCCCAGTGTCCCAGTGTCTCAGTGTCTCAGTGTCTCAGTGTCCCAGTGTCCCAGTGTCTCAGTGTCCCAGTGTCTCAGTGTCCCAGTGTCTCAGTGTCCCAGTGTCCCAGTGTCTCAGTGTCTCAGTGTCCCACTGTCTCAGTGTCTCAGTGTCCCAGTGTCTCAGTGTCTCAGTGTCCCAGTGTCTCATTGTCTCAGAGTTCCAGTGTCTCAGTGTCTCTGAGACTCGGTGTCTCAGATTCTCAGTGTCTCTGTGTCTCGGTGTCTCAGTGTCCCAGTGCCTCACTGTCCCAGTGTCCCAATGTCTCAGTGTCCCAGTGTCTCAGTGCGCAGTGTCTCAGTGTCCCAGTGTCTCAGTGTCTCAGTGTCTCAGTTTCTCAGTGTCTCAGTGTCCCAGGGTCTCAGTGTCTCAGTGTCGCGTGTCCCAGTGTCTCAGTGTCTCAGTGTCCCAGCGTCTCAGTGTCCAGTGTCTCAGTGTCTCAGTGTCCCAGTGTCTCAGTGTCCCAGTGTCTAAGTGTCCCAGTGTCCCAGTGTCCCAGTGTCCCAGTGTCTCAGTGTCTCATTGTCTCAGTGTCTCAGTGTCTCAGAGTCTCAGTGTCTCAGGGTCCCAGTGTCTCAGTGTCTAATTGTCTCAGTGTCCCAGTGTCTCCGTGTCTCAGTGTCCCAGTGTCTCAGTGTCCCAGTGTCTCAGTGTCCCAGTGTCCCAGTGTCCCAGTGTCTCAGTGTCCCAGTGTCCCAGTGTCTCAGTGTCCCAGTGTCCCAGTGTCTCAGTGTCTCATTGTCTCAGTGTCTCAGTATCTCAGAGTCTCAGTGTCTCAGTTTCCCAGTGTATCAGTGTCTCAGTGTCCCAGTGTCCCAGTGTCCCAGTGTCTCAGTGTCCCAGTGTCCCAGTGTCTCCGTGTCTCAGTGTCCCAGTGTCCCAGTGTCCCAGTGTCCCAGTGTCTCAATGTCCCAGTGTCTCAGTGTCTCAGTGTCTCATTGTCTCAGTGTCTCAGTGTCTCAGAGTCTCAGTGTCTCAGTGTCCCAGTGTATCAGTGTCTCAGTGTCCCAGTGTCTCAGTGTCCCAGTGTCCCAGTGTCCCATTGTCTCAGTGTCCCAGTGCTCCAGTGTCTCGGTGTCTCAGTTTCTCAGTGTCCCGGTGTCTCAGTGCTCCAGTGTATCAGTGTCTCAGTGTTCTAGTGTCTCAGTGTCTCAGTGTCCGAGTGTCTCAGTGTCTCAGTGTCCCAGTGCCTCAGTGTCTCAGTGTCCCAGTGTCTCAGTGTCTCAGTGTCCCAGTGTCTCAGTGTCTCATTGTCTCAGTGTCCCAGTGGCTCAGTGTCTCAGTGTCAAAGTGTCCCAGTGTTTCAGTGTCCCAGTGTCTCAGTGTCCCAGTGTCTCAGTGTCTCAGTGTCCCAGTGTCTCAGTGTCTCAGTGTCTCAGTGTCCCAGTGTCCCAGTGTCTCAGTGTCTCAGTGTCTCAGTGTCCCGGTGTCTCAGTGCCCCAGTGTCTCAGTGTCTCAGTGTCCTAGTGTCTCAGTGTCTCAGTTTCGCTGTGTCCCAGTGTCTCAGTGTCTCAGTGTCCCAGTGTCGCAGTGTCCCAGTGTCTCAGTGCCCCAGTGTCTCAGTGTCTCAGTGTCCTAGTGTCTCAGTGTCTCAGTGTCTCAGTGTCTCAGTGGCTCAGTGTCCCTGTGGCCCAGTGTCTCAGTGTCTAATTGTCTTAGTGTCCCAGTTTCTCAGTGTCTCAGTGTCCCAGTGTCTCAGTGTCTCAGTGTCTCAGTGTCCCAGTGTCTCAGTGTCTCAGTGTCCCAGTGTCTCAGTGTCTCAGTGTCCCAGTGTCTCAGTGTCCCAGTGTCCCAGTGTCTCAGTGTCTCAGTGTCCCAGTGTCTCAGTGTCTCAGTGTCCCAGTGTCTCAGTGTCTCAGTGTCCCAGTGTCTCATTGTCTCAGAGTTCCAGTGTCTCAGTGTCTCTGAGACTCGGTGTCTCAGATTCTCAGTGTCTCTGTGTCTCGGTGTCTCAGTGTCTCAGTGTCTCACTGTCCCATTGTCCCAATGTCTCAGTGTCCCAGTGTCTCAGTGCGCAGTGTCTCAGTGTCCCAGTGTCTCAGTGTCTCAGTGTCCCAGGGTCTCAGTGTCTCAGTGTCGCGTGTCCCAGTGTCTCAGTGTCTCAGTGTCTCAGTGTCTCAGTGTCTCAGTGTCCCAGTGTCCCAGTGTCTCAGTGTCTCATTGTCTCAGTGTCCCAGTGTCTCAGTGTCTCAGTGTCCCAGTGTCTCAGTGTCTCAGTGTCCCAGTGTCTCAGTGTCCCAGTGTCCCAGTGTCCCAGTGTCTCAGTGTGCCAGTGTCCCAGTGCCTCAGTGTCCCAGTGTCCCAGTGTCTCAGTGTCTCAGTGTCTCATTGTCTCAGTGTCTCAGTGTCTCAGAGTCTCAGTGTCTCAGTTTCCCAGTGTATCAGTGTCTCAGTGTCCCAGTGTCCGAGTGTCCCAATGTCTCAGTGTCCCAGTGTCTCAGAGTCTCAGTGTCTCAGTGTCCCAGTGTATCAGTGTCTCAGTGTCCCAGTGTCTCAGTGTCCCAGTGTCCCAGTGTCCCAGTGCCCCAGTGTCTCGGTGTCTCAGTTTCTCAGTGTCCCGGTGTCTCAGTGCTCCAGTGTATCAGTGGCTCAGTGTCCTAGTGTCTCAATGTCTCAGTGTGTCAGTGTCCCAGTGTCTCAGTGTCTCAGTGTCCCAGTGTCTCAGTGTCTCAGTGTCCCTGTGTCTCAGTGTCTCAGTGTCTCAGTGTCCTAGTGTCTCAGTGTCTCAGTGTCCCAGTGTCTCAGTGTCTCAGTGTCCCAGTGTCTCAGTGACCCAGTGTCCCAGTGTCTCGGTGTCCCCGTGTCTCAGTGTCTCGGTGTCCCAGTGTCTCAGTGTCCCAGTGTCCCAGTGTCTCAGTGTCTCAGTGTCCCAGTGTCTCAGTGTCTCAGTGTCCCATTGTCTCAGTGTCCCAGTGTCTCAGTGTCTCAGTGTCCCAGTGTCTCAGTGTCTCAGTGTCCCAGTGTCTCAGTGTCCCAGTGTCCCAGTGTCCCAGTGTCTCAGTGTCCCAGTATCTCAGTGTCCCAGTGTCTCATTGTCTCAGTGTCTCAGTGTCTCATTGTCTCAGTGTCTCAGTGTCTCAGAGTCTCAGTGTCTCAGTGTCCCAGTGTATCAGTGTCTCAGTGTCTCATTGTCCCAGTGTCTCATTGTCTCATTGTCCCAGTGTCTCAGTGTCTCAGTGTCCCAGTGTCTCAATGTCTCAGTGTCTCAGTGTCCCAGTGTCTCAGTGTCCCAGTGTCTCAGTGTCTCAGTGTCTCAGTGTCCCAGAGTCTCAGTGTCTCAGTGACCCAGTGTCTCAGTGTCTCAGTGTCTCAGTGTTTCAGTGTCCCAGTGCCTCAGTGTCTCAGTGTCCCAGTGTCTCAGTGTCGCAGTGTCCCAATGTCTCAGTGTCTCATTGTCTCAGTCTCCCAGTGTCTCAGTGTCTCAGTGTCAAAGTGTCCCAGTGTTTCAGTGTCCCAGTGTCTCAGTGTCCCAGTGTCTCAGTGTCTCAGTGTCCCAGTGTCTCAGTGTCTCAGTGTCTCAGTGTCCCAGTGTCTCAGTGTCTCAGTGTCCCAGTGTCTCAGTGTCTCAGTGTCTCAGTGTCCCAGTGTTTCAGTGTCTCAGTGTCTCAGTGTCCCGGTGTCTCAGTGCCCCAGTGTCTCAGTGTCTCAGTGTCCTAGTGTCTCAGTGTCTCAGTGTCTCAGTGTCCCAGTGTCTCAGTGTCTCAGTGTCCCAGTGTCTCAGTGTCCCGGTGTCTCAGTGCCCCAGTGTCTCAGTATCTCAGTGTCCTAGTGTCTCAGTGTCTCAGTGTCTCAGTGTCCCAGTGTCTCAGTGTCTCAGTGTCCCAGTGTCTCAGTGTCTCAGTGTCTCAGTGTCCCTGTAGCCCAGTGTCTCAGTGTCTCAGTGTCTTAGTGTCCCAGTTTCTCAGTGTCTCAGTCTCCCAGTTTCTCAGTGTATCAGTCTCCCAGTGTTTCAGTGTCTCAGTGTCCCAGTGTCTCAGTGTCTCAGTGTCCCAGTGCCTCAGTGTCTCAGTGTCCCAGTGTCTCAGTGTCTCAGTGTCTCAGTGTCCCAGTGTTTCAGTGTCTCAGTGTCTCAGTGTCCCGGTGTCTCAGTGCCCCAGTGTCTCAGTGTCTCAGTGTCCTAGTGTCTCAGTGTCTCAGTGTCTCAGTGTCCCAGTGTCTCAGTGTCTCAGTGTCCCAGTGTCTCAGTGTCCCGGTGTCTCAGTGCCCCAGTGTCTCAGTGTCTCAGTGTCCTAGTGTCTCAGTGTCTCAGTGTCTCAGTGTCCCAGTGTCTCAGTGTCTCAGTGTCCCTGTAGCCCAGTGTCTCAGTGTCTCAGTGTCTTAGTGTCCCAGTTTCTCAGTGTCTCAGTCTCCCAGTGTCTCAGTGTCTCAGTGTCTCAGTGTCCCAGTGTCTCAGTGTCTCAGTGTCCCAGTGTCTCAGTGTCTCAGTGTCCCAGTGTCTCAGTGTCCCAGTGTCCCAGTGTCTCAGTGTCTCAGTGTCCCAGTGTCTCAGTGTCTCAGTGTCCCAGTGTCTCAGTGTCTCAGTGTCCCAGTGTCTCATTGTCTCAGAGTTCCAGTGTCTCAGTGTCTCTGAGACTCGGTGTCTCATATTCTCAGTGTCTCTGTGTCTCGGTGTCTCAGTGTCCCAGTGTCTCAGTGTCTCAGTGTCTCAGTGTCCCAGTGTCTCAGTGTCTCATTGACCCAGTGTCTCAGTGTCTCAGTGTCTCAGTGTTTCAGTGTCCCAGTGCCTCAGTGTCTCAGTGTCCCAGTGTCTCAGTGTCGCAGTGTCCCAATGTCTCAGTGTCTCATTGTCTCAGTCTCCCAGTGTCTCAGTGTCTCAGTGTCAAAGTGTCCCAGTGTTTCAGTGTCCCAGTGTCTCAGTGTCCCAGTGTCTCAGTGTCTCACTGTCCCAGTGTCTCAGTGTCTCAGTGTCTCAGTGTCCCAGTGTCTCAGTGTCTCAGTGTCCCAGTGTCTCAGTGTCTCAGTGTATCAGTGTCCCAGTGTTTCAGTGTCTCAGTGTCTCAGTGTCCCGGTGTCTCAGTGCCCCAGTGTCTCAGTGTCTCAGTGTCCTAGTGTCTCAGTGTCTCAGTGTCTCAGTGTCCCAGTGTCTCAGTGTCTCAGTGTCCCAGTGTCTCAGTGTCCCGTGTCTCAGTGCCCCAGTGTCTCAGTGTCTCAGTGTCCTAGTGTCTCAGTGTCTCAGTGTCCCAGTGTCTCAGTGTCTCAGTGTCCCAGTGTCTCAGTGTCTCAGTGTCTCAGTGTCCCTGTAGCCCAGTGTCTCAGTGTCTCAGTGTCTTAGTGTCCCAGTTTCTCAGTGTCTCAGTCTCCCAGTTTCTCAGTGTCTCAGTCTCCCAGTGTCTCAGTGTCTCAGTGTCCCAGTGTCTCCGTGTCTCAGTGTCTCAGTGTCCCAGTGTCTCAGTGTCTCAGTGTCCTAGTGTCTCAGTGTCTCAGTGTCCCAGTGTCTCAGTGTCTCAGTGTCCCAGTGTCTCAGTGTCCCGCTGTCTCAGTGCCCCAGTGTCTCAGTGTCTCAGTGTCCTAGTGTCTCAGTGTCTCAGTGTTTCAGTGTCCCAGTGTCTCAGTGTCTCAGTGTCCCAGTGTCCCAGTGTCTCAGTGTCTCAGTGTCTCAGTGTCCCTGTAGCCCAGTGTCTCAGTGTCCCAGTGTCTCAGTGTCTCAGTGTCTTAGTGTCCCAGTTTCTCAGTGTCTCGGTCTCCCAGTGTCTCAGTGTCTCAGTGTCTCAGTGTCCCAGTGTCTCAGTGTCTCAGTGTCCCAGTGTCTCAGTGTCTCAGTGTCCCAATGTCTCAGTGTCCCAGTGTCCCAGTGTCTCAGTGTCTCAGTGTCCCAGTGTCTCAGTGTCTCAGTGTCCCAGTGTCTCAGTGCCTCAGTGTCCCAGTGTCTCATTGTCTCAGAGTTCCAGTGTCTCAGTGTCTCTGAGACTCGGTGTCTCATATTCTCAGTGTCTCTGTGTCTCGGTGTCTCAGTGTCCCAGTGTCTCACTGTCCCAGTGTCCCAATGTCTCAGTGTCTCAGTGTCTCAGTGCGCAGTGTCTCAGTGTCCCAGTGTCTCAGTGTCTCAGTGTCCCAGGGTCTCAGTGTCTCAGTGTCGCGTGTCCCAGTGTCCCAGTGTCTCAGTGTCTCAGTGTCCCAGTGTCTCAGTGGCCCAGTGTCCCAGTGTCTCAGTGTCTCAGTGTCCCAGTGTCTCAGTGTCTCAGTGTCCCAGTGTCCCAGTGTCCCAGTGTCTCAGTGTCTCAGTGTCTCAGTGTCCCAGTGTCTCAGTGTCTCAGTGTCCCAGTGTCTCAGTGTCTCAGTGTCACAGTGTCTCAGTGTCCCAGTGTCCCAGTGTCTCAGTGTCTCAGTGTCCCAGTGTCTCAGTGTCTCAGTGTCCCAGTGTCTCAGTGTCTCAGTGTCCCAGTGTCTCATTGTCTCAGAGTTCCAGTGTCTCAGTGTCTCTGAGACTCGGTGTCTCAGATTCTCAGTGTCTCTGTGTCTCGGTGTCTCAGTGTCCCAGTGTCTCACTGTCCCAGTGTCCCAATGTCTCAGTGTCCCAGTGTCTCAGTGTCTCAGTGTCTTAGCGTCTCAGTGTCCCAGTGTCTCAGTGTCCCAGTGTCTCAGTGTCTCAGTGTCTCAGTGTCCCAGTGTCTCAATGTCTCAGTGTCCCATTGTCTCAGTGTCCCAGTGTCCCAGTGTCCCAGTGTCCCAGTGTTGCAGTGTCTCAGTGTCTCAGTGTCTCAGTGTCCCAGTGTCTCAGTGTCTCATTGTCTCAGTGTCCCAGTGTCTCCATGTCCCAGTGTCTTAGTGTCTCAGAGTCTCAGTGTCTCAGTGTCCCAGTGTCTCAGTGTCTCATTGTCTCAGTGTCTCAGTGTCCCAGTCTCCCAGTGTCCCAGTGTCTCAGTGTCCCAGTGTCCCAGTGTCTCAGTGTCCCAGTGTCCCAGTGTCTCAGTGTCTCAGTGTCTCATTGTCTCAGTGTCTCAGTGTCTCAGAGTCTCAGTGTCTCAGTTTCCCAGTGTATCAGTGTCCCAGTGTCTCAGTGTCCCAGTGTCTCAGTGTCCCAGTGTCCCAGTGTCCCAGTGTTTCAGTGTCCCAGTGTCCCAGTGTCTCAATGTCCCAGTGTCTCAGTGTCTCAGTGTCTCAGTGTCTCATTGTCTCAGTGTCTCAGTGTCTCAGAGTCTCAGTGTCTCAGTGTCCCAGTGTATCAGTGTCTCAGTGTCCCAGTGTCTCAGTGTCCCAGTGTCCCAGTGTCTCAGTGTCCCAGTGCCCCAGTGTCTCGGTGTCTCAGTTTCTTAGTGTCCCGGTGTCTCAGTGCTCCAGTGTATCAGTGTCTCAGTGTCTCAGTGTCCTAGTGTCTCAATGTCTCAGTGTGTCAGTGTCCCAGTGTCTCAGTGTCTCAGTGTCCCAGTGTCTCAGTGTCTCAGTGTCCCAGTGTCTCAGTGTCTCAGTGTCCCTGTGTCTCAGTGTCTCAGTGTCTCAGTGTCCTAGTGTCTCAGTGTCTCAGTGTCCCAGTGTACCAGTGTCTCGGTGTCCCCGTGTCTCAGTGTCTCGGTGTCCCAGTGTCTCAGTGTCCCAGTGTCCCAGTGTCTCAGTGTCTCAGTGTCCCAGTGTCTCAGTGTCTCAGTGTCCCATTGTCTCAGTGTCCCAGTGTCTCAGTGTCTCAGTGTCCCAGTGTCTCAGTGTCTCAGTTTCCCAGTGTCTCATTGTCCCAGTGTCTCAGTGTCCCATTGTCCCAGTGTCCCAGTGTCTCAGTGTCTCAGTGTCCCAGAGTCTCAGTGTATCTGAGACTCAGTGTCTCAGATTCTCAGTGTCTCTGTGTCTCGGTGTCTCATTGTCCCAGTGTCTCAGTGTCTCAGTGTCTCATTGTCCCAGTGTCTCATTGTCTCATTGTCCCAGTGTCTCAGTGTCCCAGTGTCCCAGTGTCTCAGTGTCCCAGTGCCCCAGTGTCTCGGTGTCTCAGTTTCTTAGTGTCCCGGTGTCTCAGTGCTCCAGTGTATCAGTGTCTCAGTGTCTCAGTGTCCTAGTGTCTCAATGTCTCAGTGTGTCAGTGTCCCAGTGTCTCAGTGTCTCAGTGTCCCAGTGTCTCAGTGTCTCAGTGTCCCAGTGTCTCAGTGTCTCAGTGTCCCTGTGTCTCAGTGTCTCAGTGTCTCAGTGTCCTAGTGTCTCAGTGTCTCAGTGTCCCAGTGTCCCAGTGTCTCGGTGTCCCCGTGTCTCAGATTCTCAGTGTCTCTGTGTCTCGGTGTCTCATTGTCCCAGTGTCTCAGTGTCCCAGTGTCTCAGTGTCTCATTGTCCCAGTGTCTCATTGTCTCATTGTCCCAGTGTCTCAGTGTCTCAGTGTCCCAGTGTCTCAGTGTCTCAGTGTCCCAGTGTCTCAGTGTCCCAGTGTCTCAGTGTCTCAGTGTCCCAGTGTCTCAGTGTCTCAGTGTCTCAGTGTCCCAGTGTCTCAGTGTCTCAGTGTCTCAGTGTCCCAGTGCCTCAGTGTCTCAGTGTCCCAGTGTCTCAGTGTCTCAGTGTCTCATTGTCTCAGTGTCCCAGTGTCTCAGTGTCTCAGTGTCAAAGTGTCCCAGTGTTTCAGTGTCCCAGTGTCTCAGTGTCCCAGTGTCTCAGTGTCTCAGTGTCCCAGTGTCTCAGTGTCTCAGTGTCTCAGTGTCCCAGTGTCCCAGTGTCTCAGTGTCTCAGTGTCCCACTGTCTCAGTGTCTCAGTCTATCAGTGTCTCAGTGTCTCAGTGTCCCAGTGTCTCAGTGTCTCAGTGTCTCAGTGTCCCGGTGTCTCAGTGCCCCAGTGTCTCAGTGTCTCAGTGTCCTAGTGTCTCAGTGTCTCAGTGTCTCAGTGTCTCAGTGTCTCAGTGTCTCAGTGTCCCTGTGGCCCAGTGTCTCAGTGTCTCAGTGTCTTAGTGTCCCAGTGTCTCAGTGTCTCAGTGTCTCAGTGTCTCAGTGTCCCAGTGTCTCAGTGTCCCAGTGTCCCAGTGTCTCAGTGTCTCAGTGTCCCAGTGTCTCAGTGTCTCAGTGTCCCAGTGTCTCAGTGTCTCAGTGTCCCAGTGTCTCATTGTCTCAGAGTTCCAGTGTCTCAGTGTCTCTGAGACTCGGTGTCTCAGATTCTCAGTGTCTCTGTGTCTCGGTGTCTCAGTGTCCCAGTGTCTCAGTGTCCCAGTGTCCCAATGTCCCAGTGTCCCAGTGTCTCAGTGTCTCAGTGTCCCAGTGTCTCAGTGCGCAGTGTCTCAGTGTCCCAGTGTCTCAGTGTCTCAGTGTCCCAGGGTCTCAGTGTCTCAGTGTCGCGTGTCCCAGCGTCCTAGTGTCTCAGTGTCTCAGTGTCCCAGCGTCTCAGTGTCCCAGTGTCCCAGTGTCCCCGTGTCTCAGTGTCTCGGTGCCCCATTGTCTCAGTGTCCCAATATCTCAGTGTCTCAGTTTCCCAGTGTCTCAGTGTCCCAGTGTCTCATTGTCCCATTGTCCCAGTGTCCCAGTGTCTCAGTGTCTCAGTGTCCCAGAGTCTCAGTGTCTCAGTGTCTCATTGTCCCAGTGTCTCAGTGTCTCAGTGTCCCAGTGTCTCAGTGTCTCAGTGTCTCATTGTCCCAGTGTCTCATTGTCTCATTGTCCCAGTGTCTCAGTGTCTCAGTGTCCCAGTGTCTCAGTGTCTCAGTGTCTCAGTGTCTCAGTGTCTCAGTGTCCCAGTGTCTCAGTGTCTCAGTGTCTCAGTGTCCCAGTGTCTCAGTGTCTCAGTGTCTCAGTGTCCCAGTGTCTCAGTGTCTCAGTGTCCCAGTGTCTCAGTGTCTCATTGTCTCAGTGTCCCAGTGTCTCAGTGTCTCAGTGTAAAAGTGTCCCAGTGTTTCAGTGTCCCAGTGTCTCAGTGTCTCAGTGACCCAGTGTCTCAGTGTCTCAGTGTCTCAGTGTCCCAGTGTCCCAGTGTCTCAGTGTCACAGTGTCCCAGTGTCTCAGTGTCTCAATGTATCAGTGTCTCAGTGTCTCAGTGTCTCAGTGTCCCAGTGTCTCAGTGTCTCAGTGTCTCAGTGTCCCAGTGCCTCAGTGTCTCAGTGTCCCAGTGTCTCAGTGTCTCAGTGTCTCATTGTTTCAGTGTCCCAGTGTCTCAGTGTCTCAGTGTCAAAGTGTCCCAGTGTTTCAGTGTCCCAGTGTCTCAGTGTCCCAGTGTCTCAGTGTCTCAGTGTCCCAGTGTCTCAGTGTCTCAGTGTCTCAGTGTCCCAGTGTCCCAGTGTCTCAGTGTCTCAGTGTCCCACTGTCTCAGTGTCTCAGTCTATCAGTGTCTCAGTGTCTCAGTGTCCCAGTGTCTCAGTGTCTCAGTGTCTCAGTGTCCCGGTGTCTCAGTGCCCCAGTGTCTCAGTGTCTCAGTGTCCTAGTGTCTCAGTGTCTCAGTGTCTCAGTGTCTCAGTGTCTCAGTGTCCCTGTGGCCCAGTGTCTCAGTGTCTCAGTGTCTTAGTGTCCCAGTGTCTCAGTGTCTCAGTGTCTCAGTGTCTCAGTGTCTCAGTGTCCCAGTGTCTCAGTGTCTCAGTGTCCCAGTGTCTCAGTGTCTCAGTGTCCCAGTGTCTCAGTGTCTCAGTGTCCCAGTGTCTCATTGTCTCAGAGTTCCAGTGTCTCAGTGTCTCTGAGACTCGGTGTCTCAGATTCTCAGTGTCTCTGTGTCTCGGTGTCTCAGTGTCCCAGTGTCTCAGTGTCCCAGTGTCCCAATGTCCCAGTGTCCCAGTGTCTCAGTGTCTCAGTGTCCCAGTGTCTCAGTGCGCAGTGTCTCAGTGTCCCAGTGTCTCAGTGTCTCAGTGTCCCAGGGTCTCAGTGTCTCAGTGTCGCGTGTCCCAGCGTCCTAGTGTCTCAGTGTCTCAGTGTCCCAGCGTCTCAGTGTCCCAGTGTCCCAGTGTCCCCGTGTCTCAGTGTCTCGGTGCCCCATTGTCTCAGTGTCCCAATATCTCAGTGTCTCAGTTTCCCAGTGTCTCAGTGTCCCAGTGTCTCATTGTCCCATTGTCCCAGTGTCCCAGTGTCTCAGTGTCTCAGTGTCCCAGAGTCTCAGTGTATCTGAGACTCGGTGTCTCAGATTCTCAGTGTCTCTGTGTCTCGGTGTCTCATTGTCCCAGTGTCTCAGTGTCTCAGTGTCCCAGTGTCTCAGTGTCTCAGTGTCTCATTGTCCCAGTGTCTCATTGTCTCATTGTCCCAGTGTCTCAGTGTCTCAGTGTCCCAGTGTCTCAGTGTCTCAGTGTCTCAGTGTCTCAGTGTCTCAGTGTCCCAGTGTCTCAGTGTCTCAGTGTCTCAGTGTCCCAGTGTCTCAGTGTCTCAGTGTCTCAGTGTCCCAGTGTCTCAGTGTCTCAGTGTCCCAGTGTCTCAGTGTCTCATTGTCTCAGTGTCCCAGTGTCTCAGTGTCTCAGTGTAAAAGTGTCCCAGTGTTTCAGTGTCCCAGTGTCTCAGTGTCTCAGTGACCCAGTGTCTCAGTGTCTCAGTGTCTCAGTGTCCCAGTGTCCCAGTGTCTCAGTGTCACAGTGTCCCAGTGTCTCAGTGTCTCAATGTATCAGTGTCTCAGTGTCTCAGTGTCTCAGTGTCCCAGTGTCTCAGTGGCCCAGTGTATCAGTGTCTCAGTGTCCCAGTTTCCCAGTGTCTCAGTGTCCCAGTGTCTTAGTGTCCCACTGTCCCAGTGTCTCAGTGTCCCAGTGTCTCAATGTACCAGTGTCTCAGTGTCCCAGTGTCTCAGTGTCTCAGTGTCCCAGTGTCTCAGTGTCCCAGTGTCTCAGTGTCTCAGTGTCCCAGTGTCTCAGTGTCTCAGTGTCTCATTGTTTCAGTGTCTCAATGTCCCAGTGTCTCAGTGTCTCAGTGTCCCAGTGTCCCAGAGTCTCAGTGTCTCAGTGTCCCAGTGTCTCAGTGTCTCAGTGTCCCAGTGTCTCAGTGTCTCAGTGTCTCATTGTCTCAGTGTCTCAGTGTCTCAGTGTCCCAGTGTCTCAGTGTCCGAGTGTACAGTGTCCCAGTGTCTCAGTGTTCCCGTGTCTCAGTGTCTCAGTGTCCCGGTGTCTCAGTGCCCCAGTGTCTCAGTGTCTCAGTGTCTCAGTGTCCTAGTGTCTCAGTGTCTCAGTGTCTCAGAGTCCCTGTGTCTCAGTGTCTTAGTGTCCCAGTGTCTCAGTGCCTCGGTGTCCCAGTGTCTCAGTGTCCCAGTGTCCAAGTGTCTCAGTGTCCCGGTGTCTCAGTGTCTCGATGTCCCAGTGTCTCAGTGTCCCACTGTCCCAGTGTCTCAGTGTCTCAGTGTCCCAGTGTCTTAGTGTCCCACTGTCCCAGTGTCTCAGTGTCCCAGTGTCTCAATGTACCAGTGTCTCAGTGTCCCAGTGTCTCAGTGTCTCAGTGTCCCAGTGTCTCAGTGTCCCAGTGTCTCAGTGTCTCAGTGTCCCAGTGTCTCAGTGTCTCAGTGTCTCATTGTTTCAGTGTCTCAATGTCTCAGTGTCTCAGTGTCTCAGTGTCCCAGTGTCCCAGAGTCTCAGTGTCTCAGTGTCCCAGTGTCTCAGTGTCTCAGTGTCCCAGTGTCTCAGTGTCTCAGTGTCTCATTGTCTCAGTGTCTCAGTGTCTCAGTGTCCCAGTGTCTCAGTGTCTCATTGTCTCAGTGTCTCAGTGTCCCAGTGTCTCAGTGTCCGAGTGTACAGTGTCCCAGTGTCTCAGTGTCTCATTGTTCCCGTGTCTCAGTGTCTCAGTGTCCCGGTGTCTCAGTGCCCCAGTGTCTCAGTGTCTCAGTGTCTCAGTGTCCTAGTGTCTCAGTGTCTCAGTGTCTCAGAATCCCTGTGTCTCAGTGTCTTAGTGTCCCAGTGTCTCAGTGCCTCGGTGTCCCAGTGTCTCAGTGTCCCAGTGTCCAAGTGTCTCAGTGTCCCCGTGTCTCAGTGTCTCGGTGTCCCAGTGTCTCAGTGTCCCACTGTCCCAGTGTCTCAGTGTCTCAGTGTCCCAGTGTCTCAGTGTCTCAGGGTCCCAGTGTCTCAGTGTCCCAGTGTCTCAGTGTCTCAGTGTCCCAGTGTCTCAGTAGTTCAGTGTCCCAGTGTCTCAGTGTCCCAGTGTCTCAGTGTCTCAGTGTCCCAGTGTCTCAGTGTCCTAGTGTCTCAGTGTCTCAGTGTCCCAGTGTCTCAGTGTCTCAGTGTCTCAGTGTCCCTATGGCCCTGTGTCTCAGTCTCTCAGTGTCTTAGTGTCCCAGTGTCTCAGTGTCTCAGTGTCCCAGTGTCTCAGTGTCTCAGTGTCCCAGTGTCTCAGTGTCTCAGTGTCTCAGTGTCCCAGTGTCTCAGTGTCTCAGTGTCCCAGGGTCTCAGTGTCTCAGTGTCCCAGTGTCCCAGTGTCTCAGTGTCTCAGTGTCCCAGTGTCTCAGTGTCTCAGTGTCCCAGTGTCTCAGTGTCTCAGTGTCCCAGTGTCTCATTGTCTCAGAGTTCCAGTGTCTCAGTGTCTCTGAGACTCGGTGTCTCAGATTCTCAGTGTCTCTGTGTCTCGGTGTCTCAGTGTCCCAGTGTCTCAGTGTCCCAGTGTCCCAATGTCCCAGTGTCCCAGTGTCTCAGTGTCTCAGTGTCCCAGTGTCTCAGTGCGCAGTGTCTCAGTGTCCCAGTGTCTCAGTGTCTCAGTGTCCCAGGGTCTCAGTGTCTCAGTGTCGCGTGTCCCAGCGTCCTAGTGTCTCAGTGTCTCAGTGTCCCAGCGTCTCAGTGTCCCAGTGTCCCAGTGTCCCCGTGTCTCAGTGTCTCGGTGCCCCATTGTCTCAGTGTCCCAATATCTCAGTGTCTCAGTTTCCCAGTGTCTCAGTGTCCCAGTGTCTCATTGTCCCAGTGTCTCATTGTCTCATTGTCCCAGTGTCTCAGTGTCTCAGTGTCTCATTGTCCCAGTGTCTCATTGTCTCATTGTCCCAGTGTCTCAGTGTCTCAGTGTCCCAGTGTCTCAGTGTCTCAGTGTCCCAGTGTCTCAGTGTCTCATTGTCTCAGTGTCCCAGTGTCTCAGTGTCTCAGTGTAAAAGTGTCCCAGTGTTTCAGTGTCCCAGTGTCTCAGTGTCTCAGTGACCCAGTGTCTCAGTGTCTCAGTGTCTCAGTGTCCCAGTGTCCCAGTGTCTCAGTGTCACAGTGTCCCAGTGTCTCAGTGTCTCAATGTATCAGTGTCTCAGTGTCTCAGTGTCTCAGTGTCCCAGTGTCTCAGTGGCCCAGTGTATCAGTGTCTCAGTGTCCCAGTGTCCCAGTGTCTCAGTGTCCCAGTGTCTTAGTGTCCCACTGTCCCAGTGTCTCAGTGTCCCAGTGTCTCAATGTACCAGTGTCTCAGTGTCCCAGTGTCTCAGTGTCTCAGTGTCCCAGTGTCTCAGTGTCCCAGTGTCTCAGTGTCTCAGTGTCCCAGTGTCTCAGTGTCTCAGTGTCTCATTGTTTCAGTGTCTCAATGTCCCAGTGTCTCAGTGTCTCAGTGTCCCAGTGTCCCAGAGTCTCAGTGTCTCAGTGTCCCAGTGTCTCAGTGTCTCAGTGTCCCAGTGTCTCAGTGTCTCAGTGTCTCATTGTCTCAGTGTCTCAGTGTCTCAGTGTCCCAGTGTCTCAGTGTCCGAGTGTACAGTGTCCCAGTGTCTCAGTGTTCCCGTGTCTCAGTGTCTCAGTGTCCCGGTGTCTCAGTGCCCCAGTGTCTCAGTGTCTCAGTGTCTCAGTGTCCTAGTGTCTCAGTGTCTCAGTGTCTCAGAGTCCCTGTGTCTCAGTGTCTTAGTGTCCCAGTGTCTCAGTGCCTCGGTGTCCCAGTGTCTCAGTGTCCCAGTGTCCAAGTGTCTCAGTGTCCCCGTGTCTTAGTGTCTCGATGTCCCAGTGTCTCAGTGTCCCACTGTCCCAGTGTCTCAGTGTCTCAGTGTCCCAGTGTCTTAGTGTCCCACTGTCCCAGTGTCTCAGTGTCCCAGTGTCTCAATGTACCAGTGTCTCAGTGTCCCAGTGTCTCAGTGTCTCAGTGTCCCAGTGTCTCAGTGTCCCAGTGTCTCAGTGTCTCAGTGTCCCAGTGTCTCAGTGTCTCAGTGTCTCATTGTTTCAGTGTCTCAATGTCCCAGTGTCTCAGTGTCTCAGTGTCCCAGTGTCCCAGAGTCTCAGTGTCTCAGTGTCCCAGTGTCTCAGTGTCTCAGTGTCCCAGTGTCTCAGTGTCTCAGTGTCTCATTGTCTCAGTGTCTCAGTGTCTCAGTGTCCCAGTGTCTCAGTGTCTCATTGTCTCAGTGTCTCAGTGTCCCAGTGTCTCAGTGTCCGAGTGTACAGTGTCCCAGTGTCTCAGTGTCTCATTGTTCCCGTGTCTCAGTGTCTCAGTGTCCCGGTGTCTCAGTGCCCCAGTGTCTCAGTGTCTCAGTGTCTCAGTGTCCTAGTGTCTCAGTGTCTCAGTGTCTCAGAATCCCTGTGTCTCAGTGTCTTAGTGTCCCAGTGTCTCAGTGCCTCGGTGTCCCAGTGTCTCAGTGTCCCAGTGTCCAAGTGTCTCAGTGTCCCCGTGTCTCAGTGTCTCGGTGTCCCAGTGTCTCAGTGTCCCACTGTCCCAGTGTCTCAGTGTCTCAGTGTCCCAGTGTCTCAGTGTCTCAGGGTCCCAGTGTCTCAGTGTCCCAGTGTCTCAGTGTCTCAGTGTCCCAGTGTCTCAGTAGTTCAGTGTCCCAGTGTCTCAGTGTCCCAGTGTCTCAGTGTCTCAGTGTCCCAGTGTCTCAGTGTCCTAGTGTCTCAGTGTCTCAGTGTCCCAGTGTCTCAGTGTCTCAGTGTCTCAGTGTCCCTATGGCCCTGTGTCTCAGTCTCTCAGTGTCTTAGTGTCCCAGTGTCTCAGTGTCTTAGTGTCCCAGTGTCTCAGTGTCTCAGTGTCCCAGTGTCTCAGTGTCTCAGTGTCCCAGTGTCTCAGTGTCTCAGTGTCTCAGTGTCCCAGTGTCTCAGTGTCTCAGTGTCCCAGGGTCTCAGTGTCTCAGTGTCACGTGTCCCAGTGTCCCAGTGTCTCAGTGTCTCAGTGTCCCAGCGTCTCAGTCTCCCAGTGTCTCAGTGTCTCAGTGTCCCAGTGTCTCAGTGTTCCAGTGTCTCAGTGTCTCAGTGTCTCAGTGTCCCATTGTCTCAGTGTCTCAGTGTCCCAGTGTCTCAGTGTCCCAGTGTCCCAGTATCTCAGTGTCCCAGTGTCTCAGTGTCCCAGTTTCTCAGTGTCTCAGTGTCTCATTGTCCCAATGTCTCAGTGTGCAGTGTCTTAGTGTCCCAGTGTCCCAGTGTCCCAGTGTCTCAGTGTCCCAGTGTTCCAGTGTCTCAGTGTCTCAGTATCTCAGTGTCCCAGTGTCTCAGTGTCTCAGTGTCTCAGTGTCCCAGTGTCTCAGTGTCTTAGTGTCCCAGTGTCCCAGTGTCTCAGTGACTCAGTGTCTCAGTGTCTCAGTGTCCCAGTGTCTCAGTGTCTCAGTGTCCCAGGGTCTCAGTGTCTCAGTGTCCCAGTGTCTCAGTGTCCCAGTGTCTCATTGTCCCAGTGTCTCAGTGTCCCAGTGTCTCAGTGTCTCAGTGTCTCAGTGTCCCAGGGTCTCAGTGTCCCAGTGTCCCAGTGTCCCAGTGTCTCAGTGTCCCAGTGTCTCAATGTCTCAGTGTGTCAGTGTCCCAGTGTCTCAGTGTCTCAGTGTCTCAGTGTCCCAGTGTCTCAGTGTCTCAGTGTCCCTGTGTCTCAGTGTCTCAGTGTCTCAGTGTCCTAGTGTCTCAGTGTCTCAGTGTCCCAGTGTCTCAGTGTCTCAGTGTCCCAGTGTCTCAGTGTCCCAGTGTCCCATTGTCTCAGTGTCCCAGTGTCTCAGTGTCTCGGTGTCCCAGTGTCTCAGTGTCTCAGTGTCTCAGTGTCCCTATGGCCCTGTGTCTCAGTCTCTCAGTGTCTTAGTGTCCCAGTGTCTCAGTGTCTTAGTGTCCCAGTGTCTAAGTGTCTCAGTGTCCCAGTGTCTCAGTGTCTCAGTGTCCCAATGTATCAGTGTCTCAGTGTCTCAGTGTCCCAGTGTCTCAGTGTCTCAGTGTCCCAGGGTCTCAGTGTCTCAGTGTCACGTGTCCCAGTGTCCCAGTGTCTCAGTGTCTCAGTGTCCCAGCGTCTCAGTCTCCCAGTGTCTCAGTGTCTCAGTGTCCCAGTGTCTCAGTGTTCCAGTGTCTCAGTGTCTCAGTGTCTCAGTGTTCCATTGTCTCAGTGTCTCAGTGTCCCAGTGTCTCAGTGTCCCAGTGTCCCAGTATCTCAGTGTCCCAGTGTCTCAGTGTCCCAGTTTCTCAGTGTCTCAGTGTCTCATTGTCCCAATGTCTCAGTGTGCAGTGTCTCAGTGTCCCAGTGTCCCAGTGTCCCAGTGTCTCAGTGTCCCAGTGTTCCAGTGTCTCAGTGTCTCAGTATCTCAGTGTCCCAGTGTCTCAGTGTCTCAGTGTCTCAGTGTCCCAGTGTCTCAGTGTCTTAGTGTCCCAGTGTCCCAGTGTCTCAGTGACTCAGTGTCTCAGTGTCTCAGTGTCCCAGTGTCTCAGTGTCTCAGTGTCCCAGGGTCTCAGTGTCTCAGTGTACCAGTGTCTCAGTGTCCCAGTGTCTCATTGTCCCAGTGTCTCAGTGTCCCAGTGTCTCAGTGTCTCAGTGTTCTCAGTGTCCCAGGGTCTCAGTGTCCCAGTGTCCCAGTGTCCCAGTGTCTCAGTGTCCCAGTGTCTCAATGTCTCAGTGTGTCAGTGTCCCAGTGTCTCAGTGTCTCAGTGTCTCAGTGTCCCAGTGTCTCAGTGTCTCAGTGTCCCTGTGTCTCAGTGTCTCAGTGTCCCAGTGTCTCAGTGTCACAGTGTCCCAATGTCCCAGTGTCCCAGTGTCTCAGTGTCTCAGTGTCTCAGTGTCCCAGTGTCTCAGTGCGCAGTGTCTCAGTGTCCCAGTGTCTCAGTGTCTCAGTGTCCCAGGGTCTCAGTGTCTCAGTGTCGCGTGTCCCAGCGTCCTAGTGTCTCAGTGTCTCAGTGTCCCAGCGTCTCAGTGTCCCAGTGTCCCAGTGTCCCCGTGTCTCAGTGTCTCGGTGCCCCATTGTCTCAGTGTCCCAATATCTCAGTGTCTCAGTTTCCCAGTGTCTCAGTGTCCCAGTGTCTCATTGTCCCATTGTCCCAGTGTCCCAGTATCTCAGTGTCTCAGTGTCCCAGAGTCTCAGTGTATCTGAGACTCGGTGTCTCAGATTCTCAGTGTCTCTGTGTCTCGGTGTCTCATTGTCCCAGTGTCTCAGTGTCTCAGTGTCCCAGTGTCTCAGTGTCTCAGTGTCTCATTGTCCCAGTGTCTCATTGTCTCATTGTCCCAGTGTCTCAGTGTCTCAGTGTCCCAGTGTCTCAGTGTCTCAGTGTCTCAGTGTCCCAGTGTCTCAGTGTCTCAGTGTCCCAGTGTCTCAGTGTCTCAGTGTCTCAGTGTCTCAGTGTCTCAGTGTCCCAGTGCCTCAGTGTCTCAGTGTCCCAGTGTCTCAGTGTCTCAGTGTCCCAGTGTCTCAGTGTCTCATTGTCTCAGTGTCCCAGTGTCTCAGTGTCTCAGTGTAAAAGTGTCCCAGTGTTTCAGTGTCCCAATGTCTCAGTGTCTCAGTGACCCAGTGTCTCAGTTTCTCAGTGTCTCAGTGTCCCAGTGTCCCAGTGTCTCAGTGTCTCAGTGTCCCAGTGTCTCAGTGTCTCAATGTATCAGTGTCTCAGTGTCTCAGTGTCTCAGTGTCCCAGTGTCTCAGTGGCCCAGTGTATCAGTGTCTCAGTGTCCCAGTGTCCCAGTGTCTCAGTGTCCCAGTGTCTTAGTGTCCCACTGTCCCAGTGTCTCAGTGTCCCAGTGTCTCAATGTACCAGTGTCTCAGTGTCCCAGTGTCTCAGTGTCTCAGTGTCCCAGTGTCTCAGTGTCTCAGTGTCCCAGTGTCTCAGTGTCTCAGTGTCTCATTGTTTCAGTGTCTCAATGTCCCAGTGTCTCAGTGTCTCAGTGTCCCAGTGTCCCAGAGTCTCAGTGTCTCAGTGTCCCAGTGTCTCAGTGTCTCAGTGTCCCAGTGTCTCAGTGTCTCAGTGTCTCATTGTCTCAGTGTCTCAGTGTCTCAGTGTCCCAGTGTCTCAGTGTCTCATTGTCTCAGTGTCTCAGTGTCCCAGTGTCTCAGTGTCCGAGTGTACAGTGTCCCAGTGTCTCAGTGTCTCAGTGTTCCCGTGTCTCAGTGTCTCAGTGTCCCGGTGTCTCAGTGCCCCAGTGTCTCAGTGTCTCAGTGTCTCAGTGTCCTAGTGTCTCAGTGTCTCAGTGTCTCAGAGTCCCTGTGTCTCAGTGTCTTAGTGTCCCAGTGTCTCAGTGCCTCGGTGTCCCAGTGTCTCAGTGTCCCAGTGTCCAAGTGTCTCAGTGTCCCCGTGTCTCAGTGTCTCGATGTCCCAGTGTCTCAGTGTCCCACTGTCCCAGTGTCTCAGTGTCTCATTGTCCCAGTGTCTTAGTGTCCCACTGTCCCAGTGTCTCAGTGTCCCAGTGTCTCAATGTACCAGTGTCTCAGTGTCCCAGTGTCTCAGTGTCTCAGTGTCCCAGTGTCTCAGTGTCCCAGTGTCTCAGTGTCTCAGTGTCCCAGTGTCTCAGTGTCTCAGTGTCTCATTGTTTCAGTGTCTCAATGTCCCAGTGTCTCAGTGTCTCAGTGTCCCAGTGTCCCAGAGTCTCAGTGTCTCAGTGTCCCAGTGTCTCAGTGTCTCAGTGTCCCAGTGTCTCAGTGTCTCAGTGTCTCATTGTCTCAGTGTCTCAGTGTCTCAGTGTCCCAGTGTCTCAGTGTCTCATTGTCTCAGTGTCTCAGTGTCCCAGTGTCTCAGTGTCCGAGTGTACAGTGTCCCAGTGTCTCAGTGTCTCAGTGTTCCCGTGTCTCAGTGTCTCAGTGTCCCGGTGTCTCAGTGCCCCAGTGTCTCAGTGTCTCAGTGTCCTAGTGTCTCAGTGTCTCAGAGTCCCTGTGTCTCAGTGTCTTAGTGTCCCAGTGTCTCAGTGCCTCGGTGTCCCAGTGTCTCAGTGTCCCAGTGTCCAAGTGTCTCAGTGTCCCCGTGTCTCAGTGTCTCGGTGTCCCAGTGTCTCAGTGTCCCACTGTCCCAGTGTCTCAGTGTCTCAGTGTCCCAGTGTCTCAGTGTCTCAGGGTCCCAGTGTCTCAGTGTCCCAGTGTCTCAGTGTCTCAGTGTCCCAGTGTATCAGTAGTTCAGTGTCCCAGTGTCTCAGTGTCCCAGTGTCCCAGTGTCTCAGTGTCTCAGTGTCCCAGTGTCTCAGTGTCCTAGTGTCTCAGTGTCTCAGTGACTCAGTGTCTCAGTGTCTCAGTGTCCCAGTGTCTCAGTGTCTCAGTGTCTCAGTGTCCCAGGGTCTCAGTGTCCCAGTGTCCCAGTGTCCCAGTGTCTCAGTGTCTCCTTGTTTCAGTGTCTCAGTGTCCCAATGTCTCAGTGTCCCAGTGTCTCAGTGTCCCACTGTCCCAGTGTCTCAGTGTCCCAGTGTCTCAATGTACCAGTGTCTCAGTGTCTCAGTGTCCCAGTGTCTCAGTGTCCCAGTGTCTCAGTGTCCCAGTGTCTCAGTGTCTCAGTGTTTCAGTGTCCCAGTGTCTCAGTGTCTCAGTGTCTCATTGTTTCAGTGTCTCAATGTCCCAGTGTCTCAGTGTCTCAGTGTCCCAGTGTCCCAGTGTATCAGTGTCTCAGTGTCTCAGTGTCTCAGTGTCCCAGTGTCTCAGTGTCTCCTTGTCTCAGTGCCTCAGTGTCTCAGTGTCCCAGTGTCTCAGTGTTTCATTGTCTCAGTGTCTCAGTGTCCCTGTGGCCCTGTGTCTCAGTCTCTCAGTGTCTTAGTGTCTCAGTGGCCCAGTGTCTCAGTTTCCCAGTGTCTCAGTGTTTCAGTGTCCCAGTGTCTCAGTGGTTCAGTGTCCCAGTGTCTCAGTGTCCCAGTGTCCCAGTGTCTCAGTGTCTCAGTGTCCCAGTGTCTCAGTGTGTCTGAGACTCGGTGTCTCAGAATCTCAGTGTCTCTGTGTCTCGGTGTCTCAGTGTCTCAGTGTCTCAGTGTCCTAGTGTCCCAGTGTCTCAGAGTCTTAGTGTCCCAGTGTCTCAGTGTCCGAGTTTCTCAGTGCTCTCAGTGTCTCAGTGTCTCAGTGTCTCAGTGTCCCAGTGTCTCAGTGCGCAGTGTCTCAGTGTCCCAGTATCTCAGTGTCCCAGTGTCTCAGTGTCCCAGTTTCTCAGTGTCTCAGTGTCTCATTGTCCCAATGTCTCAGTGTCCAGTATCTCAGTGTCCCAGTGTCCCAGTGTCTCAGTGTCTCAGTGTTTCAGTGTCCCAATGTCTCAGTGTCCCAGTGTCTCAGTGTATCAGTGTCCCAGTGTCTCAGTGTCTCAGTGTCTCAGTGTCCCAGTGTCCCAGTGTCTCAGTGTCTCAGTGTCCCAGTGTCTTAGTGTCTCAGTGTATCAGTGTCTCAGTGTCTCAGTGTCTCAGTGTCCCAGTGTCTCAGTGTCCCAGTGTATCAGTGTCTCAGTGTCCCAGTGTCCCAGTGTCTCAGTGTCCCAGTGTCTTAGTGTCCCACTGTCCCAGTGTCTCAGTGTCCCAGTGTCTCAATGTACCAGTGTCTCAGTGTCCCAGTGTCTCAGTGTCTCAGTGTCCCAGTGTATCAGTGTCCCAGTGTCTCAGTGTTTCAGTGTCCCAGTGTCTCAGTGTCTCATTGTTTCAGTGTCTCAATGTCCCAGTGTCTCAGTGTCTCAGTGTCCCAGTGTCCCAGAGTCTCAGTGTCTCAGTGTCCCAGTGTCTCAGTGTATCAGTGTCCCAGTGTCTCAGTGTCTCAGTGTCTCATTGTCTCAGTGTCTCAGTGTCTCATTGTCCCAGTGTCTCAGTGTCTCATTGTCTCAGTGTCTCAGTGTCCCAGTGTCTCAGTGTCTCAGTGTCCCAGTGTCTCAGTGTCTCAGTGTCCCAGTGTCTCAGTGTCTTAGTGTCCCAGTGTCCCAGTGTCTCAGTGACTCAGTGTCTCAGTGTCTCAGTGTCTCAGTGTCCCAGTGTCTCAGTGTCTCAGTGTCCCAGTGTCTCAGTGTCTCAGTGTCCCAGTGTCTCAGTGTCCCAGTGTTCCAGTGTCTCAGTGTCTCAGTATCTCAGTGTCCCAGTGTCTCAGTGTCTCAGTGTCTCAGTGTCCCAGTGTCTCAGTGTCTTAGTGTCCCAGTGTCCCAGTGTCTCAGTGACTCAGTGTCTCAGTGTCTCAGTGTCCCAGAGTCTCAGTGTCTCAGTGTCCCAGGGTCTCAGTGTCTCAGTGTCCCAGGGTCTCAGTGTCCCAGTGTCCCAGTGTCCCAGTGTCTCAGTGTAAAAGTGTCCCAGTGTTTCAGTGTCCCAATGTCTCAGTGTCCCAGTGTCTCAGTGTATCAGTGTCCCAGTGTCTCAGTGTCTCAGTGTCTCAGTGTCCCAGTGTCCCAGTGTCTCAGTGTCTCAGTGTCCCAGTGTCTTAGTGTCTCAGTGTATCAGTGTCTCAGTGTCTCAGTGTCTCAGTGTCCCAGTGTCTCAGTGTCCCAGTGTATCAGTGTCTCAGTGTCCCAGTGTCCCAGTGTCTCAGTGTCCCAGTGTCTTAGTGTCCCACTGTCCCAGTGTCTCAGTGTCCCAGTGTCTCAATGTACCAGTGTCTCAGTGTCCCAGTGTCTCAGTGTCTCAGTGTCCCAGTGTATCAGTGTCCCAGTGTCTCAGTGTTTCAGTGTCCCAGTGTCTCAGTGTCTCATTGTTTCAGTGTCTCAATGTCCCAGTGTCTCAGTGTCTCAGTGTCCCAGTGTCCCAGAGTCTCAGTGTCTCAGTGTCCCAGTGTCTCAGTGTCTCAGTGTCCCAGTGTCTCAGTGTCTCAGTGTCTCATTGTCTCAGTGTCTCAGTGTCTCATTGTCCCAGTGTCTCAGTGTCTCATTGTCTCAGTGTCTCAGTGTCCCAGTGTCTCAGTGTCTCAGTGTCCCAGTGTCTCAGTGTCTCAGTGTCCCAGTGTCTCAGTGTCTTAGTGTCCCAGTGTCCCAGTGTCTCAGTGACTCAGTGTCTCAGTGTCTCAGTGTCTCAGTGTCCCAGTGTCTCAGTGTCTCAGTGTCCCAGTGTCTCAGTGTCTCAGTGTCCCAGTGTCCCAGTGTCTCAGTGTCCCAGTGTTCCAGTGTCTCAGTGTCTCAGTATCTCAGTGTCCCAGTGTCTCAGTGTCTCAGTGTCTCAGTGTCTCAGTGTCTTAGTGTCCCAGTGTCCCAGTGTCTCAGTGACTCAGTGTCTCAGTGTCTCAGTGTCCCAGAGTCTCAGTGTCTCAGTGTCCCAGGGTCTCAGTGTCTCAGTGTCCCAGGGTCTCAGTGTCCCAGTGTCCCAGTGTCCCAGTGTCTCAGTGTAAAAGTGTCCCAGTGTTTCAGTGTCCCAATGTCTCAGTGTCCCAGTGTCTCAGTGTATCAGTGTCCCAGTGTCTCAGTGTCTCAGTGTCTCAGTGTCCCAGTGTCCCAGTGTCTCAGTGTCTCAGTGTCCCAGTGTCTCAGTGTCTCAGTGTATCAGTGTCTCAGTGTCTCAGTGTCTCAGTGTCCCAGTGTCTCAGTGTCCCAGTGTATCAGTGTCTCAGTGTCCCAGTGTCCCAGTGTCTCAGTGTCCCAGTGTCTTAGTGTCCCACTGTCCCAGTGTCTCAGTGTCCCAGTGTCTCAATGTACCAGTGTCTCAGTGTCCCAGTGTCTCAGTGTCTCAGTGTCCCAGTGTCTCAGTGTCCCAGTGTCTCAGTGTCTCAGTGTCCCAGTGTCTCAGTGTCTCATTGTTTCAGTGTCTCAATGTCCCAGTGTCTCAGTGTCTCAGTGTCCCAGTGTCCCAGAGTCTCAGTGTCTCAGTGTCCCAGTGTCTCAGTGTCTCAGTGTCCCAGTGTCTCAGTGTCTCAGTGTCTCATTGTCTCAGTGTCTCAGTGTCTCATTGTCCCAGTGTCTCAGTGTCTCATTGTCTCAGTGTCTCAGTGTCCCAGTGTCTCAGTGTCTCAGTGTCCCAGTGTCTCAGTGTCTCAGTGTCCCAGTGTCTCAGTGTCTTAGTGTCCCAGTGTCTCAGTGACTCAGTGTCTCAGTGTCTCAGTGTCTCAGTGTCCCAGTGTCTCAGTGTCTCAGTGTCCCAGTGTCTCAGTGTCTCAGTGTCCCAGTGTCCCAGTGTCTCAGTGTCCCAGTGTTCCAGAGTCTCAGTGTCTCAGTATCTCAGTGTCCCAGTGTCTCAGTGTCTCAGTGTCTCAGTGTCCCAGTGTCTCAGTGTCTTAGTGTCCCAGTGTCCCAGTGTCTCAGTGACTCAGTGTCTCAGTGTCTCAGTGTCCCAGTGTCTCAGTGTCTCAGTGTCCCAGGGTCTCAGTGTCTCAGTGTCCCAGTGTCTCAGTGTCCCAGTGTCTCATTGTCCCAGTGTCTCAGTGTCCCAGTGTCTCAGTGTCTCAGTGTCTCAGTGTCCCAGGGTCTCAGTGTCCCAGTGTCCCAGTGTCCCAGTGTCTCAGTGTCCCAGTGTCTCAGTGTCTCCTTGTTTCAGTGTCTCAGTGTCCCAATGTCTCAGTGTCCCAGTGTCTCAGTGTCCCACTGTCCCAGTGTCTCAGTGTCCCAGTGTCTCAATGTACCATTGTCTCAGTGTCTCAGTGTCCCAGTGTCTCAGTGTCCCAGTGTATCAGTGTCCCAGTGTCTCAGTGTCTCAGTGTCTCAGTGTCCCAGTGTCTCAGTGTCTCAGTGTCTCATTGTTTCAGTGTCTCAATGTCCCAGTGTCTCAGTGTCTCAGTGTCCCAGTGTCCCAGTGTATCAGTGTCTCAGTGTCTCAGTGTCCCAGTGTCTCAGTGTCTCCTTGTCTCAGTGCCTCAGTGTCTCAGGGTCCCAGTGTCTCAGTGTTTCATTGTCTCAGTGTCTCAGTGTCCCTGTGGCCCTGTGTCTCAGTCTCTCAGTGTCTTAGTGTCTCAGTGTCCCAGTGTCTCAGTGTCCCAGTGTCTCAGTGTTTCAGTGTCCCAGTGTCTCAGTGGTTCAGTGTCCCAGTGTCTCAGTGTCCCAGTGTCCCAGTGTCTCAGTGTCTCAGTGTCCCAGTGTCTCAGTGTCTCAGTGTATCAGTGTCCCAGTGTATCAGTGTCTCAGTGTCCCAGTGTCCCAGTGTCTCAGTGTCCCAGTGTCTTAGTGTCCCACTGTCCCAGTGTCTTAGTGTCCCAGTGTCTCAATGTACCAGTGTCTCAGTGTCCCAGTGTCTCAGTGTCTCAGTGTCCCAGTGTCTCAGTGTCCCAGTGTCTCAGTGTCTCAGTGTCCCAGTGTCTCAGTGTCTCATTGTTTCAGTGTCTCAATGTCCCAGTGTCTCAGTGTCTCAGTGTCCCAGTGTCCCAGAGTCTCAGTTTCTCAGTGTCCCAGTGTCTCAGTGTCTCAGTGTCCCAGTGTCTCAGTGTCTCAGTGTCTCATTGTCTCAGTGTCTCAGTGTCTCATTGTCCCAGTGTCTCAGTGTCTCATTGTCTCAGTGTCTCAGTGTCCCAGTGTCTCAGTGTCTCAGTGTCCCAGTGTCTCAGTGTCTCAGTGTCCCAGTGTCTCAGTGTCTTAGTGTCCCAGTGTCCCAGTGTCTCAGTGACTCAGTGTCTCAGTGTCTCAGTGTCTCAGTGTCCCAGTGTCTCAGTGTCTCAGTGTCCCAGTGTCCCAGTGTCTCAGTGTCCCAGTGTTCCAGTGTCTCAGTGTCTCAGTATCTCAGTGTCCCAGTGTCTCAGTGTCTCAGTGTCTCAGTGTCTCAGTGTCCCAGTGTCCCAGTGTCTCAGTGACTCAGTGTCTCAGTGTCTCAGTGTCCCAGTGTCCCAATGTCTCAGTGTCCCAGTGTCTCAGTGTCCCACTGTCCCAGTGTCTCAGTGTCCCAGTGTCTCAATGTACCAGTGTCTCAGTGTCTCAGTGTCCCAGGGTCTCAGTGTCCCAGTGTCTCAGTGTCCCAGTGTCTCAGTGTCTCAGTGTTTCAGTGTCCCAGTGTCTCAGTGTCTCAGTGTCTCATTGTTTCAGTGTCTCAATGTCCCAGTGTCTCAGTGTCTCAGTGTCCCAGTGTCCCAGTGTATCAGTGTCTCAGTGTCTCAGTGTCTCAGTGTCCCAGTGTCTCAGTGTCTCCTTGTCTCAGTGCCTCAGTGTCTCAGTGTCCCAGTGTCTCAGTGTTTCATTGTCTCAGTGTCTCAGTGTCCCTGTGGCCCTGTGTCTCAGTCTCTCAGTGTCTTAGTGTCTCAGTGGCCCAGTGTCTCAGTTTCCCAGTGTCTCAGTGTTTCAGTGTCCCAGTGTCTCAGTGGTTCAGTGTCCCAGTGTCTCAGTGTCCCAGTGTCCCAGTGTCTCAGTGTCTCAGTGTCCCAGTGTCTCAGTGTGTCTGAGACTCGGTGTCTCAGAATCTCAGTGTCTCTGTGTCTCTGTGTCTCAGTGTCTCAGTGTCTCAGTGTCCTAGTGTCCCAGTGTCTCAGAGTCTTAGTGTCCCAGTGTCTCAGTGTCCGAGTTTCTCAGTGCCTCAGTGTCTCAGTGTCTCAGTGTCTCAGTGTCTCAGTGTCTCAGTGTCTCAGTGTCCCAGTGTCTCAGTGCGCAGTGTCTCAGTGTCCCAGTATCTCAGTGTCCCAGTGTCTCAGTGTCCCAGTTTCTCAGTGTCTCAGTGTCTCATTGTCCCAATGTCTCAGTGTCCAGTATCTCAGTGTCCCAGTGTCCCAGTGTCTCAGTGTCTCAGTGTTTCAGTGTCCCAATGTCTCAGTGTCCCAATGTCTCAGTTTTTTCAGTGTCCCAGTGTCTCAGTGTCTCAGTGTCTCAGTGTCCCAGTGTCCCAGTGTCTCAGTGTCTCAGTGTCCCAGTGTCTTAGTGTCTCAGTGTATCAGTGTCTCAGTGTCTCAGTGTCTCAGTGTCCCAGTGTCTCAGTGTCCCAGTGTATCAGTGTCTCAGTGTCCCAGTGTCCCAGTGTCTCAGTGTCCCAGTGTCTTAGTGTCCCACTGTCCCAGTGTCTCAGTGTCCCAGTGTCTCAATGTACCAGTGTCTCAGTGTCCCAGTGTCTCAGTGTCTCAGTGTCCCAGTGTATCAGTGTCCCAGTGTCTCAGTGTTTCAGTGTCCCAGTGTCTCAGTGTCTCATTGTTTCAGTGTCTCAATGTCCCAGTATCTCAGTGTCTCAGTGTCCCAGTGTCCCAGAGTCTCAGTGTCTCAGTGTCCCAGTGTCTCAGTGTCTCAGTGTCCCAGTGTCTCAGTGTCTCAGTGTCTCATTGTCTCAGTGTCTCAGTGTCTCATTGTCCCAGTGTCTCAGTGTCTCATTGTCTCAGTGTCTCAGTGTCCCAGTGTCTCAGTGTCTCAGTGTCCCAGTGTCTCAGTGTCTCAGTGTCCCAGTGTCTCAGTGTCTTAGTGTCCCAGTGTCTCAGTGTCTCAGTGTCTCAGTGTCCCAGTGTCTCAGTGTCTCAGTGTCCCAGTGTCTCAGTGTCTCAGTGTCCCAGTGTCCCAGTGTCTCAGTGTCCCGGTGTTCCAGTGTCTCAGTGTCTCAGTATCTCAGTGTCCCAGTGTCTCAGTGTCTCAGTGTCTCAGTGTCCCAGTGTCTCAGTGTCTTAGTGTCCCAGTGTCCCAGTGTCTCAGTGACTCAGTGTCTCAGTGTCTCAGTGTCCCAGAGTCTCAGTGTCTCAGTGTCCCAGGGTCTCAGTGTCTCAGTGTCCCAGTGTCTCAGTGTCCCAGTGTCTCATTGTCCCAGTGTCTCAGTGTCCCAGTGTCTCAGTGTCTCAGTGTCTCAGTGTCCCAGGGTCTCAGTGTCCCAGTGTCCCAGTGTCCCAGTGTCTCAGTGTAAAAGTGTCCCAGTGTTTCAGTGTCCCAATGTCTCAGTGTCCCAGTGTCTCAGTGTATCAGTGTCCCAGTGTCTCAGTGTCTCAGTGTCTCAGTGTCCCAGTGTCCCAGTGTCTCAGTGTCTCAGTGTCCCAGTGTCTCAGTGTCTCAGTGTCTCAGTGTCTCAGTGTCTCAGTGTCCCAGTGTCTCAGTGTCCCAGTGTATCAGTGTCTCAGTGTCCCAGTGTCCCAGTGTCTCAGTGTCCCAGTGTCTTAGTGTCCCACTGTCCCAGTGTCTCAGTGTCCCAGTGTCTCAATGTACCAGTGTCTCAGTGTCCCAGTGTCTCAGTGTCTCAGTGTCCCAGTGTCTCAGTGTCCCAGTGTCTCAGTGTCTCAGTGTCCCAGTGTCTCAGTGTCTCATTGTTTCAATGTCTCAATGTCCCAGTGTCTCAGTGTCTCAGTGTCCCAGTGTCCCAGAGTCTCAGTGTCTCAGTGTCCCAGTGTCTCAGTGTCTCAGTGTCCCAGTGTCTCAGTGTCTCAGTGTCTCATTGTCTCAGTGTCTCAGTGTCTCATTGTCCCAGTGTCTCAGTGTCTCATTGTCTCAGTGTCTCAGTGTCCCAGTGTCTCAGTGTCTCAGTGTCCCAGTGTCTCAGTGTCTCAGTGTCCCAGTGTCTCAGTGTCTTAGTGTCCCAGTGTCCCAGTGTCTCAGTGACTCAGTGTCTCAGTGTCTCAGTGTCTCAGTGTCCCAGTGTCTCAGTGTCTCAGTGTCCCAGTGTCTCAGTGTCTCAGTGTCCCAGTGTCCCAGTGTCTCAGTGTCCCAGTGTTCCAGAGTCTCAGTGTCTCAGTGTCTCAGTGTCCCAGTGTCTCAGTGTCTCAGTGTCCCAGTGTCCCAGTGTCTCAGTGTCCCAGTGTTCCAGTGTCTCAGTGTCTCAGTATCTCAGTGTCCCAGTGTCTCAGTGTCTCAGTGTCTCAGTGTCTCAGTGTCCCAGTGTCCCAGTGTCTCAGTGACTCAGTGTCTCAGTGTCTCAGTGTCCCAGTGTCTCAGTGTCTCAGTGTCCCAGGGTCTCAGTGTCCCAGTGTCTCATTGTCCCAGTGTCTCAGTGTCCCAGTGTCTCAGTGTCTCAGTGTCTCAGTGTCCCAGGGTCTCAGTGTCCCAGTGTCCCAGTGTCCCAGTGTCTCAGTGTCCCAGTGTCTCAGTGTCTCCTTGTTTCAGTGTCTCAGTGTCCCAATGTCTCAGTGTCCCAGTGTCTCAGTGTCCCACTGTCCCAGTGTCTCAGTGTCCCAGTGTCTCAATGTACCAGTGTCTCAGTGTCTCAGTGTCCCAGTGTCTCAGTGTCCCAGTGTCTCAGTGTCCCAGTGTCTCAGTGTCTCAGTGTTTCAGTGTCCCAGTGTCTCAGTGTCTCAGTGTCTCATTGTTTCAGTGTCTCAATGTCCCAGTGTCTCAGTGTCTCAGTGTCCCAGTGTCCCAGTGTATCAGTGTCTCAGTGTCTCAGTGTCTCAGTGTCCCAGTGTCTCAGTGTCTCCTTGTCTCAGTGCCTCAGTGTCTCAGTGTCCCAGTGTCTCAGTGTTTCATTGTCTCAGTGTCTCAGTGTCCCTGTGGCCCTGTGTCTCAGTCTCTCAGTGTCTTAGTGTCTCAGTGGCCCAGTGTCTCAGTTTCCCAGTGTCTCAGTGTTTCAGTGTCCCAGTGTCTCAGTGGTTCAGTGTCCCAGTGTCTCAGTGTCCCAGTGTCCCAGTGTCTCAGTGTCTCAGTGTCCCAGTGTCTCAGTGTGTCTGAGACTCGGTGTCTCAGAATCTCAGTGTCTCTGTGTCTCTGTGTCTCAGTGTCTCAGTGTCTCAGTGTCCTAGTGTCCCAGTGTCTCAGAGTCTTAGTGTCCCAGTGTCTCAGTGTCCGAGTTTCTCAGTGCCTCAGTGTCTCAGTGTCTCAGTGTCTCAGTGTCTCAGTGTCCCAGTGTCTCAGTGCGCAGTGTCTCAGTGTCCCAGTATCTCAGTGTCCCAGTGTCTCAGTGTCCCAGTTTCTCAGTGTCTCAGTGTCTCATTGTCCCAATGTCTCAGTGTCCAGTATCTCAGTGTCCCAGTGTCCCAGTGTCTCAGTGTCTCAGTGTTTCAGTGTCCCAATGTCTCAGTGTCCCAATGTCTCAGTTTTTTCAGTGTCCCAGTGTCTCAGTGTCTCAGTGTCTCAGTGTCCCAGTGTCCCAGTGTCTCAGTGTCTCAGTGTCCCAGTGTCTTAGTGTCTCAGTGTATCAGTGTCTCAGTGTCTCAGTGTCTCAGTGTCCCAGTGTCTCAGTGTCCCAGTGTATCAGTGTCTCAGTGTCCCAGTGTCCCAGTGTCTCAGTGTCCCAGTGTCTTAGTGTCCCACTGTCCCAGTGTCTCAGTGTCCCAGTGTCTCAATGTACCAGTGTCTCAGTGTCCCAGTGTCTCAGTGTCTCAGTGTCCCAGTGTATCAGTGTCCCAGTGTCTCAGTGTTTCAGTGTCCCAGTGTCTCAGTGTCTCATTGTTTCAGTGTCTCAATGTCCCAGTGTCTCAGTGTCTCAGTGTCCCAGTGTCCCAGAGTCTCAGTGTCTCAGTGTCCCAGTGTCTCAGTGTCTCAGTGTCCCAGTGTCTCAGTGTCTCAGTGTCTCATTGTCTCAGTGTCTCAGTGTCTCATTGTCCCAGTGTCTCAGTGTCTCATTGTCTCAGTGTCTCAGTGTCCCAGTGTCTCAGTGTCTCAGTGTCCCAGTGTCTCAGTGTCTCAGTGTCCCAGTGTCTCAGTGTCTTAGTGTCCCAGTGTCTCAGTGTCTCAGTGTCTCAGTGTCTCAGTGTCCCAGTGTCTCAGTGTCTCAGTGTCCCAGTGTCTCAGTGTCTCAGTGTCCCAGTGTCCCAGTGTCTCAGTGTCCCGGTGTTCCAGTGTCTCAGTGTCTCAGTATCTCAGTGTCCCAGTGTCTCAGTGTCTCAGTGTCTCAGTGTCCCAGTGTCTCAGTGTCTTAGTATCCCAGTGTCCCAGTGTCTCAGTGACTCAGTGTCTCAGTGTCTCAGTGTCCCAGAGTCTCAGTGTCTCAGTGTCCCAGGGTCTCAGTGTCTCAGTGTCCCAGTGTCTCAGTGTCCCAGTGTCTCATTGTCCCAGTGTCTCAGTGTCCCAGTGTCTCAGTGTCTCAGTGTCTCAGTGTCCCAGGGTCTCAGTGTCCCAGTGTCCCAGTGTCCCAGTGTCTCAGTGTAAAAGTGTCCCAGTGTTTCAGTGTCCCAATGTCTCAGTGTCCCAGTGTCTCAGTGTATCAGTGTCCCAGTGTCTCAGTGTCTCAGTGTCTCAGTGTCCCAGTGTCCCAGTGTCTCAGTGTCTCAGTGTCCCAGTGTCTCAGTGTCTCAGTGTATCAGTGTCTCAGTGTCTCAGTGTCTCAGTGTCCCAGTGTCTCAGTGTCCCAGTGTATCAGTGTCTCAGTGTCCCAGTGTCCCAGTGTCTCAGTGTCCCAGTGTCTTAGTGTCCCACTGTCCCAGTGTCTCAGTGTCCCAGTGTCTCAATGTACCAGTGTCTCAGTGTCCCAGTGTCTCAGTGTCTCAGTGTCCCAGTGTCTCAGTGTCCCAGTGTCTCAGTGTCTCAGTGTCCCAGTGTCTCAGTGTCTCATTGTTTCAGTGTCTCAATGTCCCAGTGTCTCAGTGTCTCAGTGTCCCAGTGTCCCAGAGTCTCAGTGTCTCAGTGTCCCAGTGTCTCAGTGTCTCAGTGTCCCAGTGTCTCAGTGTCTCAGTGTCTCATTGTCTCAGTGTCTCAGTGTCTCATTGTCCCAGTGTCTCAGTGTCTCATTGTCTCAGTGTCTCAGTGTCCCAGTGTCTCAGTGTCTCAGTGTCCCAGTGTCTCAGTGTCTCAGTGTCCCAGTGTCTCAGTGTCTTAGTGTCCCAGTGTCCCAGTGTCTCAGTGACTCAGTGTCTCAGTGTCTCAGTGTCTCAGTGTCCCAGTGTCTCAGTGTCTCAGTGTCCCAGTGTCTCAGTGTCTCAGTGTCCCAGTGTCCCAGTGTCTCAGTGTCCCAGTGTTCCAGAGTCTCAGTGTCTCAGTATCTCAGTGTCCCAGTGTCTCAGTGTCTCAGTGTCTCAGTGTCCCAGTGTCTCAGTGTCTTAGTGTCCCAGTGTCCCAGTGTCTCAGTGACTCAGTGTCTCAGTGTCTCAGTGTCCCAGTGTCTCAGTGTCTCAGTGTCCCAGGGTCTCAGTGTCTCAGTGTCCCAGTGTCTCAGTGTCCCAGTGTCTCATTGTCCCAGTGTCTCAGTGTCCCAGTGTCTCAGTGTCTCAGTGTCTCAGTGTCCCAGGGTCTCAGTGTCCCAGTGTCCCAGTGTCCCAGTGTCTCAGTGTCCCAGTGTCTCAGTGTCTCCTTGTTTCAGTGTCTCAGTGTCCCAATGTCTCAGTGTCCCAGTGTCTCAGTGTCCCACTGTCCCAGTGTCTCAGTGTCCCAGTGTCTCAATGTACCATTGTCTCAGTGTCTCAGTGTCCCAGTGTCTCAGTGTCCCAGTGTATCAGTGTCCCAGTGTCTCAGTGTCTCAGTGTCTCATTGTTTCAGTGTCTCAATGTCCCAGTGTCTCAGTGTCTCAGTGTCCCAGTGTCCCAGTGTATCAGTGTCTCAGTGTCTCAGTGTCCCAGTGTCTCAGTGTTTTATTGTCTCAGTGTCTCAGTGTCCCTGTGGCCCTGTGTCTCAGTCTCTCAGTGTCTTAGTGTCTCAGTGTCCCAGTGTCTCAGTGTCCCAGTGTCTCAGTGTTTCAGTGTCCCAGTGTCTCAGTGGTTCAGTGTCCCTGTGTCTCAGTGTCCCAGTGTCCCAGTGTCTCAGTGTCTCAGTGTCCCAGTGTCTCAGTGTGTCTGAGACTCGGTGTCTCAGATTCTCAGTGTCTCTGTGTCTCGGTGTCTCAGTGTCCTAGTGTCCCAGTGTCTCAGAGTCTTAGTGTCCCAGTGTCTCAGTGTCCCAGTTTCTCAGTGCCTCAGTGTCCCAGTGTCTCAGTGTCTCAGTGTCTCAGTGTCTCAGTGTCCCAGTGTCTCAGTGCGCAGTGTCTCAGTGTCCCAGTGTCTCAGTGTCTCAGTGTCCCAGGGTCTCAGTGTCTCAGTGTCGCGTGTCCCAGTGTCCCAGTGTCTCAGTGTCTCAGTGTCCCAGCGTCTCAGTGTCCCAGTGTCTCAGTGTCCCAGTGTCTCAGTGTCCCAGTGTCTCAGTGTCTCAGTGTCTCAGTGTCCCAGTATCTCAGTGTCCCAGTGTCTCAGTGTCCCAGTTTCTCAGTGTCTCAGTGTCTCATTGTCCCAATGTCTCAGTGTGAAGTGTCTCAGTGTCCCAGTGTCCCAGTGTCTCAGTGTCGCAGTGTCTCAGAGTCTCAGTGTCTCAGTGTCCCAGTGTATCAGTGTCTCAGTGTGTCAGTATCCCAGTGTCTCAGTGTCTCAGTGTGCCAGTGTCCCAGTGTCTCAGTGTCCCAGTGTTCCAGTGTCTCAGTGTCTCAGTATCTCAGTGTCCCAGTGTCTCAGTGTCTCAGTGTAAAAGTGTCCCAGTGTTTCAGTGTCCCAATGTCTCAGTGTCCCAGTGTCTCAGTGTATCAGTGTCCCAGTGTCTCAGTGTCTCAGTGTCTCAGTGTCCCAGTGTCCCAGTGTCTCAGTGTCTCAGTGTCCCAGAGTCTCAGTGTCTCAGTGTATCAGTGTCTCAGTGTCCCAGTGTCTCAGTGTCTCAGTGTATCAGTGTCTCAGTGTCTCAGTGTCTCAGTGTCCCAGTGTCTCAGTGTCCCAGTGTATCAGTGTCTCAGTGTCCCAGTGTCCCAGTGTCTCAGTGTCCCAGTGTCTTAGTGTCCCACTGTCCCAGTGTCTCAGTGTCCCAGTGTCTCAATGTACCAGTGTCTCAGTGTCCCAGTGTCTCAGTGTCTCAGTGTCCCAGTGTCTCAGTGTCTCCTTGTCTCAGTGCCTCAGTGTCTCAGTGTCCCAGTGTCTCAGTGTTTCATTGTCTCAGTGTCTCAGTGTCCCTGTGGCCCTGTGTCTCAGTCTCTCAGTGTCTTAGTGTCTCAGTGTCCCAGTGTCTCAGTGTCCCAGTGTCTCAGTGTCTCAGTGTCCCAGTGTCTCAGTGGTTCAGTGTCCCAGTGTCTCAGTGTCTCAGTGTCTCATTGTTTCAGTGTCTCAATGTCCCAGTGTCTCAGTGTCTCAGTGTCCCAGTGTCCCAGTGTTACAGTGTCTCAGTGTCTCAGTGTCTCAGTGTCCCAGTGTTTCAGTGTCTCCTTGTCTCAGTGCCTCAGTGTCTCAGTGTCCCAGTGTCTCAGTGTTTCATTGTCTCAGTGTCTCAGTGTCCCTGTGGCCCTGTGTCTCAGTCTCTCAGTGTCTTAGTGTCTCAGTGTCCCAGTGTCTCAGTGTCCCAGTGTCTCAGTGTCTCAGTGTCCCAGTGTCTCAGTGGTTCAGTGTCCCAGTGTCTCAGTGTCCCAGTGTCCCAGTGTCTCAGTGTCTCAGTGTCCCAGTGTCTCAGTGTGTCTGAGACTCGGTGTCTCAGATTCTCAGTGTCTCTGTGTCTCGGTGTCTCAGTGTCTCAGTGTCCTAGTGTCCCAGTGTCTCAGAGTCTTAGTGTCCCAGTGTCTCAGTGTCCCAGTTTCTCAGTGCCTCAGTGTCCCAGTGTCTCAGTGTCTCAGTGTCTCAGTGTCCCAGTGTCTCAGTGCGCAGTGTCTCAGTGTCCCAGTGTCTCAGTGTCTCAGTGTCCCAGGGTCTCAGTGTCTCGGTGTCGCGTGTCCCAGTGTCCCAGTGTCTCAGTGTCTCAGTGTCCCAGCGTCTCAGTGTCCCAGTGTCTCAGTGTCTCAGTGTCCCAGTGTCTCAGTGTCCCAGTGTCTCAGTGTCTCAGTGTCCCAGTGTCTCAGTGTCTCAGTGTCCCAGTATCTCAGTGTCCCAGTGTCTCAGTGTCCCAGTTTCTCAGTGTCTCAGTGTCTCATTGTCCCAATGTCTCAGTGTGCAGTGTCTCAGTGTCCCAGTGTCCCAGTGTCTCAGTGTCTCAGTGTCTCAGTGTCCCAGTGTCTCAGTGTGCCAGTGTCCCAGTGTCTCAGTGTCCCAGTGTTCCAGTGTCTCAGTGTCTCAGTATCTCAGTGTCCCAGTGTCTCAGTGTCTCAGTGTAAAAGTGTCCCAGTGTTTCAGTGTCCCAATGTCTCAGTGTCCCAGTGTCTCAGTGTATCAGTGTCTCAGTGTCTCAGTGTCTCAGTGTCCCAGTGTCCCAGTGTCTCAGTGTCTCAGTGTCCCAGTGTCTCAGTGTCTCAGTGTATCAGTGTCTCAGTGTCTCAGTGTCTCAGTGTCCCAGTGTCTCAGTGTCCCAGTGTATCAGTGTCTCAGTGTCCCAGTGTCCCAGTGTCTCAGTGTCCCAGTGTCTTAGTGTCCCACTGTCCCAGTGTCTCAGTGTCCCAGTGTCTCAATGTACCAGTGTCTCAGTGTCCCAGTGTCTCAGTGTCTCAGTGTCCCAGTGTCTCAGTGTCCCAGTGTCTCAGTGTCTCAGTGTCCCAGTGTCCCAGAGTCTCAGTGTCTCAGTGTCCCAGTGACTCAGTGTCTCAGTGTCCCAGTGTCTCAGTGTCTCAGTGTCTCATTGTCTCAGTCCCTCAGTGTCTCATTGTCCCAGTGTCTCAGTGCCTCATTGTCTCAGTGTCTCAGTGTCCCAGTGTCTCAGTGTCTCAGTGTCCCAGTGTCTCAGTGTGTCAGTGTCCCAGTGTCTCAGTGTCTTAGTGTCCCAGTGTCCCAGTGTCTCAGTGACTCAGTGTTTCAGTGTCTCAGTGTCTCAGTGTACCAGTGTCTCAGTGTCTCAGTGTCCCAGTGTCTCAGTGTCTCAGTGTCCCAGTGTCCTAGTGTCTCAGTGTCCCAGTGTTCCAGTGTCTCAGTGTCTCAGTATCTCAGTGTCTCAGTGTCTCAGTGTCCCAGTGTCTCAGTGCGCAGTGTCTCAGAGTCTTAGTGTCCCTGTGTCTCAGTGTCCCAGTTTCTCAGTGCCTCAGTGTCCCAGTGTCTCAGTGTCTCAGTGTCTCAGTGTCCCAGTGTCTCAGTGCGCAGTGTCTCAGTGTCCCAGTGTCTCAGTGTCTCAGTGTCCCAGGGTCTCAGTGTCTCAGTGTCGCGTGTCCCAGTGTCCCAGTGTCTCAGTGTCTCAGTGTCCCAGCGTCTCAGTGTCCCAGTGTCTCAGTGTCTCAGTGTCCCAGTGTCTCAGTGTCCCAGTGTCTCAGTGTCTCAGTGTCCCAGTGTCTCAGTGTCTCAGTGTCCCAGTATCTCAGTGTCCCAGTGTCTCAGTGTCCCAGTTTCTCAGTGTCTCAGTGTCTCATTGTCCCAATGTCTCAGTGTGCAGTGTCTCAGTGTCCCAGTGTCCCAGTGTCTCAGTGTCTCAGTGTCTCAGTGTCCCAGTGTCTCAGTGTGCCAGTGTCCCAGTGTCTCAGTGTCCCAGTGTTCCAGTGTCTCAGTGTCTCAGTATCTCAGCGTCCCAGTGTCTCAGTGTCTCAGTGTAAAAGTGTCCCAGTGTTTCAGTGTCCCAATGTCTCAGTGTCCCAGTGTCTCAGTGTATCAGTGTCTCAGTGTCTCAGTGTCTCAGTGTCCCAGTGTCCCAGTGTCTCAGTGTCTCAGTGTCCCAGTGTCTCAGTGTCTCAGTGTATCAGTGTCTCAGTGTCTCAGTGTCTCAGTGTCCCAGTGTCTCAGTGTCCCAGTGTATCAGTGTCTCAGTGTCCCAGTGTCCCAGTGTCTAGGTGTCCCAGTGTCTTAGTGTCCCACTGTCCCAGTGTCTCAGTGTCCCAGTGTATCAGTGTCTCAGTGTCCCAGTGTCCCAGTGTCTCAGTGTCCCAGTGTCTTAGTGTCCCACTGTCCCAGTGTCTCAGTGTCCCAGTGTCTCAATGTACCAGTGTCTCAGTGTCCCAGTGTCTCAGTGTCTCAGTGTCCCAGTGTCTCAGTGTCCCAGTGTCTCAGTGTCTCAGTGTCCCAGTGTCTCAGTGTCTCATTGTTTCAATGTCTCAATGTCCCAGTGTCTCAGTGTCTCAGTGTCCCAGTGTCCCAGAGTCTCAGTGTCTCAGTGTCCCAGTGTCTCAGTGTCTCAGTGTCCCAGTGTCTCAGTGTCTCAGTGTCTCATTGTCTCAGTGTCTCAGTGTCTCATTGTCCCAGTGTCTCAGTGTCTCATTGTCTCAGTGTCTCAGTGTCCCAGTGTCTCAGTGTCTCAGTGTCCCAGTGTCTCAGTGTCTCAGTGTCCCAGTGTCTCAGTGTCTTAGTGTCCCAGTGTCCCAGTGTCTCAGTGACTCAGTGTCTCAGTGTCTCAGTGTCTCAGTGTCCCAGTGTCTCAGTGTCTCAGTGTCCCAGTGTCTCAGTGTCTCAGTGTCCCAGTGTCCCAGTGTCTCAGTGTCCCAGTGTTCCAGAGTCTCAGTGTCTCAGTGTCTCAGTGTCCCAGTGTCTCAGTGTCTCAGTGTCCCAGTGTCCCAGTGTCTCAGTGTCCCAGTGTTCCAGTGTCTCAGTGTCTCAGTATCTCAGTGTCCCAGTGTCTCAGTGTCTCAGTGTCTCAGTGTCTCAGTGTCCCAGTGTCCCAGTGTCTCAGTGACTCAGTGTCTCAGTGTCTCAGTGTCCCAGTGTCTCAGTGTCTCAGTGTCCCAGGGTCTCAGTGTCCCAGTGTCTCATTGTCCCAGTGTCTCAGTGTCCCAGTGTCTCAGTGTCTCAGTGTCTCAGTGTCCCAGGGTCTCAGTGTCCCAGTGTCCCAGTGTCCCAGTGTCTCAGTGTCCCAGTGTCTCAGTGTCTCCTTGTTTCAGTGTCTCAGTGTCCCAATGTCTCAGTGTCCCAGTGTCTCAGTGTCCCACTGTCCCAGTGTCTCAGTGTCCCAGTGTCTCAATGTACCAGTGTCTCAGTGTCTCAGTGTCCCAGTGTCTCAGTGTCCCAGTGTCTCAGTGTCCCAGTGTCTCAGTGTCTCAGTGTTTCAGTGTCCCAGTGTCTCAGTGTCTCAGTGTCTCATTGTTTCAGTGTCTCAATGTCCCAGTGTCTCAGTGTCTCAGTGTCCCAGTGTCCCAGTGTATCAGTGTCTCAGTGTCTCAGTGTCTCAGTGTCCCAGTGTCTCAGTGTCTCCTTGTCTCAGTGCCTCAGTGTCTCAGTGTCCCAGTGTCTCAGTGTTTCATTGTCTCAGTGTCTCAGTGTCCCTGTGGCCCTGTGTCTCAGTCTCTCAGTGTCTTAGTGTCTCAGTGGCCCAGTGTCTCAGTTTCCCAGTGTCTCAGTGTTTCAGTGTCCCAGTGTCTCAGTGGTTCAGTGTCCCAGTGTCTCAGTGTCCCAGTGTCCCAGTGTCTCAGTGTCTCAGTGTCCCAGTGTCTCAGTGTGTCTGAGACTCGGTGTCTCAGAATCTCAGTGTCTCTGTGTCTCTGTGTCTCAGTGTCTCAGTGTCTCAGTGTCCTAGTGTCCCAGTGTCTCAGAGTCTTAGTGTCCCAGTGTCTCAGTGTCCGAGTTTCTCAGTGCCTCAGTGTCTCAGTGTCTCAGTGTCTCAGTGTCTCAGTGTCCCAGTGTCTCAGTGCGCAGTGTCTCAGTGTCCCAGTATCTCAGTGTCCCAGTGTCTCAGTGTCCCAGTTTCTCAGTGTCTCAGTGTCTCATTGTCCCAATGTCTCAGTGTCCAGTATCTCAGTGTCCCAGTGTCCCAGTGTCTCAGTGTCTCAGTGTTTCAGTGTCCCAATGTCTCAGTGTCCCAATGTCTCAGTTTTTTCAGTGTCCCAGTGTCTCAGTGTCTCAGTGTCTCAGTGTCCCAGTGTCCCAGTGTCTCAGTGTCTCAGTGTCCCAGTGTCTTAGTGTCTCAGTGTATCAGTGTCTCAGTGTCTCAGTGTCTCAGTGTCCCAGTGTCTCAGTGTCCCAGTGTATCAGTGTCTCAGTGTCCCAGTGTCCCAGTGTCTCAGTGTCCCAGTGTCTTAGTGTCCCACTGTCCCAGTGTCTCAGTGTCCCAGTGTCTCAATGTACCAGTGTCTCAGTGTCCCAGTGTCTCAGTGTCTCAGTGTCCCAGTGTATCAGTGTCCCAGTGTCTCAGTGTTTCAGTGTCCCAGTGTCTCAGTGTCTCATTGTTTCAGTGTCTCAATGTCCCAGTGTCTCAGTGTCTCAGTGTCCCAGTGTCCCAGAGTCTCAGTGTCTCAGTGTCCCAGTGTCTCAGTGTCTCAGTGTCCCAGTGTCTCAGTGTCTCAGTGTCTCATTGTCTCAGTGTCTCAGTGTCTCATTGTCCCAGTGTCTCAGTGTCTCATTGTCTCAGTGTCTCAGTGTCCCAGTGTCTCAGTGTCTCAGTGTCCCAGTGTCTCAGTGTCTCAGTGTCCCAGTGTCTCAGTGTCTTAGTGTCCCAGTGTCTCAGTGTCTCAGTGTCTCAGTGTCCCAGTGTCTCAGTGTCTCAGTGTCCCAGTGTCTCAGTGTCTCAGTGTCCCAGTGTCCCAGTGTCTCAGTGTCCCGGTGTTCCAGTGTCTCAGTGTCTCAGTATCTCAGTGTCCCAGTGTCTCAGTGTCTCAGTGTCTCAGTGTCCCAGTGTCTCAGTGTCTTAGTATCCCAGTGTCCCAGTGTCTCAGTGACTCAGTGTCTCAGTGTCTCAGTGTCCCAGAGTCTCAGTGTCTCAGTGTCCCAGGGTCTCAGTGTCTCAGTGTCCCAGTGTCTCAGTGTCCCAGTGTCTCATTGTCCCAGTGTCTCAGTGTCCCAGTGTCTCAGTGTCTCAGTGTCTCAGTGTCCCAGGGTCTCAGTGTCCCAGTGTCCCAGTGTCCCAGTGTCTCAGTGTAAAAGTGTCCCAGTGTTTCAGTGTCCCAATGTCTCAGTGTCCCAGTGTCTCAGTGTATCAGTGTCCCAGTGTCTCAGTGTCTCAGTGTCTCAGTGTCCCAGTGTCCCAGTGTCTCAGTGTCTCAGTGTCCCAGTGTCTCAGTGTCTCAGTGTATCAGTGTCTCAGTGTCTCAGTGTCTCAGTGTCCCAGTGTCTCAGTGTCCCAGTGTATCAGTGTCTCAGTGTCCCAGTGTCCCAGTGTCTCAGTGTCCCAGTGTCTTAGTGTCCCACTGTCCCAGTGTCTCAGTGTCCCAGTGTCTCAATGTACCAGTGTCTCAGTGTCCCAGTGTCTCAGTGTCTCAGTGTCCCAGTGTCTCAGTGTCCCAGTGTCTCAGTGTCTCAGTGTCCCAGTGTCTCAGTGTCTCATTGTTTCAGTGTCTCAATGTCCCAGTGTCTCAGTGTCTCAGTGTCCCAGTGTCCCAGAGTCTCAGTGTCTCAGTGTCCCAGTGTCTCAGTGTCTCAGTGTCCCAGTGTCTCAGTGTCTCAGTGTCTCATTGTCTCAGTGTCTCAGTGTCTCATTGTCCCAGTGTCTCAGTGTCTCATTGTCTCAGTGTCTCAGTGTCCCAGTGTCTCAGTGTCTCAGTGTCCCAGTGTCTCAGTGTCTCAGTGTCCCAGTGTCTCAGTGTCTTAGTGTCCCAGTGTCCCAGTGTCTCAGTGACTCAGTGTCTCAGTGTCTCAGTGTCTCAGTGTCCCAGTGTCTCAGTGTCTCAGTGTCCCAGTGTCTCAGTGTCTCAGTGTCCCAGTGTCCCAGTGTCTCAGTGTCCCAGTGTTCCAGAGTCTCAGTGTCTCAGTATCTCAGTGTCCCAGTGTCTCAGTGTCTCAGTGTCTCAGTGTCCCAGTGTCTCAGTGTCTTAGTGTCCCAGTGTCCCAGTGTCTCAGTGACTCAGTGTCTCAGTGTCTCAGTGTCCCAGTGTCTCAGTGTCTCAGTGTCCCAGGGTCTCAGTGTCTCAGTGTCCCAGTGTCTCAGTGTCCCAGTGTCTCATTGTCCCAGTGTCTCAGTGTCCCAGTGTCTCAGTGTCTCAGTGTCTCAGTGTCCCAGGGTCTCAGTGTCCCAGTGTCCCAGTGTCCCAGTGTCTCAGTGTCCCAGTGTCTCAGTGTCTCCTTGTTTCAGTGTCTCAGTGTCCCAATGTCTCAGTGTCCCAGTGTCTCAGTGTCCCACTGTCCCAGTGTCTCAGTGTCCCAGTGTCTCAATGTACCATTGTCTCAGTGTCTCAGTGTCCCAGTGTCTCAGTGTCCCAGTGTATCAGTGTCCCAGTGTCTCAGTGTCTCAGTGTCTCATTGTTTCAGTGTCTCAATGTCCCAGTGTCTCAGTGTCTCAGTGTCCCAGTGTCCCAGTGTATCAGTGTCTCAGTGTCTCAGTGTCCCAGTGTCTCAGTGTCTCCTTGTCTCAGTGCCTCAGTGTCTCAGGGTCCCAGTGTCTCAGTGTTTTATTGTCTCAGTGTCTCAGTGTCCCTGTGGCCCTGTGTCTCAGTCTCTCAGTGTCTTAGTGTCTCAGTGTCCCAGTGTCTCAGTGTCCCAGTGTCTCAGTGTTTCAGTGTCCCAGTGTCTCAGTGGTTCAGTGTCCCTGTGTCTCAGTGTCCCAGTGTCCCAGTGTCTCAGTGTCTCAGTGTCCCAGTGTCTCAGTGTGTCTGAGACTCGGTGTCTCAGATTCTCAGTGTCTCTGTGTCTCGGTGTCTCAGTGTCCTAGTGTCCCAGTGTCTCAGAGTCTTAGTGTCCCAGTGTCTCAGTGTCCCAGTTTCTCAGTGCCTCAGTGTCCCAGTGTCTCAGTGTCTCAGTGTCTCAGTGTCTCAGTGTCCCAGTGTCTCAGTGCGCAGTGTCTCAGTGTCCCAGTGTCTCAGTGTCTCAGTGTCCCAGGGTCTCAGTGTCTCAGTGTCGCGTGTCCCAGTGTCCCAGTGTCTCAGTGTCTCAGTGTCCCAGCGTCTCAGTGTCCCAGTGTCTCAGTGTCCCAGTGTCTCAGTGTCCCAGTGTCTCAGTGTCTCAGTGTCTCAGTGTCCCAGTATCTCAGTGTCCCAGTGTCTCAGTGTCCCAGTTTCTCAGTGTCTCAGTGTCTCATTGTCCCAATGTCTCAGTGTGAAGTGTCTCAGTGTCCCAGTGTCCCAGTGTCTCAGTGTCGCAGTGTCTCAGAGTCTCAGTGTCTCAGTGTCCCAGTGTATCAGTGTCTCAGTGTGTCAGTATCCCAGTGTCTCAGTGTCTCAGTGTGCCAGTGTCCCAGTGTCTCAGTGTCCCAGTGTTCCAGTGTCTCAGTGTCTCAGTATCTCAGTGTCCCAGTGTCTCAGTGTCTCAGTGTAAAAGTGTCCCAGTGTTTCAGTGTCCCAATGTCTCAGTGTCCCAGTGTCTCAGTGTATCAGTGTCCCAGTGTCTCAGTGTCTCAGTGTCTCAGTGTCCCAGTGTCCCAGTGTCTCAGTGTCTCAGTGTCCCAGAGTCTCAGTGTCTCAGTGTATCAGTGTCTCAGTGTCCCAGTGTCTCAGTGTCTCAGTGTATCAGTGTCTCAGTGTCTCAGTGTCTCAGTGTCCCAGTGTCTCAGTGTCCCAGTGTATCAGTGTCTCAGTGTCCCAGTGTCCCAGTGTCTCAGTGTCCCAGTGTCTTAGTGTCCCACTGTCCCAGTGTCTCAGTGTCCCAGTGTCTCAATGTACCAGTGTCTCAGTGTCCCAGTGTCTCAGTGTCTCAGTGTCCCAGTGTCTCAGTGTCTCCTTGTCTCAGTGCCTCAGTGTCTCAGTGTCCCAGTGTCTCAGTGTTTCATTGTCTCAGTGTCTCAGTGTCCCTGTGGCCCTGTGTCTCAGTCTCTCAGTGTCTTAGTGTCTCAGTGTCCCAGTGTCTCAGTGTCCCAGTGTCTCAGTGTCTCAGTGTCCCAGTGTCTCAGTGGTTCAGTGTCCCAGTGTCTCAGTGTCTCAGTGTCTCATTGTTTCAGTGTCTCAATGTCCCAGTGTCTCAGTGTCTCAGTGTCCCAGTGTCCCAGTGTTACAGTGTCTCAGTGTCTCAGTGTCTCAGTGTCCCAGTGTTTCAGTGTCTCCTTGTCTCAGTGCCTCAGTGTCTCAGTGTCCCAGTGTCTCAGTGTTTCATTGTCTCAGTGTCTCAGTGTCCCTGTGGCCCTGTGTCTCAGTCTCTCAGTGTCTTAGTGTCTCAGTGTCCCAGTGTCTCAGTGTCCCAGTGTCTCAGTGTCTCAGTGTCCCAGTGTCTCAGTGGTTCAGTGTCCCAGTGTCTCAGTGTCCCAGTGTCCCAGTGTCTCAGTGTCTCAGTGTCCCAGTGTCTCAGTGTGTCTGAGACTCGGTGTCTCAGATTCTCAGTGTCTCTGTGTCTCGGTGTCTCAGTGTCTCAGTGTCCTAGTGTCCCAGTGTCTCAGAGTCTTAGTGTCCCAGTGTCTCAGTGTCCCAGTTTCTCAGTGCCTCAGTGTCCCAGTGTCTCAGTGTCTCAGTGTCTCAGTGTCCCAGTGTCTCAGTGCGCAGTGTCTCAGTGTCCCAGTGTCTCAGTGTCTCAGTGTCCCAGGGTCTCAGTGTCTCGGTGTCGCGTGTCCCAGTGTCCCAGTGTCTCAGTGTCTCAGTGTCCCAGCGTCTCAGTGTCCCAGTGTCTCAGTGTCTCAGTGTCCCAGTGTCTCAGTGTCCCAGTGTCTCAGTGTCTCAGTGTCCCAGTGTCTCAGTGTCTCAGTGTCCCAGTATCTCAGTGTCCCAGTGTCTCAGTGTCCCAGTTTCTCAGTGTCTCAGTGTCTCATTGTCCCAATGTCTCAGTGTGCAGTGTCTCAGTGTCCCAGTGTCCCAGTGTCTCAGTGTCTCAGTGTCTCAGTGTCCCAGTGTCTCAGTGTGCCAGTGTCCCAGTGTCTCAGTGTCCCAGTGTTCCAGTGTCTCAGTGTCTCAGTATCTCAGTGTCCCAGTGTCTCAGTGTCTCAGTGTAAAAGTGTCCCAGTGTTTCAGTGTCCCAATGTCTCAGTGTCCCAGTGTCTCAGTGTATCAGTGTCTCAGTGTCTCAGTGTCTCAGTGTCCCAGTGTCCCAGTGTCTCAGTGTCTCAGTGTCCCAGTGTCTCAGTGTCTCAGTGTATCAGTGTCTCAGTGTCTCAGTGTCTCAGTGTCCCAGTGTCTCAGTGTCCCAGTGTATCAGTGTCTCAGTGTCCCAGTGTCCCAGTGTCTCAGTGTCCCAGTGTCTTAGTGTCCCACTGTCCCAGTGTCTCAGTGTCCCAGTGTCTCAATGTACCAGTGTCTCAGTGTCCCAGTGTCTCAGTGTCTCAGTGTCCCAGTGTCTCAGTGTCCCAGTGTCTCAGTGTCTCAGTGTCCCAGTGTCCCAGAGTCTCAGTGTCTCAGTGTCCCAGTGACTCAGTGTCTCAGTGTCCCAGTGTCTCAGTGTCTCAGTGTCTCATTGTCTCAGTCCCTCAGTGTCTCATTGTCCCAGTGTCTCAGTGCCTCATTGTCTCAGTGTCTCAGTGTCCCAGTGTCTCAGTGTCTCAGTGTCCCAGTGTCTCAGTGTGTCAGTGTCCCAGTGTCTCAGTGTCTTAGTGTCCCAGTGTCCCAGTGTCTCAGTGACTCAGTGTTTCAGTGTCTCAGTGTCTCAGTGTACCAGTGTCTCAGTGTCTCAGTGTCCCAGTGTCTCAGTGTCTCAGTGTCCCAGTGTCCTAGTGTCTCAGTGTCCCAGTGTTCCAGTGTCTCAGTGTCTCAGTATCTCAGTGTCTCAGTGTCTCAGTGTCCCAGTGTCTCAGTGCGCAGTGTCTCAGAGTCTTAGTGTCCCTGTGTCTCAGTGTCCCAGTTTCTCAGTGCCTCAGTGTCCCAGTGTCTCAGTGTCTCAGTGTCTCAGTGTCCCAGTGTCTCAGTGCGCAGTGTCTCAGTGTCCCAGTGTCTCAGTGTCTCAGTGTCCCAGGGTCTCAGTGTCTCAGTGTCGCGTGTCCCAGTGTCCCAGTGTCTCAGTGTCTCAGTGTCCCAGCGTCTCAGTGTCCCAGTGTCTCAGTGTCTCAGTGTCCCAGTGTCTCAGTGTCCCAGTGTCTCAGTGTCTCAGTGTCCCAGTGTCTCAGTGTCTCAGTGTCCCAGTATCTCAGTGTCCCAGTGTCTCAGTGTCCCAGTTTCTCAGTGTCTCAGTGTCTCATTGTCCCAATGTCTCAGTGTGCAGTGTCTCAGTGTCCCAGTGTCCCAGTGTCTCAGTGTCTCAGTGTCTCAGTGTCCCAGTGTCTCAGTGTGCCAGTGTCCCAGTGTCTCAGTGTCCCAGTGTTCCAGTGTCTCAGTGTCTCAGTATCTCAGCGTCCCAGTGTCTCAGTGTCTCAGTGTAAAAGTGTCCCAGTGTTTCAGTGTCCCAATGTCTCAGTGTCCCAGTGTCTCAGTGTATCAGTGTCTCAGTGTCTCAGTGTCTCAGTGTCCCAGTGTCCCAGTGTCTCAGTGTCTCAGTGTCCCAGTGTCTCAGTGTCTCAGTGTATCAGTGTCTCAGTGTCTCAGTGTCTCAGTGTCCCAGTGTCTCAGTGTCCCAGTGTATCAGTGTCTCAGTGTCCCAGTGTCCCAGTGTCTAGGTGTCCCAGTGTCTTAGTGTCCCACTGTCCCAGTGTCTCAGTGTCCCAGTGTCTCAATGTACCAGTGTCTCAGTGTCCCAGTGTCTCAGTGTCTCAGTGTTCCAGTGTCTCAGTGTCCCAGTGTCTCAGTGTCTCAGTGTCCCAGTGTCTCAGTGTCTCATTGTTTCAGTGTCTCAATGTCCCAGTGTCTCAGTGTCTCAGTGTCCCAGTGTCCCAGAGTCTCAGTGTCTCAGTGTCCCAGTGTCTCAGTGTCTCAGTGTCTCATTGTCTCAGTCCCTCAGTGTCTCATTGTCCCAGTGTCTCAGTGCCTCATTGTCTCAGTGTCTCAGTGTCCCAGTGTCTCAGTGTCTCAGTGTCCCAGTGTCTCAGTGTCTCAGTGTCCCAGTGTCTCAGTGTCTTAGTGTCCCAGTGTCCCAGTGTCTCAGTGACTCAGTGTTTCAGTGTCTCAGTGTCTCAGTGTCCCAGTGTCTCAGTGTATCAGTGTCCCAGTGTCTCAGTGTCTCAGTGTCCCAGTGTCCCAGTGTCTCAGTGTCCCAGTGTTCCAGTGTCTCAGTGTCTCAGTATCTCAGTGTCCCAGTGTCTCAGTGTCTCAGTGTCTCAGTGTCCCAGTGTCTCAGTGTATTAGTGTCCCAGTGTCCCAGTGTCTCAGTGACTCAGTGTCTCAGTGTCTCAGTGTCCCAGTGTCTCAGTGTCTCAGTGTCCCAGTGTCCCAGTGTCTCAGTGTCCCAGTGTCTCAGTGTCTCCTTGTTTCAGTGTCTCAGTGTCCCAATGTCTCAGTGTCCCAGTGTCTCAGTGTCCCACTGTCCCAGTGTCTCAGTGTCCCAGTGTCTCAATGTACCAGTGTCTCAGTGTCTCAGTGTCCCAGTGTCTCAGTGTCCCAGTGTCTCAGTGTCCCAGTGTCTCAGTGTCTCAGTGTCTCAGTGTCCCAGTGTCTCAGTGTTTCAGTGTCTTATTGTTTCAGTGTCTCAATGTCCCAGTGTCCCAGTGTATCAGTGTCTCAGTGTCTCAGTGTCTCAGTGTCTCCTTGTCTCAGAGCCTCAGTGTCTCAGTGTCCCAGTGTCTCAGTGTTTCATTGTCTCAGTGTCTCAGTGTCCCTGTGGCCCTGTGTCTCAGTCTCTCAGTGTCTCAGTGTCTCAGTGTCCCAGTGTCTCAGTGTTTCAGTGTCCCAGTGTCTCAGTGGTTCAGTGTCCCAGTGTCTCAGTGTCCCAGTGTCCCAGTGTCTCAGTGTCTCAGTGTCCCAGTGTCTCAGTGTGTCTGAGACTCGGTGTCTCAGATTCTCAGTGTCTCTGTGTCTCGGTGTCTCAGTGTCTCAGTGTCTCAGTGTCCTAGTGTGCCAGTGTCTCAGAGTCTTAGTGTCCCAGTGTCTCAGTGTCCCAGTTTCTCAGTGCCTCAGTGTCCCAGTGTCTCAGTGTCTCAGTGTCTCAGTGTCTCAGTGTCCCAGTGTCTCAGTGCGCAGTGTCTCAGTGTCCCAGTATCTCAGTGTCCCAGTGTCTCAGTGTCCCAGTTTCTCAGTGTCTCAGTGTCTCATTGTCCCAATGTCTCAGTGTGCAGTGTCTCAGTGTCCCAGTGTCCCAGTGTCTCAGTGTCTCAGTGTCTCAGTGTCCCAGTGTCTCAGTGTCTCAGTGTGCCAGTGTCCCAGTGTCTCAGTGTCCCAGTGTTCCAGTGTCTCAGTGTCTCAGTATCTCAGTGTCCCAGTGTCTCAGTCTCTCAGTGTAAAAGTGTCCCAGTGTTTCAGTGTCCCAATGTCTCAGTGTCTCAGTGTATCAGTGTCCCAGTGTCTCAGTGTCTCAGTGTCTCAGTGTCCCAGTGTCCCAGTGTCTCAGTGTCTCAGTGTCCCAGTGTCTCAGTGTCTCAGTGTATCAGTGTCTCAGTGTCTCGGTGTCCCAGTGTCCCAGTGTCTCAGTGTCCCAGTGTATCAGTGTCTCAGTGTCCCAGTGTCCCAGTGTCTCAGTGTCCCAGTGTCTTAGTGTCCCACTGTCCCAGTGTCTCAGTGTCCCAGTGTCTCAATGTACCAGTGTCTCAGTGTCCCAGTGTCTCAGTGTCTCAGTGTCCCAGTGTCTCAGTGTCCCAGTGTCTCAGTGTCTCAGTGTCCCAGTTTCTCAGTGCCTCAGTGTCCCAGTGTCTCAGTGTCTCAGTGTCTCAGTGTCCCAGTGTCTCAGTGCGCAGTGTCTCAGTGTCCCAGTGTCTCAGTGTCTCAGTGTCCCAGGGTCTCAGTGTCTCAGTGTCGCGTGTCCCAGTGTCCCAGTGTCTCAGTGTCTCAGTGTCCCAGCGTCTCAGTGTCCCAGTGTCTCAGTGTCTCAGTGTCCCAGTGTCTCAGTGTCCCAGTGTCTCAGTGTCTCAGTGTCCCAGTGTCTCAGTGTCTCAGTGTCCCAGTATCTCAGTGTCCCAGTGTCTCAGTGTCCCAGTTTCTCAGTGTCTCAGTGTCTCATTGTCCCAATGTCTCAGTGTGCAGTGTCTCAGTGTCCCAGTGTCCCAGTGTCTCAGTGTCTCAGTGTCTCAGTGTCCCAGTGTCTCAGTGTGCCAGTGTCCCAGTGTCTCAGTGTCCCAGTGTTCCAGTGTCTCAGTGTCTCAGTATCTCAGTGTCCCAGTGTCTCAGTGTCTCAGTGTAAAAGTGTCCCAGTGTTTCAGTGTCCCAATGTCTCAGTGTCCCAGTGTCTCAGTGTATCAGTGTCTCAGTGTCTCAGTGTCTCAGTGTCCCAGTGTCCCAGTGTCTCAGTGTCTCAGTGTCCCAGTGTCTCAGTGTCTCAGTGTATCAGTGTCTCAGTGTCTCAGTGTCTCAGTGTCCCAGTGTCTCAGTGTCCCAGTGTATCAGTGTCTCAGTGTCCCAGTGTCCCAGTGTCTCAGTGTCCCAGTGTCTTAGTGTCCCACTGTCCCAGTGTCTCAGTGTCCCAGTGTCTCAATGTACCAGTGTCTCAGTGTCCCAGTGTCTCAGTGTCTCAGTGTCCCAGTGTCTCAGTGTCCCAGTGTCTCAGTGTCTCAGTGTCCCAGTGTCTCAGTGTCTCATTGTTTCAGTGTCTCAATGTCCCAGTGTCTCAGTGTCTCAGTGTCCCAGTGTCCCAGAGTCTCAGTGTCTCAGTGTCCCAGTGTCTCAGTGTCTCAGTGTCTCATTGTCTCAGTCCCTCAGTGTCTCATTGTCCCAGTGTCTCAGTGCCTCATTGTCTCAGTGTCTCAGTGTCCCAGTGTCTCAGTGTCTCAGTGTCCCAGTGTCTCAGTGTCTCAGTGTCCCAGTGTCTCAGTGTCTTAGTGTCCCAGTGTCCCAGTGTCTCAGTGACTCAGTGTTTCAGTGTCTCAGTGTCTCAGTGTCCCAGTGTCTCAGTGTCTCAGTGTCCCAGTGTCTCAGTGTCTCAGTGTCCCAGTGTCCCAGTGTCTCAGTGTCCCAGTGTTCCAGTGTCTCAGTGTCTCAGTATCTCAGTGTCCCAGTGTCTCAGTGTCTCAGTGTCTCAGTGTCCCAGTGTCTCAGTGTATTAGTGTCCCAGTGTCCCAGTGTCTCAGTGACTCAGTGTCTCAGTGTCTCAGTGTCCCAGTGTCTCAGTGTCTCAGTGTCCCAGTGTCCCAGTGTCTCAGTGTCCCAGTGTCTCAGTGTCTCCTTGTTTCAGTGTCTCAGTGTCCCAATGTCTCAGTGTCCCAGTGTCTCAGTGTCCCACTGTCCCAGTGTCTCAGTGTCCCAGTGTCTCAATGTACCAGTGTCTCAGTGTCTCAGTGTCCCAGTGTCTCAGTGTCCCAGTGTCTCAGTGTCCCAGTGTCTCAGTGTCTCAGTGTCTCAGTGTCCCAGTGTCTCAGTGTTTAAGTGTCTTATTGTTTCAGTGTCTCAATGTCCCAGTGTCTCAGTGTCTCAGTGTCCCAGTGTCCCAGTGTATCAGTGTCTCAGTGTCTCAGTGTCTCAGTGTCTCCTTGTCTCAGTGCCTCAGTGTCTCAGTGTCCCAGTGTCTCAGTGTTTCATTGTCTCAGTGTCTCAGTGTCCCTGTGGCCCTGTGTCTCAGTCTCTCAGTGTCTTAGTGTCTCAGTGGCCCAGTGTCTCAGTGTCCCAGTGTCTCAGTGTTTCAGTGTCCCAGTGTCTCAGTGGTTCAGTGTCCCAGTGTCTCAGTGTCCCAGTGTCCCAGTGTCTCAGTGTCTCAGTGTCCCAGTGTCTCAGTGTGTCTGAGACTCGGGGTCTCAGATTCTCAGTGTCTCTGTGTCTCGGTGTCTCAGTGTCTCAGTGTCTCAGGGTCCTAGTGTGCCAGTGTCTCAGAGTCTTAGTGTCCCAGTGTCTCAGTGTCCCAGTTTCTCAGTGCCTCAGTGTCCCAGTGTCTCAGTGTCTCAGTGTCTCAGTGTCTCAGTGTCCCAGTGTCTCAGTGCGCAGTGTCTCAGTGTCCCAGTATCTCAGTGTCCCAGTGTCTCAGTGTCCCAGTTTCTCAGTGTCTCAGTGTCTCATTGTCCCAATGTCTCAGTGTGCAGTGTCTCAGTGTCCCAGTGTCCCAGTGTCTCAGTGTCTCAGTGTCTCAGTGTCCCAGTGTCTCAGTGTCTCAGTGTGCCAGTGTCCCAGTGTCTCAGTGTCCCAGTGTTCCAGTGTCTCAGTGTCTCAGTATCTCAGTGTCCCAGTGTCTCAGTCTCTCAGTGTAAAAGTGTCCCAGTGTTTCAGTGTCCCAATGTCTCAGTGTCTCAGTGTATCAGTGTCCCAGTGTCTCAGTGTCTCAGTATCTCAGTGTCCCAGTGTCCCAGTGTCTCAGTGTCTCAGTGTCCCAGTGTCTCAGTGTCTCAGTGTATCAGTGTCCCAGTGTCTCAGTGTCTCAGTGTCCCAGTGTCTCAGTGTCTCAGTGTCCCAGTGTCCCAGTGTCTCAGTGTCCCAGTGTTCCAGTGTCTCAGTGTCTCAGTATCTCAGTGTCCCAGTGTCTCAGTGTCTCAGTGTCTCAGTGTCCCAGTGTCTCAGTGTCTTAGTGTCCCAGTGTCCCAGTGTCTCAGTGACTCAGTGTCTCAGTGTCTGAGTGTCCCAGTGTCTCAGTGTCTCAGTGTCCCAGTGTCTCAGTGTCTCAGTGGCCCAGTGTCTCAGTGTCCCAGTGTTTCATTGTCCCAGTGTCTCAGTGTCCCAGTGTCTCAGTGTCTCAGTGTCTCAGTGTCCCAGGGTCTCAGTGTCCCAGTGTCCCAGTGTCCCAGTGTCTCAGTGTCCCAGTGTCTCAGTGTCTCCTTGTTTCAGTGTCTCAGTGTCCCAATGTCTCAGTGTCCCAGTGTCTCAGTGTCCCACTGTCCCAGTGTCTCAGTGTCCCAGTGTCTCAATGTACCAGTGTCTCAGTGTCTCAGTGTCCCAGTGTCTCAGTGTCCCAGTGTCTCAGTGTCTCAGTGTCTCAGTATCCCAGTGTCTCAGTGTCTCAGTGTCTCATTGTTTCAGTGTCTCAATGTCCCAGTGTCTCAGTGTCTCAGTGTCCCAGTGTCCCAGTGTATCAGTGTCTCAATGTCTCAGTGTCTCAGTGTCCCAGTGTCTCAGTGTCTCCTTGTCTCAGTGCCTCAGTGTCTCAGTGTCCCAGTGTCTCAGTGTTTCAGTGTCTCAGTGTCCCAGTGTCCCTGTGGCCCTGTGTCTCAGTCTCTCAGATTCTCAGTGTCTCTGTGTCTCGGTGTCTCAGTGTCTCAGTGTCTCAGTGTCCTAGTGTCCCAGGGTCTCAGAGTCTTAGTGTCCCAGTGTCTCAGTGTCCCAGTTTCTCAGTGCCTCAGTGTCCCAGTGTCTCAGTGTCTCAGTGTCTCAGTGTCTCAGTGTCCCAGTGTCTCAGTGCGCAGTGTCTCAGTGTCCCAGTGTCTCAGTGTCTCAGTGTCCCAGGGTCTCAGTGTCTCAGTGTCGCGTGTCCCAGTGTCCCAGTGTCTCAGTGTCTCAGTGTCCCAGCGTTTCAGTGTCCCAGTGTCTCAGTGTCTCAGTGTCCCAGTGTCTCAGTGTCCCAGTGTCTCAGTGTCTCAGTGTCCCAGTGTCTCAGTGTCTCAGTGTCCCAGTATCTCAGTGTCCCAGTGTCTCAGTGTCCCAGTTTCTCAGTGTCTCAGTGTCTCATTGTCCCAATGTCTCAGTGTGCAGTGTCTCAGTGTCCCAGTGTCCCAGTGTCTCAGTGTCTCAGTGTCTCAGAGTCTCAGTGTCTCAGTGTCCCAGTGTATCAGTGTCTCAGTGTGTCAGTGTCCCAGTGTCTCAGTGTCTCAGTGTGCCAGTGTCCCAGTGTCTCAGTGTCCCAGTGTTCCAGTGTCTCAGTGTCCCAGTGTCTCAGTGTCTCAGTGTAAAAGTGTCCCAGTGTTTCAGTGTCCCAATGTCTCAGTGTCCCAGTGTCTCAGTGTATCAGTGTCCCAGTGTCTCAGTGACTCAGTGTCTCAGTGTCTCAATGTACCAGTGTCTCAGTCTCTCAGTGTCTTAGTGTCTCAGTGGCCCAGTGTCTCAGTGTCCCAGTGTCTCAGTGTTTCAGTGTCCCAGTGTCTCAGTGGTTCAGTGTCCCAGTGTCTCAGTGTCTCAGTGTCCCAGTGTCTCAGTGTTTCAGTGTCCCAGTGTCTCAGTGTCCCAGTGTCCCAGTGTCTCAGTGTCTCAGTGTCCCAGTGTCTCAGTGTGTCTGAGACTCGGTGTCTCAGATTCTCAGTGTCTCTGTGTCTCGGTGTCTCAGTGTCTCAGTGTCTCAGTGTCCTAGTGTCCCAGTGTCTCAGAGTCTTAGTGTCCCAGTGTCTCAGTGTCCCAGTTTCTCAGTGCCTCAGTGTCCCAGTGTCTCAGTGTCTCAGTGTCTCAGTGTCTCAGTGTCCCAGTGTCTCAGTGCACAGTGTCTCAGTGTCCCAGTATCTCAGTGTCCCAGTGTCTCAGTGTCCCAGTTTCTCAGTGTCTCAGTGTCTCATTGTCCCAATGTCTCAGTGTGCAGTGTCTCAGTGTCCCAGTGTCCCAGTGTCTCAGTGTCTCAGTGTCTCAGTGTCCCAGTGTCTCAGTGTCTCAGTGTGCCAGTGTCCCAGTGTCTCAGTGTCCCAGTGTTCCAGTGTCTCAGTGTCTCAGTATCTCAGTGTCCCAGTGTCTCAGTGTCTCAGTGTAAAAGTGTCCCAGTGTTTCAGTGTCCCAATGTCTCAGTGTCTCAGTGTATCAGTGTCCCAGTGTCTCAGTGTCTCAGTGTCTCAGTGTCCCAGTGTCCCAGTGTCTCAGTGTCTCAGTGTCCCAGTGTCTCAGTGTCTCAGTGTCTCAGAGTCTCAGTGTCTCAGTGTCCCAGTGTATCAGTGTCTCAGTGTGTCAGTGTCCCAGTGTCTCAGTGTCTCAGTGTGCCAGTGTCCCAGTGTCTCAGTGTCCCAGTGTTCCAGTGTCTCAGTGTCCCAGTGTCTCAGTGTCTCAGTGTAAAAGTGTCCCAGTGTTTCAGTGTCCCAATGTCTCAGTGTCCCAGTGTCTCAGTGTATCAGTGTCCCAGTGTCTCAGTGACTCAGTGTCTCAGTGTCTCAATGTACCAGTGTCTCAGTCTCTCAGTGTCTTAGTGTCTCAGTGGCCCAGTGTCTCAGTGTCCCAGTGTCTCAGTGTTTCAGTGTCCCAGTGTCTCAGTGGTTCAGTGTCCCAGTGTCTCAGTGTCTCAGTGTCCCAGTGTCTCAGTGTTTCAGTGTCCCAGTGTCTCAGTGTCCCAGTGTCCCAGTGTCTCAGTGTCTCAGTGTCCCAGTGTCTCAGTGTGTCTGAGACTCGGTGTCTCAGATTCTCAGTGTCTCTGTGTCTCGGTGTCTCAGTGTCTCAGTGTCTCAGTGTCCTAGTGTCCCAGTGTCTCAGAGTCTTAGTGTCCCAGTGTCTCAGTGTCCCAGTTTCTCAGTGCCTCAGTGTCCCAGTGTCTCAGTGTCTCAGTGTCTCAGTGTCTCAGTGTCCCAGTGTCTCAGTGCGCAGTGTCTCAGTGTCCCAGTATCTCAGTGTCCCAGTGTCTCACTGTCCCAGTTTCTCAGTGTCTCAGTGTCTCATTGTCCCAATGTCTCAGTGTGCAGTGTCTCAGTGTCCCAGTGTCCCAGTGTCTCAGTGTCTCAGTGTCTCAGTGTCCCAGTGTCTCAGTGTCTCAGTGTGCCAGTGTCCCAGTGTCTCAGTGTCCCAGTGTTCCAGTGTCTCAGTGTCTCAGTATCTCAGTGTCCCAGTGTCTCAGTGTCTCAGTGTAAAAGTGTCCCAGTGTTTCAGTGTCCCAATGTCTCAGTGTCTCAGTGTATCAGTGTCCCAGTGTCTCAGTGTCTCAGTGTCCCAGTGTCCCAGTGTCTCAGTGTCTCAATGTCCCAGTGTCTCAGTGTCTCAGTGTATCAGTGTCTCAGTGTCTCGGTGTCTCAGTGTCCCAGTGTCTCAGTGTCCCAGTGTATCAGTGTCTCAGTGTCCCAGTGTCCCAGTGTCTCAGTGTCCCAGTGTCTTAGTGTCCCACTGTCCCAGTGTCTCAGTGTCCCAGTGTCTCAATGTAATAGTGTCTCAGTGTCCCAGTGTCTCAGTGTCTCAGTGTCCCAGTGTCTCAGTGCCCCAGTGTCTCAGTGTCTCAGTGTCCCAGTGTCTCAGTGTCTCATTGTTTCAGTGTCTCAATGTCCCAGTGTCTCAGTGTCTCAGTGTCCCAGTGTCCCAGAGTCTCAGTGTCTCAGTGTCCCAGTGTCTCAGTGTCTCAGTGTCCCAGTGTCTCAGTGTCTCAGTGTCTCATTGTCTCAGTGTCTCAGTGTCTCATTGTCCCAGTGTCTCATTGTCTCATTGTCTCAGTGTCTCAGTGTCCCAGTGTCTCAGTGTCTCAGTGTCCCAGTGTCTCAGTGTCTCAGTGTCCCAGTGTCTCAGTGTCTTAGTGTCCCAGTGTCCCAGTGTCTCAGTGACTCAGTGTCTCAGTGTCTCAGTGTCTCAGTGTCTCAGTGTCTCAGTGTCCCAGTGTCTCAGTGTTTCAGTGTCCCAGTGTCCCAGTGTCTCAGTGGTTCAGTGTCCCAGTGTCTCAGTGTCTCAGTGTCCCAGTGTCTCAGTGTTTCAGTGTCCCAGTGTCTCAGTGTCCCAGTGTCCCAGTGTCTCAGTGTCTCAGTGTCCCAGTGTCTCAGTGTGTCTGAGACTCGGTGTCTCAGATTCTCAGTGTCTCTGTGTCTCGGTGTCTCAGTGTCTCAGTGTCTCAGTGTCCTAGTGTCCCAGTGTCTCAGAGTCTTAGTGTCCCAGTGTCTCAGTGTCCCAGTTTCTCAGTGCCTCAGTGTCCCAGTGTCTCAGTGTCTCAGTGTCTCAGTGTCTCAGTGTCCCAGTGTCTCAGTGCGCAGTGTCTCAGTGTCCCAGTATCTCAGTGTCCCAGTGTCTCAGTGTCCCAGTTTCTCAGTGTCTCAGTGTCTCATTGTCCCAATGTCTCAGTGTGCAGTGTCTCAGTGTCCCAGTGTCCCAGTGTCTCAGTGTCTCAGTGTCTCAGTGTCCCAGTGTCTCAGTGTCTCAGTGTGCCAGTGTCCCAGTGTCTCAGTGTCCCAGTGTTCCAGTGTCTCAGTGTCTCAGTATCTCAGTGTCCCAGTGTCTCAGTGTCTCAGTGTAAAAGTGTCCCAGTGTTTCAGTGTCCCAATGTCTCAGTGTCTCAGTGTATCAGTGTCCCAGTGTCTCAGTGTCTCAGTGTCTCAGTGTCCCAGTGTCCCAGTGTCTCAGTGTCTCAGTGTCCCAGTGTCTCAGTGTCTCAGTGTCTCAGAGTCTCAGTGTCTCAGTGTCCCAGTGTATCAGTGTCTCAGTGTGTCAGTGTCCCAGTGTCTCAGTGTCTCAGTGTGCCAGTGTCCCAGTGTCTCAGTGTCCCAGTGTTCCAGTGTCTCAGTGTCCCAGTGTCTCAGTGTCTCAGTGTAAAAGTGTCCCAGTGTTTCAGTGTCCCAATGTCTCAGTGTCCCAGTGTCTCAGTGTATCAGTGTCCCAGTGTCTCAGTGACTCAGTGTCTCAGTGTCTCAATGTACCAGTGTCTCAGTCTCTCAGTGTCTTAGTGTCTCAGTGGCCCAGTGTCTCAGTGTCCCAGTGTCTCAGTGTTTCAGTGTCCCAGTGTCTCAGTGGTTCAGTGTCCCAGTGTCTCAGTGTCTCAGTGTCCCAGTGTCTCAGTGTTTCAGTGTCCCAGTGTCTCAGTGTCCCAGTGTCCCAGTGTCTCAGTGTCTCAGTGTCCCAGTGTCTCAGTGTGTCTGAGACTCGGTGTCTCAGATTCTCAGTGTCTCTGTGTCTCGGTGTCTCAGTGTCTCAGTGTCTCAGTGTCCTAGTGTCCCAGTGTCTCAGAGTCTTAGTGTCCCAGTGTCTCAGTGTCCCAGTTTCTCAGTGCCTCAGTGTCCCAGTGTCTCAGTGTCTCAGTGTCTCAGTGTCTCAGTGTCCCAGTGTCTCAGTGCGCAGTGTCTCAGTGTCCCAGTATCTCAGTGTCCCAGTGTCTCACTGTCCCAGTTTCTCAGTGTCTCAGTGTCTCATTGTCCCAATGTCTCAGTGTGCAGTGTCTCAGTGTCCCAGTGTCCCAGTGTCTCAGTGTCTCAGTGTCTCAGTGTCCCAGTGTCTCAGTGTCTCAGTGTGCCAGTGTCCCAGTGTCTCAGTGTCCCAGTGTTCCAGTGTCTCAGTGTCTCAGTATCTCAGTGTCCCAGTGTCTCAGTGTCTCAGTGTAAAAGTGTCCCAGTGTTTCAGTGTCCCAATGTCTCAGTGTCTCAGTGTATCAGTGTCCCAGTGTCTCAGTGTCTCAGTGTCTCAGTGTCCCAGTGTCCCAGTGTCTCAGTGTCTCAATGTCCCAGTGTCTCAGTGTCTCAGTGTATCAGTGTCTCAGTGTCTCGGTGTCTCAGTGTCCCAGTGTCTCAGTGTCCCAGTGTATCAGTGTCTCAGTGTCCCAGTGTCCCAGTGTCTCAGTGTCCCAGTGTCTTAGTGTCCCACTGTCCCAGTGTCTCAGTGTCCCAGTGTCTCAATGTAATAGTGTCTCAGTGTCCCAGTGTCTCAGTGTCTCAGTGTCCCAGTGTCTCAGTGCCCCAGTGTCTCAGTGTCTCAGTGTCCCAGTGTCTCAGTGTCTCATTGTTTCAGTGTCTCAATGTCCCAGTGTCTCAGTGTCTCAGTGTCCCAGTGTCCCAGAGTCTCAGTGTCTCAGTGTCCCAGTGTCTCAGTGTCTCAGTGTCCCAGTGTCTCAGTGTCTCAGTGTCTCATTGTCTCAGTGTCTCAGTGTCTCATTGTCCCAGTGTCTCATTGTCTCATTGTCTCAGTGTCTCAGTGTCCCAGTGTCTCAGTGTCTCAGTGTCCCAGTGTCTCAGTGTCTCAGTGTCCCAGTGTCTCAGTGTCTTAGTGTCCCAGTGTCCCAGTGTCTCAGTGACTCAGTGTCTCAGTGTCTCAGTGTCTCAGTGTCTCAGTGTCTCAGTGTCCCAGTGTCTCAGTGTTTCAGTGTCCCAGTGTCCCAGTGTCTCAGTGTCCCAGTGTTCCAGTGTCTCAGTGTCTCAGTATCTCAGTGTCCCAGTGTCTCAGTGTCTCAGTGTCTCAGTGTCCCAGTGTCTCAGTGTCTTAGTGTCCCAGTGTCCCAGTGTCTCAGTGACTCAGTGTCTCAGTGTCTGAGTGTCCCAGTGTCCCAGTGTATCAGTTTCTCAGTGTCTCAGTGTCTCAGTGTCTCCTTGTCTCAGTGCCTCAGTGTCTCAGTGGCCCAGTGTCTCAGTGTTTCATTGTCTCAGTGTCTCAGTGTCCCTGTGGCCCTGTGTCTCAGTCTCTCAGTGTCTTAGTGTCTCAGTGGCCCAGTGTCTCAGTGTCCCAGTGTCTCAGTGTCTCAGTGTCTCATTGTTTCAGTGTCTCAATGTCCCAGTGTCTCAGTGTCTCAGTGTCCCAGTGTCCCAGTGTATCAGTGTCTCAATGTCTCAGTGTCTCAGTGTCCCAGTGTCTCAGTGTCTCCTTGTCTCAGTGCCTCAGTGTCTCAGTGTCCCAGTGTCTCAGTGTTTCAGTGTCTCAGTGTCCCAGTGTCCCTGTGGCCCTGTGTCTCAGTCTCTCAGATTCTCAGTGTCTCTGTGTCTCGGTGTCTCAGTGTCTCAGTGTCTCAGTGTCCTAGTGTCCCAGGGTCTCAGAGTCTTAGTGTCCCAGTGTCTCAGTGTCCCAGTTTCTCAGTGCCTCAGTGTCCCAGTGTCTCAGTGTCTCAGTGTCTCAGTGTCTCAGTGTCCCAGTGTCTCAGTGCGCAGTGTCTCAGTGTCCCAGTGTCTCAGTGTCTCAGTGTCCCAGGGTCTCAGTGTCTCAGTGTCGCGTGTCCCAGTGTCCCAGTGTCTCAGTGTCTCAGTGTCCCAGCGTTTCAGTGTCCCAGTGTCTCAGTGTCTCAGTGTCCCAGTGTCTCAGTGTCCCAGTGTCTCAGTGTCTCAGTGTCCCAGTGTCTCAGTGTCTCAGTGTCCCAGTATCTCAGTGTCCCAGTGTCTCAGTGTCCCAGTTTCTCAGTGTCTCAGTGTCTCATTGTCCCAATGTCTCAGTGTGCAGTGTCTCAGTGTCCCAGTGTCCCAGTGTCTCAGTGTCTCAGTGTCTCAGAGTCTCAGTGTCTCAGTGTCCCAGTGTATCAGTGTCTCAGTGTGTCAGTGTCCCAGTGTCTCAGTGTCTCAGTGTGCCAGTGTCCCAGTGTCTCAGTGTCCCAGTGTTCCAGTGTCTCAGTGTCCCAGTGTCTCAGTGTCTCAGTGTAAAAGTGTCCCAGTGTTTCAGTGTCCCAATGTCTCAGTGTCCCAGTGTCTCAGTGTATCAGTGTCCCAGTGTCTCAGTGACTCAGTGTCTCAGTGTCTCAATGTACCAGTGTCTCAGTCTCTCAGTGTCTTAGTGTCTCAGTGGCCCAGTGTCTCAGTGTCCCAGTGTCTCAGTGTTTCAGTGTCCCAGTGTCTCAGTGGTTCAGTGTCCCAGTGTCTCAGTGTCTCAGTGTCCCAGTGTCTCAGTGTTTCAGTGTCCCAGTGTCTCAGTGTCCCAGTGTCCCAGTGTCTCAGTGTCTCAGTGTCCCAGTGTCTCAGTGTGTCTGAGACTCGGTGTCTCAGATTCTCAGTGTCTCTGTGTCTCGGTGTCTCAGTGTCTCAGTGTCCTAGTGTCCCAGTGTCTCAGAGTCTTAGTGTCCCAGTGTCTCAGTGTCCCAGTTTCTCAGTGCCTCAGTGTCCCAGTGTCTCAGTGTCTCAGTGTCTCAGTGTCTCAGTGTCCCAGTGTCTCAGTGCGCAGTGTCTCAGTGTCCCAGTATCTCAGTGTCCCAGTGTCTCAGTGTCCCAGTTTCTCAGTGTCTCAGTGTCTCATTGTCCCAATGTCTCAGTGTGCAGTGTCTCAGTGTCCCAGTGTCCCAGTGTCTCAGTGTCTCAGTGTCTCAGTGTCCCAGTGTCTCAGTGTCTCAGTGTGCCAGTGTCCCAGTGTCTCAGTGTCCCAGTGTTCCAGTGTCTCAGTGTCTCAGTATCTCAGTGTCCCAGTGTCTCAGTGTCTCAGTGTAAAAGTGTCCCAGTGTTTCAGTGTCCCAATGTCTCAGTGTCTCAGTGTATCAGTGTCCCAGTGTCTCAGTGTCTCAGTGTCTCAGTGTCCCAGTGTCCCAGTGTCTCAGTGTCTCAGTGTCCCAGTGTCTCAGTGTCTCAGTGTATCAGTGTCTCAGTGTCTCGGTGTCTCAGTGTCCCAGTGTCTCAGTGTCCCAGTGTATCAGTGTCTCAGTGTCCCAGTGTCCCAGTGTCTCAGTGTCCCAGTGTCTTAGTGTCCCACTGTCCCAGTGTCTCAGTGTCCCAGTGTCTCAATGTACCAGTGTCTCAGTGTCCCAGTGTCTCAGTGTCTCAGTGTCCCAGTGTCTCAGTGCCCCAGTGTCTCAGTGTCTCAGTGTCCCAGTGTCTCAGTGTCTCATTGTTTCAGTGTCTCAATGTCCCAGTGTCTCAGTGTCTCAGTGTCCCAGTGTCCCAGAGTCTCAGTGTCTCAGTGTCCCAGTGTCTCAGTGTCTCAGTGTCCCAGTGTCTCAGTGTCTCAGTGTCTCATTGTCTCAGTGTCTCAGTGTCTCATTGTCCCAGTGTCTCATTGTCTCATTGTCTCAGTGTCTCAGTGTCCCAGTGTCTCAGTGTCTCAGTGTCCCAGTGTCTCAGTGTCTCAGTGTCCCAGTGTCTCAGTGTCTTAGTGTCCCAGTGTCCCAGTGTCTCAGTGACTCAGTGTCTCAGTGTCTCAGTGTCTCAGTGTCCCAGTGTCTCAGTGTCTCAGTGTCCCAGTGTCTCAGTGTCTCAGTGTCGCAGTGTCCCAGTGTCTCAGTGTCCCAGTGTTCCAGTGTCTCAGTGTCTCAGTATCTCAGTGTCCCAGTGTCTCAGTGTCTCAGTGTCTCAGTGTCCCAGTGTCTCAGTGTCTTAGTGTCCCAGTGTCCCAGTGTCTCAGTGACTCAGTGTCTCAGTGTCTGAGTGTCCCAGTGTCCCAGTGTATCAGTTTCTCAGTGTCTCAGTGTCTCAGTGTCTCCTTGTCTCAGTGCCTCAGTGTCTCAGTGGCCCAGTGTCTCAGTGTTTCATTGTCTCAGTGTCTCAGTGTCCCTGTGGCCCTGTGTCTCAGTCTCTCAGTGTCTTAGTGTCTCAGTGGCCCAGTGTCTCAGTGTCCCAGTGTCTCAGTGTTTCAGTGTCCCAGTGTCTCAGTGGTTCAGTGTCCCAGTGTCTCAGTGTCTCAGTGTCCCAGTGTCTCAGTGTTTCAGTGTCCCAGTGTCTCAGTGTCCCAGTGTCCCAGTGTCTCAGTGTCTCAGTGTCCCAGTGTCTCAGTGTGTCTGAGACTCGGTGTCTCAGATTCTCAGTGTCTCTGTGTCTCGGTGTCTCAGTGTCTCAGTGTCTCAGTGTCCTAGTGTCCCAGTGTCTCAGAGTCTTAGTGTCCCAGTGTCTCAGTGTCCCAGTTTCTCAGTGCCTCAGTGTCCCAGTGTCTCAGTGTCTCAGTGTCTCAGTGTCCCAGTGTCTCAGTGCGCAGTGTCTCAGTGTCCCAGTATCTCAGTGTCCCAGTGTCTCAGTGTCCCAGTTTCTCAGTGTCTCAGTGTCTCATTGTCCCAATGTCTCAGTGTGCAGTGTCTCAGTGTCCCAGTGTCCCAGTGTCTCAGTGTCTCAGTGTCTCAGTGTCCCAGTGTCTCAGTGTCTCAGTGTGCCAGTGTCCCAGTGTCTCAGTGTCCCAGTGTTCCAGTGTCTCAGTGTCTCAGTATCTCAGTGTCCCAGTGTCTCAGTGTCTCAGTGTAAAAGTATCCCAGTGTTTCAGTGTCCCAATGTCTCAGTGTCTCAGTGTATCAGTGTCCCAGTGTCTCAGTGTCTCAGTGTCTCAGTGTCCCAGTGTCCCAGTGTCTCAGTGTCTCAGTGTCCCAGTGTCTCAGTGTCTCAGTGTATCAGTGTCTCAGTGTCTCGGTGTCTCAGTGTCCCAGTGTCTCAGTGTCCCAGTGTATCAGTGTCTCAGTGTCCCAGTGTCCCAGTGTCTCAGTGTCCCAGTGTCTTAGTGTCCCACTGTCCCAGTGTCTCAGTGTCCCAGTGTCTCAATGTACCAGTGTCTCAGTGTCCCAGTGTCTCAGTGTCTCAGTGTCCCAGTGTCTCAGTGCCCCAGTGTCTCAGTGTCTCAGTGTCCCAGTGTCTCAGTGTCTCATTGTTTCAGTGTCTCAATGTCCCAGTGTCTCAGTGTCTCAGTGTCCCAGTGTCCCAGAGTCTCAGTGTCTCAGTGTCCCAGTGTCTCAGTGTCTCAGTGTCCCAGTGTCTCAGTGTCTCAGTGTCTCATTGTCTCAGTGTCTCAGTGTCTCATTGTCCCAGTGTCTCATTGTCTCATTGTCTCAGTGTCTCAGTGTCCCAGTGTCTCAGTGTCTCAGTGTCCCAGTGTCTCAGTGTCTCAGTGTCCCAGTGTCTCAGTGTCTTAGTGTCCCAGTGTCCCAGTGTCTCAGTGACTCAGTGTCTCAGTGTCTCAGTGTCCCAGTGTCTCAGTGTCTCAGTGTCCCAGTGTCTCAGTGTCTCAGTGTCCCAGTGTCCCAGTGTCTCAGTGTCCCAGTGTTCCAGTGTCTCAGTGTCTCAGTATCTCAGTGTCCCAGTGTCTCAGTGTCTCAGTGTCTCAGTGTCCCAGTGTCTCAGTATCTTAGTGTCCCAGTGTCCCAGTGTCTCAGTGACTCAGTGTCTCAGTGTCTGAGTGTCCCAGTGTCTCAGTGTCTCAGTGTCCCAGTGTCTCAGTGTCTCAGTGTCCCAGTGTCTCAGTGTCCCAGTGTTTCATTGTCCCAGTGTCTCAGTGTCCCAGTGTCTCAGTGTCTCAGTGTCTCAGTGTCCCAGGGTCTCAGTGTCCCAGTGTCCCAGTGTCCCAGTGTCTCAGTGTCCCAGTGTCTCAGTGTCTCCTTGTTTCAGTGTCTCAGTGTCCCAATGTCTCAGTGTCCCAGTGTCTCAGTGTCCCACTGTCCCAGTGTCTCAGTGTCCCAGTGTCTCAATGTACCAGTGTCTCAGTGTCTCAGTGTCCCAGTGTCTCAGTGTCCCAGTGTCTCAGTGTCCCAGTGTCTCAGTGTCTCAGTGTCTCAGTATCCCAGTGTCTCAGTGTCTCAGTGTCTCATTGTTTCAGTGTCTCAATGTCCCAGTGTCTCAGTGTCTCAGTGTCCCAGTGTCCCAGTGTATCAGTGTCTCAATGTCTCAGTGTCTCAGTGTCCCAGTGTCTCAGTGTCTCCTTGTCTCAGTGCCTCAGTGTCTCAGTGTCCCAGTGTCTCAGTGTTTCAGTGTCTCAGTGTCCCAGTGTCCCTGTGGCCCTGTGTCTCAGTCTCTCAGATTCTCAGTGTCTCTGTGTCTCGGTGTCTCAGTGTCTCAGTGTCTCAGTGTCCTAGTGTCCCAGGGTCTCAGAGTCTTAGTGTCCCAGTGTCTCAGTGTCCCAGTTTCTCAGTGCCTCAGTGTCCCAGTGTCTCAGTGTCTCAGTGTCTCAGTGTCTCAGTGCGCAGTGTCTCAGTGTCCCAGTGTCTCAGTGTCTCAGTATCCCAGGGTCTCAGTGTCTCAGTGTCGCGTGTCCCAGTGTCCCAGTGTCTCAGTGTCTCAGTGTCCCAGCGTTTCAGTGTCCCAGTGTCTCAGTGTCTCAGTGTCCCAGTGTCTCAGTGTCCCAGTGTCTCAGTGTCTCAGTGTCCCAGTGTCTCAGTGTCTCAGTGTCCCAGTATCTCAGTGTCCCAGTGTCTCAGTGTCCCAGTTTCTCAGTGTCTCAGTGTCTCATTGTCCCAATGTCTCAGTGTGCAGTGTCTCAGTGTCCCAGTGTCCCAGTGTCTCAGTGTCTCAGTGTCTCAGAGTCTCAGTGTCTCAGTGTCCCAGTGTTTCAGTGTCTCAGTGTGTCAGTGTCCCAGTGTCTCAGTGTCTCGGTGTGCCAGTGTCCCAGTGTCTCAGTGTCCCAGTGTTCCAGTGTCTCAGTGTCCCAGTGTCTCAGTGTCTCAGTGTAAAAGTGTCCCAGTGTTTCAGTGTCCCAATGTCTCAGTGTCCCAGTGTCTCAGTGTATCAGTGTCCCAGTGTCTCAGTGTCTCAGTGTCTCAGTGTCCCAGTGTCCCAGTGTCTCAGTGTCTCAGTGTCCCAGTGTCTCAGTGTCTCAGTGTATCAGTGTCTCATTGTCTCAGTGTCTCAGTGTCCCAGTGTCTCAGTGTCCCAGTGTATCAGTGTCTCAGTGTCCCAGTGTCCCAGTGTCTCAGTGTCCCAGTGTCTTAGTGTCCCACTGTCCCAGTGTCTCAGTGTCCCAGTGTCTCAATGTACCAGTGTCTCAGTGTCCCAGTGTCTCAGTGTCTCAGTGTCCCAGTGTCTCAGTGTCCCAGTGTCTCAGTGTCTCAGTGTCCCAGTGTCTCAGTGTCTCATTGTTTCAGTGTCTCAATGTCCCAGTGTCTCAGTGTCTCAGTGTCCCAGTGTCCCAGAGTCTCAGTGTCTCAGTGTCCCAGTGTCTCAGTGTCTCAGTGTCCCAATGTCTCAGTGTCTCAGTGTCTCAGTGTCTCATTGTCTCAGTGTCTCAGTGTCTCAGTGTCCCAGTGTCTCAGTGTCTCATTGTCTCAGTGTCTCAGTGTCCCAGTGTCTCAGTGTCTCAGTGTCCCAGTGTCTCAGTGTCTCAGTGTCCCAGTGTCTCAGTGTCTCAGTGTCCCAGTGTCTCAGTGTCTCAGTGTCCGAGTGTACAGTGTCCCAGTGTCTCAGTGTCTCAGTGTTCCCGTGTCTCAGTGTCTCAGTGTCCCGGTGTCTCAGTGCCCCAGTGTCTCAGTAGTTCAGTGTCCCAGTGTCTCAGTGTCCCAGTGTCTCAGTGTCCCAGTGTCTCAGTGTCTCAGTGTGTCAGTGTCCCAGTGTCTCAGTGTCTCAGTGTGCCAGTGTCCCAGTGTCTCAGTGTCCCAGTGTTCCAGTGTCTCAGTGTCCCAGTGTCTCAGTGTCTCAGTGTAAAAGTGTCCCAGTGTTTCAGTGTCCCAATGTCTCAGTGTCCCAGTGTCTCAGTGTATCAGTGTCTTAGTGTCTCAGTGTCTCAGTGTCCCAGTGTCCCAGTGTCTCAGTGTCTCAGTGTCCCAGAGTCTCAGTGTCTCAGTGTATCAGTGTCTCATTGTCTCAGTGTCTCAGTGTCCCAGTGTCTCAGTGTCCCAGTGTATCAGTGTCTCAGTGTCCCAGTGTCCCAGTGTCTCAGTGTCCCAGTGTCTTAGTGTCCCACTGTCCCAGTGTCTCAGTGTCCCAGTGTCTCAATGTACCAGTGTCTCAGTGTCCCAGTGTCTCAGTGTCTCAGTGTCCCAGTGTCTCAGTGTCCCAGTGTCTCAGTGTCTCAGTGTCCCAGTGTCTCAGTGTCTCATTGTTTCAGTGTCTCAATGTCCCAGTGTCTCAGTGTCTCAGTGTCCCAGTGTCCCAGAGTCTCAGTGTCTCAGTGTCCCAGTGTCTCAGTGTCTCAGTGTCCCAGTGTCTCAGTGTCTCAGTGTCTCATTGTCTCAGTGTCTCAGTGTCTCAGTGTCCCAGTGTCTCAGTGTCTCATTGTCTCAGTGTCTCAGTGTCCCAGTGTCTCAGTGTCTCAGTGTCCCAGTGTCTCAGTGTCTCAGTGTCCCAGTGTCTCAGTGTCTCAGTGTCCCAGTGTCTCAGTGTCTCAGTGTCCGAGTGTACAGTGTCCCAGTGTCTCAGTGTCTCAGTGTTCCCGTGTCTCAGTGTCTCAGTGTCCCGGTGTCTCAGTGCCCCAGTGTCTCAGTAGTTCAGTGTCCCAGTGTCTCAGTGTCCCAGTGTCTCAGTGTCCCAGTGTCTCAGTGTCTCAGTGTCCCAGTGTCTCAGTGTCTCATTGTTTCAGTGTCTCAATGTCCCAGTGTCTCAGTGTCTCAGTTTCCCAGTGTCCCAGAGTCTCAGTGTCTCAGTGTCTCAGTGTCTCCTTGTCTCAGTGCCTCAGTGTCTCAGTGTCCCAGTGTCTCAGTGTTTCATTGTCTCAGTGTCTCAGTGTCCCTGTGGCCCTGTGTCTCAGTCTCTCAGTGTCTTAGTGTCTCAGTGGCCCAGTGTCTCAAGTGTCACAGTGTCTCAGTGTCTCAGTGTCCCAGTGTCCCAGTGTCTCAGTGTCTCAGTGTCCCAGTGTCTCAGTGTCTCAGTGTATCAGTGTCTCATTGTCTCAGTGTCTCAGTGTCCCAGTGTCTCAGTGTCCCAGTGTATCAGTGTCTCAGTGTCCCAGTGTCCCAGTGTCTCAGTGTCCCAGTGTCTTAGTGTCCCACTGTCCCAGTGTCTCAGTGTCCCAGTGTCTCAATGTACCAGTGTCTCAGTGTCCCAGTGTCTCAGTGTCTCAGTGTCCCAGTGTCTCAGTGTCCCAGTGTCTCAGTGTCTCAGTGTCCCAGTGTCTCAGTGTCTCATTGTTTCAGTGTCTCAATGTCCCAGTGTCTCAGTGTCTCAGTGTCCCAGTGTCCCAGAGTCTCAGTGTCTCAGTGTCCCAGTGTCTCAGTGTCTCAGTGTCCCAATGTCTCAGTGTCTCAGTGTCTCAGTGTCTCATTGTCTCAGTGTCTCAGTGTCTCAGTGTCCCAGTGTCTCAGTGTCTCATTGTCTCAGTGTCTCAGTGTCCCAGTGTCTCAGTGTCTCAGTGTCCCAGTGTCTCAGTGTCTCAGTGTCCCAGTGTCTCAGTGTCTCAGTGTCCCAGTGTCTCAGTGTCTCAGTGTCCGAGTGTACAGTGTCCCAGTGTCTCAGTGTCTCAGTGTTCCCGTGTCTCAGTGTCTCAGTGTCCCGGTGTCTCAGTGCCCCAGTGTCTCAGTAGTTCAGTGTCCCAGTGTCTCAGTGTCCCAGTGTCTCAGTGTCCCAGTGTCTCAGTGTCTCAGTGTGTCAGTGTCCCAGTGTCTCAGTGTCTCAGTGTGCCAGTGTCCCAGTGTCTCAGTGTCCCAGTGTTCCAGTGTCTCAGTGTCCCAGTGTCTCAGTGTCTCAGTGTAAAAGTGTCCCAGTGTTTCAGTGTCCCAATGTCTCAGTGTCCCAGTGTCTCAGTGTATCAGTGTCTTAGTGTCTCAGTGTCTCAGTGTCCCAGTGTCCCAGTGTCTCAGTGTCTCAGTGTCCCAGAGTCTCAGTGTCTCAGTGTATCAGTGTCTCATTGTCTCAGTGTCTCAGTGTCCCAGTGTCTCAGTGTCCCAGTGTATCAGTGTCTCAGTGTCCCAGTGTCCCAGTGTCTCAGTGTCCCAGTGTCTTAGTGTCCCACTGTCCCAGTGTCTCAGTGTCCCAGTGTCTCAATGTACCAGTGTCTCAGTGTCCCAGTGTCTCAGTGTCTCAGTGTCCCAGTGTCTCAGTGTCCCAGTGTCTCAGTGTCTCAGTGTCCCAGTGTCTCAGTGTCTCATTGTTTCAGTGTCTCAATGTCCCAGTGTCTCAGTGTCTCAGTGTCCCAGTGTCCCAGAGTCTCAGTGTCTCAGTGTCCCAGTGTCTCAGTGTCTCAGTGTCCCAGTGTCTCAGTGTCTCAGTGTCTCATTGTCTCAGTGTCTCAGTGTCTCAGTGTCCCAGTGTCTCAGTGTCTCATTGTCTCAGTGTCTCAGTGTCCCAGTGTCTCAGTGTCTCAGTGTCCCAGTGTCTCAGTGTCTCAGTGTCCCAGTGTCTCAGTGTCTCAGTGTCCCAGTGTCTCAGTGTCTCAGTGTCCGAGTGTACAGTGTCCCAGTGTCTCAGTGTCTCAGTGTTCCCGTGTCTCAGTGTCTCAGTGTCCCGGTGTCTCAGTGCCCCAGTGTCTCAGTAGTTCAGTGTCCCAGTGTCTCAGTGTCCCAGTGTCTCAGTGTCCCAGTGTCTCAGTGTCTCAGTGTCCCAGTGTCTCAGTGTCTCATTGTTTCAGTGTCTCAATGTCCCAGTGTCTCAGTGTCTCAGTTTCCCAGTGTCCCAGAGTCTCAGTGTCTCAGTGTCTCAGTGTCTCCTTGTCTCAGTGCCTCAGTGTCTCAGTGTCCCAGTGTCTCAGTGTTTCATTGTCTCAGTGTCTCAGTGTCCCTGTGGCCCTGTGTCTCAGTCTCTCAGTGTCTTAGTGTCTCAGTGGCCCAGTGTCTCAAGTGTCACAGTGTCTCAGTGTTTCAGTGTCCCAGTGTCTCAGTGTCTCAGTGTCCCAGTGTCTCAGTGTGTCTGAGACTCGGTGTCTCAGATTCTCAGTGTCTCTGTGTCTCGGTGTCTCAGTGTCTCAGTGTCTCAGTGTCCTAGTGTCCCAGTGTCTCAGAGTCTTAGTGTCCCAGTGTCTCAGGGTCCCAGTTTCTCAGTGCCTCAGTGTCCCAGTGTCTAAGTGTCTCAGTGTCTCAGTGTCTCAGTGTCCCAGTGTCTCAGTGCGCAGTGTCTCAGTGTCCCAGTATCTCAGTGTCCCAGTGTCTCAGTTTCCCAGTTTCTCAGTGTCTCAGTGTCTCATTGTCCCAATGTCTCAGTGTGCAGTGTCTCAGTGTCCCAGTGTCCCAGTGTCTCAGTGTCTCAGTGTCTCAGTGTCCCAGTGTCTTAGTGTCTCAGTGTGCCAGTGTCCCAGTGTCTCAGTGTCCCAGTGTTCCAGTGTCTCAGTGTCTCAGTATCTCAGTGTCCCAGTGTCTCAGTGTCTCAGTGTAAAAGTGTCCCAGTGTTTCAGTGTCCCAATGTCTCAGTGTCTCAGTGTATCAGTGTCCCAGTGTCTCAGTGTCTGAGTGTCTCAGTGTCCCAGTGTCCCAGTGTCTCAGTGTCTCAGTGTCCCAGTGTCTCAGTGTCTCAGTGTATCAGTGTCTCAGTGTCTCAGTGTCTCAGTGTCCCAGTGTCTCAGTGTCTCAGTGTCCCAGTGTCTCAGTGTCTCAGTGTCCCAGTGTCTCAGTGTCTTAGTGTCCCAGTGTCCCAGTGTCTCAGTGACTCAGTGTCTCAGTGTCTCAGTGTCCCAGTGTCTCAGTGTCTCAGTGTCCCAGTGTCTCAGTGTCTCAGTGTCCCAGTGTCCCAGTGTCTCAGTGTCCCAGTGTTCCAGTGTCTCAGTGTCTCAGTATCTCAGTGTCCCAGTGTCTCAGTGTCCCAGTGTCTCAGTGTCCCAGTGTCTCAGTGTCTCAGTGTCCCAGTGTCTCAGTGTCTCATTGTTTCAGTGTCTCAATGTCCCAGTGTCTCAGTGTCTCAGTTTCCCAGTGTCCCAGAGTCTCAGTGTCTCAGTGTCTCAGTGTCTCCTTGTCTCAGTGCCTCAGTGTCTCAGTGTCCCAGTGTCTCAGTGTTTCATTGTCTCAGTGTCTCAGTGTCCCTGTGGCCCTGTGTCTCAGTCTCTCAGTGTCTTAGTGTCTCAGTGGCCCAGTGTCTCAAGTGTCACAGTGTCTCAGTGTCTCAGTGTCCCAGTGTCCCAGTGTCTCAGTGTCTCAGTGTCCCAGTGTCTCAGTGTCTCAGTGTATCAGTGTCTCATTGTCTCAGTGTCTCAGTGTCCCAGTGTCTCAGTGTCCCAGTGTATCAGTGTCTCAGTGTCCCAGTGTCCCAGTGTCTCAGTGTCCCAGTGTCTTAGTGTCCCACTGTCCCAGTGTCTCAGTGTCCCAGTGTCTCAATGTACCAGTGTCTCAGTGTCCCAGTGTCTCAGTGTCTCAGTGTCCCAGTGTCTCAGTGTCCCAGTGTCTCAGTGTCTCAGTGTCCCAGTGTCTCAGTGTCTCATTGTTTCAGTGTCTCAATGTCCCAGTGTCTCAGTGTCTCAGTGTCCCAGTGTCCCAGAGTCTCAGTGTCTCAGTGTCCCAGTGTCTCAGTGTCTCAGTGTCCCAATGTCTCAGTGTCTCAGTGTCTCAGTGTCTCATTGTCTCAGTGTCTCAGTGTCTCAGTGTCCCAGTGTCTCAGTGTCTCATTGTCTCAGTGTCTCAGTGTCCCAGTGTCTCAGTGTCTCAGTGTCCCAGTGTCTCAGTGTCTCAGTGTCCCAGTGTCTCAGTGTCTCAGTGTCCCAGTGTCTCAGTGTCTCAGTGTCCGAGTGTACAGTGTCCCAGTGTCTCAGTGTCTCAGTGTTCCCGTGTCTCAGTGTCTCAGTGTCCCGGTGTCTCAGTGCCCCAGTGTCTCAGTAGTTCAGTGTCCCAGTGTCTCAGTGTCCCAGTGTCTCAGTGTCCCAGTGTCTCAGTGTCTCAGTGTGTCAGTGTCCCAGTGTCTCAGTGTCTCAGTGTGCCAGTGTCCCAGTGTCTCAGTGTCCCAGTGTTCCAGTGTCTCAGTGTCCCAGTGTCTCAGTGTCTCAGTGTAAAAGTGTCCCAGTGTTTCAGTGTCCCAATGTCTCAGTGTCCCAGTGTCTCAGTGTATCAGTGTCTTAGTGTCTCAGTGTCTCAGTGTCCCAGTGTCCCAGTGTCTCAGTGTCTCAGTGTCCCAGAGTCTCAGTGTCTCAGTGTATCAGTGTCTCATTGTCTCAGTGTCTCAGTGTCCCAGTGTCTCAGTGTCCCAGTGTATCAGTGTCTCAGTGTCCCAGTGTCCCAGTGTCTCAGTGTCCCAGTGTCTTAGTGACCCACTGTCCCAGTGTCTCAGTGTCCCAGTGTCTCAATGTACCAGTGTCTCAGTGTCCCAGTGTCTCAGTGTCTCAGTGTCCCAGTGTCTCAGTGTCCCAGTGTCTCAGTGTCTCAGTGTCCCAGTGTCTCAGTGTCTCATTGTTTCAGTGTCTCAATGTCCCAGTGTCTCAGTGTCTCAGTGTCCCAGTGTCCCAGAGTCTCAGTGTCTCAGTGTCCCAGTGTCTCAGTGTCTCAGTGTCCCAGTGTCTCAGTGTCTCAGTGTCTCATTGTCTCAGTGTCTCAGTGTCTCAGTGTCCCAGTGTCTCAGTGTCTCATTGTCTCAGTGTCTCAGTGTCCCAGTGTCTCAGTGTCTCAGTGTCCCAGTGTCTCAGTGTCTCAGTGTCCCAGTGTCTCAGTGTCTCAGTGTCCCAGTGTCTCAGTGTCTCAGTGTCCGAGTGTACAGTGTCCCAGTGTCTCAGTGTCTCAGTGTTCCCGTGTCTCAGTGTCTCAGTGTCCCGGTGTCTCAGTGCCCCAGTGTCTCAGTAGTTCAGTGTCCCAGTGTCTCAGTGTCCCAGTGTCTCAGTGTCCCAGTGTCTCAGTGTCTCAGTGTCCCAGTGTCTCAGTGTCTCATTGTTTCAGTGTCTCAATGTCCCAGTGTCTCAGTGTCTCAGTTTCCCAGTGTCCCAGAGTCTCAGTGTCTCAGTGTCTCAGTGTCTCCTTGTCTCAGTGCCTCAGTGTCTCAGTGTCCCAGTGTCTCAGTGTTTCATTGTCTCAGTGTCTCAGTGTCCCTGTGGCCCTGTGTCTCAGTCTCTCAGTGTCTTAGTGTCTCAGTGGCCCAGTGTCTCAAGTGTCACAGTGTCTCAGTGTTTCAGTGTCCCAGTGTCTCAGTGTCTCAGTGTCCCAGTGTCTCAGTGTGTCTGAGACTCGGTGTCTCAGATTCTCAGTGTCTCTGTGTCTCGGTGTCTCAGTGTCTCAGTGTCTCAGTGTCCTAGTGTCCCAGTGTCTCAGAGTCTTAGTGTCCCAGTGTCTCAGGGTCCCAGTTTCTCAGTGCCTCAGTGTCCCAGTGTCTAAGTGTCTCAGTGTCTCAGTGTCTCAGTGTCCCAGTGTCTCAGTGCGCAGTGTCTCAGTGTCCCAGTATCTCAGTGTCCCAGTGTCTCAGTTTCCCAGTTTCTCAGTGTCTCAGTGTCTCATTGTCCCAATGTCTCAGTGTGCAGTGTCTCAGTGTCCCAGTGTCCCAGTGTCTCAGTGTCTCAGTGTCTCAGTGTCCCAGTGTCTTAGTGTCTCAGTGTGCCAGTGTCCCAGTGTCTCAGTGTCCCAGTGTTCCAGTGTCTCAGTGTCTCAGTATCTCAGTGTCCCAGTGTCTCAGTGTCTCAGTGTAAAAGTGTCCCAGTGTTTCAGTGTCCCAATGTCTCAGTGTCTCAGTGTATCAGTGTCCCAGTGTCTCAGTGTCTGAGTGTCTCAGTGTCCCAGTGTCCCAGTGTCTCAGTGTCTCAGTGTCCCAGTGTCTCAGTGTCTCAGTGTATCAGTGTCTCAGTGTCTCAGTGTCTCAGTGTCCCAGTGTCTCAGTGTCTCAGTGTCCCAGTGTCTCAGTGTCTCAGTGTCCCAGTGTCTCAGTGTCTTAGTGTCCCAGTGTCCCAGTGTCTCAGTGACTCAGTGTCTCAGTGTCTCAGTGTCCCAGTGTCTCAGTGTCTCAGTGTCCCAGTGTCTCAGTGTCTCAGTGTCCCAGTGTCCCAGTGTCTCAGTGTCCCAGTGTTCCAGTGTCTCAGTGTCTCAGTATCTCAGTGTCCCAGTGTCTCAGTGTCTCAGTGTCTCAGTGTCCCAGTGTCTCAGTGTCTTAGTGTCCCAGTGTCCCAGTGTCTCAGTGACTCAGTGTCTCAGTGTCTGAGTGTCCCAGTGTCTCAGTGTCTCAGTGTCCCAGTGTCTCAGTGTCTCAGTGTCCCAGTGTCTCAGTGTCCCAGTGTTTCATTGTCCCAGTGTCTCAGTGTCCCAGTGTCTCAGTGTCTCAGTGTCTCAGTGTCCCAGGGTCTCAGTGTCCCAGTGTCCCAGTGTCCCAGTGTCTCAGTGTCCCAGTGTCTCAGTGTCTCCTTGTTTCAGTGTCTCAGTGTCCCAATGTCTCAGTGTCCCAGTGTCTCAGTGTCCCACTGTCCCAGTGTCCCAGTGTCTCAGTGTCCCAGTGTCTCAGTGTCTCAATGTACCAGTGTCTCAGTGTCTCAGTGTCCCAGTGTCTCAGTGTCCCAGTGTCTCAGTGTCTCAGTGTCTCAGTATCCCAGTGTCTCAGTGTCTCAGTGTCTCATTGTTTCAGTGTCTCAATGTCCCAGTGTCTCAGTGTCTCAGTGTCCCAGTGTCCCAGTGTATCAGTGTCTCAATGTCTCAGTGTCTCAGTGTCCCAGTGTCTCAGTGTCTCCTTGTCTCAGTGCCTCAGTGTCTCAGTGTCCCAGTGTCTCAGTGTTTCAGTGTCTCAGTGTCCCAGTGTCCCTGTGGCCCTGTGTCTCAGTCTCTCAGATTCTCAGTGTCTCTGTGTCTCGGTGTCTCAGTGTCTCAGTGTCTCAGTGTCCTAGTGTCCCAGGGTCTCAGAGTCTTAGTGTCCCAGTGTCTCAGTGTCCCAGTTTCTCAGTGCCTCAGTGTCCCAGTGTCTCAGTGTCTCAGTGTCTCAGTGTCTCAGTGTCCCAGTGTCTCAGTGCGCAGTGTCTCAGTGTCCCAGTGTCTCAGTGTCTCAGTGTCCCAGGGTCTCAGTGTCTCAGTGTCGCGTGTCCCAGTGTCCCAGTGTCTCAGTGTCTCAGTGTCCCAGCGTTTCAGTGTCCCAGTGTCTCAGTGTCTCAGTGTCCCAGTGTCTCAGTGTCCCAGTGTCTCAGTGTCTCAGTGTCCCAGTGTCTCAGTGTCTCAGTGTCCCAGTATCTCAGTGTCCCAGTGTCTCAGTGTCCCAGTTTCTCAGTGTCTCAGTGTCTCATTGTCCCAATGTCTCAGTGTGCAGTGTCTCAGTGTCCCAGTGTCCCAGTGTCTCAGTGTCTCAGTGTCTCAGAGTCTCAGTGTCTCAGTGTCCCAGTGTATCAGTGTCTCAGTATGTCAGTGTCCCAGTGTCTCAGTGTCTCAGTGTGCCAGTGTCCCAGTGTCTCAGTGTCCCAGTGTTCCAGTGTCTCAGTGTCCCAGTGTCTCAGTGTCTCAGTGTAAAAGTGTCCCAGTGTTTCAGTGTCCCAATGTCTCAGTGTCCCAGTGTCTCAGTGTATCAGTGTCCCAGTGTCTCAGTGTCTCAGTGTCTCAGTGTCCCAGTGTCCCAGTGTCTCAGTGTCTCAGTGTCCCAGTGTCTCAGTGTCTCAGTGTATCAGTGTCTCATTGTCTCAGTGTCTCAGTGTCCCAGTGTCTCAGTGTCCCAGTGTATCAGTGTCTCAGTGTCCCAGTGTCCCAGTGTCTCAGTGTCCCAGTGTCTTAGTGTCCCACTGTCCCAGTGTCTCAGTGTCCCAGTGTCTCAATGTACCAGTGTCTCAGTGTCCCAGTGTCTCAGTGTCTCAGTGTCCCAGTGTCTCAGTGTCCCAGTGTCTCAGTGTCTCAGTGTCCCAGTGTCTCAGTGTCTCATTGTTTCAGTGTCTCAATGTCCCAGTGTCTCAGTGTCTCAGTGTCCCAGTGTCCCAGAGTCTCAGTGTCTCAGTGTCCCAGTGTCTCAGTGTCTCAGTGTCCCAGTGTCTCAGTGTCTCAGTGTCTCAGTGTCTCAGTGTCTCAGTGTCTCAGTGTCCCAGTGTCTCAGTGTCTCATTGTCTCAGTGTCTCAGTGTCCCAGTGTCTCAGTGTCTCAGTGTCCCAGTGTCTCAGTGTCTCAGTGTCCCAGTGTCTCAGTGTCTCAGTGTCCCAGTGTCTCAGTGTCTCAGTGTCCGAGTGTACAGTGTCCCAGTGTCTCAGTGTCTCAGTGTTCCCGTGTCTCAGTGTCTCAGTGTCCCGGTGTCTCAGTGCCCCAGTGTCTCAGTAGTTCAGTGTCCCAGTGTCTCAGTGTCCCAGTGTCTCAGTGTCCCAGTGTCTCAGTGTCTCAGTGTGTCAGTGTCCCAGTGTCTCAGTGTCTCAGTGTGCCAGTGTCCCAGTGTCTCAGTGTCCCAGTGTTCCAGTGTCTCAGTGTCCCAGTGTCTCAGTGTCTCAGTGTAAAAGTGTCCCAGTGTTTCAGTGTCCCAATGTCTCAGTGTCCCAGTGTCTCAGTGTATCAGTGTCTCAGTGTCTCAGTGTCTCAGTGTCCCAGTGTCCCAGTGTCTCAGTGTCTCAGTGTCCCAGTGTCTCAGTGTCTCAGTGTATCAGTGTCTCATTGTCTCAGTGTCTCAGTGTCCCAGTGTCTCAGTGTCCCAGTGTATCAGTGTCTCAGTGTCCCAGTGTCCCAGTGTCTCAGTGTCCCAGTGTCTTAGTGTCCCACTGTCCCAGTGTCTCAGTGTCCCAGTGTCTCAATGTACCAGTGTCTCAGTGTCCCAGTGTCTCAGTGTCTCAGTGTCCCAGTGTCTTAGTGTCCCAGTGTCTCAGTGTCTCAGTGTCCCAGTGTCTCAGTGTCTCATTGTTTCAGTGTCTCAATGTCCCAGTGTCTCAGTGTCTCAGTGTCCCAGTGTCCCAGAGTCTCAGTGTCTCAGTGTCCCAGTGTCTCAGTGTCTCAGTGTCCCAGTGTCTCAGTGTCTCAGTGTCTCATTGTCTCAGTGTCTCAGTGTCTCAGTGTCCCAGTGTCTCAGTGTCTCATTGTCTCAGTGTCTCAGTGTCCCAGTGTCTCAGTGTCTCAGTGTCCCAGTGTCTCAGTGTCTCAGTGTCCCAGTGTCTCAGTGTCTCAGTGTCCCAGTGTCTCAGTGTCTCAGTGTCCGAGTGTACAGTGTCCCAGTGTCTCAGTGTCTCAGTGTTCCCGTGTCTCAGTATCTCAGTGTCCCGGTGTCTCAGTGCCCCAGTGTCTCAGTAGTTCAGTGTCCCAGTGTCTCAGTGTCCCAGTGTCTCAGTGTCCCAGTGTCTCAGTGTCTCAGTGTCCCAGTGTCTCAGTGTCTCATTGTTTCAGTGTCTCAATGTCCCAGTGTCTCAGTGTCTCAGTTTCCCAGTGTCCCAGAGTCTCAGTGTCTCAGTGTCTCAGTGTCTCCTTGTCTCAGTGCCTCAGTGTCTCAGTGTCCCAGTGTCTCAGTGTTTCATTGTCTCAGTGTCTCAGTGTCCCTGTGGCCCTGTGTCTCAGTCTCTCAGTGTCTTAGTGTCTCAGTGGCCCAGGGTCTCAAGTGTCACAGTGTCTCAGTGTTTCAGTGTCCCAGTGTCTCAGTGGTTCAGTGTCCCAGTGTCTCAGTGTCCCAGTGTCCCAGTGTCTCAGTGTCTCAGTGTCCCAGTGTCTCAGTGTGTCTGAGACTCGGTGTCTCAGATTCTCAGTGTCTCTGTGTCTCGGTGTCTCAGTGTCTCAGTGTCTCAGTGTCCTAGTGTCCCAGTGTCTCAGAGTCTTAGTGTCCCAGTGTCTCAGTGTCCCAGTTTCTCAGTGCCTCAGTGTCCCAGTGTCTAAGTGTCTCAGTGTCTCAGTGTCTCAGTGTCCCAGTGTCTCAGTGCGCAGTGTCTCAGTGTCCCAGTATCTCAGTGTCCCAGTGTCTCAGTTTCCCAGTTTCTCAGTGTCTCAGTGTCTCATTGTCCCAATGTCTCAGTGTGCAGTGTCTCAGTGTCCCAGTGTCCCAGTGTCTCAGTGTCTCAGTGTCTCAGTGTCCCAGTGTCTCAGTGTCTCAGTGTGCCAGTGTCCCAGTGTCTCAGTGTCCCAGTGTTCCAGTGTCTCAGTGTCTCAGTATCTCAGTGTCCCAGTGTCTCAGTGTCTCAGTGTAAAAGTGTCCCAGTGTTTCAGTGTCCCAATGTCTCAGTGTCTCAGTGTATCAGTGTCCCAGTGTCTCAGTGTCTGAGTGTCTCAGTGTCCCAGTGTCCCAGTGTCTCAGTGTCTCAGTGTCCCAGTGTCTCAGTGTCTCAGTGTATCAGTGTCTCAGTGTCTCAGTGTCTCAGTGTCCCAGTGTCTCAGTGTCCCAGTGTATCAGTGTCTCAGTGTCCCAGTGTCCCAGTGTCTCAGTGTCCCAGTGTCTTAGTGTCCCACTGTCCCAGTGTCTCAGTGTCCCAGTGTCTCAATGTACCAGTGTCTCAGTGTCCCAGTGTCTCAGTGTCTCAGTGTCCCAGTGTCTCAGTGTCCCAGTGTCTCAGTGTCTCAGTGTCCCAGTGTCTCAGTGTCTCATTGTTTCAGTGTCTCAATGTCCCAGTGTCTCAGTGTCTCAGTGTCCCAGTGTCCCAGAGTCTCAGTGTCTCAGTGTCCCAGTGTCTCAGTGTCTCAGTGTCCCAGTGTCTCAGTGTCTCAGTGTCTCATTGTCTCAGTGTCTCAGTGTCTCATTGTCCCAGTGTCTCAGTGTCTCATTGTCTCTGTGTCTCAGTGTCCCAGTGTCTCAGTGTCTCAGTGTCCCAGTGTCTCAGTGTCTCAGTGTCCCAGTGTCTCAGTGTCTTAGTGTCCCAGTGTCCCAGTGTCTCAGTGACTCAGTGTCTCAGTGTCTCAGTGTCTCAGTGTCCCAGTGTCTCAGTGTCTCAGTGTCCCAGTGTCTCAGTGTCTCAGTGTCCCAGTGTCCCAGTGTCTCAGTGTCCCAGTGTTCCAGTGTCTCAGTGTCTCAGTATCTCAGTGTCCCAGTGTCTCAGTGTCTCAGTGTCTCAGTGTCCCAGTGTCTCAGTGTCTTAGTGTCCCAGTGTCCCAGTGTCTCAGTGACTCAGTGTCTCAGTGTCTGAGTGTCCCAGTGTCTCAGTGTCTCAGTGTCCCAGTGTCTCAGTGTCTCAGTGTCCCAGTGTCTCAGTGTCCCAGTGTCTCATTGTTCCAGTGTCTCAGTGTCCCAGTGTCTCAGTGTCTCAGTGTCTCAGTGTCCCAGGGTCTCAGTGTCCCAGTGTCCCAGTGTCCCAGTGTCTCAGTGTCCCAGTGTCTCAGTGTCTCCTTGTTTCAGTATCTCAGTGTCCCAATGTCTCAGTGTCCCAGTGTCTCAGTGTCCCACTGTCCCAGTGTCTCAGTGTCCCAGTGTCTCAATGTACCAGTGTCTCAGTGTCTCGGTGTCCCAGTGTCTCAGTGTCCCAGTGTCTCAGTGCCCCAGTGTCTCAGTGTCTCAGTGTCTCAGTGTCTCAGTGTCTCAGTGTCTCATTGTTTCAGTGTCTCAATGTCCCAGTGTCTCAGTGTCTCAGTGTCCCAGTGTCCCAGTGTATCAGTGTCTCAATGTCTCAGTGTCTCAGTGTCCCAGTGTCTCAGTGTCCCAGTGTCTCAGTGTCTCAGTGTCCCAGTGTCTCAGTGTCTCATTGTTTCAGTGTCTCAATGTCCCAGTGTCTCAGTGTCTCAGTGTCCCAGTGTCCCAGAGTCTCAGTGTCTCAGTGTCCCAGTGTCTCAGTGTCTCAGTGTCCCAGTGTCTCAGTGTCTCAGTGTCTCATTGTCTCAGTGTCTCAGTGTCTCAGTGTCCCAGTGTCTCAGTGTCTCATTGTCTCAGTGTCTCAGTGTCCCAGTGTCTCAGTGTCTCAGTGTCCCAGTGTCTCAGTGTCTCAGTGTCCCAGTGTCTCAGTGTCTCAGTGTCCCAGTGTCTCAGTGTCTCAGTGTCCGAGTGTACAGTGTCCCAGTGTCTCAGTGTCTCAGTGTTCCCGTGTCTCAGTGTCTCAGTGTCCCGGTGTCTCAGTGCCCCAGTGTCTCAGTAGTTCAGTGTCCCAGTGTCTCAGTGTCCCAGTGTCCCAGTGTCTCAGTGTCTCAGTGTCCCAGTGTCTCAGTGTCCTAGTGTCTCAGTGTCTCAGTGTCCCAGTGTCTCAGTGTCTCAGTGTCTCAGTGTCCCTGTGGCCCTGTGTCTCAGTATCTCAGTGTCTTAGTGTCCCAGTGTCTCAGTGTCTTAGTGTCCCAGTGTCTCAGTGTCTCAGTGTCCCAGTGCCTCAGTGTCTCAGTGCCCCAGTGTCTCAGTGTCTCAGTGTCCCAGTGTCTCAGTGTCACAGTGTCTCAGTGTCTCAGTGTCCCAGGGTCTCAGTGTCTCAGTGTCGCGTGTCCCAGTGTCCCAGTGTCTCAGTGTCTCAGTGTCCCAGCGTCTCAGTGTCCCAGTGTCTCAGTGTCTCAGTGTCCCAGTGTCTCAGTGTTCCAGTGTCTCAGTGTCTCAGTGTCTCAGTGTCCCATTGTCTCAGTGTCTCAGTGTCCCAGTGTCTCAGTGTCCCAGTGTCCCAGTATCTCAGTGTCCCAGTGTCTCAGTGTCCCAGTTTCTCAGTGTCTCAGTGTCTCATTGTCCCAATGTCTCAGTGTGCAGTGTCTCAGTGTCCCAGTGTCCCAGTGTCTCAGTGTCTCAGTGTCCCAGTGTCTCAGTGTCTCAGTGTCCCAGTGTCCCAGTGTCTCAGTGTCCCAGTGTTCCAGTGTCTCAGTGTCTCAGTATCTCAGTGTCCCAGTGTCTCAGTGTCTCAGTGTCTCAGTGTCCCAGTGTCTCAGTGTCTCAGTGTCCCAGGGTCTCAGTGTCTCAGTGTCCCAGTGTCTCAGTGTCCCAGTGTCTCATTGTCCCAGTGTCTCAGTGTCCCAGTGTCTCAGTGTCTCAGTGTCCCAGGGTCTCAGTGTCCCAGTGTCCCAGTGTCTCAGTGTCCCAGTGTCTCAGTGTCTCCTTGTTTCAGTGTCTCAGTGTCTCAGTGTCCCAATGTCTCAGTGTCCCAGTGTCTCAGTGTCCCACTGTCCCAGTGTCTCAGTGTCCCAGTGTCTCAATGTACCAGTGTCTCAGTGTCCCAGTGTCTCAGTGTCCCAGTGTCTCAGTGTCCCAGTGTCTCAGTGTCTCAGTGTCTCAGTGTCCCAGTGTCTCAGTGTCTCAGTGTCTCATTGTTTCAGTGTCTCAATGTCCCAGTGTCTCAGTGTATCAGTGTCTCAGTGTCTCATTGTTTCAGTGTCTCAGTGTCCCAGTGTCCCAGTGTATCAGTGTCTCAGTGTCTCAGTGTCTCAGTGTCCCAGTGTCTCAGTGTCTCCTTGTCTCAGTGTCTCAGTGTCTCAGTGTCCCAGTGTCCAAGGTGTTTCATTGTCTCAGTGTCCCTGTGGCCCTGTGTCTCAGTCTCTCAGTGTCTTAGTGTCTCAGTGTCCCAGTGTCTCAGTGTCCCAGTGTCTCAGTGTCTCAGTGTCCCAGTGTCCCAGAGTCTCAGTGTCTCAGTGTCCCAGTGTCTCAGTGTCTCAGTGTCCCAGTGTCTCAGTGTCTCAGTGTCTCATTGTCTCAGTGTCTCAGTGTCTCAGTGTCCCAGTGTCTCAGTGTCTCAGTGTCTCAGTGTCCCAGTGTCTCAGTGTCTCAGTGTCCCAGTGTCTCAGTGTCTCAGTGTCCCAGTGTCTCAGTGTCTCAGTGTCCCAGTGTCTCAGTGTCTCAGTGTCTCAGTGTCCGAGTGTACAGTGTCCCAGTGTCTCAGTGTCTCAGTGTCCCGGTGTCTCAGTGCCCCAGTGTCTCAGTGTCTCAGTGTCTCAGTGTCCTAGTGTCTCAGTGTCTCAGTGTCTCAGAGTCCCTGTGTCTCAGTGTCTTAGTGTCCCAGTGTCTCAGTGCCTCGGTGTCCCAGTGCCTCAGTGTCCCAGTGTCCCAGTGTCTCAGTGTCTCAGGGTCCCAGTGTCTCAGTGTCCCAGTGTCTCAGTGTCTCAGGGTCCCAGTGTCTCAGTGTCCCAGTGTCTCAGTGTCTCAGTGTCCCAGTGTCTCAGTAGTTCAGTGTCCCAGGGTCTCAGTGTCCCAGTGTCCCAGTGTCTCAGTGTCTCAGTGTCCCAGTGTCTCAGTTTCCTAGTGTCTCAGTGTCTCAATGTCCCAGTGTCTCAGTGTCTCAGTGTCTCAGTGTTCCTGTGGCCCTGTGTCTCAGTCTCTCAGTGTCTTAGTGTCCCAGTGACTCAGTGTCTTAGTGTCCCAGTGTCTCAGTGTCTCAGTGTCCCAGTGTCTCAGTGTGTCAGTGCCCCAGTGTCTCAGTGTCTCAGTGTCCCAGTGTCTCAGTGTCTCAGTGTCCCAGTGTCTCAGTGTCCCCGTGTCTCAGTGTCTCGGTGTCCCAGTGTCTCAGTGTCCCACTGTCCCAGTGTCTCAGTGTCTCAGTGTCCCAGTGTCTCAGTATCTCAGGGTCCCAGTGTCTCAGTGTCCCAGTGTCTCAGTGTCTCAGTGTCCCAGTGTCTCAGTAGTTCAGTGTCCCAGTGTCTCAGTGTCCCAGTGTCCCAGTGTCTCAGTGTCTCAGTGTCGCAGTGTCTCAGTGTCTTAGTGTCTCAGTGTCTCAGTGTCCCAGCGTCTCAGTGTCTCGGTGTCTCAGTGTCCCTGTGGCCCTGTGTCTCAGTCTCTCAGTGTCTTAGTGTCCCAGTGTCTCAGTGTCTTAGTGTCCCAGTGTCTCAGTGTCTCAGTGTCCCAGTGTCTCAGTGTCCCAGTGTCTCAGTGTCTTAGTGTCCCAGTGTCTCAGTGTCTCAGTGTCCCAGTGTCTCAGTGTCTCAGTGCCCCAGTGTCTCAGTGTCTCAGTGTCCCAGTGTCTCAGTGTCTCAGTGTCCCAGGGTCTCAGTGTCTCAGTGTCGCGTGTCCCAGTGTCCCAGTGTCTCAGTGTCTCAGTGTCCCAGCGTCTCAGTGTCCCAGTGTCTCAGTGTCTCAGTGTCCCAGTGTCTCAGTGTTCCAGTGTCTCAGTGTCTCAGTGTCTCAGTGTCCCATTGTCTCAGTGTCTCAGTGTCCCAGTGTCTCAGTGTCCCAGTGTCCCAGTATCTCAGTGTCCCAGTGTCTCAGTGTCCCTGTTTCTCAGTGTCTCAGTGTCTCATTGTCCCAATGTCTCAGTGTGCAGTGTCCCAGTGTCCCAGTGTCTCAGTGTCTCAGTGTCCCAGTGTCTCAGTGTCTCAGTGTCCCAGTGTCCCAGTGTCTCAGTGTCCCAGTGTTCCAGTGTCTCAGTGTCTCAGTATCTCAGTGTCCCAGTGTCTCAGTGTCTCAGTGTCTCAGTGTCTTAGTGTCCCAGTGTCCCAGTGTCTCAGTGACTCAGTGTCTCAGTGTCTCAGTGTCCCAGTGTCTCAGTGTCTCAGTGTCCCAAGGTCTCAGTGTCTCAGTGTCCCAGTGTCTCAGTGTCCCAGTGTCTCATTGTCCCAGTGTCTCAGTGTCCCAGTGTCTCAGTGTCTCAGTGTCCCAGGGTCTCAGTGTCCCAGTGTCCCAGTGTCCCAGTGTCTCAGTGTCCCAGTGTCTCAGTGTCTCCTTGTTTCAGTGTCTCAGTGTCTCAGTGTCCCAATGTCTCAGTGTCCCAGTGTCTCAGTGTCCCACTGTCCCAGTGTCTCAGTGTCCCAGTGTCTCAATGTCTCAGTGTCCCAGTGTCTCAGTGTCCCAGTGTCTCAGTGTCCCAGTGTCTCAGTGTCTCAGTGTCTCAGTGTCCCAGTGTCTCAGTGTCTCAGTGTCTCATTGTTTCAGTGTCTCAATGTCCCAGTGTCTCAGTGTCTCAGTGTCCCAGTGTCCCAGTGTATCAGTGTCTCAGTGTCTCAGTGTCTCAGTGTCCCAGTGTCTCAGTGTCTCCTTGTCTCAGTGTCTCAGTGTCTCAGTGTCCCAGTGTCTCAGTGTTTCATTGTCTCAGTGTCTCAGTGTCCCTGTGGCCCTGTGTCTCAGTCTCTCAGTGTCTTAGTGTCTCAGTGTCCCAGTGTCTCAGTGTCCCAGTGTCTCAGTGTCTCAGTGTCCCAGTGTCTCAGTGGTTCAGTGTCCCAGTATCTCAGTGTCCCAGTGTCCCAGTGTCTCAGTGTCTCAGTGTCCCAGTGTCTCAGTGTGTCTGAGACTCGGTGTCTCAGATTCTCAGTGTCTCTGTGTCTCGGTGTCTCAGTGTCTCAGTGTCCCAGTGTCCCAGTATCTCAGTGTCCCAGTGTCTCAGTGTCCCAGTTTCTCAGTGTCTCAGTGTCTCATTGTCCCAATGTCTCAGTGTGCAGTGTCTCAGTGTCCCAGTGTCCCAGTGTCTCAGTGTCTCAGTGTCCCAGTGTCTCAGTGTCTCAGTGTCCCAGTGTCCCAGTGTCTCAGTGTCCCAGTGTTCCAGTGTCTCAGTGTCTCAGTATCTCAGTGTCCCAGTGTCTCAGTGTCTCAGTGTCTCAGTGTCTTAGTGTCCCAGTGTCCCAGTGTCTCAGTGACTCAGTGTCTCAGTGTCTCAGTGTCCCAGTGTCTCAGTGTCTCAGTGTCCCAGGGTCTCAGTGTCTCAGTGTCCCAGTGTCTCAGTGTCCCAGTGTCTCATTGTCCCAGTGTCTCAGTGTCCCAGTGTCTCAGTGTCTCAGTGTCTCAGTGTCCCAGGGTCTCAGTGTCCCAGTGTCCCAGTGTCCCAGTGTCTCAGTGTCCCAGTGTCGCAGTGTCTCCTTGTTTCAGTGTCTCAGTGTCTCAGTGTCCCAATGTCTCAGTGTCCCAGTGTCTCAGTGTCCCACTTTCCCAGTGTCTCAGTGTCCCAGTGTCTCAATGTCTCAGTGTCCCAGTGTCTCAGTGTCCCAGTGTCTCAGTGTCCCAGTGTCTCAGTGTCTCAGTGTCTCAGTGTCCCAGTGTCTCAGTGTCTCAGTGTCTCATTGTTTCAGTGTCTCAATGTCCCAGTGTCTCAGTGTCTCAGTGTCCCAGTGTCCCAGTGTATCAGTGTCTCAGTGTCTCAGTGTCTCAGTGTCCCAGTGTCTCAGTGTCTCCTTGTCTCAGTGTCTCAGTGTCTCAGTGTCCCAGTGTCTCAGTGTTTAATTGTCTCAGTGTTTCAGTGTCCCTGTGGCCCTGTGTCTCAGTCTCTCAGTGTCTCAGTGTCTCAGTGTCCCAGTGTCTCAGTGTCTCAGTGTCCCAGTGTCCCAGTGTCTCAGTGTCCCAGTGTTCCAGTGTCTCAGTGTCTCAGTATCTCAGTGTCCCAGTGTCTCAGTGTCTCAGTGTCTCAGTGTCCCAGTGTCTCAGTGTCTCAGTGTCCCAGGGTCTCAGTGTCTCAGTGTCCCAGTGTCTCAGTGTCCCAGTGTCTCATTGTCCCAGTGTCTCAGTGTCCCAGTGTCTCAGTGTCTCAGTGTCCCAGGGTCTCAGTGTCCCAGTGTCTCAGTGTCCCAGTGTCTCAGTGTCCCAGTGTCTCAGTGTCTCAGTGTCTCAGTGTCCCAGTGTCTCAGTGTCTCAGTGTCTCATTGTTTCAGTGTCTCAATGTCCCAGTGTCTCAGTGTATCAGTGTCTCAGTGTCTCATTGTTTCAGTGTCTCAGTGTCCCAGTGTCCCAGTGTATCAGTGTCTCAGTGTCTCAGTGTCTCAGTGTCCCAGTGTCTCAGTGTCTCCTTGTCTCAGTGTCTCAGTGTCTCAGTGTCCCAGTGTCTCAGTGTTTCATTGTCTCAGTGTCCCTGTGGCCCTGTGTCTCAGTCTCTCAGTGTCTTAGTGTCTCAGTGTCCCAGTGTCTCAGTGTCCCAGTGTCTCAGTGTCTCAGTGTCCCAGTGTCCCAGAGTCTCAGTGTCTCAGTGTCCCAGTGTCTCAGTGTCTCAGTGTCCCAGTGTCTCAGTGTCTCAGTGTCTCATTGTCTCAGTGTCTCAGTGTCTCAGTGTCCCAGTGTCTCAGTGTCTCAGTGTCTCAGTGTCCCAGTGTCTCAGTGTCTCAGTGTCCCAGTGTCTCAGTGTCTCAGTGTCCCAGTGTCTCAGTGTCTCAGTGTCCCAGTGTCTCAGTGTCTCAGTGTCTCAGTGTCCGAGTGTACAGTGTCCCAGTGTCTCAGTGTCTCAGTGTCCCAGTGTCTCAGTGCCCCAGTGTCTCAGTGTCTCAGTGTCTCAGTGTCCTAGTGTCTCAGTGTCTCAGTGTCTCAGAGTCCCTGTGTCTCAGTGTCTTAGTGTCCCAGTGTCTCAGTGCCTCGGTGTCCCAGTGCCTCAGTGTCCCAGTGTCCCAGTGTCTCAGTGTCTCAGTGTCCCAGTGTCTCAGTGTCTCAGGGTCCCAGTGTCTCAGTGTCCCAGTGTCTCAGTGTCTCAGTGTCCCAGTGTCTCAGTAGTTCAGTGTCCCAGTGTCTCAGTGTCCCAGTGTCCCAGTGTCTCAGTGTCTCAGTGTCCCAGTGTCTCAGTGTCCTAGTGTCTCAGTGTCTCAGTGTCCCAGTGTCTCAGTGTCTCAGTGTCTCAGTGTTCCTGTGGCCCTGTGTCTCAGTCTCTCAGTGTCTTAGTGTCCCAGTGACTCAGTGTCTTAGTGTCCCAGTGTCTCAGTGTCTCAGTGTCCCAGTGTCTCAGTGTGTCAGTGCCCCAGTGTCTCAGTGTCTCAGTGTCCCAGTGTCTCAGTGTCTCAGTGTCTCAGTGTCCCAGTGTCTCAGTGTCCCCGTGTCTCAGTGTCTCGGTGTCCCAGTGTCTCAGTGTCCCACTGTCCCAGTGTCTCAGTGTCTCAGTGTCCCAGTGTCTCAGTATCTCAGGGTCCCAGTGTCTCAGTGTCCCAGTGTCTCAGTGTCTCAGTGTCCCAGTGTCTCAGTAGTTCAGTGTCCCAGTGTCTCAGTGTCCCAGTGTCCCAGTGTCTCAGTGTCTCAGTGTCGCAGTGTCTCAGTGTCCTAGTGTCTCAGTGTCTCAGTGTCCCAGTGTCTCAGTGTCTCGGTGTCTCAGTGTCCCTGTGGCCCTGTGTCTCAGTCTCTCAGTGTCTTAGTGTCCCAGTGTCTCAGTGTCTTAGTGTCCCAGTGTCTCAGTGTCTCAGTGTCCCAGTGTCTCAGTGTCCCAGTGTCTCAGTGTCTTAGTGTCCCAGTGTCTCAGTGTCTCAGTGTCCCAGTGTCTCAGTGTCTCAGTGCCCCAGTGTCTCAGTGTCTCAGTGTCCCAGTGTCTCAGTGTCTCAGTGTCCCAGGGTCTCAGTGTCTCAGTGTCGCGTGTCCCAGTGTCCCAGGGTCTCAGTGTCTCAGTGTCGCAGCGTCTCAGTGTCCCAGTGTCTCAGTGTCTCAGTGTCCCAGTGTCTCAGTGTTCCAGTGTCTCAGTGTCTCAGTGTCTCAGTGTCCCATTGTCTCAGTGTCTCAGTGTCCCAGTGTCTCAGTGTCCCAGTGTCCCAGTATCTCAGTGTCCCAGTGTCTCAGTGTCCCAGTTTCTCAGTGTCTCAGTGTCTCATTGTCCCAATGTCTCAGTGTGCAGTGTCCCAGTGTCCCAGTGTCTCAGTGTCTCAGTGTCCCAGTGTCTCAGTGTCTCAGTGTCCCAGTGTCCCAGTGTCTCAGTGTCCCAGTGTTCCAGTGTTTCAGTGTCTCAGTATCTCAGTGTCCCAGTGTCTCAGTGTCTCAGTGTCTCAGTGTCTTAGTGTCCCAGTGTCCCAGTGTCTCAGTGACTCAGTGTCTCAGTGTCTCAGTGTCCCAGTGTCTCAGTGTCTCAGTGTCCCAGGGTCTCAGTGTCTCAGTGTCCCAGTGTCTCAGTGTCCCAGTGTCTCATTGTCCCAGTGTCTCAGTATCCCAGTGTCTCAGTGTCTCAGTGTCTCAGTGTCCCAGGGTCTCAGTGTCCCAGTGTCCCAGTGTCCCAGTGTCTCAGTGTCCCAGTGTCTCAGTGTCTCCTTGTTTCAGTGTCTCAGTGTCTCAGTGTCCCAATGTCTGTGTCCCAGTGTCTCAGTGTCCCACTGTCCCAGTGTCTCAGTGTCCCTGTGTCTCAATGTCTCAGTGTCCCAGTGTCTCAGTGTCCCAGTGTCTCAGTGTCCCAGTGTCTCAGTGTCTCAGTGTCTCAGTGTCCCAGTGTCTCAGTGTCTCAGTGTCTCATTGTTTCAGTGTCTCAATGTCCCAGTGTCTCAGTGTCTCAGTGTCCCAGTGTCCCAGTGTCTCAGTGTCTCAGTGTCTCAGTGTCCCAGTGTCTCAGTGTCTCCTTGTCTCAGTGTCTCAGTGTCTCAGTGTCCCAGTGTCTCAGTGTTTCATTGTCTCAGTGTCTCAGTGTCCCTGTGGCCCTGTGTCTCAGTCTCTCAGTGTCTTAGTGTCTCAGTGTCCCAGTGTCTCAGTGTCCCAGTGTCTCAGTGTCTCAGTGTCCCAGTGTCTCAGTGGTTCAGTGTCCCAGTATCTCAGTGTCCCAGTGTCCCAGTGTCTCAGTGTCTCAGTGTCCCAGTGTCTCAGTGTGTCTGAGACTCGGTGTCTCAGATTCTCAGTGTCTCTGTGTCTCGGTGTCTCAGTGTCTCAGTGTCCCAGTGTCCCAGTATCTCAGTGTCCCAGTGTCTCAGTGTCCCAGTTTCTCAGTGTCTCAGTGTCTCATTGTCCCAATGTCTCAGTGTGCAGTGTCTCAGTGTCCCAGTGTCCCAGTGTCTCAGTGTCTCAGTGTCCCAGTGTCTCAGTGTCTCAGTGTCCCAGTGTCCCAGTGTCTCAGTGTCCCAGTGTTCCAGTGTCTCAGTGTCTCAGTATCTCAGTGTCCCAGTGTCTCAGTGTCTCAGTGTCTCAGTGTCTTAGTGTCCCAGTGTCCCAGTGTCTCAGTGACTCAGTGTCTCAGTGTCTCAGTGTCCCAGTGTCTCAGTGTCTCAGTGTCCCAGGGTCTCAGTGTCTCAGTGTCCCAGTGTCTCAGTGTCCCAGTGTCTCATTGTCCCAGTGTCTCAGTGTCCCAGTGTCTCAGTGTCTCAGTGTCTCAGTGTCCCAGGGTCTCAGTGTCCCAGTGTCCCAGTGTCCCAGTGTCTCAGTGTCCCAGTGTCTCAGTGTCTCCTTGTTTCAGTGTCTCAGTGTCTCAGTGTCCCAATGTCTCAGTGTCCCAGTGTCTCAGTGTCCCACTTTCCCAGTGTCTCAGTGTCCCAGTGTCTCAATGTCTCAGTGTCCCAGTGTCTCAGTGTCCCAGTGTCTCAGTGTCCCAGTGTCTCAGTGTCTCAGTGTCTCAGTGTCTCAGTGTCCCTGTGGCCCTGTGTCTCAGTCTCTCAGTGTCTTAGTGTCTCAGTGTCCCAGTGTCTCAGTGTCCCAGTGTCTCAGTGTCTCAGTGTCCCAGTGTCTCAGTGGTTCAGTGTCCCAGTATCTCAGTGTCCCAGTGTCCCAGTGTCTCAGTGTCTCAGTGTCCCAGTGTCTCAGTGTGTCTGAGACTCGGTGTCTCAGATTCTCAGTGTCTCTGTGTCTCGGTGTCTCAGTGTCTCAGTGTCTCAGTGTCCCAGTGTCTCAGTTTCTCAGTGTCTCAGTGTCCCTGTGGCCCTGTGTCTCAGTCTCTCAGTGTCTTAGTGTCCCAGTGTCTCAGAGTCTTAGTGTCCCAGTGTCTCAGTGTCTCAGTGTCCCATTTTCTCAGTGTCTCAGTGTCTCAGTGTCCCAGTGTCTCAGTGCGCAGTGTCTCAGTGTCCCAGTGTCTCAGTGTCTCAGTGTCCCAGGGTCTCAGTGTCTCAGTGTCGCGTGTCCCAGTGTCCCAGTGTCTCAGTGTCTCAGTGTCCCAGCGTCTCAGTGTCCCAGTATCTCAGTGTCTCAGTGTCCCAGTGTCTCAGTGTCCCAGTGTCTCAGTGTCTCAGTGTCCCAGTGTCTCAGTGTCTCAGTGTCCCAGTGTCTCAGTGTCTCAGTGTCTCAGTGTCCCAGTGTCTCAGTGTCCCAGTGTCCCAGTATCTCAGTGTCCCAGTGTCTCAGTGTCCCAGTTTCTCAGTGTCTCAGTGTCTCATTGTCCCAATGTCTCAGTGTGCAGTGTCTCAGTGTCCCAGTGTCCCAGTGTTTCAGTGTCCCAGTGTATCAGTGTCTCAGTGTCTCAGTGTCCCAGTGTCTCGGTGTCTCAGTGTCCCAGTGTCCCAGTGTCTCAGTGTCCCAGTGTTCCAGTGTCTCAGTGTCTCAGTATCTCAGTGTCCCAGTGTCTCAGTGTCTCAGTGTCTCAGTGTCCCAGTGTCTCAGAGTCTTAGTGTCCCAGTGTCCCAGTGTCTCAGTGACTCAGTGTCTCAGTGTCTCAGTGTCCCAGTGTCTCAGTGTCTCAGTGTCCCAGGGTCTCAGTGTCTCAGTGTCCCAGTGTCTCAGTGTCCCAGTGTCTCATTGTCCCAGCGTCTCAGTGTCCCAGTGTCTCAGTGTCTCAGTGTCTCAGTGTCCCAGGGTCTCAGTGTCCCAGTGTCCCAGTGTCTCAGTGTCCCAGTGTCTCAGTGTCTCCTTGTCTCAGTGTCTCAGTGTCTCAGTGTCCCAATGTCTCAGTGTCCCAGTGTCTCAGTGTCCGACTGCCCCAGTGTCTCAGTGTCCCAGTGTCTCAATGTCTCAGTGTCCCAGTGTCTCAGTGTCCCAGTGTCTCAGTGTCCCAGTGTCTCAGTGTCTCAGTGTCTCAGTGTCCCAGTGTCTCAGTGTCTCAGTGTCTCATTGTTTCAGTGTCTCAATGTCCCAGTGTCTCAGTGTCTCAGTGTCTCAGTGTCTCAGTGTCCGAGTGTACAGTGTCTCAGTGTCTCAGTGTCTCAGTGTCTCAGTGTCTCAGTGTCCCAGTGTCTCAGTGTCCCAGTGTCTCAGTGCCCCAGGGTCTCAGTGTCTCAGTGTCTCAGTGTCCCAGTGTCCCAGTGTCTCAGTGTCTCAGTGTCTCAGTGTCCCAGTGTCTCAGTGTCTCAGTGTCCCAGTGTCTCAGTGTATCAGTGTCTCAGTGTCTCAGTGTCCCAGTGTCTCAGTGTCCCAGTTTCTCAGTGTCTCAGTGTCTCATTGTCCCAATGTCTCAGTGTGCAGTGTCTCAGTGTCCCAGTGTCCCAGTGTCTCAGTGTCCCAGTGTATCAGTGTCTCAGTGTCTCAGTGTCCCAGTGTCTCAGTGTCTCAGTGTCCCAGTGTCCCAGTGTCTCAGTGTCCCAGTGTTCCAGTGTCTCAGTGTCTCAGTATCTCAGTGTCCCAGTGTCTCAGTGTCTCAGTGTCTCAGTGTCCCAGTGTCTCAGAGTCTTAGTGTCCCAGTGTCCCAGTGTCTCAGTGACTCAGTGTCTCAGTGTCTCAGTGTCCCAGTGTCTCAGTGTCTCAGTGTCCCAGGGTCTCAGTGTCTCAGTGTCCCAGTGTCTCAGTGTCCCAGTGTCTCATTGTCCCAGTGTCTCAGTGTCTCAGTGTCTCAGTGTCCCAGTGTCTCAGTGTCCCAGTGTCCCAGTATCTCAGTGTCCCAGTGTCTCAGTGTCCCAGTTTCTCAGTGTCTCAGTGTCTCATTGTCCCAATGTCTCAGTGTGCAGTGTCTCAGTGTCCCAGTGTCCCAGTGTTTCAGTGTCCCAGTGTATCAGTGTCTCAGTGTCTCAGTGTCCCAGTGTCTCAGTGTCTCAGTGTCCCAGTGTCCCAGTGTCTCAGTGTCCCAGTGTTCCAGTGTCTCAGTGTCTCAGTATCTCAGTGTCCCAGTGTCTCAGTGTCTCAGTGTCTCAGTGTCCCAGTGTCTCAGAGTCTTAGTGTCCCAGTGTCCCAGTGTCTCAGTGACTCAGTGTCTCAGTGTCTCAGTGTCCCAGTGTCTCAGTGTCTCAGTGTCCCAGGGTCTCAGTGTCTCAGTGTCCCAGTGTCTCAGTGTCCCAGTGTCTCATTGTCCCAGCGTCTCAGTGTCCCAGTGTCTCAGTGTCTCAGTGTCTCAGTGTCCCAGGGTCTCAGTGTCCCAGTGTCCCAGTGTCTCAGTGTCCCAGTGTCTCAGTGTCTCCTTGTCTCAGTGTCTCAGTGTCTCAGTGTCCCAATGTCTCAGTGTCCCAGTGTCTCAGTGTCCGACTGCCCCAGTGTCTCAGTGTCCCAGTGTCTCAATGTCTCAGTGTCCCAGTGTCTCAGTGTCCCAGTGTCTCAGTGTCCCAGTGTCTCAGTGTCTCAGTGTCTCAGTGTCCCAGTGTCTCAGTGTCTCAGTGTCTCATTGTTTCAGTGTCTCAATGTCCCAGTGTCTCAGTGTCTCAGTGTCTCAGTGTCTCAGTGTCCGAGTGTACAGTGTCTCAGTGTCTCAGTGTCTCAGTGTCTCAGTGTCCCAGTGTCTCAGTGTCCCAGTGTCTCAGTGCCCCAGGGTCTCAGTGTCTCAGTGTCTCAGTGTCCCAGTGTCCCAGTGTCTCAGTGTCTCAGTGTCTCAGTGTCCCAGTGTCTCAGTGTCTCAGTGTCCCAGTGTCTCAGTGTATCAGTGTCTCAGTGTCTCAGTGTCCCAGTGTCTCAGTGTCCCAGTTTCTCAGTGTCTCAGTGTCTCATTGTCCCAATGTCTCAGTGTGCAGTGACTCAGTGTCCCAGTGTCCCAGTGTCTCAGTGTCCCAGTGTATCAGTGTCTCAGTGTCTCAGTGTCCCAGTGTCTCAGTGTCTCAGTGTCCCAGTGTCCCAGTGTCTCAGTGTCCCAGTGTTCCAGTGTCTCAGTGTCTCAGTATCTCAGTGTCCCAGTGTCTCAGTGTCTCAGTGTCTCAGTGTCCCAGTGTCTCAGAGTCTTAGTGTCCCAGTGTCCCAGTGTCTCAGTGACTCAGTGTCTCAGTGTCTCAGTGTCCCAGTGTCTCAGTGTCTCAGTGTCCCAGGGTCTCAGTGTCCCAGTGTCTCATTGTCCCAGCGTCTCAGTGTCCCAGTGTCTCAGTGTCTCAGTGTCTCAGTGTCCCAGGGTCTCAGTGTCCCAGTGTCCCAGTGTCCCAGTGTCTCAGTGTCCCAGTGTCTCAGTGTCTCCTTGTCTCAGTGTCTCAGTGTCTCAGTGTCCCAATGTCTCAGTGTCCCAGTGTCTCAGTGTCCCACTGCCCCAGTGTCTCAGTGTCCCAGTGTCTCAATGTCTCAGTGTCCCAGTGTCTCAGTGTCCCAGTGTCTCAGTGTCCCAGTGTCTCAGTGTCTCAGTGTCTCAGTGTCCCAGTGTCTCAGTGTCTCAGTGTCTCATTGTTTCAGTGTCTCAATGTCCCAGTGTCTCAGTGTCTCAGTGTCCCAGTGTATCAGTGTCTCAGTGTCTCAGTGTCTCAGTTTCTCCTTGTCTCAGTATCTCAGTGTCTCAGTGTCCCAGTGTCTCAGTGTTTCATTGTCTCAGTGTCTCAGTGTCCCAGTGTCTCAGTGTCTCAGTGTCCCAGTGTCTCAGTATCTCAGTGTCCCAGTGTCTCAGTGTCTCAGTGTCACAGTGTCTCAGTGTCTCAGTGTCCGAGTGTACAGTGTCCCAGTGTCTCAGTGTCTCAGTGTCACAGTGTCTCAGTGTCTCAGTGTCCGAGTGTACAGTGTCCCAGTGTCTCAGTGTCCCAGTGTCTCAGTGCCCCAGGGTCTCAGTGTCTCAGTGTCCCAGTGTCCCAGTGTCTCAGTGTCTCAGTGTCTCAGTGTCCCAGTGTCCCAGTGTCTCAGTGTCTCAGTGTCCCAGTGTCTCAGTGTCTCAGTGTCTCAGTGTCCCAGTGTCTCAGTGTCCCAGTGTCTCAGTGCCCCAGGGTCTCAGTGTCCCAGTGTCTCAGTGTCTCAGTGTCTCAGTGTCTCAGTGTCTCAGTGTCCCAGTGTCCCAGTGTCTCAGTGTCTCAGTGTCCCAGTGTCCCAGTGTCTCAGTGTCCCAGGGTCTCAGTGTCCCAGTTTCTCAGTGTCCCAGTGTCTCAGTGTCTCAGTGTCCCAGTGTCTCAGTGTCCCAGTGTCCCAGTGTCTCAGTGTCCCAGTGTCTCAGTGTCCCAGTGTCCCAGTGTCTCAGTGTCTCAGTGTCCCAGTGTCTCAGTGTCTCATTGTTTCAGTGTCTCAATGTCCCAGTGTCTCAGTGTCTCAGTGTCCCAGTGTCCCAGAGTCTCAGTGTCTCAGTGTCCCAGTGTCTCAGTGTCCCAGTGTCCCAGTGTCTCAGTGTCTCAGTGTCTCATTGTCTCAGTGTCTCAGTGTCTCATTGTCCCAGTGTCTCAGTGTCTCATTGTCTCAGTGTCTCAGTGTCCCAGTGTCTCAGTGTCTCAGTGTCCCAGTGTCTCAGTGTCTCAGTGTCCCACTGCCCCAGTGTCTCAGTGTCCCAGTGTCTCAATGTCTCAGTGTCCCAGTGTCTCAGTGTCCCAGTGTCTCAGTGTCCCAGTGTCTCAGTGTCTCAGTGTCTCAGTGTCTCAGTGTCCCAGTGTCTCAGTGTCTCAGTGTCTCATTGTTTCAGTGTCTCAATGTCCCAGTGTCTCAGTGTCTCAGTGTCCCAGTGTATCAGTGTCTCAGTGTCTCAGTGTCTCAGTGTCTCCTTGTCTCAGTGTCTAAGTGTCTCAGTGTCCCAGTGTCTCAGTGTTTCATTGTCTCAGTGTCTCAGTGTCCCAGTGTCTCAGTGTCTCAGTGTCCCAGTGTCTCAGTGTCTCAGTGTCCCAGTGTCTCAGTGTCTCAGTGTCACAGTGTCTCAGTGTCTCAGTGTCGGAGTGTACAGTGTCCCAGTGTCTCAGTGTCTCAGTGTCTCAGTGTTCCAGTGTCTCAGTGTCTCAGTGTCCCAGTGTCTCAGTGTCCCAGTGTATCAGTGTCTCAGTGTCTCAGTGTCCCAGTGTCTCAGTGTCTCAGTGTCCCAGTGTCCCAGTGTCTCAGTGTCCCAGTGTTCCAGTGTCTCAGTGTCTCAGTATCTCAGTGTCCCAGTGTCTCAGTGTCTCAGTGTCTCAGTGTCCCAGTGTCTCAGAGTCTTAGTGTCCCAGTGTCCCAGTGTCTCAGTGACTCAGTGTCTCAGTGTCTCAGTGTCCCAGTGTCTCAGTGTCTCAGTGTCCCAGGGTCTCAGTGTCTCAGTGTCCCAGTGTCTCAGTGTCCCAGTGTCTCATTGTCCCAGTGTCTCAGTGTCTCAGTGTCTCAGTGTCCCAGTGTCTCAGTGTCCCAGTGTCCCAGTATCTCAGTGTCCCAGTGTCTCAGTGTCCCAGTTTCTCAGTGTCTCAGTGTCTCATTGTCCCAATGTCTCAGTGTGCAGTGTCTCAGTGTCCCAGTGTCCCAGTGTTTCAGTGTCCCAGTGTATCAGTGTCTCAGTGTCTCAGTGTCCCAGTGTCTCAGTGTCTCAGTGTCCCAGTGTCCCAGTGTCTCAGTGTCCCAGTGTTCCAGTGTCTCAGTGTCTCAGTATCTCAGTGTCCCAGTGTCTCAGTGTCTCAGTGTCTCAGTGTCCCAGTGTCTCAGAGTCTTAGTGTCCCAGTGTCCCAGTGTCTCAGTGACTCAGTGTCTCAGTGTCTCAGTGTCCCAGTGTCTCAGTGTCTCAGTGTCCCAGGGTCTCAGTGTCTCAGTGTCCCAGTGTCTCAGTGTCCCAGTGTCTCATTGTCCCAGCGTCTCAGTGTCCCAGTGTCTCAGTGTCTCAGTGTCTCAGTGTCCCAGGGTCTCAGTGTCCCAGTGTCCCAGTGTCTCAGTGTCCCAGTGTCTCAGTGTCTCCTTGTCTCAGTGTCTCAGTGTCTCAGTGTCCCAATGTCTCAGTGTCCCAGTGTCTCAGTGTCCGACTGCCCCAGTGTCTCAGTGTCCCAGTGTCTCAATGTCTCAGTGTCCCAGTGTCTCAGTGTCCCAGTGTCTCAGTGTCCCAGTGTCTCAGTGTCTCAGTGTCTCAGTGTCCCAGTGTCTCAGTGTCTCAGTGTCTCATTGTTTCAGTGTCTCAATGTCCCAGTGTCTCAGTGTCTCAGTGTCTCAGTGTCTCAGTGTCCGAGTGTACAGTGTCTCAGTGTCTCAGTGTCTCAGTGTCTCAGTGTCCCAGTGTCTCAGTGTCCCAGTGTCTCAGTGCCCCAGGGTCTCAGTGTCTCAGTGTCTCAGTGTCCCAGTGTCCCAGTGTCTCAGTGTCTCAGTGTCTCAGTGTCCCAGTGTCTCAGTGTCTCAGTGTCCCAGTGTCTCAGTGTATCAGTGTCTCAGTGTCTCAGTGTCCCAGTGTCTCAGTGTCCCAGTTTCTCAGTGTCTCAGTGTCTCATTGTCCCAATGTCTCAGTGTGCAGTGACTCAGTGTCCCAGTGTCCCAGTGTCTCAGTGTCCCAGTGTATCAGTGGCTCAGTGTCTCAGTGTCCCAGTGTCTCAGTGTCTCAGTGTCCCAGTGTCCCAGTGTCTCAGTGTCCCAGTGTTCCAGTGTCTCAGTGTCTCAGTATCTCAGTGTCCCAGTGTCTCAGTGTCTCAGTGTCTCAGTGTCCCAGTGTCTCAGAGTCTTAGTGTCCCAGTGTCCCAGTGTCTCAGTGACTCAGTGTCTCAGTGTCTCAGTGTCCCAGTGTCTCAGTGTCTCAGTGTCCCAGGGTCTCAGTGTCCCAGTGTCTCATTGTCCCAGCGTCTCAGTGTCCCAGTGTCTCAGTGTCTCAGTGTCTCAGTGTCCCAGGGTCTCAGTGTCCCAGTGTCCCAGTGTCCCAGTGTCTCAGTGTCCCAGTGTCTCAGTGTCTCCTTGTCTCAGTGTCTCAGTGTCTCAGTGTCCCAATGTCTCAGTGTCCCAGTGTCTCAGTGTCCCACTGCCCCAGTGTCTCAGTGTCCCAGTGTCTCAATGTCTCAGTGTCCCAGTGTCTCAGTGTCCCAGTGTCTCAGTGTCCCAGTGTCTCAGTGTCTCAGTGTCTCAGTGTCCCAGTGTCTCAGTGTCTCAGTGTCTCATTGTTTCAGTGTCTCAATGTCCCAGTGTCTCAGTGTCTCAGTGTCCCAGTGTATCAGTGTCTCAGTGTCTCAGTGTCTCAGTTTCTCCTTGTCTCAGTATCTCAGTGTCTCAGTGTCCCAGTGTCTCAGTGTTTCATTGTCTCAGTGTCTCAGTGTCCCAGTGTCTCAGTGTCTCAGTGTCCCAGTGTCTCAGTATCTCAGTGTCCCAGTGTCTCAGTGTCTCAGTGTCACAGTGTCTCAGTGTCTCAGTGTCCGAGTGTACAGTGTCCCAGTGTCTCAGTGTCTCAGTGTCTCAGTGTTCCAGTGTCTCAGTGTCTCAGTGTCTCAGTGTCTCAGTGTCCCAGTGTCTCAGTGTCTCAGTGTCCCAGTGTCTCAGTGCCCCAGGGTCTCAGTGTCTCAGTGTCCCAGTGTCCCAGTGTCTCAGTGTCTCAGTGTCTCAGTGTCCCAGTGTCCCAGTGTCTCAGTGTCTCAGTGTCCCAGTGTCTCAGTGTCTCAGTGTCTCAGTGTCCCAGTGTCTCAGTGTCCCAGTGTCTCAGTGCCCCAGGGTCTCAGTGTCCCAGTGTCTCAGTGTCTCAGTGTCTCAGTGTCTCAGTGTCCCAGTGTCCCAGTGTCTCAGTGTCTCAGTGTCCCAGTGTCCCAGTGTCTCAGTGTCCCAGGGTCTCAGTGTCCCAGTTTCTCAGTGTCCCAGTGTCTCAGTGTCTCAGTGTCCCAGTGTCTCAGTGTCCCAGTGTCCCAGTGTCTCAGTGTCTCAGTGTCTCATTGTCTCAGTGTCTCAGTGTCTCATTGTCCCAGTGTCTCAGTGTCTCATTGTCTCAGTGTCTCAGTGTCCCAGTGTCTCAGTGTCTCAGTGTCCCAGTGTCTCAGTGTCTCAGTGTCCCACTGCCCCAGTGTCTCAGTGTCCCAGTGTCTCAATGTCTCAGTGTCCCAGTGTCTCAGTGTCCCAGTGTCTCAGTGTCCCAGTGTCTCAGTGTCTCAGTGTCTCAGTGTCTCAGTGTCCCAGTGTCTCAGTGTCTCAGTGTCTCATTGTTTCAGTGTCTCAATGTCCCAGTGTCTCAGTGTCTCAGTGTCCCAGTGTATCAGTGTCTCAGTGTCTCAGTGTCTCAGTGTCTCCTTGTCTCAGTGTCTAAGTGTCTCAGTGTCCCAGTGTCTCAGTGTTTCATTGTCTCAGTGTCTCAGTGTCCCAGTGTCTCAGTGTCTCAGTGTCCCAGTGTCTCAGTGTCTCAGTGTCCCAGTGTCTCAGTGTCTCAGTGTCACAGTGTCTCAGTGTCTCAGTGTCGGAGTGTACAGTGTCCCAGTGTCTCAGTGTCTCAGTGTTCCAGTGTCTCAGTGTCTCAGTGTCCCAGTGTCTCAGTGTCCCAGTGTATCAGTGTCTCAGTGTCTCAGTGTCCCAGTGTCTCAGTGTCTCAGTGTCCCAGTGTCCCAGTGTCTCAGTGTCCCAGTGTTCCAGTGTCTCAGTGTCTCAGTATCTCAGTGTCCCAGTGTCTCAGTGTCTCAGTGTCTCAGTGTCCCAGTGTCTCAGAGTCTTAGTGTCCCAGTGTCCCAGTGTCTCAGTGACTCAGTGTCTCAGTGTCTCAGTGTCCCAGTGTCTCAGTGTCTCAGTGTCCCAGGGTCTCAGTGTCTCAGTGTCCCAGTGTCTCAGTGTCCCAGTGTCTCATTGTCCCAGTGTCTCAGTGTCTCAGTGTCTCAGTGTCCCAGTGTCTCAGTGTCCCAGTGTCCCAGTATCTCAGTGTCCCAGTGTCTCAGTGTCCCAGTTTCTCAGTGTCTCAGTGTCTCATTGTCCCAATGTCTCAGTGTGCAGTGTCTCAGTGTCCCAGTGTCCCAGTGTTTCAGTGTCCCAGTGTATCAGTGTCTCAGTGTCTCAGTGTCCCAGTGTCTCAGTGTCTCAGTGTCCCAGTGTCCCAGTGTCTCAGTGTCCCAGTGTTCCAGTGTCTCAGTGTCTCAGTATCTCAGTGTCCCAGTGTCTCAGTGTCTCAGTGTCTCAGTGTCCCAGTGTCTCAGAGTCTTAGTGTCCCAGTGTCCCAGTGTCTCAGTGACTCAGTGTCTCAGTGTCTCAGTGTCCCAGTGTCTCAGTGTCTCAGTGTCCCAGGGTCTCAGTGTCTCAGTGTCCCAGTGTCTCAGTGTCCCAGTGTCTCATTGTCCCAGCGTCTCAGTGTCCCAGTGTCTCAGTGTCTCAGTGTCTCAGTGTCCCAGGGTCTCAGTGTCCCAGTGTCCCAGTGTCTCAGTGTCCCAGTGTCTCAGTGTCTCCTTGTCTCAGTGTCTCAGTGTCTCAGTGTCCCAATGTCTCAGTGTCCCAGTGTCTCAGTGTCCGACTGCCCCAGTGTCTCAGTGTCCCAGTGTCTCAGTGTCTCAGTGTCTCAGTGTCCCAGTGTCTCAGTGTCTCAGTGTCTCATTGTTTCAGTGTCTCAATGTCCCAGTGTCTCAGTGTCTCAGTGTCTCAGTGTCTCAGTGTCCGAGTGTACAGTGTCTCAGTGTCTCAGTGTCTCAGTGTCTCAGTGTCCCAGTGTCTCAGTGTCCCAGTGTCTCAGTGCCCCAGGGTCTCAGTGTCTCAGTGTCTCAGTGTCCCAGTGTCCCAGTGTCTCAGTGTCTCAGTGTCTCAGTGTCCCAGTGTCTCAGTGTCTCAGTGTCCCAGTGTCTCAGTGTATCAGTGTCTCAGTGTCTCAGTGTCCCAGTGTCTCAGTGTCCCAGTTTCTCAGTGTCTCAGTGTCTCATTGTCCCAATGTCTCAGTGTGCAGTGACTCAGTGTCCCAGTGTCCCAGTGTCTCAGTGTCCCAGTGTATCAGTGTCTCAGTGTCTCAGTGTCCCAGTGTCTCAGTGTCTCAGTGTCCCAGTGTCCCAGTGTCTCAGTGTCCCAGTGTTCCAGTGTCTCAGTGTCTCAGTATCTCAGTGTCCCAGTGTCTCAGTGTCTCAGTGTCTCAGTGTCCCAGTGTCTCAGAGTCTTAGTGTCCCAGTGTCCCAGTGTCTCAGTGACTCAGTGTCTCAGTGTCTCAGTGTCCCAGTGTCTCAGTGTCTCAGTGTCCCAGGGTCTCAGTGTCCCAGTGTCTCATTGTCCCAGCGTCTCAGTGTCCCAGTGTCTCAGTGTCTCAGTGTCTCAGTGTCCCAGGGTCTCAGTGTCCCAGTGTCCCAGTGTCCCAGTGTCTCAGTGTCCCAGTGTCTCAGTGTCTCCTTGTCTCAGTGTCTCAGTGTCTCAGTGTCCCAATGTCTCAGTGTCCCAGTGTCTCAGTGTCCCACTGCCCCAGTGTCTCAGTGTCCCAGTGTCTCAATGTCTCAGTGTCCCAGTGTCTCAGTGTCCCAGTGTCTCAGTGTCCCAGTGTCTCAGTGTCTCAGTGTCTCAGTGTCCCAGTGTCTCAGTGTCTCAGTGTCTCATTGTTTCAGTGTCTCAATGTCCCAGTGTCTCAGTGTCTCAGTGTCCCAGTGTATCAGTGTCTCAGTGTCTCAGTGTCTCAGTTTCTCCTTGTCTCAGTATCTCAGTGTCTCAGTGTCCCAGTGTCTCAGTGTTTCATTGTCTCAGTGTCTCAGTGTCCCAGTGTCTCAGTGTCTCAGTGTCCCAGTGTCTCAGTATCTCAGTGTCCCAGTGTCTCAGTGTCTCAGTGTCACAGTGTCTCAGTGTCTCAGTGTCCGAGTGTACAGTGTCCCAGTGTCTCAGTGTCTCAGTGTCTCAGTGTTCCAGTGTCTCAGTGTCTCAGTGTCTCAGTGTCTCAGTGTCCCAGTGTCTCAGTGTCTCAGTGTCCCAGTGTCTCAGTGCCCCAGGGTCTCAGTGTCTCAGTGTCCCAGTGTCCCAGTGTCTCAGTGTCTCAGTGTCTCAGTGTCCCAGTGTCCCAGTGTCTCAGTGTCTCAGTGTCCCAGTGTCTCAGTGTCTCAGTGTCTCAGTGTCCCAGTGTCTCAGTGTCCCAGTGTCTCAGTGCCCCAGGGTCTCAGTGTCCCAGTGTCTCAGTGTCTCAGTGTCTCAGTGTCTCAGTGTCCCAGTGTCCCAGTGTCTCAGTGTCTCAGTGTCCCAGTGTCCCAGTGTCTCAGTGTCCCAGGGTCTCAGTGTCCCAGTTTCTCAGTGTCCCAGTGTCTCAGTGTCTCAGTGTCCCAGTGTCTCAGTGTCCCAGTGTCCCAGTGTCTCAGTGTCCCAGTGTCTCAGTGTCCCAGTGTCCCAGTGTCTCAGTGTCTCAGTGTCCCAGTGTCTCAGTGTCTCATTGTTTCAGTGTCTCAATGTCCCAGTGTCTCAGTGTCTCAGTGTCCCAGTGTCCCAGAGTCTCAGTGTCTCAGTGTCCCAGTGTCTCAGTGTCCCAGTGTCCCAGTGTCTCAGTGTCTCAGTGTCTCATTGTCTCAGTGTCTCAGTGTCTCATTGTCCCAGTGTCTCAGTGTCTCATTGTCTCAGTGTCTCAGTGTCCCAGTGTCTCAGTGTCTCAGTGTCCCAGTGTCTCAGTGTCTCAGTGTCCCACTGCCCCAGTGTCTCAGTGTCCCAGTGTCTCAATGTCTCAGTGTCCCAGTGTCTCAGTGTCCCAGTGTCTCAGTGTCCCAGTGTCTCAGTGTCTCAGTGTCTCAGTGTCTCAGTGTCCCAGTGTCTCAGTGTCTCAGTGTCTCATTGTTTCAGTGTCTCAATGTCCCAGTGTCTCAGTGTCTCAGTGTCCCAGTGTATCAGTGTCTCAGTGTCTCAGTGTCTCAGTGTCTCCTTGTCTCAGTGTCTAAGTGTCTCAGTGTCCCAGTGTCTCAGTGTTTCATTGTCTCAGTGTCTCAGTGTCCCAGTGTCTCAGTGTCTCAGTGTCCCAGTGTCTCAGTGTCTCAGTGTCCCAGTGTCTCAGTGTCTCAGTGTCACAGTGTCTCAGTGTCTCAGTGTCGGAGTGTACAGTGTCCCAGTGTCTCAGTGTCTCAGTGTCTCAGTGTTCCAGTGTCTCAGTGTCTCAGTGTCTCAGTGTCCCAGTGTCTCAGTGTCTCAGTGTCCCAGTGTCTCAGTGTCTCAGTGTCCCAGTGTCTCAGTGCCCCAGGGTCTCAGTGTCTCAGTGTCTCAGTGTCCCAGTGTCCCAGTGTCTCAGTGTCTCAGTGTCTCAGTGTCCCAGTGTCCCAGTGTCTCAGTGTCTCAGTGTCCCAGTGTCTCAGTGTCTCAGTGTCTCAGTGTCCCAGTGTCTCAGTGTCCCAGTGTCTCAGTGCCCCAGGGTCTCAGTGTCCCAGTGTCTCAGTGTCTCAGTGTCTCAGTGTCTCAGTGTCCCAGTGTCTCAGTGTCTCAGTGTCCCAGTGTCCCAGTGTCTCAGTGTCCCAGGGTCTCAGTGTCCCAGTGTCTCAGTGTCCCAGTGTCTCAGTGTCTCAGTGTCCCAGTGTCTCAGTGTCCCAGTGTCCCAGTGTCTCAGTGTCCCAGTGTCTCAGTGTCCCAGTGTCCCAGTGTCTCAGTGTCCCAGTGTCCCAGTGTCCCAGTGTCTCAGTGTCCCAGTGTCCCAGTGTCTCAGTGTCCCAGTGTCTCAGTGTCTCAGTGTCTCAGTGTCTCAGTGTCCCAGTGTCTCAGTGTCTCAGTGTCCCAGGGTCTCAGTGTCTCAGTGTCCCAGTGTCTCAGTGTCCCAGTGTCTCATTGTCCCAGCGTCTCAGTGTCCCAGTGTCTCAGTGTCTCAGTGTCTCAGTGTCCCAGGGTCTCAGTGTCCCAGTGTCCCAGTGTCTCAGTGTCCCAGTGTCTCAGTGTCTCCTTGTCTCAGTGTCTCAGTGTCTCAGTGTCCCAATGTCTCAGTGTCCCAGTGTCTCAGTGTCCGACTGCCCCAGTGTCTCAGTGTCCCAGTGTCTCAATGTCTCAGTGTCCCAGTGTCTCAGTGTCCCAGTGTCTCAGTGTCCCAGTGTCTCAGTGTCTCAGTGTCTCAGTGTCCCAGTGTCTCAGTGTCTCAGTGTCTCATTGTTTCAGTGTCTCAATGTCCCAGTGTCTCAGTGTCTCAGTGTCTCAGTGTCTCAGTGTCCGAGTGTACAGTGTCTCAGTGTCTCAGTGTCTCAGTGTCTCAGTGTCTCAGTGTCCCAGTGTCTCAGTGTCCCAGTGTCTCAGTGCCCCAGGGTCTCAGTGTCTCAGTGTCTCAGTGTCCCAGTGTCCCAGTGTCTCAGTGTCTCAGTGTCTCAGTGTCCCAGTGTCTCAGTGTCTCAGTGTCCCAGTGTCTCAGTGTATCAGTGTCTCAGTGTCTCAGTGTCCCAGTGTCTCAGTGTCCCAGTTTCTCAGTGTCTCAGTGTCTCATTGTCCCAATGTCTCAGTGTGCAGTGTCTCAGTGTCCCAGTGTCCCAGTGTCTCAGTGTCCCAGTGTATCAGTGTCTCAGTGTCTCAGTGTCCCAGTGTCTCAGTGTCTCAGTGTCCCAGTGTCCCAGTGTCTCAGTGTCCCAGTGTTCCAGTGTCTCAGTGTCTCAGTATCTCAGTGTCCCAGTGTCTCAGTGTCTCAGTGTCTCAGTGTCCCAGTGTCTCAGAGTCTTAGTGTCCCAGTGTCCCAGTGTCTCAGTGACTCAGTGTCTCAGTGTCTCAGTGTCCCAGTGTCTCAGTGTCTCAGTGTCCCAGGGTCTCAGTGTCTCAGTGTCCCAGTGTCTCAGTGTCCCAGTGTCTCATTGTCCCAGTGTCTCAGTGTCTCAGTGTCTCAGTGTCCCAGTGTCTCAGTGTCCCAGTGTCCCAGTATCTCAGTGTCCCAGTGTCTCAGTGTCCCAGTTTCTCAGTGTCTCAGTGTCTCATTGTCCCAATGTCTCAGTGTGCAGTGTCTCAGTGTCCCAGTGTCCCAGTGTTTCAGTGTCCCAGTGTATCAGTGTCTCAGTGTCTCAGTGTCCCAGTGTCTCAGTGTCTCAGTGTCCCAGTGTCCCAGTGTCTCAGTGTCCCAGTGTTCCAGTGTCTCAGTGTCTCAGTATCTCAGTGTCCCAGTGTCTCAGTGTCTCAGTGTCTCAGTGTCCCAGTGTCTCAGAGTCTTAGTGTCCCAGTGTCCCAGTGTCTCAGTGACTCAGTGTCTCAGTGTCTCAGTGTCCCAGTGTCTCAGTGTCTCAGTGTCCCAGGGTCTCAGTGTCTCAGTGTCCCAGTGTCTCAGTGTCCCAGTGTCTCATTGTCCCAGCGTCTCAGTGTCCCAGTGTCTCAGTGTCTCAGTGTCTCAGTGTCCCAGGGTCTCAGTGTCCCAGTGTCCCAGTGTCTCAGTGTCCCAGTGTCTCAGTGTCTCCTTGTCTCAGTGTCTCAGTGTCTCAGTGTCCCAATGTCTCAGTGTCCCAGTGTCTCAGTGTCCGACTGCCCCAGTGTCTCAGTGTCCCAGTGTCTCAATGTCTCAGTGTCCCAGTGTCTCAGTGTCCCAGTGTCTCAGTGTCCCAGTGTCTCAGTGTCTCAGTGTCTCAGTGTCCCAGTGTCTCAGTGTCTCAGTGTCTCATTGTTTCAGTGTCTCAATGTCCCAGTGTCTCAGTGTCTCAGTGTCTCAGTGTCTCAGTGTCCGAGTGTACAGTGTCTCAGTGTCTCAGTGTCTCAGTGTCTCAGTGTCCCAGTGTCTCAGTGTCCCAGTGTCTCAGTGCCCCAGGGTCTCAGTGTCTCAGTGTCTCAGTGTCCCAGTGTCCCAGTGTCTCAGTGTCTCAGTGTCTCAGTGTCCCAGTGTCTCAGTGTCTCAGTGTCCCAGTGTCTCAGTGTATCAGTGTCTCAGTGTCTCAGTGTCCCAGTGTCTCAGTGTCCCAGTTTCTCAGTGTCTCAGTGTCTCATTGTCCCAATGTCTCAGTGTGCAGTGTCTCAGTGTCCCAGTGTCCCAGTGTCTCAGTGTCCCAGTGTATCAGTGTCTCAGTGTCTCAGTGTCCCAGTGTCTCAGTGTCTCAGTGTCCCAGTGTCCCAGTGTCTCAGTGTCCCAGTGTTCCAGTGTCTCAGTGTCTCAGTATCTCAGTGTCCCAGTGTCTCAGTGTCTCAGTGTCTCAGTGTCCCAGTGTCTCAGAGTCTTAGTGTCCCAGTGTCCCAGTGTCTCAGTGACTCAGTGTCTCAGTGTCTCAGTGTCCCAGTGTCTCAGTGTCTCAGTGTCCCAGGGTCTCAGTGTCCCAGTGTCTCATTGTCCCAGCGTCTCAGTGTCCCAGTGTCTCAGTGTCTCAGTGTCTCAGTGTCCCAGGGTCTCAGTGTCCCAGTGTCCCAGTGTCCCAGTGTCTCAGTGTCCCAGTGTCTCAGTGTCTCCTTGTCTCAGTGTCTCAGTGTCTCAGTGTCCCAATGTCTCAGTGTCCCAGTGTCTCAGTGTCCCACTGCCCCAGTGTCTCAGTGTCCCAGTGTCTCAATGTCTCAGTGTCCCAGTGTCTCAGTGTCCCAGTGTCTCAGTGTCCCAGTGTCTCAGTGTCTCAGTGTCTCAGTGTCCCAGTGTCTCAGTGTCTCAGTGTCTCATTGTTTCAGTGTCTCAATGTCCCAGTGTCTCAGTGTCTCAGTGTCCCAGTGTATCAGTGTCTCAGTGTCTCAGTGTCTCAGTTTCTCCTTGTCTCAGTATCTCAGTGTCTCAGTGTCCCAGTGTCTCAGTGTTTCATTGTCTCAGTGTCTCAGTGTCCCAGTGTCTCAGTGTCTCAGTGTCCCAGTGTCTCAGTATCTCAGTGTCCCAGTGTCTCAGTGTCTCAGTGTCACAGTGTCTCAGTGTCTCAGTGTCCGAGTGTACAGTGTCCCAGTGTCTCAGTGTCTCAGTGTCTCAGTGTTCCAGTGTCTCAGTGTCTCAGTGTCTCAGTGTCTCAGTGTCCCAGTGTCTCAGTGTCTCAGTGTCCCAGTGTCTCAGTGCCCCAGGGTCTCAGTGTCTCAGTGTCCCAGTGTCCCAGTGTCTCAGTGTCTCAGTGTCTCAGTGTCCCAGTGTCCCAGTGTCTCAGTGTCTCAGTGTCCCAGTGTCTCAGTGTCTCAGTGTCTCAGTGTCCCAGTGTCTCAGTGTCCCAGTGTCTCAGTGCCCCAGGGTCTCAGTGTCCCAGTGTCTCAGTGTCTCAGTGTCTCAGTGTCTCAGTGTCCCAGTGTCCCAGTGTCTCAGTGTCTCAGTGTCCCAGTGTCCCAGTGTCTCAGTGTCCCAGGGTCTCAGTGTCCCAGTTTCTCAGTGTCCCAGTGTCTCAGTGTCTCAGTGTCCCAGTGTCTCAGTGTCCCAGTGTCCCAGTGTCTCAGTGTCCCAGTGTCTCAGTGTCCCAGTGTCCCAGTGTCTCAGTGTCTCAGTGTCCCAGTGTCTCAGTGTCTCATTGTTTCAGTGTCTCAATGTCCCAGTGTCTCAGTGTCTCAGTGTCCCAGTGTCCCAGAGTCTCAGTGTCTCAGTGTCCCAGTGTCTCAGTGTCCCAGTGTCCCAGTGTCTCAGTGTCTCAGTGTCTCATTGTCTCAGTGTCTCAGTGTCTCATTGTCCCAGTGTCTCAGTGTCTCATTGTCTCAGTGTCTCAGTGTCCCAGTGTCTCAGTGTCTCAGTGTCCCAGTGTCTCAGTGTCTCAGTGTCCCACTGCCCCAGTGTCTCAGTGTCCCAGTGTCTCAATGTCTCAGTGTCCCAGTGTCTCAGTGTCCCAGTGTCTCAGTGTCCCAGTGTCTCAGTGTCTCAGTGTCTCAGTGTCCCAGTGTCTCAGTGTCTCAGTGTCTCATTGTTTCAGTGTCTCAATGTCCCAGTGTCTCAGTGTCTCAGTGTCCCAGTGTATCAGTGTCTCAGTGTCTCAGTGTCTCAGTGTCTCCTTGTCTCAGTGTCTCAGTGTCTCAGTGTCCCAGTGTCTCAGTGTTTCATTGTCTCAGTGTCTCAGTGTCCCAGTGTCTCAGTGTCTCAGTGTCCCAGTGTCTCAGTGTCTCAGTGTCCCAGTGTCTCAGTGTCTCAGTGTCACAGTGTCTCAGTGTCTCAGTGTCGGAGTGTACAGTGTCCCAGTGTCTCAGTGTCTCAGTGTCTCAGTGTTCCAGTGTCTCAGTGTCTCAGTGTCTCAGTGTCCCAGTGTCTCAGTGTCTCAGTGTCCCAGTGTCTCAGTGTCTCAGTGTCCCAGTGTCTCAGTGCCCCAGGGTCTCAGTGTCTCAGTGTCTCAGTGTCCCAGTGTCCCAGTGTCTCAGTGTCTCAGTGTCTCAGTGTCCCAGTGTCCCAGTGTCTCAGTGTCTCAGTGTCCCAGTGTCTCAGTGTCTCAGTGTCTCAGTGTCCCAGTGTCTCAGTGTCCCAGTGTCTCAGTGCCCCAGGGTCTCAGTGTCCCAGTGTCTCAGTGTCTCAGTGTCTCAGTGTCTCAGTGTCCCAGTGTCTCAGTGTCTCAGTGTCCCAGTGTCCCAGTGTCTCAGTGTCCCAGGGTCTCAGTGTCCCAGTGTCTCAGTGTCCCAGTGTCTCAGTGTCTCAGTGTCCCAGTGTCTCAGTGTCCCAGTGTCCCAGTGTCTCAGTGTCCCAGTGTCTCAGTGTCCCAGTGTCCCAGTGTCTCAGTGTCCCAGTGTCCCAGTGTCCCAGTGTCTCAGTGTCCCAGTGTCCCAGTGTCTCAGTGTCCCAGTGTCTCAGTGTCTCAGTGTCCCAGTGTCTCAGTGTCCCAGTGTCCCAGTGTCTCAGTGTCCCAGTGTCTCAGTGTCCCAGTGTCCCAGTGTCTCAGTGTCCCAGTGTTCCAGTGTCTCAGTGTCTCAGTGTCTCAGTGTCCCAGTGTCTCAGTGTCTCAGTGTCCCAGTGTCTCAGTGTCTTAGTGTCCCAGTGTCCCAGTGTCTCAGTGACTCAGTGTCTCAGTGTCTCAGTGTCCCAGTGTCTCAGTGTCTCAGTGTCCCTGTGTCTCAGTGTCCCAGTGTCTCAGTGTCTCAGTGTCTCAGTGTCCCAGTGTCCCAGTGTCTCAGTGTCTCAGTGTCCCAGTGTCCCAGTGTATCAGTGTCTCAGTGTCTCAGTGTCTCAGTGTCCCAGTGTCTCAGTGTCTCCTTGTCTCAGTGTCTCAGTGTCTCAGTGTCCCAGTGTCTCAGTGTTTCATTGTCTCAGTGTCTCAGTGTCCCAGTGTCTTAGTGTCTCAGTGTCCCAGTGTCTCAGTGTCTCAGTGTCCCAGTGTCTCAGTGTCTCAGTGTCACAGTGTCTCAGTGTCTGAGTGTACAGTGTCCCAGTGTCTCAGTGTCTCAGTGTCCCAGTGTCTCAGTGTCCCAGTGTCCCAGTGTCCCAGTGTCTCAGTGTCCCAGTTTCTCAGTGTCTCAGTGTCTCAGTGTCCCAGTGTCTCAGTGTCTCAGTGTCTCACTGTCTCAGTGTCCCAGTGTCCCAGTGTCTCAGTGTCTCAGTGTCCCAGTGTCTCAGTGTCTCAGTGTCCCAGTGTAGGGACACACCAGGAACCCTCGGGTAGGTTGAAGAAAGGGGGCGTGGCCGGGGGCGGGGCCAGGCCACGCTGACGGTATAAGAGGGGCCCTCGAGAGAGGACCTCGGTCCGGGCTGTCGTTTGAAATGGGATCCGCGTCGTGCTGCTAAGTCCTCACCGTCGTCTCCGTCTTCACCATCTCGGCGTCGCCACACAGGCAGCCTACCAGCTGTCCTGACTGGCAACCGTAGTCGACTATAGACGGATTATTTAGAAAGTGTTAACCCGTTGGTGTTAATAAACAGGGCGCCTCCAACTCTTGAAGTGTCTCCGGTTCAGTCGCTACGAATTCATGAGTGGGTGGGTGATTGGATCGGTGGGTTGGTGAGTGAATCAGTGGGTGGGTGAGTGAATCAGTTGGTGGGTGAGTGCATCGGTGTTACGTGAATCAGTGGGTGGGTGAGTGAATCAGTGGGGGGGGTGAGTGAATCGGTGGGTACGTGAGTGAATCAGTGGGTGGGTGAGTGAATCAGTGGGTGGGTGATTGAATCAGTGGGTGGGTGATTGAATCAGTGGGTGGGTGAGTGAATCAGTGGGTGGGTGAGTGAATCAGTGGGTGGGTGAGTGAATCAGTGGGTGGATGAGTGAATCAGTGGGTGGGTGAGTGAATCAGTGGGTGGGTGAGTGAATCAGTGGGTTGGTGAGTGAATCAGTGGGTGGGTGAGTGAATCAGTGGGTGAGTGAGTGAATCAGTGGGTTGGTGAGTGAATCAGTGGGTGGGTGAGTGAATCAGTGGGTGGGTGAGTGAATCAGTGGGTGGGTGAGTGAATCAGTGGGTGGGTGAGTGAATCAGTGGGTGGATGAGTGAATTAATGGGTGGGTGAGTGAATCAGTGGGTGGGTAAGTGAATCAGTGGGTGGGTGAGTGAATCAGTGGGTGGGTGAGTGAATCAGTGGGTTGGTGAGAGAATCAATGGGTTGGTGAGTGAATCAGTGGCTGGGTGAGTGAATCAGTGGGTTGGTGAGTGAATCAGTGGGTGGGTGAGTGAATCAGTGGCTGGGTGAGTGAATCAGTGGGTTGGTGAGTGAATCAGTGGGTGGGTGAGTGAATCAGTGGGTGTGTAAGTGAATCAGTGGGTTGGTGAGTGAATCAGTGGGTGGGTGAGTGAATCAGTGGGTGGGTGATTGAATCAGTGGGTGGGTGATTGAATCAGTGGGTTGGTGAGTCAATCAGTGGGTGGGTGAGTGAATCAGTGGGTGGGTGAGTGAATCAGTGGGTGGATGAGTGAATCAGTGGCTGGGTGAGTAAATCAGTGGGTGGGTGAGTGAATCAGTGGGTTTGTGAGTGAATCAGTGGGTGGGTGAGTGAATCAGTGGGTGGGTGAGTGAATCAGTGGGTTGGTGAGTGAATCAGTGGGTGGGTGAGTGAATCAGTGGGTGGGTGAGTGAATCAGTGGGTGGGTGAGTGAATCAGTGGGTGGGTGAGTGAATCAGTGGGTGGATGAGTGAATCAGTGGGTGGATGAGTGAATTAGTGGGTGGGTGAGTGAATCAGTGGGTGGGTAAGTGAATCAGTGGGTGGGTGAGTGAATCAGTGGGTGGGTGAGTGAATCAGTGGGTTGGTGAGAGAATCAATGGGTTGGTGAGTGAATCAGTGGCTGGGTGAGTGAATCAGTGGGTTGGTGGGTGAATCAGTGGGTGGGTGAGTGAATCAGTGGCTGGGTGAGTGAATCAGTGGGTTAGTGAGTGAATCAGTGGGTGGGTGAGTGAATCAGTGGGTGTGTAAGTGAATCAGTGGGTTGGTGAGTGAATCAGTGGGTGGGTGAGTGAATCAGTGGGTGGGTGAGTGAATCAGTGGGTGGGTGAGTGAATCAGTGGGTGGATGAGAGAATTAGTGGGTGGGTGAGTGAAACAGTGGGTGGGTGAGAGAATCAGTGGGTTGGTGAGTGAATCAGTGGGTGGGTAAGTGAATCAGTGGGTGGGTGATTGAATCAGTGGGTGGGTGAGTGAATCAGTGGGTGGGTGAGAGAATCAGTGGGTTGGTGAGTGAATCAGTGGGTGGGTGAGTGCATCGGTGGGGGGGGGGGGGGGGGAGTGAGTGAATCGGTGGGTACGTGAGTGAATCAGTGGGTGGGTGAGTGAATCAGTGGGTGGGTGAGTGAAACAGTGGGTGGGTGAGTGAATCAGTGTGTGGGTGAGTGAATCAGTGGGTGGGTGAGTGAATCAGTGGGTGGGTGAGTGAATCAGTGGGTGCGTGAGTGAATCAGTGGGTGGATGAGTGAATTAGTGGGTGGGTGAGTGAAACAGTGGGTGGGTGATTGAATCAGTGGGTGGGTGAGTGAATCAGTGGGTGGGTGAGTGAATCAGTGGGTGGGTGAGTGAATCAGTGGGTGGATGAGTGAATCAGTGGGTGGGTGAGTGAATCAGTGGGTGGGTGAGTGAATCAGGGGGTGTGTGAGAGAATCAGTGGGTTCGTGAGTGAATCAGTGGGTGGGTGAGTGCATCGGTGGGGGGGGGGGGTGAGTGAATCGGTGGGTACGTGAGTGAATCAGTGGGTGGGTGAGTGAATCAGTGGGTGGGTGATTGAATCAGTGGGTGGGTGATTGAATCAGTGGGTGAGTGAGTGAAACAGTGGGTGGGTGAGAGAATCAGTGGGTGGGTGATTGAATCAGTGGGTGGGTGATTGAATCAGTGGGTGGGTGAGTGAAACAGTGGGTGGGTGAGAGAATCAGTGGGTTGGTGATTGAATCAGTGGGTGGGTGAGTGAAACAGTGGGTGGGTGATTGAATCAGTGGGTGGGTGAGTGAATCCGTGGGTGGGTGATTGAATCAGTGGGTGGGTGAGTGAATCAGTGGGTGGGTGAGAGAATCAGTGGGTTGGTTAGTGAATCAGTGGGTGAGTGAGTGCATCGGTGGGGGGGGTGAGTGAATCGGTGGGTGGGTGAGTGAATCAGTGGGTGGATGAGTGAATTAGTGGGTGGGTGAGTGAATCAGTGGGTGGGTAAGTGAATCAGTGGGTGGGTGATTGAATCAGTGGGTGGGTGAGTGAATCAGGGGGTGGGTGAGAGAATCAGTGGGTTTGTGAGTGAATCAGTGGGTAGGTGAGTGCATCGGTGGGGGGGGGGGGGGTGAGTGAATCGGTGGGTACGTGAGTGAATCAGTGGGTGGGTGAGTGAATGAGTGGGTGGGTGATTGAATCAGTGGGTGGGTGATTGAATCAGTGGGTGGGTGAGTGAAACAGTGGGTGGGTGAGAGAATCAGTGGGTGGGTGATTGAATCAGTGGGTGGGTGATTGAATCAGTGGGTGGGTGAGTGAAACAGTGGGTGGGTGAGAGAATCAGTGGGTTGGTGATTGAATCAGTGGGTGGGTGAGTGAAACAGTGGGTGGGTGAGAGAATCAGTGGGTTGGTGAGTGAATCAGTGGGTGGGTGAGAGAATCAGTGGGTTGGTGAGTGAAACAGTGGGTGGGTGAGAGAATCAGTGGGTTGGTGAGTGAATCAGTGGGTGGGTGAGTGAATCAGTGGGTGGGTGATTGAATCAGTGGGTGGGTGAGTGAAACAGTGGGTATGTGAGAGAATCAGTGGGTTGGTGAGTGAATCAGTGGGTGGGTGAATGAGTCTGAGGAGGAGGCGGCAGGTGGAAGAGGTTGTGGAGGAGGTGCACCCCTGACACGGCCATTATGATCCCAGACCCCACACAGCACTGACAATCGAAGGCACCAAACACCACAAAGTCTGCAACGTCATTTCACTTCCTGCTGTCTGTATTTGCCATGACAATATTTACAATAATTATTTACAAAGCTATGAAATTATTTACAACGCGATACATAATGGGGTGGGTGGGTGGGTGGCTGGGTGGTGCTGCTTGTGGTGGCAGCTGGCACCGACGCCACCACCACCACCACCACCACGACCCCGCTAATGCGCCATGGGCCGGCCACCACAAATCAGCAGGCGGCGGAGGAGCGAGCGGAGCGCGCTGGCCACCTGCGCCAGGCACGCCCCTTGCTTCTTCTTGATCTGCGGATGCTGCACCTCCTCCGCGTCCACCTCCTCCACCTTCTCTTCAAGCTCCTTCACCTCCTCGTCCAACTCCACCACCACCTGCTCCGGCTCCACCACCACCACCTCCTCCTCCTCCATCTCCTCCATCTTCTCCACCTCCTCCGTACCCAACTCTGCCTTCCCTTCCACCTCCTTCACCGCCACCTCTTCCGCCCCCACAAACTCCGTCCACTCCACATTGGTGTAGATGAGCGGTGAGAACGATGAGGATGATGAGGAGGAGGAGGAGGATGATGTTGATGGGGGCATCTCCTCCGGATCAGCTCTGTGGAGGTAGCAGCAGCACCACAGCAGCACGGCGCCACCACTTTAGCCTCTCGCTACAATAGCCAGAGGCCGTAGTCGCTCTGCATCATCACCGCCACCGCCACCACCACCACCACCAGATCCTCCCGTGGGTGGACTAACGGACTCAACGCACGGTGGCGGATTTAAAAACAAAATCTAAAACTATCACTCTATTTTACTGGGTGTAAGAAGCGACCTGGCCACCACGAGAGATAGCAGCTCGATCAAGTGGCTGATATCACCGTGGTCATCATCATCATCGCGTGGAAATGTAGACACACCCGAAGAGACCCATGCAAAAACTAAACTCTTTTTTTTATTTCACCAGGTCTAAGGCTTCAACTGAGCTACTGTGTAGCCCTCTTTCAGAAGGCCTGCACAGAGACCCATAGAGATGCAGAGACTCGTGTAGAACCATAGACACCCACAGAGACCCGCAGAGACCCACAGAGACCCATGCAAAAACTAAACTCTTTTTTTTATTTCACCAGGTCTAAGGCTTCCACTGATTTTTGTAGCTCTTGATCAGAAGCAGCGTCGCCATCGCAAATGATGGCTCAAGGCAGTGGCTGATATCATCGTGATCATCATCCCCACGTAAGAAATGTATCGCAGCCAAACACTCTAACCGCGTGGTGATGTCGATTCTAAATGTGGAGGTGAAAACCCGGAGGGACCCGGAGAGAACCCACGTAGGTACGACCACGGGCAGAGAGACAGACAGACGCAGACTTCAAATATACAGCAGCAGCGGCAGGCGTCGTCAGCGGTCGGGATCGAGCCCATGAACTCCTGCGTACCGGGAAAGGGAGTCGACATCTCGTCCCCAACACCCCCAGCCCTATGAGCACACAGAGGGAGTCTCACCGTGGATCAGAAACCCCAGAGGCCTGCAGAGCACCAGCAGTGCTGATGATGACATTGGCTTCCCTGGAGGTGCCGGCGGCAGCGGCGGTGGCGGTGGTGGTGGTGGTGGTCATGGGGTTGAGCCTTTGGCTTGTGAAGGTGCCCGTGCCGATTGGGGGGCGCTTCAGGATGAAGCATCTCGGTTTTTCCTTCTTGTTCAGGCAGCAGTGGCGGACCTGATGATCTGTAGAGAGACAGAGAGACAGAAAGACTCAGACACCGACCCACTTACCCACCCACGTACCGACCCACTCGCCCATTCACCCACCTACCAACCCACACACGTACCGACCCACTCGCCCATTCACCCACCTACCAACCCACCCACGTACCGACCCACTCGCCCATTCACCCACCTACCAACCCACCCACGTACCGACCCACTCGCCCATTCACCCACCTACCAACCCACCCACGTACCGACCCACTCGCCCATTCACCCACCTACCAACCCAACCACGTACCGACCCACTCGCCCATTCACCCACCTACCAACCCACCCACGTACTTACCCACTCGCCCATTCACCCACCTACCAACCCACCCACGTACCGACCCACTTGCCCATTCACCCACCTACCAACCCACCCACGTACCGGCCCACTCGCCCATTCACCCACCTACCAACCCACCCACGTACCGACCCACTCGCCCATTCACCCACCTACCAACCCAACCACGTACCGACCCACTCGCCCATTCACCCACCTACCAACCCACCCACGTACTTACCCACTCGCCCATTCACCCACCTACCAACCCACCCACGTACCGACCCACTTGCCCATTCACCCACCTACCAACCCACCCACGTACCGGCCCACTCGCCCATTCACCCACCTACCGACCCGCCCACGTACCGACCCACTCGCCCATTCACCCACCTACCAACCCACCCACGTACCGACCCACTCGCACATTCACCCACCCACAAGCCCAGCCACAAGCCCACCCACCCACCCACCAACTAGCCCAGCCACCCACCAACTCACCAACACACCCACCAAACCCACAAACCCACACACCCACTCACCCAACTACCCAATCACCTACTCACTCATTCACTCACCCACAAATCCAACCACTCACCCACTCACTTACTCACCAACAAAACCCACTCACTCATTCACTCACCAACAAACCAACCCACCAACCCACCAACCCACCCACCCACCCACCGACCCACCCACCGACCCACCCACTCACCGACCCACCCACCCACCCACCGACCCACCCACCAACCCACCCACCCACCGACCCACCCACCCACCGACCCACCCACCCACCGACCCACCCACCCATGACATGAATGCCCAGAGCAGCGTCGTTGTGTTGTGCGGCGTTCATGGCGTCTCTCGCTGTAATCCACAGGGTCTCTGTGTGGAGAGCGGTGGGGGGGGGGAGAGGGTCACAACACAAACTCACCTCGTCACCACAAACCCACAACACAAACTCACCTCGTCACCACAAACCCACAACACAAACTCACCTCGTCACCACAAACCCACAACACAAACTCACCTCGTCACCACAAACCCACAACACAGACTCACCTCGTCACGACAAACCCACAACACAAACTCACCTCGTCACCACAAACCCACAACACAAACTCACCTCATCACCACAAACCCATAACACAAACTCACCTCATCAACACAAACCCACAACACAAACTCACCTCATCAACACAGACTGACAACACGGACTCACATCATCAACACAGACTCACACCATCTACACAGACACACAACACAAAGTCACATCATCAACACAGACTCACATCATCAACAAAGACTCACATCATCTACACAGACACATCAACACAGACTCACATCATCAACACAAACTCACATCAACACAGACTCACATCAACACAGACTCACATCATCAACACAGACTGACATCACAGACTGACAAAACAGACTCACATCATCAACACGGACTCACATCACAGACTCACATCATCAACACAGACTCACAACACAGGCTCACATCATCAACACAGATTCACATCATCAACACAGACTGACAACACAGAATCACATCATCAACACAGACTCACATCATCAACACAGACTCACATCATCAACACAGATTCACATCGTCAACACAGACTGACAACACAGAATCACATCATCAACACAGACTCACATCATCAACACAGACTCACATCATCAACACAGACTCACATCATCAACACAGATTCACATCATCAACACAGACTGACAACACAGAATCACATCATCAACACAGACTCACATCATCAACACAGACTCACAACATCAACACAGACTCACAACACAGATTCACAACACGGACTCACAACACAGACTCACAACACAGACTCACATCATCAACACAGACTCACAACACAGACTCACAACACAGACTCACATCATCAACACGAACTCACAACACAGACTCACAACACAGACTCACATCACCATCACGGACTCACAACACAGACTCACAACACAGACTCACATCATCAACACGGACTCACAACACAGACTCACAACACAGACTCACATCATCAACACGGACTCACAACACAGACTCACAACACAGACTCACATAATCAACACAGACTGACAACACAGACTGACAACACAGACTCACATCACCAACCACAGACTCACATCATCTACACAAACTCACAACACGGACTGTGCATCAACACAGACTCACATCATCAACACAGACTCACAGCACAGAGTCACATCATCAACACAGACTCACATCATCAACAAAGACTCACATCATCTACACAGACTCACATCATCTACACAGACTCACATCAACACAGACTCACATCAACACAGACTCACATCGTCAACCACAGACTCACATCATCAACACAGACTCACATCATCAACACAGACTCAAATCACAGACTCACATCATCAACACAGACTAACATCATCAACACAGACTAACACAATCAACACGGACTCACATCACAGACTCACATCATCAACACAGACTCACATCATCAACACAGACTGACATTACAGACTGACAACACAGACTCACATCATCAACACAGACTCACATCATCAACACGTACTCACATCACAGACTCACATCATCAACACAGACTCACATCATCAACACGTACTCACACCACAGACTCACATCATCAACACAGACTCACATCATCAACACAGACTCACATCATCAACACAGACTCACATCACAGACTCACATCATCAACACGGACTCACATCACAGACTCACATCATCAACACAGACTCACATCATCAACACGGACTCACTACACAGACTCACATCATCAACACAGACTGACATCACAGACTGACAACACAGACTCACATCATCAACACAGACTGACATCACAGACTGACAACACAGACTCACATCATCAACACAGACTCACATCATCAACACAGACTCACATCATCAACACAGATTCACATCATCAACACAGACTGACAACACAGAATCACATCATCAACACAGACTCACATCATCAACACAGACTCACATCATCAACACAGACTCACATCATCAACACAGATTCACATCATCAACACAGACTGACAACACAGAATCACATCATCAACACAGACTCACATCATCAACACAGACTCACAACATCAACACAGACTCACAACACGGACTCACAACACAGACTCACAACACAGACTCACATCATCAACACAGACTCACAACACAGACTCACATCATCAACACGGACTCACAACACAGACTCACAACACAGACTCACATCATCAACACGGACTCACAACACAGACTCACAACACAGACTCACATCATCAACACAGACTCACAACACAGACTCACAACACAGACTCACATCATCAACACAGACTGACAACACAGACTGACAACACAGACTCACATCACAGATTCACAACACAGACTCACATCACAGATTCACATCATCAACACGGACTCACAACACAGACTCACAACACAGACTCACAACACAGACTCACATCACCAACCACAGACTCACATCATCTACGCAAACTCACAACACAGACTCACAACACAGACTAACATCATCAACACAGATTCACATCATCAACACAGACTCACATCATCTACACAGACTCACAACACAGACTCACAACACGGACTCACAACACAGACTCACATCACCAACCACAGACTCACAACACAGACTCACATCATCAACACAGACTCACATCATCAACACAGACTCACAACACAGACTCACATGACCAACCACAGACTCACATCATCTATACAGACTCACATCGCCAACCACAGACTCACGAAACAGACTCACATCACCAACCACAGACTCACAACACAGACTCACAACACAGAGTCACATCACCAACCACAGACTCACATCATCTACACAGACTCACAACACAGACTCACAACACAGACTCACAACACAGACTCACATCACCAACCACAGACTCACATCACCAACCACAGACTCACAACACAGACTCACATCACCAACCACAGACTCACATCACCAACCACAGACTCACAACACAGACTCACAACACAGACTCACATCACCAACCACAGACTCACATCATCTACACAGACTCACAACACAGACTCACAACACAGACTCACATCACCAACCACAGACTCACAACACAGACTCACATCACCAACCACAGACTCACAACACAGACTCACAACACAGACTCACAACACAGACTCACATCACCAACCACAGACTCACATCATCTACACAAACTCACAACAGACTCACAACACGAATTCACAACACAGACTCACATCACCAACCACAGACTCACAACACAGACTCACATCATCAACACAGACTCACATCATCAACACAGACTCACATCATCAACACAGACTCACAACACAGACTCACATCACCAACCACAGACTCACATCATCTACACAGACTCACATCACCAACCACAGACTCACGACACAGACTCACATCACCAACCACAGACTCACAACACAGACTCACAACACAGAGTCACATCACCAACCACAGACTCACATCATCTACACAGACTCACAACACAGACTCACAACACAGACTCACAACACAGAGTCACATCACCAACCACAGACTCACATCACCAACCACAGACTCACAACACAGACTCACATCACCAACCACAGACTCACATCACCAACCACAGACTCACAACACAGACTCACAACACAGACTCACATCACCAACCACAGACTCACAATACAGACTCACAACACAGACTCACAACACAGACTCACATCACCAACCACAGACTCACAACACAGACTCACATCATCTACACAGACTGACAACACAGACTCACATCACCAACCACAGACTCACAACACAGACTCACATCACAGACTCACAACACAGACTCACATCACCAACTACAGACTCACATCACAGACTCACATCACGGACTCACATCATCTACACAGACTCACAACACAGACTCACATCACCAACCACAGATTCACAACACAGACTCACATCATCTACACAGACTCACATCACGGACTCACATCATCAACACAGACTCACAACACAGACTCACATCACCAACCACAGACTCACATCACGGACTCACATCATCAACACAGACTCACAACACAGACTCACATCACCAACCACGGACTCACATCACGGACTCACATCACGGACTCACAACACAGACTCACAACACAGACTCACATCACCAACCACAGACTCACAACACAGACTCACATCACCAACCACAGACTCACATCACGGACTCACATCACGACTCACAACACAGACTCACAACACAGACTCACATCACCAACCACAGACTCACAACACAGACTCACATCACCAACCACAGACTCACATCACGGACTCACAACACAGACTCACAACACAGACTCACAACACAGACTCACAACACAGACTCACAACACCAACCACAGACTCACATCACGGACTCACAACACAGAGTCACAACACAGACTCACATCACCAACCACAGACTCACAACACAGACTCACATCACCAACCACAGACTCACATCACGGACTCAAGATCATCAACACGGACTCACAACACAGAATCACAACACAGACTCACAACACAGAATCACAACACAGACTCACATCATCTACACAGACTCACATCATCTACATAGACTCACAACACAGACTCACATCACAGACTCACATCACAGACTCACATCACAGACTCACATCACCAATCACAGACTCACAACACAGACTCACAACACAGACTCACATCACCAAACACAGACTCACAACACAGACTCACAACACAGACTCACAACACAGACTCACAACACAGACTCACAACACCAGATGTGAGTACGTGTGTATCAACACGTACTCACATCACAGACTCACATCATCAACACAGACTCACATCATCAACACGTACTCACACCACAGACTCACATCATCAACACAGACTCACATCATCAACACAGACTCACATCATCAACACAGACTCACATCACAGACTCACATCATCAACACGGACTCACATCACAGACTCACATCATCAACACAGACTCACATCATCAACACGGACTCACTACACAGACTCACATCATCAACACAGACTGACATCACAGACTGACAACACAGACTCACATCATCAACACAGACTGACATCACAGACTGACAACACAGACTCACATCATCAACACAGACTCACATCATCAACACAGACTCACATCATCAACACAGATTCACATCATCAACACAGACTCACAACACAGACTCACATCATCAACACAGACTCACATCACCAACCACAGACTCACATCATCTACACAGACTCACATCACAGACTCACATCACGGACTCACATCACAGACTCACATCACGGACTCACATCACAGACTCACATCACGGACTCACATTACGGACTCACAACACAGACTCACATCACAGACTCACATCACGGACTCACATCACGGACTCACAACACAGACTCACATCACAGACTCACAACACAGACTCACATCACAGACTCACATCACGGACTCACAACACAGACTCACATCACAGACTCACATCACAGACTCACAACACAGACTCACATCACAGACTCACATCACGGACTCACATCACAGACTCACATCACAGACTCACAACACAGACTCACAACACCAGATGTGAGTACGTGTGTATCAACACGTACTCACATCACAGACTCACATCATCAACACAGACTCACATCATCAACACGTACTCACACCACAGACTCACATCATCAACACAGACTCACATCATCAACACAGACTCACATCATCAACACAGACTCACATCACAGACTCACATCATCAACACGGACTCACATCACAGACTCACATCATCAACACAGACTCACATCATCAACACGGACTCACTACACAGACTCACATCATCAACACAGACTGACATCACAGACTGACAACACAGACTCACATCATCAACACAGACTGACATCACAGACTGACAACACAAACTCACATCATCAACACAGACTCACATCATCAACACAGACTCACATCATCAACACAGATTCACATCATCAACACAGACTCACAACACAGACTCACATCATCAACACAGACTCACATCACCAACCACAGACTCACATCATCTACACAGACTCACATCACAGACTCACATCACGGACTCACATCACAGACTCACATCACGGACTCACATCACAGACTCACATCACGGACTCACATCACGGACTCACAACACAGACTCACATCACAGACTCACATCACGGACTCACATCACGGACTCACAACACAGACTCACATCACAGACTCACAACACAGACTCACATCACAGACTCACATCACGGACTCACAACACAGACTCACATCACAGACTCACATCACAGACTCACAACACAGACTCACATCACAGACTCACATCACGGACTCACATCACAGACTCACATCACAGACTCACAACACAGACTCACAACACAGACTCACATCACGGACTCACATCTCGGACTCACATCACGGACTCACGTTCCCACCTGTCTGAGTGGTAACGCTCGGATCACGACGACCACGACGGGGAGCAATCTCAAGAAGCGGCCGTTTGCTGCGCACGTGACCAGGGCTCTGACGACACTTCCCACGACGTCACGTAACCCCGCCCCCAAGTCGATGACGGCGCAATGCTCGCCACGCCCACCGGCCCCGCCCACCACCCCAGCCAACCGCCCCCGTCCCGCCCCCCAGCCCCGCCCACCGCCACAGCCAACCGCCCCCGTCCCGCCCAACAGCCCCGCCCCACCACCCCATCCAACCGCCCCCTTCCCAACAGCATCGCCTCCACCAACAGCCACCGCCCATCGCCACGCCCCCAATTACCGCCCCGCCCCCATCCCCCGCCGCTACTTCCGGTTTGTCAGGCGCGAGGTCTCCGCCTCCTCGCCCCCCCTAGGTCGACTCAGCCTCAAATGGGCACGCCGGTGCCACGTGCGCGGTGGTCAACATCGCCAGCACTGTGGGAGAGACAAAGGCGGCCGGGCGGGCGTGGTGCTGGCCACCCACCCCCTCCTTGTATGTGTGTATGTGTGTGAGTGTGTGTAAGTGAGTGTGTGTGTGTAAGTGAGTGTGTGTGAGTGAGTGTGTGTAAGTGTGTGATAGTGAGTGTGTGTGAGTGTGTGTAAGTGAGTGTGTGTGAGTGTGTGTAAGTGAGTGTGTGTGATAGTGAGTGTGTGTGTGTGAGTGTGTGTTAGTGAGTGATAGTGAGTGTGTGTGAGTGTGTGTGAGTGTGATAGTGAGTGATAGTGAGTGTGTGTGAGTGTGTGTTAGTGTGTGATAGTGAGTGTGTGTAAGTGAGTGTGTGTGAGTGTGTGTAAGTGAGTGTGTGTGAGTGTGTGTAAGTGAGTGTGTGTAAGTGTGTGTGTGTTAGTGTGTGTAAGTGAGTGTGTGTGAGTGTGTGTAAGTGAGTGTGTGTGAGTGTGTGTAAGTGAGTGTGTGTGAGTGTGTGTGAGTGTGTGATAGTGAGTGTGTGTTAGTGTGTGTAAGTGAGTGTGTGTTAGTGAGTGTGTGTGAGTGTGTGTAAGTGAGTGTGTGTGAGTGTGTGTAAGTGAGTGTGTGTAAGTGTGTGATAGTGAGTGTGTGTTAGTGAGTGTGTGTAAGTGAGTGTGTGTGAGTGTGTGATAGTGAGTGTGTGTGAGTGTGTGTAAGTGATTGTGTGTTAGTGTGTGTTAGTGAGTGTGTGTTAGTGTGTGTTAGTGTGTGTGAGTTAGTGAGTGTGTGTGAGTGTGTGTTAGTGTGTGATAGTGAGTGTGTGTGAGTGTGTGTAAGTGAGTGTGTGTTAGTGAGTGTGTGTTAGTGTGTGATAGTGAGTGTGTGTGAGTGTGTGTGAGTGTGTGTTAGTGTGTGTAAGTGAGTGTGTGTTAGTGTGTGTTAGTGAGTGTGTGTGAGTGTGTGTGAGTGTGTGTGAGTGTGTGTAAGTGAGTGTGTGTTAGTGAGTGTGTGTGAGTGTGTGTTAGTGAGTGTGTGTTAGTGTGTGATAGTGAGTGTGTGTGAGTGTGTGTAAGTGATTGTGTGTTAGTGAGTGTGTGTGAGTGTGTGTAATTGAGTGTGTGATAGTGAGTGTGTGTTAGTGAGTGTGTGTTAGTGTGTGATAGTGAGTGTGTGTTAGTGTGTGATAGTGAGTGTGTGTAACAGATTGTGTGTTAGTGAGTGTGTGTAAGTGAGTGTGTGTTAGTGTGTGATAGTGAGTGTGTGTGAGTGTGTGTAATTGAGTGTGTGTTAGTGAGTGTGTGTTAGTGAGTGTGTGTTAGTGTGTGATAGTGAGTGTGTGTGAGTGTGTGTAAGTGATTGTGTGTTAGTGAGTGTGTGTGAGTGTGTGTAATTGAGTGTGTGATAGTGAGTGTGTGTTAGTGAGTGTGTGTTAGTGTGTGATAGTGAGTGTGTGGGAGTGTGTGTAAGTGATTGTGTGTTAGTGAGTGTGTGTGAGTGTGTGTAATTGAGTGTGTGATAGTGAGTGTGTGTTAGTGTGTGATAGTGAGTGTGTGTGAGTGTGTGTGTGTGAGTCCGGCAAAACAACCCCCTACCTCCTTGCGGTGCCGGACGGGCAACTCTGTCGTGGACAGCGCTGTGGGGGGAGATCCAATTTTGATTGGCTCCTCCCCTCATGGCATATGTGTCCACCACAGGGGCTAAACGGGGGCTCTGGACGGGTGCGAGGGGCTGGTAACCCCTCCACCTTCAATTAATTACCACGAAACTACGAATTAAACTGAAATATGTAACAACTAAGCTTGTGCCGGAGGCCCCGGGGGGCCAGGCGTCTATGACGTCTCCTGGCCAAACCCCAATTGGCGGAGCCAGGAGATTGAATACCTACCCTCGGGGCTACTCCAGAAACAACGAAAAGCCACTACGGTTGGCCACGTGGAATGTTCGAACGCTCACTGCAGAGGAGAGGCTGCCACTCCTCTGTCGGGAGCTGGACCGGTACCGCCTGGATCTATGCGGCATTCAGGAGGTCCGGTGGACCGGCTCTGGCTCCTGCCACCATGAGGGGTGGACAGTCCTCTACTCGGGGCAGCAGACTGCCAAACAACAGGGTGTGGGTCTTCTTTTGAACAAAAGAATGAAGGGGGCGTGGGAGCGTGGCGGTGAGGTGTGGGAAGCTGTAAGCCCCAGGCTACTTTGGGCTCGCCTTCCCATCAACCGGAGGCAAGGAATGGTGGTCGTGGTTACTTATGCCCCCACCGAAGATGAACATCCGTGGAGGGATGCAGGCAAAGCCGATGAGTCAGATGCCTTCTATGACCTCCTGTCACAGGTGCTGGCTAAAGTGGCCCCTCGGGATAGAGTCATCATGTTGGGTGACTTCAATGCCCGAGTTGGTCATGATACTGGCACCTGGTCTGGAGTGATTGGAGGGCATGGGCCAGATCAGCTCAACAACAACGGTAGGAGGCTGCTAGATTTTTGTGCAGCCCATGGGCTTGTAATTACCAACACGCTGTTCCGGCATCGGCGCATCCACACAACATCATGGATGCATGCCGGGTCCAAGCAAGAACATCTGCTGGACTACATAGTGACGGACCAGCGAATGCGAGCCCATGTCCTTGACACCAGGACCTACCGTGGAGCTGATCTGCCCTCTGACCATCGACTAGTCATCTGTAAGATGCGCCTGCCATTCTTCCACTCCGGTGGTGGGTGTACACCCAGGACCCCATTCCAACCTAAAGTGGCCTGGTCTCAGTTATCTGATGAAAGTTGCAAGCGAGAATTTCATCATCGCTTGCGGCTGGGATTGGCATCGTCCCCGACTCCTCCTGATGTCGAGGGTAAATGGGCGAGGTTTAGGACTGTGACTCATGCAGCTGCAATGGCTGCTTTGGGTACGCGGTCCAGACCTCCCCAGACACCCTGGATGACAGAGGAGTTGTTCAAGATGGTTGAGAAAAAGCGACAGGCCCACTGTCATCGGCTACAGAATCCCACGTCAGAGAATGAGGAGGCTTACCGCAGCCTTCGCTCGGAGGTTCGGAGAGCCGTGAGGCGCTGCAAGGATGGGTGGTGGTCGCGGGTTGCTGAGGAGATGGAGTCTGCCTCAGTGGCCCGTGATCACAAATCTCTATTTAACTCCATCAAAAAAGTAACCTGCAGCGCCACACCTATTACCATCATTAGGGGAAAAAACGGTGATCCAATTTCCGACCCCCAGGAACAGGTTCGCAGATTTGCTGAGCATTTCTGTGAGGTCCTGGGGGAGGGAAAATCCCTCAGCCAGGAAAACATCGTGGCACAAAGTGAGGATGACCCTGCTGAGGCTGCGGTGCCTCAAATATTGGATGAAGTCACCCCCTGTGAGTGGCTGGCTGAGGTGCCAGCTGCTGATGAAGTATTGAAGGCGATCCGGAGTCTAAGACCAGGAAAGGCAGCGGGCAGAGATGATCTCCCAAGCGAAATGCTGAGGGAGGGTGGCGTTTGTGCACAGACTGCCCTATATGACATCATAACAACAGTCTGGACCACTGGACGGGTTCCGCAGGATTGGAAGGATGCCCTGGTGGTCCCCCTTTTTAAGAAGGGGGACCGCACAGACTGTAACAACTACAGGGGCATCTCACTCCTCAGTGTGCCGGGAAAGGTCCTGGCAAGGATTATTCAGCATCGCCTTGCCAGGCACGCTGAGGAGAGGCTTGCGGAGCCCCAATGCGGTTTCAGGAAAGGGCGGTCCTGCACAGATGCCATATTTTCTGTCCGTCTGCTACAGCAGAGGTGTAGGGAATTCCAACAAGACCTACATCTCTGCTTTATTGACCTGGTCGAGGCCTATGATACCATCAGTAGGCCTGGGCTCTGGGTCGTTCTTCGTGCTTTTGGAGTACCTGACCCTCTGCTCACGATCATTAAGAACCTTCATGATGGTGAGCGGGCCCGGGTAAAACTACGTGGCCGGGAGTCAGAGCCATTCCCTGTACACCTTGGGGTGCGACAGGGATGTCCTCTGGCTCCCACATTATTTAACATCTATTTTGACCACGTAGTTCGTGAAGCCTTCAATAGCTGTACCGGGGGAATCTCCATATGGTACAGATATAATGGGAGGCTAATCGATGCCCGGGTGCGGTCAAGGGATGGCTCCCTATTGCTCAACCACGTTATGTATGCTGATGACTTGGTAATAGCTGCTCAGTCAGAGGAGGAGTTGGAGACGCTGCTGCTGAGCGTGCCACTAAGAGGTGGGGCCTTACCATCAGCCCCACCAAAACTAAGCACCTGCCTGGGTATTTTGTACCATCGGACACTCCACCCCCACAACTCCCAATCGGTGATGGGGCAGTTGTGGAGAGAGTGGAGAGTTTCCCATACCTGGGCAGTGTGCTTACGACTGGCTCCAGTTTAACAGCAGAGGTCTCACTCCGAATCAGTCGAGCGGCAATATCTTTTCATCGGTTGCGTAATGCTGTGTGGAAGCTACCTGGTCTGTCGCTCCGCACTAAGCTTCAGGTCTTCTCGGCCACGGTCATTCCCTCCCTTCTCTACGCTTGCGAAACGTGGACCCCCCTAATGGAACATCTTCGCCGGTTAGAAACATTTAGGCTGGCCTGCCTACGATCCATCCTGGGTTTAACCAGACTGGATTGTGTGAGGAGCTCACAAATCCTTGAAAGATCTGGGCAGGGTCCCATCGGTGAGCTCCTCCGGCAGGCAAGGCTGCGATGGCTGGGTCATGTAGCCCGCATGCCCAGCCACCGCATGCCGAAACAGCTTTTGTTTGGCCGGATTGAGGGGGCTAAGCGGGCGCGGCACGGGCTAGAGAAGAGATGGAGTGATGTGGTACAGGAGGACGTGGAGCTGAGTGGACTTGCCGATGACTGGTACCAGCGGTGTCAAGATCGGCCTCTGTGGAGGAGGCTCGTGAAGGATGCTACTGGGCAGTTGGAGGCAGTCGCCCTCCAACAACAACGGAGGGCGGAGGAGCGACGCTCACAACAGCGAGCGGAGCGCCGGGTGGCTAAAGCACAGCAGGTTGGCACAGTAGGGGGCACAGGTGGTGCATCAGCCAGTCATCTCAGTCAGTCGACCCGTGGCACCTGGGTCTGCCCCGTGACCTCCTGCCAGCGGGCGTTCGACACTTCACGTGGCCTCAGGGTGCACATAGCCTGGCACAAGCGTCGTGGTGACGTCACCGCCACTTAGTGGCGAATGGCGGTTGTTGTTGTTGTTGTGTGTGAGTGTGTGTGAGTGTGTGTAAGTGAGTGTGTGTTAGTGAGTGTGTGTTAGTGAGTGTGTGTTAGTGAGTATGTGTAAGTGAGTGTGTGTTAGTGAGTGTGTGTTAGTGAGTGTGTGTTAGTGTGTGATAGTGAGTGTGTGTGAGTGTGTGTAAGTGATTGTGTGTTAGTGAGTGTGTGTTAGTGAGTGTGTGTTAGTGTGTGATAGTGAGTGTGTGGGGGAGCGGTAGTGTAGCGGTTAGCGCTACGCTGCGCTATGAACCTGGCCACCCGGGTTCGATTCTCGCTCACGGCCAACACCAGTGACGATTATCTGAACCGGTCCTGGGCCTCCCCTAGGTCGACTCAGCCTCAAATGAGTACCTAGTGCGGGCTGGCCACCCACCCCCTCGTGTACCGTTCCGGCCTTCATAGGTGCTCGCTAACAGCACTTGCCCCTAGAGTCTGTTAAGGCTATATGGGGGATCTTTGTTTATCTTTGTGTGGTATGGTGTGTGTGTGTGGTATGGTGTGTGTGTGTGTGGTATTGGTGGGGAGCGATAGTGTAGCGGTTAGCGCGCTGCGCTATGAACCTGGCGACTCGGGTTCGAATCCGGCTCACGGCCAACACCAGTGACGATTATCTGAACCGGTCCCGGGCCTCCCCTAGGTCAACTCAGCCTCAAATTAGTACCTGGTGCGGTGTGTAAACATTGCCACTAGGGAGACAAAGGCGGTCGGGCGTGGTGCTGGCAACCCACCCCCTCGTGTACCGTTCCGGCCTTCATAGGTGCTCGCTAACAGCACTTGCCCCTACAGTCTGTTAAGGCTATATGGGGGATCTTTGTCTTTGTCTTTGTGTGTGTGTGTGGTATGGTGTGTGTGTGTGGTATGGTGTGTGTGGTATGGTGTGTGTGTGTGGTATGGTGTGTGTGTGTGTGGTATGGTATGGTGTGTGTGTGTGTGGTGTGTGTGTGGTGTGGTGTATGGTGTGGTGTGTAGTGTGGTGTGTGTGTGGTGTGGTGAGTGTGTGGTGTGGTGTGTAGTGTGGTGTGTGTGTGGTGTGGTGAGTGTGTGGTGTGGTGTGTGTGTGGTGTGGTGTGTGTGTGGTGTGGTGTGTGTGTGGTGTGGTGTGTGTGTGGTGTGGTGTGTGTGTGGTGTGGTGTGTGTGTGGTGTGGTGTGTGTGTGGTATGGTGTGTGTGTGTGTGTGTGGCATGGTGTGTGTGTGTGTGTGGTATGGTGTGTGTGTGTGGTATGGTATGGTGTGTGTGTGTGTGGTATGGTGTGTGTGGTATGGTGTGTGTGGTATGGTGTGTGTGTGTGTGTGTGGTATGGTATGGTGTGTGTGTGTGTGGTATGGTATGGTGTGTGTGTGTGTGGTATGGTGTGTGTGGTATGGTGTGTGTGGTATGGTGTGTGTGGTATGGTGTGTGTGGTATGGTGTGTGTGTGTGGTATGGTGTGTGTGTGTGGTATGGTGTGTGTGTGGTATGGTGTGTGTGTGTGGTATGGTGTGTGTGTGTGGTATGGTGTGTGTGTGGTGTGGTGTGTGTGTGTGGTATGGTATGGTATGGTGTGTGTGTGTGTGGTATGGTGTGTGTGTGTGGTATGGTGTGTGTGTGTGTGGTATGGTGTGTGTGTGTGTGGTATGGTGTGTGTGTGTGGTATGGTATGGTGTGTGTGTGTGTGGTATGGTGTGTGTGTGGTATGGTGTGTGTGTGGTATGTTGTGTGTGTGTGGTATGGTGTGTGTGTGTGGTATGGTGTGTGTGTGTGTGGTATGGTGTGTGTGTGTGGTATGGTGTGTGTGTGTGGTATGGTGTGTGTGTGTGGTATGGTGTGTGTGTGTGGTATGGTGTGTGTGTGTGTGGTATGGTGTGTGTGTGTGGTATGGTGTGTGTGTGTGGTATGGTGTGTGTGTGTGGTATGGTGTGTGTGTGGTATGGTGTGTGTGTGGCATGGTGTGTGTGTGTGGTATGGTGTGTGTGTGTGTGGTGTGCGTGTGGTGTGGTGTGGTGTGTGTGGTGTGTGTGGCATGGTGTGTGTGTGTGGTATGGTGTGTGTGTGTGTGGTGTGCGTGTGGTGTGTGTGTGGTGTGGTGTGTGTGTGGTGTGGTGTGTGTGTGGTGTGGTGTGGTGTGTGGTGTGTGTGTGGTGTGGTGTGGTGTGTGGTGTGTGTGGTGTGTGTGTGGTATGGTGTGTGTGTGGTGTGGTGTGGTGTGTGGTGTGTGTGTGGTGTGGTGTGGTGTGTGGTGTGTGTGTGGTGTGTGTGTGGTATGGTGTGTGTGTGGTATGGTGTGTGTGTGGTATGGTGTGTGTGTGGTGTGGTGTGTGTGTGGTGTGGTGTGTGTGTGGTGTGGTGTGTGTGTGGTGTGGTGTGTGTGTGGTGTGGTGTGTGTGTGGTGTGGTGTGTGTGTGGTGTGGTGTGTGTGCGGTGTGGTGTGTGTGTGGTGTGGTGTGTGTGCGGTGTGGTGTGTGTGGTGTGTGTGTGGTGTGGTGTGTGTGCGGTGTGGTGTGTGTGCGGTGTGGTGTGTGTGCGGTGTGGTGTGTGTGCGGTGTGTGTGGTGTGGTGTGTGTGTGGTGTGGTGTGTGTGTGGTGTGGTGTGTGTGTGGTGTGGTGTGTGTGTGGTGTGGTGTGTGTGGTGTGGTGTGTGTGTGGTGTGGTGTGTGTGTGGTGTGGTGTGTGATGTGGTGTGTGGTGTGTGTGTGGTATGGTGTGTGTGTGGTGTGGTGTGTGTGTGGTGTGGTGTGTGTGTGGTGTGGTGTGTGTGTGGTATGGTGTGTGTGTGGTGTGGTGTGTGTGTGGTGTGGTGTGTGTGTGTGTGGTGTGGTGTGTGTGGTGTGGTGTGCGTGTGGTGTGTGTTTGGCGTGGTGTGTGTGTGTGGTGTGGTGTGTGTGTGGTGTGGTGTATGTGGTGTGGTGTGTGTGTGGTGTGGTGTGTGTGTGGTGTGGTGTGTGTCACAGTGTCCCAGTGTCTCAGTGTCCCAGTGTCCCAGTGTCCCAGTGTTCCAGTGTCTCAGTGTCTCAGTGTCTCATTGTCTCAGTGTCTCAGTGTCTCAGAGTCTCAGTGTCTCAGTGTCCCAGTGTCTCAGTGTCTCATTGTCTCAGTGTCCCAGTGTCTCAGTGTCCCAGTGCTCAGTGTCTCAGTGTCCCAGTGTCTCAGTGTCTCAGTGTCCCAGTGTCTCATTGTCTCAGAGTTCCAGTGTCTCAGTGTCTCTGAGACTCGGTGTCTCATATTCTCAGTGTCTCTGTGTCTCGGTGTCTCAGTGTCCCAGTGTCTCAGTGTCTCAGTGTCTCAGTGTCCCAGTGTCTCAGTGTCTCAGTGACCCAGTGTCTCAGTGTCTCAGTGTCTCAGTGTTTCAGTGTCCCAGTGCCTCAGTGTCTCAGTGTCCCAGTGTCTCAGTGTCGCAGTGTCCCAATGTCTCAGTGTCTCATTGTCTCAGTCTCCCAGTGTCTCAGTGTCTCAGTGTCAAAGTGTCCCAGTGTTTCAGTGTCCCAGTGTCTCAGTGTCCCAGTGTCTCAGTGTCTCAGTGTCCCAGTGTCACAGTGTCTCAGTGTCTCAGTGTCCCAGTGTCTCAGTGTCTCAGTGTCCCAGTGTCTCAGTGTCTCAGTGTCCCAGTGTCCCAGTGTTTCAGTGTCTCAGTGTCTCAGTGTCCCGGTGTCTCAGTGCCCCAGTGTCTCAGTGTCTCAGTGTCCTAGTGTCTCAGTGTCTCAGTGTCTCAGTGTCTCAGTGTCCCAGTGTCTCAGTGTCTCAGTGTCCCAGTGTCTCAGTGTCCCGGTGTCTCAGTGCCCCAGTGTCTCAGTGTCTCAGTGTCCTAGTGTCTCAGTGTCTCAGTGTCTCAGTGTCCCAGTGTCTCAGTGTCTCAGTGTCCCAGTGTCTCAGTGTCTCAGTGTCTCAGTGTCCCAGTGTCCCAGTGTCTCGGTGTCCCCGTGTCTCAGTGTCTCGGTGTCCCAGTGTCTCAGTGTCCCAGTGTCCCAGTGTCTCAGTGTCCCAGTGTCTCAGTGTCTCAGTGTCCCATTGTCTCAGTGTCCCAGTGTCTCAGTGTCTCAGTGTCCCAGTGTCTCAGTGTCCCAGTGTCTCATTGTCCCAGTGTCTCAGTGTCTCAGTGTCCCAGAGTCTCAGTGTCTCAGTGTCCCAGAGTCTCAGTGTATCTGAGACTCGGTGTCTCAGATTCTCAGTGTCTCTGTGTCTCGGTGTCTCATTGTCCCAGTGTCCCAGTGTCTCAGTGTGTCAGTGTCTCATTGTCTCAGTGTCCCGGTGTCTCAGTGCCCCAGTGTCTCAGTGTCTCAGTGTCCTAGTGTCTCAGTGTCTCAGTGTTTCAGTGTCCCAGTGTCTCAGTGTCTCAGTGTCCCAGTGTCTCAGTGTCTCAGTGTCTCAGTGTCCCTGTAGCCCAGTGTCTCAGTGTCCCAGTGTCTCAGTGTCCCAGTGTCTCAGTGTCTCAGTGTCCCAGTGCCTCAGTGTCTCAGTGTCCCAGTGTCTCAGTGTCTCAGTGTCCCAGTGTCTCAGTGTCTCATTGTCTCAGTGTCCCAGTGTCTCAGTGTCTCAGTGTCAAAGTGTCCCAGTGTTTCAGTGTCCCAGTGTCTCAGTGTCCCAGTGTCTCAGTGTCTCAGTGGCCCTGTGTCTCAGTGTCTCAGTGTCCCAGTGTCCCAGTGTCTCAGTGTCTCAGTGTTCCAGTGTCTCAGTGTCTCAGTGTATCAGTGTCTCAGTGTCTCAGTGTCCCAGTGTCTCAGTGTCTCAGTGTCTCAGTGTCCCGGTGTCTCAGTGCCCCAGTGTCTCAGTGTCTCAGTGTCCTAGTGTCTTAGTGTCTCAGTGTCTCAGTGTCCCAGTGTCTCAGTGTCTCAGTGTCCCAGTGTCTCAGTGTCCCGGTGTCTCAGTGCCCCAGTGTCTCAGTGTCTCAGTGTCCTAGTGTCTCAGTGTCCCAGTGTCCCAGTGTCTCAGTGTATCAGTGTCCCAGTGTCTCAGTGTCTCAGTGTCTCAGTGTCCCTGTGGCCCAGTGTCTCAATGTCTCAGTGTCTCAGTGTCTCAGTGTCTTAGTGTCCCAGTGTCTCAGTGTCTCAGTGTCACAGTGTCTCAGTGTCCCAGTGTCCCAGTGTCTCAGTGTCTCAGTGTCCCAGTGTCTCAGTGTCTCAGTGTTTCAGTGTCTCAGTGTCTCAGTGTCCCAGTGTCTCATTGTCTCAGAGTTCCAGTGTCACAGTGTCTCTGAGACTCGGTGTCTCAGATTCTCAATGTCTCTGTGTCTCGGTGTCTCAGTGTCCCAGTGTCTCACTGTCCCAGTGTCCCAATGTCTCAGTGTCCCAGTGTCCCAGTGTCTCAGTGTCTCAGTGTCTTAGCGTCTCAGTGTCCCAGTGTCTCAGTGTCCCAGTGTCTCAGTGTCTCAGTGTCTCAGTGTCCCAGTGTCTCAGTGTCCCATTGTCTCAGTGTCCCAGTGTCCCAGTGTCCCAGTGTCCCAGTGTCTCAGTGTCCCAGTGTCCCAGTGTCTCAGTGTTCCAGTGTCTCAGTGTCTCAGTGTCTCAGTGTCCCAGTGTCTCAGTGTCTCATTGTCTCAGTGTCCCAGTGTCTCCGTGTCCCAGTGTCTTAGTGTCTCAGTGTCTCAGAGTCTCAGTGTCTCAGTGTCCCAGTGTCTCAGTGTCTCATTGTCTCAGTGTCTCAGTGTCCCAGTGTCCCAGTGTCCCAGTGTCTCAGTGTCCCAGTGTCCCAGTGTCTCAGTGTCCCAGTGTCCCAGTGTCTCAGTGTCTCAGTGTCTCATTGTCTCAGTGTCTCAGTGTCTCAGTGTCTCAGTGTCTTAGTGTCCCAGTGTCTCAGTGTCTCAGTGTCACAGTGTCTCAGTGTCCCAGTGTCCCAGTGTCTCAGTGTCTCAGTGTCCCAGTGTCTCAGTGTCTCAGTGTTTCAGTGTCTCAGTGTCTCAGTGTCCCAGTGTCTCATTGTCTCAGAGTTCCAGTGTCACAGTGTCTCTGAGACTCGGTGTCTCAGATTCTCAATGTCTCTGTGTCTCGGTGTCTCAGTGTCCCAGTGTCTCACTGTCCCAGTGTCCCAATGTCTCAGTGTCCCAGTGTCCCAGTGTCTCAGTGTCTCAGTGTCTTAGCGTCTCAGTGTCCCAGTGTCTCAGTGTCCCAGTGTCTCAGTGTCTCAGTGTCTCAGTGTCCCAGTGTCTCAGTGTCCCATTGTCTCAGTGTCCCAGTGTCCCAGTGTCCCAGTGTCCCAGTGTCTCAGTGTCCCAGTGTCCCAGTGTCTCAGTGTTCCAGTGTCTCAGTGTCTCAGTGTCTCAGTGTCCCAGTGTCTCAGTGTCTCATTGTCTCAGTGTCCCAGTGTCTCCGTGTCCCAGTGTCTTAGTGTCTCAGTGTCTCAGAGTCTCAGTGTCTCAGTGTCCCAGTGTCTCAGTGTCTCATTGTCTCAGTGTCTCAGTGTCCCAGTGTCCCAGTGTCCCAGTGTCTCAGTGTCCCAGTGTCCCAGTGTCTCAGTGTCCCAGTGTCCCAGTGTCTCAGTGTCTCAGTGTCTCATTGTCTCAGTGTCTCAGTGTCTCAGAGTCTCAGTGTCTCAGTTTCCCAGTGTATCAGTGTCCCAGTGTCCCAGTGTCCCAGTGTCTCAGTGTCCCAGTGTCTCCGTGTGTCAGTGTCCCAGTGTCTCAGTGTCCCAGTGTCTCAGTGTCCCAGTGTCCCAGTGTTTCAGTGTCCCAGTGTCCCAGTGTCTCAATGTCCCAGTGTCTCAGTGTCTCAGTGTCTCAGTGTCTCATTGTCTCAGTGTCTCAGTGTCTCAGAGTCTCAGTGTCTCAGTGTCCCAGTGTATCAGTGTCTCAGTGTCCCAGTGTCTCAGTGTCCCAGTGTCCCAGTGTCTCAGTGTCCCAGTGCCCCAGTGTCTCGGTGTCTCAGTTTATTAGTGTCCCGGTGTCTCAGTGCTCCAGTGTATCAGTGTCTCAGTGTCTCAGTGTCCTAGTGTCTCAATGTCTCAGTGTGTCAGTGTCCCAGTGTCTCAGTGTCTCAGTGTCCCAGTGTCTCAGTGTCTCAGTGTCCCAGTGTCTCAGTGTCTCAGTGTCCCTGTGTCTCAGTGTCTCAGTGTCTCAGTGTCCTAGTGTCTCAGTGTCTCAGTGTCCCAGTGTCCCAGTGTCTCGGTGTCCCCGTGTCTCAGTGTCTCGGTGTCCCAGTGTCTCAGTGTCCCAGTGTCCCAGTGTCTCAGTGTCTCAGTGTCCCAGTGTCTCAGTGTCTCAGTGTCCCATTGTCTCAGTGTCCCAGTGTCTCAGTGTCTCAGTGTCCCAGTGCCTCAGTGTCTCAGTGTCCCAGTGTCTCAGTGTCTCAGTGTCCCAGTGTCTCAGTGTCTCATTGTCTCAGTGTCCCAGTGTCTCAGTGTCTCAGTGTCAAAGTGTCCCAGTGTTTCAGTGTCCCAGTGTCTCAGTGTCCCAGTGTCTCAGTGTCTCAGTGTCCCAGTGTCTCAGTGTCTCAGTGTCCCAGTGTCCCAGTGTCTCAGTGTCTCAGTGTTCCAGTGTCTCAGTGTCTCAGTGTATCAGTGTCTCAGTGTCTCAGTGTCCCAGTGTCTCAGTGTCTCAGTGTCTCAGTGTCCCGGTGTCTCAGTGCCCCAGTGTCTCAGTGTCTCAGTGTCCTAGTGTCTCAGTGTCTCAGTGTCTCAGTGTCCCAGTGTCTCAGTGTCTCAGTGTCCCAGTGTCTCAGTGTCCCGGTGTCTCAGTGCCCCAGTGTCTCAGTGTCTCAGTGTCCTAGTGGCTCAGTGTCCCAGTGTCCCAGTGTCTCAGTGTCTCAGTGTCCCAGTGTCTCAGTGTCTCAGTGTCTCAGTGTCCCTGTGGCCCAGTGTCTCAATGTCTCAGTGTCTCAGTGTCTCAGTGTCTTAGTGTCCCAGTGTCTCAGTGTCTCAGTGTCACAGTGTCTCAGTGTCCCAGTGTCCCAGTGTCTCAGTGTCTCAGTGTCCCAGTGCCTCAGTGTCTCAGTGTTTCAGTGTCTCAGTGTCTCAGTGTCCCAGTGTCTCATTGTCTCAGAGTTCCAGTGTCACAGTGTCTCTGAGACTCGGTGTCTCAGATTCTCAGTGTCTCTGTGTCTCGGTGTCTCAGTGTCCCAGTGTCTCACTGTCCCAGTGTCCCAATGTCTCAGTGTCCCAGTGTCCCAGTGTCTCAGTGTCTCAGTGTCTTAGCGTCTCAGTGTCCCAGTGTCTCAGTGTCCCAGTGTCTCAGTGTCTCAGTGTCTCAGTGTCCCAGTGTCTCAGTGTCCCATTGTCTCAGTGTCCCAGTGTCCCAGTGTCCCAGTGTCTCAGTGTCCCAATGTCCCAGTGTCTCAGTGTTCCAGTGTCTCAGTGTCTCAGTGTCCCAGTGTCTCAGTGTCTCATTGTCTCAGTGTCCCAGTGTCTCCGTGTCCCAGTGTCTTAGTGTCTCAGTGTCTCAGAGTCTCAGTGTCTCAGTGTCCCAGTGTCTCAGTGTCTCATTGTCTCAGTGTCTCAGTGTCCCAGTGTCCCAGTGTCCCAGTGTCTTAGTGTCCCAGTGTCCCAGTGTCTCAGTGTCCCAGTGTCCCAGTGTCTCAGTGTCTCAGTGTCTCATTGTCTCAGTGTCTCAGTGTCTCAGAGTCTCAGTGTCTCAGTTTCCCAGTGTATCAGTGTCCCAGTGTCCCAGTGTCCCAGTGTCTCAGTGTCCCAGTGTCTCCGTGTCTCAGTGTCCCAGTGTCTCAGTGTCCCAGTGTCTCAGTGTCCCAGTGTCCCAGTGTTTCAGTGTCCCAGTGTCCCAGTGTCTCAATGTCCCAGTTTCTCAGTGTCTCAGTGTCTCAGTGTCTCATTGTCTCAGTGTCTCAGTGTCTCAGAGTCTCAGTGTCTCAGTGTCCCAGTGTATCAGTGTCTCAGTGTCCCAGTGTCTCAGTGTCCCAGTGTCCCAGTGTCTCAGTGTCCCAGTGCCCCAGTGTCTCGGTGTCTCAGTTTATTAGTGTCCCGGTGTCTCAGTGCTCCAGTGTATCAGTGTCTCAGTGTCTCAGTGTCCTAGTGTCTCAATGTCTCAGTGTGTCAGTGTCCCAGTGTCTCAGTGTCTCAGTGTCCCAGTGTCTCAGTGTCTCAGTGTCCCAGTGTCTCAGTGTCTCAGTGTCCCTGTGTCTCAGTGTCTCAGTGTCTCAGTGTCCTAGTGTCTCAGTGTCTCAGTGTCCCAGTGTCCCAGTGTCTCGGTGTCCCCGTGTCTCAGTGTCTCGGTGTCCCAGTGTCTCAGTGTCCCAGTGTCCCAGTGTCTCAGTGTCTCAGTGTCCCAGTGTCTCAGTGTCTCAGTGTCCCAATGTCTCAGTGTCCCAGTGTCTCAGTGTCTCAGTGTCCCAGTGTCTCAGTGTCTCAGTTTCCCAGTGTCTCATTGTCCCAGTGTCTCAGTGTCCCATTGTCCCAGTGTCCCAGTGTCTCAGTGTCTCAGTGTCCCAGAGTCTCAGTGTATCTGAGACTCAGTGTCTCAGATTCTCAGTGTCTCTGTGTCTCGGTGTCTCATTGTCCCAGTGTCTCAGTGTCCCAGTGTCTCAGTGTCTCAGTGTCTCATTGTCCCAGTGTCTCATTGTCTCATTGTCCCAGTGTCTCAGTGTCTCAGTGTCCCAGTGTCTCAGTGTCTCATTGTCCCAGTGTCTCAGTGTCCCAGTGTCTCAGTGTCTCAGTGTCCCAGTGTCTCAGTGTCTCAGTGTCTCAGTGTCTCAGTGTCTCAGTGTCCCAGTGCCTCAGTGTCTCAGTGTCCCAGTGTCTCAGTGTCCCAGTGTCTCAGTGTCTCATTGTCTCAGTGTCCCAGTGTCTCAGTGTCTCAGTGTCAAAGTGTCCCAGTGTTTCAGTGTCCCAGTGTCTCAGTGTCCCAGTGTCTCAGTGTCTCAGTGTCCCAGTGTCTCAGTGTCTCAGTGTCTCAGTGTCCCAGTGTCCCAGTGTCTCAGTGTCTCAGTGTCCCAGTGTCTCAGTGTCTCAGTGTATCAGTGTCTCAGTGTCTCAGTGTCCCAGTGTCTCAGTGTCTCAGTGTCTCAGTGTCCCGGTGTCTCAGTGCCCCAGTGTCTCAGTGTCTCAGTGTCCTAGTGTCTCAGTGTCTCAGTGTCTCAGTGTCCCAGTGTCTCAGTGTCTCAGTGTCTCAGTGTCTCAGTGTCCCTGTGGCCCAGTGTCTCAGTGTCTCAGTGTCTTAGTGTCCCAGTGTCTCAGTGTCTCAGTGTCCCAGTGTCTCAGTGTCTCAGTGTCTCAGTGTCCCAGTGTCTCAGTGTCCCAGTGTCCCAGTGTCTCAGTGTCTCAGTGTCCCAGTGTCTCAGTGTCTCAGTGTCCCAGTGTCTCAGTGTCTCAGTGTCCCAGTGTCTCATTGTCTCAGAGTTCCAGTGTCTCAGTGTCTCTGAGACTCGGTGTCTCAGATTCTCAGTGTCTCTGTGTCTCGGTGTCTCAGTGTCCCAGTGTCTCAGTGTCCCAGTGTCCCAATGTCCCAGTGTCCCAGTGTCTCAGTGTCTCAGTGTCTCAGTGTCCCAGTGTCTCAGTGCGCAGTGTCTCAGTGTCCCAGTGTCTCAGTGTCTCAGTGTCCCAGGGTCTCAGTGTCTCAGTGTCGCGTGTCCCAGCGTCCTAGTGTCTCAGTGTCTCAGTTTCCCAGCGTCTCAGTGTCCCAGTGTCCCAGTGTCCCCGTGTCTCAGTGTCTCGGTGCCCCATTGTCTCAGTGTCCCAATATCTCAGTGTCTCAGTTTCCCAGTGTCTCAGTGTCCCAGTGTCTCATTGTCCCATTGTCCCAGTGTCCCAGTGTCTCAGTGTCTCAGTGTCCCAGAGTCTCAGTGTATCTGAGACTCGGTGTCTCAGATTCTCAGTGTCTCTGTGTCTCGGTGTCTCATTGTCCCAGTGTCTCAGTGTCTCAGTGTCCCAGTGTCTCAGTGTCTCATTGTCCCAGTGTCTCATTGTCTCATTGTCCCAGTGTCTCATTGTCTCAGTGTCCCAGTGTCTCAGTGTCTCAGTGTCTCAGTGTCCCAGTGTCTCAGTGTCTCAGTGTCCCAGTGTCTCAGTGTCTCAGTGTCTCAGTGTCCCAGTGTCTCAGTGTCTCAGTGTCTCAGTGTCCCAGTGCCTCAGTGTCTCAGTGTCCCAGTGTCTCAGTGTCTCAGTGTCCCAGTGTCTCAGTGTCTCATTGTCTCAGTGTCCCAGTGTCTCAGTGTCTCAGTGTAAAAGTGTCCCAGTGTTTCAGTGTCCCAATGTCTCAGTGTCTCAGTGACCCAGTGTCTCAGTGTCTCAGTGTCTCAGTGTCCCAGTGTGCCAGTGTCTCAGTGTCTCAGTGTCCCAGTGTCTCAGTGTCTCAATGTATCAGTGTCTCAGTGTCTCAGTGTCTCAGTGTCCCAGTGTCTCAGTGGCCCAGTGTATCAGTGTCTCAGTGTCCCAGTGTCCCAGTGTCTCAGTGTCCCAGTGTCTTAGTGTCCCACTGTCCCAGTGTCTCAGTGTCCCAGTGTCTCAATGTACCAGTGTCTCAGTGGCCCAGTGTATCAGTGTCTCAGTGTCCCAGTGTCCCAGTGTCTCAGTGTCCCAGTGTCTTAGTGTCCCACTGTCCCAGTGTCTCAGTGTCCCAGTGTCTCAATGTACCAGTGTCTCAGTGTCCCAGTGTCTCAGTGTCTCAGTGTACCAGTGTCTCAGTGTCCCAGTTTCTCAGTGTCTCAGTGTCCCAGTGTCTCAGTGTCCCAGTGTCTCAGTGTCTCAGTGTCCCAGTGTCTCAGTGTCTCAGTGTCTCATTGTTTCAGTGTCTCAATGTCCCAGTGTCTCAGTGTCCCGGTGTCTCAGTGCCCCAGTGTCTCAGTGTCTCAGTGTCCTAGTGTCTCAGTGTCTCAGTGTCTCAGTGTCCCAGTGTCTCAGTGTCTCAGTGTCCCAGTGTCTCAGTGTCCCGGTGTCTCAGTGCCCCAGTGTCTCAGTGTCTCAGTGTCCTAGTGTCTCAGTGTCCCAGTGTCCCAGTGTCTCAGTGTCTCAGTGTCCCAGTGTCTCAGTGTCTCAGTGTCTCAGTGTCCCTGTGGCCCAGTGTCTCAATGTCTCAGTGTCTCAGTGTCTCAGTGTCTTAGTGTCCCAGTGTCTCAGTGTCTCAGTGTCTCAGTGTCACAGTGTCTCAGTGTCCCAGTGTCCCAGTGTCTCAGTGTCTCAGTGTCCCAGTGTCTCAGTGTCTCAGTGTTTCAGTGTCTCAGTGTCTCAGTGTCCCAGTGTCTCATTGTCTCAGAGTTCCAGTGTCTCAGTGTCTCTGAGACTCGGTGTCTCAGATTCTCAGTGTCTCTGTGTCTCGGTGTCTCAGTGTCCCAGTGTCTCACTGTCCCAGTGTCCCAATGTCTCAGTGTCCCAGTGTCCCAGTGTCTCAGTGTCTCAGTGTCTTAGCGTCTCAGTGTCCCAGTGTCTCAGTGTCCCAGTGTCTCAGTGTCTCAGTGTCTCAGTGTCCCAGTGTCTCAGTGTCCCATTGTCTCAGTGTCCCAGTTTCCCAGTGTCCCAGTGTCCCAGTGTCTCAGTGTCCCAGTGTCCCAGTGTCTCAGTGTTCCAGTGTCTCAGTGTCTCAGTGTCTCAGTGTCCCAGTGTCTCAGTGTCTCATTGTCTCAGTGTCCCAGTGTCTCCGTGTCCCAGTGTCTTAGTGTCTCAGTGTCTCAGAGTCTCAGTGTCTCAGTGTCCCAGTGTCTCAGTGTCTCATTGTCTCAGTGTCTCAGTGTCCCAGTGTCCCAGTGTCCCAGTGTCTCAGTGTCCCAGTGTCCCAGTGTCTCAGTGTCCCAGTGCCCCAGTGTCTCAGTGTCTCAGTGTCTCATTGTCTCAGTGTCTCAGTGTCTCAGAGTCTCAGTGTCTCAGTTTCCCAGTGTATCAGTGTCCCAGTGTCCCAGTGTCCCAGTGTCCCAGTGTCTCCGTGTCTCAGTGTCCCAGTGTCTCAGTGTCCCAGTGTCTCAGTGTCCCAGTGTCCCAGTGTTTCAGTGTCCCAGTGTCCCAGTGTCTCAATGTCCCAGTGTCTCAGTGTCTCAGTGTCTCAGTGTCTCATTGTCTCAGTGTCTCAGTGTCTCAGAGTCTCAGTGTCTCAGTGTCCCAGTGTATCAGTGTCTCAGTGTCCCAGTGTCTCAGTGTCCCAGTGTCCCAGTGTCTCAGTGTCCCAGTGCCCCAGTGTCTCGGTGTCTCAGTTTATTAGTGTCCCGGTGTCTCAGTGCTCCAGTGTATCAGTGTCTCAGTGTCTCAGTGTCCTAGTGTCTCAATGTCTCAGTGTGTCAGTGTCCCAGTGTCTCAGTGTCTCAGTGTCCCAGTGTCTCAGTGTCTCAGTGTCCCAGTGTCTCAGTGTCTCAGTGTCCCTGTGTCTCAGTGTCTCAGTGTCTCAGTGTCCTAGTGTCTCAGTGTCTCAGTGTCCCAGTGTCCCAGTGTCTCGGTGTCCCCGTGTCTCAGTGTCTCGGTGTCCCAGTGTCTCAGTGTCCCAGTGTCCCAGTGTCTCAGTGTCTCAGTGTCCCAGTGTCTCAGTGTCTCAGTGTCCCATTGTCTCAGTGTCCCAGTGTCTCAGTGTCTCAGTGTCCCAGTGTCTCAGTGTCTCAGTTTCCCAGTGTCTCATTGTCCCAGTGTCTCATTGTCCCATTGTCCCAGTGTCCCAGTGTCTCAGTGTCTCAGTGTCCCAGAGTCTCAGTGTATCTGAGACTCAGTGTCTCAGATTCTCAGTGTCTCTGTGTCTCGGTGTCTCATTGTCCCAGTGTCTCAGTGTCCCAGTGTCTCAGTGTCTCAGTGTCTCATTGTCCCAGTGTCTCATTGTCTCATTGTCCCAGTGTCTCAGTGTCTCAGTGTCCCAGTGTCTCAGTGTCTCATTGTCCCAGTGTCTCAGTGTCCCAGTGTCTCAGTGTCTCAGTGTCCCAGTGTCTCAGTGTCTCAGTGTCTCAGTGTCCCAGTGCCTCAGTGTCTCAGTGTCCCAGTGTCTCAGTGTCCCAGTGTCTCAGTGTCTCATTGTCTCAGTGTCCCAGTGTCTCAGTGTCTCAGTGTCAAAGTGTCCCAGTGTTTCAGTGTCCCAGTGTCTCAGTGTCCCAGTGTCTCAGTGTCTCAGTGTCCCAGTGTCTCAGTGTCTCAGTGTCTCAGTGTCCCAGTGTCCCAGTGTCTCAGTGTCTCAGTGTCCCAGTGTCTCAGTGTCTCAGTGTATCAGTGTCTCAGTGTCTCAGTGTCCCAGTGTCTCAGTGTCTCAGTGTCTCAGTGTCCCGGTGTCTCAGTGCCCCAGTGTCTCAGTGTCTCAGTGTCCTAGTGTCTCAGTGTCTCAGTGTCTCAGTGTCCCAGTGTCTCAGTGTCTCAGTGTCTCAGTGTCTCAGTGTCCCTGTGGCCCAGTGTCTCAGTGTCTCAGTGTCTTAGTGTCCCAGTGTATCAGTGTCTCAGTGTCCCAGTGTCTCAGTGTCTCAGTGTCTCAGTGTCCCAGTGTCTCAGTGTCCCAGTGTCCCAGTGTCTCAGTGTCTCAGTGTCCCAGTGTCTCAGTGTCTCAGTGTCCCAGTGTCTCAGTGTCTCAGTGTCCCAGTGTCTCATTGTCTCAGAGTTCCAGTGTCTCAGTGTCTCTGAGACTCGGTGTCTCAGATTCTCAGTGTCTCTGTGTCTCGGTGTCTCAGTGTCCCAGTGTCTCAGTGTCCCAGTGTCCCAATGTCCCAGTGTCCCAGTGTCTCAGTGTCTCAGTGTCTCAGTGTCCCAGTGTCTCAGTGCGCAGTGTCTCAGTGTCCCAGTGTCTCAGTGTCTCAGTGTCCCAGGGTCTCAGTGTCTCAGTGTCGCGTGTCCCAGCGTCCTAGTGTCTCAGTGTCTCAGTTTCCCAGCGTCTCAGTGTCCCAGTGTCCCAGTGTCCCCGTGTCTCAGTGTCTCGGTGCCCTATTGTCTCAGTGTCCCAATATCTCAGTGTCTCAGTTTCCCAGTGTCTCAGTGTCCCAGTGTCTCATTGTCCCATTGTCCCAGTGTCCCAGTGTCTCAGTGTCTCAGTGTCCCAGAGTCTCAGTGTATCTGAGACTCGGTGTCTCAGATTCTCAGTGTCTCTGTGTCTCGGTGTCTCATTGTCCCAGTGTCTCAGTGTCTCAGTGTCCCAGTGTCTCAGTGTCTCATTGTCCCAGTGTCTCATTGTCTCATTGTCCCAGTGTCTCAGTGTCTCAGTGTCCCAGTGTCTCAGTGTCTCAGTGTCTCAGTGTCCCAGTGTCTCAGTGTCTCAGTGTCCCAGTGTCTCAGTGTCTCAGTGTCTCAGTGTCCCAGTGTCTCAGTGTCTCAGTGTCTCAGTGTCCCAGTGCCTCAGTGTCTCAGTGTCCCAGTGTCTCAGTGTCTCAGTGTCCCAGTGTCTCAGTGTCTCATTGTCTCGGTGTCCCAGTGTCTCAGTGTCTCAGTGTAAAAGTGTCCCAGTGTTTCAGTGTCCCAATGTCTCAGTGTCTCAGTGACCCAGTGTCTCAGTGTCTCAGTGTCTCAGTGTCCCAGTGTCCCAGTGTCTCAGTGTATCAGTGTCCCAGTGTCTCAGTGTCTCAATGTATCAGTGTCTCAGTGTCTCAGTGTCTCAGTGTCCCAGTGTCTCAGTGGCCCAGTGTATCAGTGTCTCAGTGTCCCAGTGTCCCAGTGTATCAGTGTCCCAGTGTCTTAGTGTCCCACTGTCCCAGTGTCTCAGTGTCCCAGTGTCTCAATGTACCAGTGTCTCAGTGTCCCAGTGTCTCAGTGTCTCAGTGTCCCAGTGTCTCAGTGTCCCAGTGTCTCAGTGTCTCAGTGTCCCAGTGTCTCAGTGTCTCAGTGTCTCATTGTTTCAGTGTCTCAATGTCCCAGTGTCTCAGTGTCTCAGTGTCCCAGTGTCCCAGAGTCTCAGTGTCTCAGTGTCCCAGTGTCTCAGTGTCTCAGTGTCCCAGTGTCTCAGTGTCTCAGTGTCTCATTGTCTCAGTGTCTCAGTGTCTCAGTGTCCCAGTGTCTCAGTGTCTCATTGTCTCAGTGTCTCAGTGTCCCAGTGTCTCAGTGTCCGAGTGTACAGTGTCCCAGTGTCTCAGTGTCTCAGTGTTCCCGTGTCTCAGTGTCTCAGTGTCCCGGTGTCTCAGTGCCCCAGTGTCTCAGTGTCTCAGTGTCTCAGTGTCCTAGTGTCTCAGTGTCTCAGTGTCTTAGAGTCCCTGTGTCTCAGTGTCTTAGTGTCCCAGTGTCTCAGTGCCTCGGTGTCCCAGTGTCTCAGTGTCCCAGTGTCCAAGTGTCTCAGTGTCCCCATGTCTCAGTGTCTCGATGTCCCAGTGTCTCAGTGTCCCACTGTCCCAGTGTCTCAGTGTCTCAGTGTCCCAGTGTCTTAGTGTCCCACTGTCCCAGTGTCTCAGTGTCCCAGTGTCTCAATGTACCAGTGTCTCAGTGTCCCAGTGTCTCAGTGTCTCAGTGTCCCAGTGTCTCAGTGTCCCAGTGTCTCAGTGTCTCAGTGTCCCAGTGTCTCAGTGTCCGAGTGTACAGTGTCCCAGTGTCTCAGTGTCTCAGTGTTCCCGTGTCTCAGTGTCTCAGTGTCCCGGTGTCTCAGTGCCCCAGTGTCTCAGTGTCTCAGTGTCTCAGTGTCCTAGTGTCTCAGTGTCTCAGTGTCTCAGAGTCCCTGTGTCTCAGTGTCTTAGTGTCCCAGTGTCTCAGTGCCTCGGTGTCCCAGTGTCTCAGTGTCCCAGTGTCCAAGTGTCTCAGTGTCCCCATGTCTCAGTGTCTCGATGTCCCAGTGTCTCAGTGTCCCACTGTCCCAGTGTCTCAGTGTCTCAGTGTCCCAGTGTCTTAGTGTCCCACTGTCCCAGTGTCTCAGTGTCCCAGTGTCTCAATGTACCAGTGTCTCAGTGTCCCAGTGTCTCAGTGTCTCAGTGTCCCAGTGTCTCAGTGTCCCAGTGTCTCAGTGTCTCAGTGTCCCAGTGTCTCAGTGTCTCAGTGTCTCATTGTTTCAGTGTCTCAATGTCCCAGTGTCTCAGTGTCTCAGTGTCCCAGTGTCCCAGAGTCTCAGTGTCTCAGTGTCCCAGTGTCTCAGTGTCTCAGTGTCCCAGTGTCTCAGTGTCTCAGTGTCTCATTGTCTCAGTGTCTCAGTGTCTCAGTGTCCCAGTGTCTCAGTGTCTCATTGTCTCAGTGTCTCAGTGTCCCAGTGTCTCAGTGTCCGAGTGTACAGTGTCCCAGTGTCTCAGTGTCTCAGTGTTCCCGTGTCTCAGTGTCTCAGTGTCCCGGTGTCTCAGTGCCCCAGTGTCTCAGTGTCTCAGTGTCTCAGTGTCCTAGTGTCCTAGTGTCTCAGTGTCTCAGTGTCTCAGAGTCCCTGTGTCTCAGTGTCTTAGTGTCCCAGTGTCTCAGTGCCTCGGTGTCCCAGTGTCTCATTGTCCCAGTGTCCAAGTGTCTCAGTGTCCCCGTGTCTCAGTGTCTCGGTGTCCCAGTGTCTCAGTGTCCCACTGTCCCAGTGTCTCAGTGTCTCAGTGTCCCAGTGTCTCAGTGTCTCAGGGTCCCAGTGTCTCAGTGTCCCAGTGTCTCAGTGTCTCAGTGTCCCAGTGTCTCAGTAGTTCAGTGTCCCAGTGTCTCAGTGTCCCAGTGTCCCAGTGTCTCAGTGTCTCAGTGTCCCAGTGTCTCAGTGTCCTAGTGTCTCAGTGTCTCAGTGTCCCAGTGTCTCAGTGTCTCAGTGTCTCAGTGTCCCTATGGCCCTGTGTCTCAGTCTCTCAGTGTCTTAGTGTCCCAGTGTCTCAGTGTCTTAGTGTCCCAGTGTCTCAGTGTCTCAGTGTCCCAGTGTCTCAGTTTCTCAGTGTCCCAGTGTCTCAGTGTCTCAGTGTCTCAGTGTCCCAGTGTCTCAGTGTCTCAGTGTCCCAGGGTCTCAGTGTCTCAGTGTCACGTGTCCCAGTGTCCCAGTGTCTCAGTGTCTCAGTGTCCCAGCGTCTCAGTCTCCCAGTGTCTCAGTGTCTCAGTGTCCCAGTGTCTCAGTGTTCCAGTGTCTCAGTGTCTCAGTGTCTCAGTGTCCCATTGTCTCAGTGTCTCAGTGTCCCAGTTTCTCAGTGTCTCAGTGTCTCATTGTCCCAATGTCTCAGTGTGCAGTGTCTTAGTGTCCCAGTGTCCCAGTGTCCCAGTGTCTCAGTGTCCCAGTGTTCTAGTGTCTCAGTGTCTCAGTATCTCAGTGTCCCAGTGTCTCAGTGTCTCAGTGTCTCAGTGTCCCAGTGTCTCAGTGTCTTAGTGTCCCAGTGTCCCAGTGTCTCAGTGACTCAGTGTCTCAGTGTCTCAGTGTCCCAGTGTCTCAGTGTCTCAGTGTCCCAGGGTCTCAGTGTCTCAGTGTCCCAGTGTCTCAGTGTCCCAGTGTCTCATTGTCCCAGTGTCTCAGTGTCCCAGTGTCTCAGTGTCTCAGTGTCTCAGTGTCCCAGGGTCTCAGTGTCCCAGTGTCCCAGTGTCCCAGTGTCTCAGTGTCCCAGTGTCTCAATGTCTCAGTGTGTCAGTGTCCCAGTGTCTCAGTGTCTCAGTGTCTCAGTGTCCCAGTGTCTCAGTGTCTCAGTGTCCCTGTGTCTCAGTGTCTCAGTGTCTCAGTGTCCTAGTGTCTCAGTGTCTCAGTGTCCCAGTGTCTCAGTGTCTCAATGTCCCAGTGTCTCAGTGTCCCAGTGTCCCATTGTCTCAGTGTCCCAGTGTCTCAGTGTCTCGGTGTCCCAGTGTCTCAGTGTCTCAGTGTCTCAGTGTCCCTATGGCCCTGTGTCTCAGTCTCTCAGTGTCTTAGTGTCCCAGTGTCTCAGTGTCTTAGTGTCCCAGTGTCTCAGTGTCTCAGTGTCCCAGTGTCTCAGTGTCTCAGTGTCCCAGTGTCTCAGTGTCTCAGTGTCTCAGTGTCCCAGTGTCTCAGTGTCTCAGTGTCCCAGGGTCTCAGTGTCTCAGTGTCACGTGTCCCAGTGTCCCAGTGTCTCAGTGTCTCAGTGTCCCAGCGTCTCAGTCTCCCAGTGTCTCAGTGTCTCAGTGTCCCAGTGTCTCAGTGTTCCAGTGTCTCAGTGTCTCAGTGTCTCAGTGTCCCATTGTCTCAGTGTCTCAGTGTCCCAGTGTCTCAGTGTCCCAGTGTCCCAGTATCTCAGTGTCCCAGTGTCTCAGTGTCCCAGTTTCTCAGTGTCTCAATGTCTCATTGTCCCAATGTCTCAGTGTGCAGTGTCTCAGTGTCCCAGTGTCCCAGTGTCCCAGTGTCTCAGTGTCCCAGTGTTCCAGTGTCTCAGTGTCTCAGTATCTCAGTGTCCCAGTGTCTCAGTGTCTCAGTGTCTCAGTGTCCCAGTGTCTCAGTGTCTTAGTGTCCCAGTGTCCCAGTGTCTCAGTGACTCAGTGTCTCAGTGTCTCAGTGTCCCAGTGTCTCAGTGTCTCAGTGTCCCAGGGTCTCAGTGTCTCAGTGTCCCAGTGTCTCAGTGTCCCAGTGTCTCATTGTCCCAGTGTCTCAGTGTCCCAGTGTCTCAGTGTCTCAGTGTCTCAGTGTCCCAGGGTCTCAGTGTCCCAGTGTCCCAGTGTCCCAGTGTCTCAGTGTCCCAGTGTCTCAATGTCTCAGTGTGTCAGTGTCTCAGTGTCTCAGTGTCTCAGTGTCCCAGTGTCTCAGTGTCTCAGTGTCCCTGTGTCTCAGTGTCTCAGTGTCTCAGTGTCCTAGTGTCTCAGTGTCTCAGTGTCCCAGTGTCTCAGTGTCTCAGTGTCCCAGTGTCTCAGTGTCCCAGTGTCCCATTGTCTCAGTGTCCCAGTGTCTCAGTGTCTCAGTGTCCCAGTGTCTCAGTGTCCCAGTGTCCCAGTGTCTCAGTGTCCCAGTGTCTCATTGTCCCATTGTCCCAGTGTCCCAGTGTCTCAGTGTCTCAGTGTCCCAGAGTCTCAGTGTATCTGAGACTCGGTGTCTCAGATTCTCAGTGTCTCTGTGTCTCGGTGTCTCATTGTCCCAGTGTCTCAGTGTCTCAGTGTCCCAGTGTCTCAGTGTCTCAGTGTCTCATTGTCCCAGTGTCTCATTGTCTCATTGTCCCAGTGTCTCAGTGTTTCAGTGTCCCAGTGTCTCAGTGTCTCAGTGTCTCAGTGTCCCAGTGTCTCAGTGTCTCAGTGTCCCAGTGTCTCAGTGTCTCAGTGTCTCAGTGTCTCATTGTCTCATTGTCCCAGTGTCTCAGTGTCTCAGTGTCCCAGTGTCTCAGTGTCTCAGTGTCTCAGTGTCCCAGTGTCTCAGTGTCTCAGTGTCCCAGTGTCTCAGTGTCCCAGTGTCTCAGTGTCTCAGTGTCTCAGTGTCCCAGTGTCTCAGTGTCCCAGTGCCTCAGTGTCTCAGTGTCCCAGTGTCCCAGTGTCTCAGTGTCTCAGTGTCCCAGTGTCTCAGTGTCTCATTGTCTCAGTGTCCGAGTGTCTCAGTGTCTCAGTGTAAAAGTGTCCCAGTGTTTCAGTGTCCCAATGTCTCAGTGTCCCAGTGTCTCAGTGTCTCAGTGTCCCAGTGTCTCAGTGTCTCAGTGTCTCAGTGTCCCAGTGTCCCAGTGTCTCAGTGTCTCAGTGTCCCAGTGTCTCAGTGTTTCAGTGTATCAGTGTCTCAGTGTCTCAGTGTCTCAGTGTCCCAGTGTCTCAGTGTCCCAGTGTATCAGTGTCTCAGAGTCCCAGTGTCCCAGTGTCTCAGTGTCCCAGTGTCTTAGTGTCCCACTGTCCCAGTGTCTCAGTGTCCCAGTGTCTCAATGTACCAGTGTCTCAGTGTCCCAGTGTCTCAGTGTCTCAGTGTCCCAGTGTATCAGTGTCCCAGTGTCTCAGTGTCTCAGTGTCCCAGTGTCTCAGTGTCTCAGTGTCTCATTGTTTCAGTGTCTCAATGTCCCAGTGTCTCAGTGTCTCAGTGTCCCAGTGTCCCAGAGTCTCAGTGTCTCAGTGTCCCAGTGTCTCAGTGTCTCAGTGTCCCAGTGTCTCAGTGTCTCAGTGTCTCATTGTCTCAGTGTCTCAGTGTCTCAGTGTCCCAGTGTCTCAGTGTCTCATTGTCTCAGTGTCTCAGTGTCCCAGTGTCTCAGTGTCTCAGTGTCCCAGTGTCTCAGTGTCTCAGTGTCCCAGTGTCTCAGTGTCTCAGTGTCTCAGTGTCCGAGTGTACAGTGTCCCAGTGTCTCAGTGTCTCAGTGTTCCCGTGTCTCAGTGTCCCGGTGTCTCAGTGTCCCAGTGTCTCAGTGTCTCAGTGTCTCAGTGTCCTAGTGTCTCAGTGTCTCAGTGTCTCAGAGTCCCTGTGTCTCAGTGTCTTAGTGTCCCAGTGTCTCAGTGCCTCGGTGTCCCAGTGTCTCAGTGTCCCAGTGTCCCAGTGTCTCAGTGTCCCCGTGTCTCAGTGTCTCGGTGTCCCAGTGTCTCAGTGTCCCACTGTCCCAGTGTCTCAGTGTCTCAGTGTCCCAGTGTCTCAGTGTCTCAGGGTCCCAGTGTCTCAGTGTCCCAGTGTCTCAGTGTCTCAGTGTCCCTGTGTCTCAGTAGTTCAGTGTCCCAGTGTCTCAGTGTCCCAGTGTCCCAGTGTCTCAGTGTCTCAGTGTCCCAGTGTCTCAGTGTCCTAGTGTCTCAGTGTCTCAGTGTCCCAGTGTCTCAGTGTCTCAGTGTCTCAGTGTCCCTGTGGCCCTGTGTCTCAGTCTCTCAGTGTCTTAGTGTCCCAGTGTCTCAGTGTCTTAGTGTCACAGTGTCTCAGTGTCTCAGTGTCCCAGTGTCTCAGTGTCTCAGTGTCCCAGTGTCTCAGTGTCTCAGTGTCCCAGTGTCTCAGTGTCTCAGTGTCTCAGTGTCCCAGTGTCTCAGTGTCTCAGTGTCTCAGTGTCCCATTGTCTCAGTGTCTCAGTGTCCCAGTGTCTCAGTGTCCCAGTGTCCCAGTATCTCAGTGTCCCAGTGTCTCAGTGTCCCAGTTTCTCAGTGTCTCAGTGTCTCATTGTCCCAATGTCTCAGTGTGCAGTGTCTCAGTGTCCCAGTGTCCCAGTGTCTCAGTGTCTCAGTGTCCCAGTGTCTCGGTGTCTCAGTGTCCCAGTGTCCCAGTGTCTCAGTGTCCCAGTGTTCCAGTGTCTCAGTGTCTCAGTATCTCAGTGTCCCAGTGTCTCAGTGTCTCAGTGTCTCAGTGTCCCAGTGTCTCAGTGTCTTAGTGTCCCAGTGTCCCAGTGTCTCAGTGACTCAGTGTCTCAGTGTCTCAGTGTCTCAGTGTCCCAGTGTCTCAGTGTCTCAGTGTCCCAGGGTCTCAGTGTCTCAGTGTCCCAATGTCTCAGTGTCCCAGTGTCTCATTGTCCCAGTGTCTCAGTGTCCCAGTGTCTCAGTGTCTCAGTGTCCCAGGGTCTCAGTGTCCCAGTGTCCCAGTGTCCCAGTGTCTCAGTGTCCCAGTGTCTCAGTGTCTCCTTGTTTCAGTGTCTCAGTGTCCCAATGTCTCAGTGTCCCAGTGTCTCAGTGTCCCACTGTCTCAGTGTCTCAGTGTCCCAGTGTCTCAATGTATCAGTGTCTCAGTGTCTCAGTGTCCCAGTGTCTCAGTGTCCCAGTGTCTCAGTGTCCCAGTGTCTCAGTGTCTCAGTGTCTCAGTGTCCCAGTGTCTCAGTGTCTCATTGTTTCAGTGTCTCAATGTCCCAGTGTCTCAGTGTCTCAGTGTCCCAGTGTCCCAGTGTATCAGTGTCTCAGTGTCTCAGTGTCTCAGTGTCCCAGTGTCTCAGTGTGTCTGAGACTTGGTGTCTCAGATTCTCAGTGTCTCTGTGTCTCGGTGTCTCAGTGTCTCAGTGTCTCAGTGTCCTAGTGTCCCAGTGTCTCAGAGTCTTTGTGTCCCAGTGTCTCAGTGTCCCAGTTTCTCAGTGCCTCAGTGTCCCAGTGTCTCAGTGTCTCAGTGTCTCAGTGTCCCAGTGTCTCAGTGCGCAGTGTCTCAGTGTCCCAGTGTCTCAGTGTCTCAGTGTCCCAGGGTCTCAGTGTCTCAGTGTCGCGTGTCCCAGTGTCCCAGTGTCTCAGTGTCTCAGTGTCCCAGCGTCTCAGTGTCCCAGTGTCTCAGTGTCTCAGTGTCCCAGTGTCTCAGTGTCCCAGTGTCTCAGTGTCTCAGTGTCCCAGTGTCTCAGTGTCTCAGTGTCCCAGTATCTCAGTGTCCCAGTGTCTCAGTGTCCCAGTTTTTCAGTGTCTCAGTGTCTCATTGTCCCAATGTCTCAGTGTGCAGTGTCTCAGTGTCCCAGTGTCCCAGTGTCTCAGTGTCTCAGTGTCTCAGTGTCCCAGTGTCTCAGTGTCTCAGTGTGCCAGTGTCCCAGTGTCTCAGTGTCCCAGTGTTCCAGTGTCTCAGTGTCTCAGTATCTCAGTGTCCCAGTGTCTCAGTGTCTCAGTGTAAAAGTGTCCCAGTGTTTCAGTGTCCCAATGTCTCAGTGTCCCAGTGTCTCAGTGTATCAGTGTCCCAGTGTCTCAGTGTCTCAGTGTCTCAGTGTCCCAGTGTCCCAGTGTCTCAGTGTCTCAGTGTCCCAGTGTCTCAGTGTCTCAGTGTATCAGTGTCCCAGTGTATCAGTGTCTCAGTGTCCCAGTGTCCCAGTGTCTCAGTGTCCCAGTGTCTTAGTGTCCCACTGTCCCAGTGTCTCAGTGTCCCAGTGTCTCAATGTACCAGTGTCTCAGTGTCCCAGTGTCTCAGTGTCTCAGTGTCCCAGTGTCTCAGTGTCCCAGTGTCTCAGTGTCTCAGTGTCCCAGTGTCTCAGTGTCTCATTGTTTCAGTGTCTCAATGTCCCAGTGTCTCAGTGTCTCAGTGTCCCAGTGTCCCAGAGTCTCAGTGTCTCAGTGTCCCAGTGTCTCAGTGTCTCAGTGTCCCAGTGTCTCAGTGTCTCAGTGTCTCATTGTCTCAGTGTCTCAGTGTCTCATTGTCCCAGTGTCTCAGTGTCTCATTGTCTCAGTGTCTCAGTGTCCCAGTGTCTCAGTGTCTCAGTGTCCCAGTGTCTCAGTGTCTCAGTGTCCCAGTGTCTCAGTGTCTTAGTGTCCCAGTGTCCCAGTGTCTCAGTGACTCAGTGTCTCAGTGTCTCAGTGTCTCAGTGTCCCAGTGTCTCAGTGTCTCAGTGTCCCAGTGTCTCAGTGTCTCAGTGTCCCAGTGTCCCAGTGTCTCAGTGTCCCAGTGTTCCAGTGTCTCAGTGTCTCAGTATCTCAGTGTCTCAGTGTCTCAGTGTCTCAGTGTCTCAGTGTCTTAGTGTCCCAGTGTCCCAGTGTCTCAGTGACTCAGTGTCTCAGTGTCTCAGTGTCCCAGTGTCTCAGTGTCTCAGTGTCCCAGGGTCTCAGTGTCTCAGTGTCCCAGTGTCTCAGTGTCCCAGTATCTCATTGTCCCAGTGTCTCAGTGTCCCAGTGTCTCAGTGTCTCAGTGTCTCAGTGTCCCAGGGTCTCAGTGTCCCAGTGTCCCAGTGTCCCAGTGTCTCAGTGTCCCAGTGTATCAGTGTCTCCTTGTTTCAGTGTCTCAGTGTCCCAATGTCTCAGTGTCCAAGTGTCTCAGTGTCCCACTGTCCCAGTGTCTCAGTGTCTCAGTATCTCAGTGTCCCAGTGTCTCAGTGTCTCAGTGTAAAAGTGTCCCAGTGTTTCAGTGTCCCAATGTCTCAGTGTCCCAGTGTCTCAGTGTATCAGTGTCCCAGTGTCTCAGTGTCTCAGTGTCCCAGTGTCCCAGTGTCTCAGTGTCTCAGTGTCCCAGTGTCTCAGTGTCTCAGTGTATCAGTGTCCCAGTGTATCAGTGTCTCAGTGTCCCAGTGTCCCAGTGTCTCAGTGTCCCAGTGTCTTAGTGTCCCACTGTCCCAGTGTCTCAGTGTCCCAGTGTCTCAATGTACCAGTGTCTCAGTGTCCCAGTGTCTCAGTGTCTCAGTGTCCCAGTGTCTCAGTGTCCCAGTGTCTCAGTGTCTCAGTGTCCCAGTGTCTCAGTGTCTCATTGTTTCAGTGTCTCAATGTCCCAGTGTCTCAGTGTCTCAGTGTCCCAGTGTCCCAGAGTCTCAGTGTCTCAGTGTCCCAGTGTCTCAGTGTCTCAGTGTCCCAGTGTCTCAGTGTCTCAGTGTCTCATTGTCTCAGTGTCTCAGTGTCTCATTGTCCCAGTGTCTCAGTGTCTCATTGTCTCAGTGTCTCAGTGTCCCAGTGTCTCAGTGTCTCAGTGTCCCAGTGTCTCAGTGTCTCAGTGTCCCAGTGTCTCAGTGTTTTAGTGTCCCAGTGTCCCAGTGTCTCAGTGACTCAGTGTCTCAGTGTCTCAGTGTCTCAGTGTCCCAGTGTCTCAGTGTCTCAGTGTCCCAGTGTCTCAGTGTCTCAGCGTCCCAGTGTCCCAGTGTCTCAGTGTCCCAGTGTTCCAGTGTCTCAGTGTCTCAGTATCTCAGTGTCTCAGTGTCTCAGTGTCTCAGTGTCTCAGTGTCTTAGTGTCCCAGTTTCCCAGTGTCTCAGTGACTCAGTGTCTCAGTGTCTCAGTGTCCCAGTCTCTCAGTGTCTCAGTGTCCCAGGGTCTCAGTGTCTCAGTGTCCCAGTGTCTCAGTGTCCCAGTGTCTCATTGTCCCAGTGTCTCAGTGTCCCAGTGTCTCAGTGTCTCAGTGTCTCAGTGTCCCAGGGTCTCAGTGTCCCAGTGTCCCAGTGTCCCAGTGTCTCAGTGTCCCAGTGTCTCAGTGTCTCCTTGTTTCAGTGTCTCAGTGTCCCAATGTCTCAGTGTCCCAGTGTCTCAGTGTCCCACTGTCCCAGTGTCTCAGTGTCCCAGTGTCTCAATGTACCAGTGTCTCAGTGTCTCAGTGTCCCAGTGTCTCAGTGTCCCAGTGTCTCAGTGTCCCAGTGTCTCAGTGTCTCAGTGTCTCAGTGTCCCAGTGTCTCAGTGTCTCAGTGTCTCATTGTTTCAGTGTCTCAATGTCCCAGTGTCTCAGTGTCTCAGTGTCCAAGTGTCCCAGTGTATCAGTGTCTCAGTGTCTCAGTGTCTCAGTGTCCCAGTGTCTCAGTGTCTCCTTGTCTCAGTGCCTCAGTGTCTCAGTGTCCCAGTGTCTCAGTGTTTCATTGTCTCAGTGTCTCAGTGTCCCTGTGGCCCTGTGTCTCAGTCTCTCAGTGTCTTAGTGTCTCAGTGGCCCAGTGTCTCAGTTTCCCAGTGTCTCAGTGTTTCAGTGTCCCAGTGTCTCAGTGGTTCAGTGTCCCAGTGTCTCAGTGTCCCAGTGTCCCAGTGTCTCAGTGTCTCAGTGTCCCAGTGTCTCAGTGTGTCTGAGACTCGGTGTCTCAGAATCTCAGTGTCTCTGTGTCTCGGTGTCTCAGTGTCTCAGTGTTTCAGTGTCCTAGTGTCCCAGTGTCTCAGAGTCTTAGTGTCCCAGTGTCTCAGTGTCCCAGTTTCTCAGTGCCTCAGTGTCCCAGTGTCTCAGTGTCTCAGTGTCTCAGTGTCTCAGTGTCTCAATGCACAGTGTCTCAGTGTCCCAGTATCTCAGTGTCCCAGTGTCTCAGTGTCCCAGTTTCTCAGTGTCTCAGTGTCTCATGTCCCAATGTCTCAGTGTCCAGTGTCTCAGTGTCCCAGTGTCCCAGTGTCTCAGTGTCTCAGTGTCTCAGTGTCCCAGTGTCTCAGTGTCTCAGTGTGCCAGTGTCCCAGTGTCTCAGTGTCCCAGTGTTCCAGTGTCTCAGTGTCTCAGTATCTCAGTGTCCCAGTGTCTCAGTGTCTCAGTGTAAAAGTGTCCCAGTGTTTCAGTGTCCCAATGTCTCAGTGTCCCAGTGTCTCAGTGTATCAGTGTCCCAGTGTCTCAGTGTCCCAGTGTCTCAGTGTCTCAGTGTCCCAGTGTCTCAGTGGTTCAGTGTCCCAGTGTCTCAGTGTCCCAGTGTCCCAGTGTCTCAGTGTCTCAGTGTCCCAGTGTCTCAGTGTGTCTGAGACTTGGTGTCTCAGATTCTCAGTGTCTCTGTGTCTCGGTGTCTCAGTGTCTCAGTGTCTCAGTGTCCTAGTGTCCCAGTGTCTCAGAGTCTTAGTGTCCCAGTGTCTCAGTGTCCCAGTTTCTCAGTGCCTCAGTGTCTCAGTGTCTCAGTGTCTCAGTGTCTCAGTGTCTCAGTGTCTCAGTGCGCAGTGTATCAGTGTCCCAGTGTCTCAGTGTCCCAGGGTCTCAGTGTCTCAGTGTCGCGTGTCCCAGTGTCCCAGTGTCTCAGTGTCTCAGTGTCCCAGCGTCTCAGTGTCCCAGTGTCTCAGTGTCTCAGTGTCCCAGTGTCTCAGTGTCCCAGTGTCTCAGTGTCTCAGTGTCCCAGTGTCTCAGTGTCTCAGTGTCCCAGTATCTCAGTGTCCCAGTGTCTCAGCGTCCCAGTTTCTCAGTGTCTCAGTGTCTCATTGTCCCAATGTCTCAGTGTGCAGTGTCTCAGTGTCCCAGTGTCCCAGTGTCTCAGTGTCTCAGTGTCTCAGTGTCCCAGTGTCTCAGTGTCTCAGTGTGCCAGTGTCCCAGTGTCTCAGTGTCCCAGTGTTCCAGTGTCTCAGTGTCTCAGTATCTCAGTGTCCCAGTGTCTCAGTGTCTCAGTGTAAAAGTGTCCCAGTGTTTCAGTGTCCCAATGTCTCAGTGTCCCAGTGTCTCAGTGTATCAGTGTCCCAGTGTCTCAGTGTCTCAGTGTCCCAGTGTCCCAGTGTCTCAGTGTCTCAGTGTCCCAGTGTCTCAGTGTCTCAGTGTATCAGTGTCCCAGTGTATCAGTGTCTCAGTGTCCCAGTGTCCCAGTGTCTCAGTGTCCCAGTGTCTTAGTGTCCCACTGTCCCAGTGTCTCAGTGTCCCAGTGTCTCAATGTACCAGTGTCTCAGTGTCCCAGTGTCTCAGTGTCTCAGTGTCCCAGTGTCTCAGTGTCCCAGTGTCTCAGTGTCTCAGTGTCCCAGTGTCTCAGTGTCTCATTGTTTCAGTGTCTCAATGTCCCAGTGTCTCAGTGTATCAGTGTCCCAGTGTCCCAGAGTCTCAGTGTCTCAGTGTCCCAGTGTCTCAGTGTCTCAGTGTCCCAGTGTCTCAGTGTCTCAGTGTCTCATTGTCTCAGTGTCTCAGTGTCTCATTGTCCCAGTGTCTCAGTGTCTCATTGTCTCAGTGTCTCAGTGTCCCAGTGTCTCAGTGTCTCAGTGTCCCAGTGTCTCAGTGTCTTAGTGTCCCAGTGTCCCAGTGTCTCAGTGACTCAGTGTCTCAGTGTCTCAGTGTCTCAGTGTCCCAGTGTCTCAGTGTCTCAGTGTCCCAGTGTCTCAGTGTCTCAGTGTCCCAGTGTCCCAGTGTCTCAGTGTCCCAGTGTCTCAGTGTCTCAGTGTCCCAGTATCTCAGTGTCCCAGTGTCTCAGTGTCCCAGTTTCTCAGTGTCTCAGTGTCTCATTGTCCCAATGTCTCAGTGTGCAGTGTCTCAGTGTCCCAGTGTCCCAGTGTCTCAGTGTCTCAGTGTCTCAGTGTCCCAGTGTCTCAGTGTCTCAGTGTGCCAGTGTCCCAGTGTCTCAGTGTCCCAGTGTTCCAGTGTCTCAGTGTCTCAGTATCTCAGTGTCCCAGTGTCTCAGTGTCTCAGTGTAAAAGTGTCCCAGTGTTTCAGTGTCCCAATGTCTCAGTGTCCCAGTGTCTCAGTGTATCAGTGTCCCAGTGTCTCAGTGTCTCAGTGTCTCAGTGTCCCAGTGTCCCAGTGTCTCAGTGTCCCAGTGTCTCAGTGTCTCAGTATCTCAGTGTCCCAGTGTCTCAGTGTCTCAGTGTAAAAGTGTCCCAGTGTTTCAGTGTCCCAATGTCTCAGTGTCCCAGTGTCTCAGTGTATCAGTGTCCCAGTGTCTCAGTGTCCCAGTGTCTCAGTGTCTCAGTGTCCCAGTGTCTCAGTGGTTCAGTGTCCCAGTGTCTCAGTGTCCCAGTGTCCCAGTGTCTCAGTGTCTCAGTGTCCCAGTGTCTCAGTGTGTCTGAGACTTGGTGTCTCAGATTCTCAGTGTCTCTGTGTCTCGGTGTCTCAGTGTCTCAGTGTCTCAGTGTCCTAGTGTCCCAGTGTCTCAGAGTCTTAGTGTCCCAGTGTCTCAGTGTCCCAGTTTCTCAGTGCCTCAGTGTCCCAGTGTCTCAGTGTCTCAGTGTCTCAGTGTCCCAGTGTCTCAGTGCGCAGTGTCTCAGTGTCCCAGTGTCTCAGTGTCTCTGTGTCCCAGGGTCTCAGTGTCTCAGTGTCGCGTGTCCCAGTGTCCCAGTGTCTCAGTGTCTCAGTGTCCCAGCGTCTCAGTGTCCCAGTGTCTCAGTGTCTCAGTGTCCCAGTGTCTCAGTGTCCCAGTGTCTCAGTGTCTCAGTGTCCCAGTGTCTCAGTGTCTCAGTGTCCCAGTATCTCAGTGTCCCAGTGTCTCAGTGTCCCAGTTTCTCAGTGTCTCAGTGTCTCATTGTCCCAATGTCTCAGTGTGCAGTGTCTCAGTGTCCCAGTGTCCCAGTGTCTCAGTGTCTCAGTGTCTCAGTGTCCCAGTGTCTCAGTGTCTCAGTGTGCCAGTGTCCCAGTGTCTCAGTGTCCCAGTGTTCCAGTGTCTCAGTGTCTCAGTATCTCAGTGTCCCAGTGTCTCAGTGTCTCAGTGTAAAAGTGTCCCAGTGTTTCAGTGTCCCAATGTCTCAGTGTCCCAGTGTCTCAGTGTATCAGTGTCCCAGTGTCTCAGTGTCTCAGTGTCTCAGTGTCCCAGTGTCCCAGTGTCTCAGTGTCTCAGTGTCCCTGTGTCTCAGTGTCTCAGTGTATCAGTGTCCCAGTGTATCAGTGTCTCAGTGTCCCAGTGTCCCAGTGTCTCAGTGTCCCAGTGTCTTAGTGTCCCACTGTCCCAGTGTCTCAGTGTCCCAGTGTCTCAATGTACCAGTGTCTCAGTGTCCCAGTGTCTCAGTGTCTCAGTGTCCCAGTGTCTCAGTGTCCCAGTGTCTCAGTGTCTCAGTGTCCCAGTGTCTCAGTGTCTCATTGTTTCAGTGTCTCAATGTCCCAGTGTCTCAGTGTCTCAGTGTCCCAGTGTCCCAGAGTCTCAGTGTCTCAGTGTCCCAGTGTCTCTCAGTGTCTCAGTGTCCCAGTGTCTCAGTGTCTCAGTGTCTCATTGTCTCAGTGTCTCAGTGTCTCATTGTCCCAGTGTCTCAGTGTCTCATTGTCTCAGTGTCTCAGTGTCCCAGTGTCTCAGTGTCTCAGTGTCCCAGTGTCTCAGTGTCTCAGTGTCCCAGTGTCTCAGTGTCTTAGTGTCCCAGTGTCCCAGTGTCTCAGTGACTCAGTGTCTCAGTGTCTCAGTGTCTCAGTGTCCCAGTGTCTCAGTGTCTCAGTGTCCCAGTGTCTCAGTGTCTCAGTGTCCCAGTGTCCCAGTGTCTCAGTGTCCCAGTGTTCCAGTGTCTCAGTGTCTCAGTATCTCAGTGTCCCAGTGTCTCAGTGTCTCAGTGTCTCAGTGTCTCAGTGTCTTAGTGTCCCAGTGTCCCAGTGTCTCAGTGACTCAGTGTCTCAGTGTCTCAGTGTCCCAGTGTCTCAGTGTCTCAGTGTCCCAGGGTCTCAGTGTCTCAGTGTCCCAGTGTCTCAGTGTCCCAGTGTCTCATTGTCCCAGTGTCTCAGTGTCCCAGTGTCTCAGTGTCTCAGTGTCCCAGGGTCTCAGTGTCCCAGTGTCCCAGTGTCCCAGTGTCTCAGTGTCCCAGTGTCTCAGTGTCTCCTTGTTTCAGTGTCTCAGTGTCCCAATGTCTCAGTGTCCCAGTGTCTCAGTGTCCCACTGTCCCAGTGTCTCAGTGTCCCAGTGTCTCAATGTACCAGTGTCTCAGTGTCTCAGTGTCCCAGTGTCTCAGTATCCCAGTGTCTCAGTGTCCCAGTGTCTCAGTGTCTCAGTGTCTCAGTGTCCCAGTGTCTCAGTGTCTCAGTGTCTCATTGTTTCAGTGTCTCAATGTCCCAGTGTCTCAGTGTCTCAGTGTCCAAGTGTCCCAGTGTATCAGTGTCTCAGTGTCTCAGTGTCTCAGTGTCCCAGTGTCTCAGTGTCTCCTTGTCTCAGTGCCTCAGTGTCTCAGTGTCCCAGTGTCTCAGTGTCTCATTGTCCCAATGTCTCAGTGTCCAGTGTCTCAGTGTCCCAGTGTCCCAGTGTCTCAGTGTCTCAGTGTCTCAGTGTCCCAGTGTCTCAGTGTCTCAGTGTGCCAGTGTCCCAGTGTCTCAGTGTCCCAGTGTTCCAGTGTCTCAGTGTCTCAGTATCTCAGTGTCCCAGTGTCTCAGTGTCTCAGTGTAAAAGTGTCCCAGTGTTTCAGTGTCCCAATGTCTCAGTGTCCCAGTGTCTCAGTGTATCAGTGTCCCAGTGTCTCAGTGTCCCAGTGTCTCAGTGTCTCAGTGTCCCAGTGTCTCAGTGGTTCAGTGTCCCAGTGTCTCAGTGTCCCAGTGTCCCAGTGTCTCAGTGTCTCAGTGTCCCAGTGTCTCAGTGTGTCTGAGACTTGGTGTCTCAGATTCTCAGTGTCTCTGTGTCTCGGTGTCTCAGTGTCTCAGTGTCCTAGTGTCCCAGTGTCTCAGAGTCTTAGTGTCCCAGTGTCTCAGTGTCCCAGTTTCTCAGTGCCTCAGTGTCCCAGTGTCTCAGTGTCTCAGTGTCTCAGTGTCTCAGTGTCCCAGTGCCTCAGTGCGCAGTGTCTCAGTGTCCCAGTGTCTCAGTGTCTCAGTGTCCCAGGGTCTCAGTGTCTCAGTGTCGCGTGTCCCAGTGTCCCAGTGTCTCAGTGTCTCAGTGTCCCAGCGTCTCAGTGTCCCAGTGTCTCAGTGTCTCAGTGTCCCAGTGTCTCAGTGTCCCAGTGTCTCAGTGTCTCAGTGTCCCAGTGTCTCAGTGTCTCAGTGTCCCAGTATCTCAGTGTCCCAGTGTCTCAGTGTCCCAGTTTCTCAGTGTCTCAGTGTCTCATTGTCCCAATGTCTCAGTGTGCAGTGTCTCAGTGTCCCAGTGTCCCAGTGTCTCAGTGTCTCAGTGTCTCAGTGTCCCAGTGTCTCAGTGTCTCAGTGTGCCAGTGTCCCAGTGTCTCAGTGTCCCAGTGTTCCAGTGTCTCAGTGTCTCAGTATCTCAGTGTCCCAGTGTCTCAGTGTCTCAGTGTAAAAGTGTCCCAGTGTTTCAGTGTCCCAATGTCTCAGTGTCCCAGTGTCTCAGTGTATCAGTGTCCCAGTGTCTCAGTGTCTCAGTGTCCCAGTGTCCCAGTGTCTCAGTGTCTCAGTGTCCCAGTGTCTCAGTGTCTCAGTGTATCAGTGTCCCAGTGTCTCAGTGTCCCAGTGTCTTAGTGTCCCACTGTCCCAGTGTCTCAGTGTCACAGTGTCTCAATGTACCAGTGTCTCAGTGTCCCAGTGTCTCAGTGTCTCAGTGTCCCAGTGTCTCAGTGTCCCAGTGTCTCAGTGTCTCAGTGTCCCAGTGTCTCAGTGTCTCATTGTTTCAGTGTCTCAATGTCCCAGTGTCTCAGTGTCTCAGTGTCCCAGTGTCCCAGAGTCTCAGTGTCTCAGTGTCCCAGTGTCTCAGTGTCTCAGTGTCCCAGTGTCTCAGTGTCTCAGTGTCTCATTGTCTCAGTGTCTCAGTGTCTCATTGTCCCAGTGTCTCAGTGTCTCATTGTCTCAGTGTCTCAGTGTCCCAGTGTCTCAGTGTCTCAGTGTCCCAGTGTCTCAGTGTCTCAGTGTCCCAGTGTCTCAGTGTCTTAGTGTCCCAGTGTCCCAGTGTCTCAGTAACTCAGTGTCTCAGTGTCTCAGTGTCTCAGTGTCCCAGTGTCTCAGTGTCTCAGTGTCCCAGTGTCTCAGTGTCTCAGTGTCCCAGTGTCCCAGTGTCTCAGTGTCCCAGTGTTCCAGTGTCTCAGTGTCTCAGTATCTCAGTGTCCCAGTGTCTCAGTGTCTCAGTGTCTCAGTGTCTCAGTGTCTTAGTGTCCCAGTGTCCCAGTGTCTCAGTGACTCAGTGTCTCAGTGTCTCAGTGTCCCAGTGTCTCAGTGTCTCAGTGTCCCAGGGTCTCAGTGTCTCAGTGTCCCAGTGTCTCAGTGTCCCAGTGTCTCATTGTCCCAGTGTCTCAGTGTCCCAGTGTCTCAGTGTCTCAGTGTCCCAGGGTCTCAGTGTCCCAGTGTCCCAGTGTCCCAGTGTCTCAGTGTCCCAGTGTCTCAGTGTCTCCTTGTTTCAGTGTCTCAGTGTCCCAATGTCTCAGTGTCCCAGTGTCTCAGTGTCCCACTGTCCCAGTGTCTCAGTGTCCCAGTGTCTCAATGTACCAGTGTCTCAGTGTCTCAGTGTCCCAGTGTCTCAGTGTCCCAGTGTCTCAGTGTCCCAGTGTCTCAGTGTCTCAGTGTCTCAGTGTCCCAGTGTCTCAGTGTCTCAGTGTCTCATTGTTTCAGTGTCTCAATGTCCCAGTGTCTCAGTGTCTCAGTGTCCAAGTGTCCCAGTGTATCAGTGTCTCAGTGTCTCAGTGTCTCAGTGTCCCAGTGTCTCAGTGTCTCCTTGTCTCAGTGCCTCAGTGTCTCAGTGTCCCAGTGTCTCAGTGTTTCATTGTCTCAGTGTCTCAGTGTCCCTGTGGCCCTGTGTCTCAGTCTCTCAGTGTCTTAGTGTCTCAGTGGCCCAGTGTCTCAGTTTCCCAGTGTCTCAGTGTTTCAGTGTCCCAGTGTCTCAGTGGTTCAGTGTCCCAGTGTCTCAGTGTCCCAGTGTCCCAGTGTCTCAGTGTCTCAGTGTCCCAGTGTCTCTGTGTGTCTGAGACTCGGTGTCTCAGAATCTCAGTGTCTCTGTGTCTCGGTGTCTCAGTGTCTCAGTGTCCTAGTGTCCCAGTGTCTCAGAGTCTTAGTGTCCCAGTGTCTCAGTGTCCCAGTTTCTCAGTGCCTCAGTGTCCCAGTGTCTCAGTGTCTCAGTGTCTCAGTGTCTCAGTGTCCCAGTGTCTAGGTGCGCAGTGTCTCAGTGTCCCAGTATCTCAGTGTCCCAGTGTCTCAGTGTCCCAGTTTCTCAGTGTCTCAGTGTCTCATTGTGCCAATGTCTCAGTGTCCAGTGTCTCAGTGTCCCAGTGTCCCAGTGTCTCAGTGTCTCAGTGTCCCAGTGTCTCAGTGTCTCAGTGTGCCAGTGTCCCAGTGTCTCAGTGTCCCAGTGTTCCAGTGACTCAGTGTCTCAGTATCTCAGTGTCCCAGTGTCTCAGTGTCTCAGTGTAAAAGTGTCCCAGTGTTTCAGTGTCCCAATGTCTCAGTGTCCCAGTGTCTCAGTGTATCAGTGTCCCAGTGTCTCAGTGTCTCAGTGTCCCAGTGTCCCAGTGTCTCAGTGTCTCAGTGTCTCAGTGTATCAGTGTCTCAGTGTCTCAGTGTCTCAGTGTCCCAGTGTCTCAGTGTCCCAGTGTATCAGTGTCTCAGTGTCCCAGTGTCCCAGTGTCTCAGTGTCCCAGTGTCTTAGTGTCCCACTGTCCCAGTGTCTCAGTGTCCCAGTGTCTCAATGTACCAGAGTCTCAGTGTCCCAGTGTCTCAGTGTCTCAGTGTCCCAGTGTCTCAGTGTCCCAGTGTCTCAGTGTCTCAGTGTCCCAGTGTCTCAGTGTCTCATTGTTTCAGTGGCTCAATGTCCCAGTGTCTCAGTGTCTCAGTGTCCCAGTGTCCCAGAGTCTCAGTGTCTCAGTGTCCCAGTGTCTCAGTGTCTCAGTGTCTCAGTGTCTCAGTGTCTCAGTGTCTCATTGTCTCAGTGTCTCAGTGTCTCATTGTCCCAGTGTCTCAGTGTCTCATTGTCTCAGTGTCTCAGTGTCCCAGTGTCTCAGTGTCTCAGTGTCTCAGTGTCCTAGTGTCTCAGTGTCTCAGTGTCTCAGAGTCCCTGTGTCTCAGTGTCTTAGTGTCCCAGTGTCTCAGTGCCTCGGTGTCCCAGTGTCTCAGTGTCCCAGTGTCCCAGTGTCTCAGTGTCCCCGTGTTTCAGTGTCTCGGTGTCCCAGTGTCTCAGTGTCCCACTGTCCCAGTATCTCAGTGTCTCAGTGTCCCAGTGTCTCAGTGTCTCAGGGTCCCAGTGTCTCAGTGTCCCAGTGTCTCAGTGTCTCAGTGTCCCAGTGTCTCAGTAGTTCAGTGTCCCAGTGTCTCAGTGTCCCAGTGTCCCAGTGTCTCAGTGTCTCAGTGTCCCAGTGTCTCAGTGTCCTAGTGTCTCAGTGTCTCAGTGTCCCAGTGTCTCAGTGTCTCAGTGTCTCAGTGTCCCTGTGGCCCTGTGTCTCAGTCTCTCAGTGTCTTAGTGTCCCAGTGTCTCAGTGTCTTAGTGTCCCAGTGTCTCAGTGTCTCAGTGTCCCAGTGTCTCAGTGTATCAGTGTCCCAGTGTCTCAGTGTCTCAGTGTCCCAGTGTCTCAGTGTCTCAGTGTCTCAGTGTCCCAGTGTCTCAGTGCGCAGTGTCTCAGTGTCACAGTGTCTCAGTGTCTCAGTGTCCCAGGGTCTCAGTGTCTCATTGTCGCGTGTCCCAGTGTCCCAGTGTCTCAGTGTCTCAGTGTCCCATCGTCTCAGTGTCCCAGTGTCTCAGTGTCTCAGTGTCCCAGTGTCTCAGTGTTCCAGTGTCTCAGTGTCTCAGTGTCTCAGTGTCCCATTGTCTCAGTGTCTCAGTGTCCCAGTGTCTCAGTGTCCCAGTGTCCCAGTATCTCAGTGTCCCAGTGTCTCAGTGTCCCAGTTTCTCAGTGTCTCAGTGTCCCATTGTCCCAATGTCTCAGTGTGCAGTGTCTCAGTGTCCCAGTGTCCCAGTGTCTCAGTGTCTCAGTGTCCCAGTGTCTCAGTGTCTCAGTGTCCCAGTGTCCCAGTGTCTCAGTGTCCCAGTGTTCCAGTGTCTCAGTGTCTCAGTATCTCAGTGTCCCAGTGTCTCAGTGTCTCAGTGTCTCAGTGTCCCAGTGTCTCAGTGTCTTAGTGTCCCAGTGTCCCAGTGTCTCAGTGACTCAGTGTCTCAGTGTCTCAGTGTCTCAGTGTCCCAGTGTCTCAGTGTCTCAGTGTCCCAGGGTCTCAGTGTCTCAGTGTCCCAGTGTCTCAGTGTCCCAGTGTCTCATTGTCCCAGTGTCTCAGTGTCCCAGTGTCTCAGTGTCTCAGTGTCCCAGGGTCTCAGTGTCCCAGTGTCCCAGTGTCCCAGTGTCTCAGTGTCCCAGTGTCTCAGTGTCTCCTTGTTTCAGTGTCTCAGTGTCCCAATGTCTCAGTGTCCCAGTGTCTCAGTGTCCCACTGTCCCAGTGTCTCAGTGCCCCAGTGTCTCAATGTACCAGTGTCTCAGTGTCTCAGTGTCCCAGTGTCTCAGTGTCCCAGTGTCTCAGTGTCCCAGTGTCTCAGTGTCTCAGTGTCTCAGTGTCCCAGTGTCTCAGTGTCTCAGTGTCTCATTGTTTCAGTGTCTCAATGTCCCAGTGTCTCAGTGTCTCAGTGTCCCAGTGTCCCAGTGTCTCAGTGTCTCAGTGTCTCAGTGTCCCAGTGTCTCAGTGTCTCCTTGTCTCAGTGTCTCAGTGTCTCAGTGTCCCAGTGTCTCAGTGGTTCAGTGTCCCAGTGTCTCAGTGTCCCAGTGTCCCAGTGTCTCAGTGTCTCAGTGTCCCAGTGTCTCAGTGTGTCTGAGACTTGGTGTCTCAGATTCTCAGTGTCTCTGTGTCTCGGTGTCTCAGTGTCTCAGTGTCTCAGTGTCCTAGTGTCCCAGTGTCTCAGAGTCTTAGTGTCCCAGTGTCTCAGTGTCCCAGTTTCTCAGTGTCTCAGTGTCTCAGTGTCTCAGTGTCCCAGTGTCTCAGTGCGCAGTGTCTCAGTGTCCCAGTGTCTCAGTGTCTCAGTGTCCCAGGGTCTCAGTGTCTCAGTGTCGCGTGTCCCAGTGTCCCAGTGTCTCAGTGTCTCAGTGTCCCAGCGTCTCAGTGTCCCAGTGTCTCAGTGTCTCAGTGTCCCAGTGTCTCAGTGTCCCAGTGTCTCAGTGTCTCAGTGTCCCAGTGTCTCAGTGTCTCAGTGTCCCAGTATCTCAGTGTCCCAGTGTCTCAGTGTCCCAGTTTCTCAGTGTCTCAGTGTCTCATTGTCCCAATGTCTCAGTGTGCAGTGTCTCAGTGTCCCAGTGTCCCAGTGTCTCAGTGTCTCAGTGTCTCAGTGTCCCAGTGTCTCAGTGTCTCAGTGTGCCAGTGTCCCAGTGTCTCAGTGTCCCAGTGTTCCAATGTCTCAGTGTCTCAGTATCTCAGTGTCCCAGTGTCTCAGTGTCTCAGTGTAAAAGTGTCCCAGTGTCTCAGTGTCTCAGTGTCCCAGTGTCTCAGTGTCTCAGTGTCTCAGTGTCCCAGTGTCTCAGTGCGCAGTGTCTCAGTGTCACAGTGTCTCAGTGTCTCAGTGTCCCAGGGTCTCAGTGTCTCATTGTCGCGTGTCCCAGTGTCCCAGTGTCTCAGTGTCTCAGTGTCCCATCGTCTCAGTGTCCCAGTGTCTCAGTGTCTCAGTGTCCCAGTGTCTCAGTGTTCCAGTGTCTCAGTGTCTCAGTGTCTCAGTGTCCCATTGTCTCAGTGTCTCAGTGTCCCAGTGTCTCAGTGTCCCAGTGTCCCAGTATCTCAGTGTCCCAGTGTCTCAGTGTCCCAGTTTCTCAGTGTCTCAGTGTCCCATTGTCCCAATGTCTCAGTGTGCAGTGTCTCAGTGTCCCAGTGTCCCAGTGTCTCAGTGTCTCAGTGTCCCAGTGTCTCAGTGTCTCAGTGTCCCAGTGTCCCAGTGTCTCAGTGTCCCAGTGTTCCAGTGTCTCAGTGTCTCAGTATCTCAGTGTCCCAGTGTCTCAGTGTCTCAGTGTCTCAGTGTCCCAGTGTCTCAGTGTCTTAGTGTCCCAGTGTCCCAGTGTCTCAGTGACTCAGTGTCTCAGTGTCTCAGTGTCTCAGTGTCCCAGTGTCTCAGTGTCTCAGTGTCCCAGGGTCTCAGTGTCTCAGTGTCCCAGTGTCTCAGTGTCCCAGTGTCTCATTGTCCCAGTGTCTCAGTGTCCCAGTGTCTCAGTGTCTCAGTGTCCCAGGGTCTCAGTGTCCCAGTGTCCCAGTGTCCCAGTGTCTCAGTGTCCCAGTGTCTCAGTGTCTCCTTGTTTCAGTGTCTCAGTGTCCCAATGTCTCAGTGTCCCAGTGTCTCAGTGTCCCACTGTCCCAGTGTCTCAGTGCCCCAGTGTCTCAATGTACCAGTGTCTCAGTGTCTCAGTGTCCCAGTGTCTCAGTGTCCCAGTGTCTCAGTGTCCCAGTGTCTCAGTGTCTCAGTGTCTCAGTGTCCCAGTGTCTCAGTGTCTCAGTGTCTCATTGTTTCAGTGTCTCAATGTCCCAGTGTCTCAGTGTCTCAGTGTCCCAGTGTCCCAGTGTCTCAGTGTCTCAGTGTCTCAGTGTCCCAGTGTCTCAGTGTCTCCTTGTCTCAGTGTCTCAGTGTCTCAGTGTCCCAGTGTCTCAGTGGTTCAGTGTCCCAGTGTCTCAGTGTCCCAGTGTCCCAGTGTCTCAGTGTCTCAGTGTCCCAGTGTCTCAGTGTGTCTGAGACTTGGTGTCTCAGATTCTCAGTGTCTCTGTGTCTCGGTGTCTCAGTGTCTCAGTGTCTCAGTGTCCTAGTGTCCCAGTGTCTCAGAGTCTTAGTGTCCCAGTGTCTCAGTGTCCCAGTTTCTCAGTGTCTCAGTGTCTCAGTGTCTCAGTGTCCCAGTGTCTCAGTGCGCAGTGTCTCAGTGTCCCAGTGTCTCAGTGTCTCAGTGTCCCAGGGTCTCAGTGTCTCAGTGTCGCGTGTCCCAGTGTCCCAGTGTCTCAGTGTCTCAGTGTCCCAGCGTCTCAGTGTCCCAGTGTCTCAGTGTCTCAGTGTCCCAGTGTCTCAGTGTCCCAGTGTCTCAGTGTCTCAGTGTCCCAGTGTCTCAGTGTCTCAGTGTCCCAGTATCTCAGTGTCCCAGTGTCTCAGTGTCCCAGTTTCTCAGTGTCTCAGTGTCTCATTGTCCCAATGTCTCAGTGTGCAGTGTCTCAGTGTCCCAGTGTCCCAGTGTCTCAGTGTCTCAGTGTCTCAGTGTCCCAGTGTCTCAGTGTCTCAGTGTGCCAGTGTCCCAGTGTCTCAGTGTCCCAGTGTTCCAATGTCTCAGTGTCTCAGTATCTCAGTGTCCCAGTGTCTCAGTGTCTCAGTGTAAAAGTGTCCCAGTGTTTCAGTGTCCCAATGTCTCAGTGTCCCAGTGTCTCAGTGTATCAGTGTCCCAGTGTCTCAGTGTCTCAGTGTCTCAGTGTCCCAGTGTCCCAGTGTCTCAGTGTCTCAGTGTCCCAGTGTCTCAGTGTCTCAGTGTATCAGTGTCCCAGTGTATCAGTGTCTCAGTGTCCCAGTGTCCCAGTGTCTCAGTGTCCCAGTGTCTTAGTGTCCCACTGTCCCAGTGTCTCAGTGTCCCAGTGTCTCAATGTACCAGTGTCTCAGTGTCCCAGTGTCTCAGTGTCTCAGTGTCCCAGTGTCTCAGTGTCCCAGTGTCTCAGTGTCTCAGTGTCCCAGTGTCTCAGTGTCTCATTGTTTCAGTGTCTCAATGTCCCAGTGTCTCAGTGTCTCAGTGTCCCAGTGTCCCAGAGTCTCAGTGTCTCAGTGTCCCAGTGTCTCAGTGTCTCAGTGTCCCAGTGTCTCAGTGTCTCAGTGTCTCATTGTCTCAGTGTCTCAGTGTCTCATTGTCCCAGTGTCTCAGTGTCTCATTGTCTCAGTGTCTCAGTGTCCCAGTGTCTCAGTGTCTCAGTGTCCCAGTGTCTCAGTGTCTCAGTGTCCCAGTGTCTCAGTGTCTTAGTGTCCCAGTGTCCCAGTGTCTCAGTGATTCAGTGTCTCAGTGTCTCAGTGTCTCAGTGTCCCAGTGTCTCAGTGTCTCAGTGTCCCAGTGTCTCAGTGTCCCAGTTTCCCAGTGTCTCAGTGTCCCAGTGTTCCAGTGTCTCAGTGTCTCAGTATCTCAGTGTCCCAGTGTCTCAGTGTCTCAGTGTCTCAGTGTCTTAGTGTCCCGGTGTCCCAGTGTCTCAGTGACTCAGTGTCTCAGTGTCTCAGTGTCCCAGTGTCTCAGTGTTTCAGTGTCCCAGGGTCTCAGTGTCTCAGTGTCCCAGTGTCTCAGTGTCCCAGTGTCTCATTGTCCCAGTGTCTCAGTGTCCCAGTGTCTCAGTGTCTCAGTGTCTCAGTGTCCCAGGGTCTCAGTGTCCCAGTGTCCCAGTGTCCCAGTGTCTCAGTGTCCCAGTGTCTCAGTGTCTCCTTGTTTCAGTGTCTCAGTGTCCCAATGTCTCAGTGTCCCAGTGTCTCAGTGTCCCACTGTCCCAGTGTCTCAGTGTCCCAGTGTCTCAATGTACCAGTGTCTCAGTGTCTCAGTGTCCCAGTGTCTCAGTGTCCCAGTGTCTCAGTGTCCCAGTGTCTCAGTGTCTCAGTGTTTCAGTGTCCCAGTGTCTCAGTGTCTCAGTGTCTCATTGTTTCAGTGTCTCAATGTCCCAGTGTCTCAGTGTCTCAGTGTCCCAGTGTCCCAGTGTATCAGTGTCTCAGTGTCTCAGTGTCTCAGTGTCCCAGTGTCTCAGTGTCTCCTTGTCTCAGTGCCTCAGTGTCTCAGTGTCCCAGTGTCTCAGTGTTTCATTGTCTCAGTGTCTCAGTGTCCCTGTGGCCCTGTGTCTCAGTCTCTCAGTGTCTTAGTGTCTCAGTGGCCCAGTGTCTCAGTTTCCCAGTGTCTCAGTGTTTCAGTGTCCCAGTGTCTCAGTGGTTCAGTGTCCCAGTGTCTCAGTGTCCCAGTGTCCCAGTGTCTCAGTGTCTCAGTGTCCCAGTGTCTCAGTGTGTCTGAGACTCGGTGTCTCAGAATCTCAGTGTCTCTGTGTCTCGGTGTCTCAGTGTCTCAGTGTCTCAGTGTCCTAGTGTCCCAGTGTCTCAGAGTCTTAGTGTCCCAGTGTCTCAGTGTCCGAGTTTCTCAGTGCCTCAGTGTCCCAGTGTCTCAGTGTCTCAGTGTCTCAGTGTCCCAGTGTCTCAGTGCGCAGTGTCTCAGTGTCCCAGTATCTCAGTGTCCCAGTGTCTCAGTGTCCCAGTTTCTCAGTGTCTCAGTGTCTCATTGTCCCAATGTCTCAGTGTCCAGTATCTCAGTGTCCCAGTGTCCCAGTGTCTCAGTGTCTCAGTGTTTCAGTGTCCCAATGTCTCAGTGTCCCAGTGTCTCAGTGTATCAGTGTCCCAGTGTCTCAGTGTCTCAGTGTCTCAGTGTCCCAGTGTCCCAGTGTCTCAGTGTCTCAGTGTCCCAGTGTCTCAGTGTCTCAGTGTATCAGTGTCTCAGTCTCTCAGTGTCTCAGTGTCCCAGTGTCTCAGTGTCCCAGTGTATCAGTATCTCAGTGTCCCAGTGTCCCAGTGTCTCAGTGTCCCAGTGTCTTAGTGTCCCACTGTCCCAGTGTCTCAGTGTCCCAGTGTTTCAATGTACCAGTGTCTCAGTGCCCCAGTGTCTCAGTGTCTCAGTGTCCCAGTGTATCAGTGTCCCAGTGTCTCAGTGTCTCAGTGTCCCAGTGTCTCAGTGTCTCATTGTTTCAGTGTCTCAATGTCCCAGTGTCTCAGTGTCTCAGTGTCCCAGTGTCCCAGTGTATCAGTGTCTCAGTGTCTCAGTGTCTCAGTGTCCCAGTGTCTCAGTGTCTCCTTGTCTCAGTGCCTCAGTGTCTCAGTGTCCCAGTGTCTCAGTGTTTCATTGTCTCAGTGTCTCAGTGTCCCTGTGGCCCTGTGTCTCAGTCTCTCAGTGTCTTAGTGTCTCAGTGGCCCAGTGTCTCAGTTTCCCAGTGTCTCAGTGTTTCAGTGTCCCAGTGTCTCAGTGGTTCAGTGTCCCAGTGTCTCAGTGTCCCAGTGTCCCAGTGTCTCAGTGTCTCAGTGTCCCAGTGTCTCAGTGTGTCTGAGACTCGGTGTCTCAGAATCTCAGTGTCTCTGTGTCTCGGTGTCTCAGTGTCTCAGTGTCTCAGTGTCCTAGTGTCCCAGTGTCTCAGAGTCTTAGTGTCCCAGTGTCTCAGTGTCCGAGTTTCTCAGTGCCTCAGTGTCCCAGTGTCTCAGTGTCTCAGTGTCTCAGTGTCTCAGTGTCCCAGTGTCTCAGTGCGCAGTGTCTCAGTGTCCCAGTATCTCAGTGTCCCAGTGTCTCAGTGTCCCAGTTTCTCAGTGTCTCAGTGTCTCATTGTCCCAATGTCTCAGTGTCCAGTATCTCAGTGTCCCAGTGTCCCAGTGTCTCAGTGTCTCAGTGTTTCAGTGTCCCAATGTCTCAGTGTCCCAGTGTCTCAGTGTATCAGTGTCCCAGTGTCTCAGTGTCTCAGTGTCTCAGTGTCCCAGTGTCCCAGTGTCTCAGTGTCTCAGTGTCCCAGTGTCTCAGTGTCTCAGTGTATCAGTGTCTCAGTCTCTCAGTGTCTCAGTGTCCCAGTGTCTCAGTGTCCCAGTGTATCAGTGTCTCAGTGTCCCACTGTCCCAGTGTCTCAGTGTCCCAGTGTCTCAATGTACCAGTGTCTCAGTGTCCCAGTGTCTCAGTGTCTCAGTGTCCCAGTGTATCAGTGTCCCAGTGTCTCAGTGTCTCAGTGTCCCAGTGTCTCAGTGTCTCATTGTTTCAGTGTCTCAATGTCCCAGTGTCTCAGTGTCTCAGTGTCCCAGTGTCCCAGAGTCTCAGTGTCTCAGTGTCCCAGTGTCTCAGTGTCTCAGTGTCCCAATGTCTCAGTGTCTCAGTGTCTCATTGTCTCAGTGTCTCAGTGTCTCATTGTCCCAGTGTCTCAGTGTCTCATTGTCTCAGTGTCTCAGTGTCCCAGTGTCTCAGTGTCTCAGTGTCCCAGTGTCTCAGTGTCTCAGTGCGCAGTGTCTCAGTGTCCCAGTATCTCAGTGTCCCAGTGTCTCAGTGTCCCAGTTTCTCAGTGTCTCAGTGTCTCATTGTCCCAATGTCTCAGTGTCCAGTATCTCAGTGTCCCAGTGTCCCAGTGTCTCAGTGTCTCAGTGTCCCAGTGTCTCAGTGTCTCAGTGTATCAGTGTCTCAGTCTCTCAGTGTCTCAGTGTCCCAGTGTCTCAGTGTCCCAGTGTATCAGTGTCTCAGTGTCCCACTGTCCCAGTGTCTCAGTGTCCCAGTGTCTCAATGTACCAGTGTCTCAGTGTCCCAGTGTCTCAGTGTCTCAGTGTCCCAGTGTATCAGTGTCCCAGTGTCTCAGTGTCTCAGTGTCCCAGTGTCTCAGTGTCTCATTGTTTCAGTGTCTCAATGTCCCAGTGTCTCAGTGTCTCAGTGTCCCAGTGTCCCAGAGTCTCAGTGTCTCAGTGTCCCAGTGTCTCAGTGTCTCAGTGTCCCAATGTCTCAGTGTCTCAGTGTCTCATTGTCTCAGTGTCTCAGTGTCTCATTGTCCCAATGTCTCAGTGTCTCATTGTCTCAGTGTCTCAGTGTCCCAGTGTCTCAGTGTCTCAGTGTCCCAGTGTCTCAGTGTCTCAGTGTCCCAGTGTCTCAGTGTCTTAGTGTCCCAGTGTCCCAGTGTCTCAGTGACTCAGTGTCTCAGTGTCTCAGTGTCTCAGTGTCCCAGTGTCTCAGTGTCTCAGTGTCCCAGTGTCTCAGTGTCTCAGTGTCCCAGTGTCCAAGTGTCTCAGTGTCCCAGTGTTCCAGTGTCTCAGTGTCTCAGTATCTCAGTGTCCCAGTGTCTCAGTGTCTCAGTGTCTCAGTGTCCCAGTGTCTCAGTGTCTTAGTGTCCCAGTGTCCCAGTGTCTCAGTGACTCAATGTCTCAGTGTCTCAGTGTCCCAGTGTCTCAGTGTCTCAGTGTCCCAGGGTCTCAGTGTCTCAGTGTCCCAGTGTCTCAGTGTCCCAGTGTCTCATTGTCCCAGTGTCTCAGTGTCCCAGTGTCTCAGTGTCTCAGTGTCTCAGTGTCCCAGGGTCTCAGTGTCCCAGTGTCCCAGTGTCCCAGTGTCTCAGTGTAAAAGTGTCCCAGTGTTTCAGTGTCCCAATGTCTCAGTGTCCCAGTGTCTCAGTGTATCAGTGTCCCAGTGTCTCAGTGTCTCAGTGTCCCAGTGTCCCAGTGTCTCAGTGTCTCAGTGTCCCAGTGTCTCAGTGTCTCAGTGTATCAGTGTCTCAGTGTCTCAGTGTCTCAGTGTCCCAGTGTCTCAGTGTCCCAGTGTATCAGTGTCTCAGTGTCCCAGTGTCCCAGTGTCTCAGTGTCCCAGTGTCTTAGTGTCCCACTGTCCCAGTGTCTCAGTGTCCCAGTGTCTCAATGTACCAGTGTCTCAGTGTCCCAGTGTCTCAGTGTCTCAGTGTCCCAGTGTCTCAGTGTCCCAGTGTCTCAGTGTCTCAGTGTCCCAGTGTCTCAGTGTCTCATTGTTTCAGTGTCTCAATGTCCCAGTGTCTCAGTGTCTCAGTGTCCCAGTGTCCCAGAGTCTCAGTGTCTCAGTGTCCCAGTGTCTCAGTGTCTCAGTGTCCCAGTGTCTCAGTGTCTCAGTGTCTCATTGTCTCAGTGTCTCAGTGTCTCATTGTCCCAGTGTCTCAGTGTCTCATTGTCTCAGTCTCTCAGTGTCCCAGTGTCTCAGTGTCTCAGTGTCCCAGTGTCTCAGTGTCCCAGTGTCTCAGTGTCTTAGTGTCCCAGTGTCCCAGTGTCTCAGTGACTCAGTGTCTCAGTGTCTCAGTGTCCCAGTGTCTCAGTGTCTCAGTGTCCCAGTGTCTCAGTGTCTCAATGTCCCAGTGTCCCAGTGTCTCAGTGTCCCAGTGTTCCAGAGTCTCAGTGTCTCAGTATCTCAGTGTCCCAGTGTCTCAGTGTCTCAGTGTCTCAGTGTCCCAGTGTCTCAGTGTCTTAGTGTCCCAGTGTCCCAGTGTCTCAGTGACTCAGTGTCTCAGTGTCTCAGTGTCCCAGTGTCTCAGTGTCTCGGTGTCCCAGGGTCTCAGTGTCTCAGTGTCCCAGTGTCTCAGTGTCCCAGTGTCTCATTGTCCCAGTGTCTCAGTGTCCCAGTGTCTCAGTGTCTCAGTGTCTCAGTGTCCCAGGGTCTCAGTGTCCCAGTGTCCCAGTGTCCCAGTGTCTCAGTGTCCCAGTGTCTCAGTGTCTCCTTGTTTCAGTGTCTCAGTGTCCCAATGTCTCAGTGTCCCAGTGTCTCAGTGTCCCACTGTCCCAGTGTCTCAGTGTCCCAGTGTCTCAATGTACCATTGTCTCAGTGTCTCAGTGTCCCAGTGTCTCAGTGTCCCAGTGTATCAGTGTCCCAGTGTCTCAGTGTCTCAGTGTCTCAGTGTCCCAGTGTCTCAGTGTCTCAGTGTCTCATTGTTTCAGTGTCTCAATGTCCCAGTGTCTCAGTGTCTCAGTGTCCCAGTGTCCCAGTGTCTCAGTGTCTCAGTGTCTCAGTGTCCCAGTGTCTCAGTGTCTCCTTGTCTCAGTGCCTCAGTGTCTCAGGGTCCCAGTGTCTCAGTGTTTCATTGTCTCAGTGTCTCAGTGTCCCTGTGGCCCTGTGTCTCAGTCTCTCAGTGTCTTAGTGTCTCAGTGTCCCAGTGTCTCAGTGTCCCAGTGTCTCAGTGTTTCAGTGTCCCAGTGTCTCAGTGGTTCAGTGTCCCAGTGGCTCAGTGTCCCAGTGTCCCAGTGTCTCAGTGTCTCAGTGTCCCAGTGTCTCAGTGTGTCTGAGACTCGGTGTCTCAGATTCTCAGTGTCTCTGTGTCTCGGTGTCTCAGTGTCCTAGTGTCCCAGTGTCTCAGAGTCTTAGTGTCCCAGTGTCTCAGTGTCCCAGTTTCTCAGTGCCTCAGTGTCCCAGTGTCTCAGTGTCTCAGTGTCTCAGTGTCTCAGTGTCCCAGTGTCTCAGTGCGCAGTGTCTCAGTGTCCCAGTGTCTCAGTGTCTCAGTGTCCCAGGGTCTCAGTGTCTCAGTGTCGCGTGTCCCAGTGTCCCAGTGTCTCAGTGTCTCAGTGTCCCAGCGTCTCAGTGTCCCAGTGTCTCAGTGTCTCAGTGTCCCAGTGTCTCAGTGTCCCAGTGTCTCAGTGTCTCAGTGTCTCAGTGTCCCAGTATCTCAGTGTCCCAGTGTCTCAGTGTCCCAGTTTCTCAGTGTCTCAGTGTCTCATTGTCCCAATGTCTCAGTGTGCAGTGTCTCAGTGTCCCAGTGTCCCAGTGTCTCAGTGTCTCAGTGTCTCAGAGTCTCAGTGTCTCAGTGTCCCAGTGTATCAGTGTCTCAGTGTGTCAGTGTCCCAGTGTCTCAGTGTCTCAGTGTGCCAGTGTCCCAGTGTCTCAGTGTCCCAGTGTTCCAGTGTCTCAGTGTCTCAGTATCTCAGTGTCCCAGTGTCTCAGTGTCCCAGTGTCTCAGTGTCTCAGTGTGTCAGTGTCTCAGTGTGTCAGTGTCTCAGTGTCCCAGTGTCCCAGTGTCTCAGTGTCTCAGTGTCCCAGAGTCTCAGTGTCTCAGTGTATCAGTGTCTCAGTGTCTCAGTGTCCCAGTGTCTCAGTGTCTCAGTGTATCAGTGTCTCAGTGTCTCAGTGTCTCAGTGTCCCAGTGTCTCAGTGTCCCAGTGTATCAGTGTCTCAGTGTCCCACTGTCCCAGTGTCTCAGTGTCCCAGTGTCTCAATGTACCAGTGTCTCAGTGTCCCAGTGTCTCAGTGTCTCAGTGTCCCAGTGTATCAGTGTCCCAGTGTCTCAGTGTCTCAGTGTCCCAGTGTCTCAGTGTCTCATTGTTTCAGTGTCTCAATGTCCCAGTGTCTCAGTGTCTCAGTGTCCCAGTGTCCCAGAGTCTCAGTGTCTCAGTGTCCCAGTGTCTTAGTGTCTCAGTGTCCCAATGTCTCAGTGTCTCAGTGTCTCATTGTCTCAGTGTCTCAGTGTCTCATTGTCCCAATGTCTCAGTGTCTCATTGTCTCAGTGTCTCAGTGTCCCAGTGTCTCAGTGTCTCAGTGTCCCAGTGTCTCAGTGTCTCAGTGTCCCAGTGTCTCAGTGTCTTAGTGTCCCAGTGTCCCAGTGTCTCAGTGACTCAGTGTCTCAGTGTCTCAGTGTCTCAGTGTCCCAGTGTCTCAGTGTCTCAGTGTCCCAGTGTCTCAGTGTCTCAGTGTCCCAGTGTCCAAGTGTCTCAGTGTCCCAGTGTTCCAGTGTCTCAGTGTCTCAGTATCTCAGTGTCCCAGTGTCTCAGTGTCTCAGTGTCTCAGTGTCCCAGTGTCTCAGTGTCTTAGTGTCCCAGTGTCCCAGTGTCTCAGTGACTCAATGTCTCAGTGTCTCAGTGTCCCAGTGTCTCAGTGTCTCAGTGTCCCAGGGTCTCAGTGTCTCAGTGTCCCAGTGTCTCAGTGTCCCAGTGTCTCATTGTCCCAGTGTCTCAGTGTCCCAGTGTCTCAGTGTCTCAGTGTCTCAGTGTCCCAGGGTCTCAGTGTCCCAGTGTCCCAGTGTCCCAGTGTCTCAGTGTAAAAGTGTCCCAGTGTTTCAGTGTCCCAATGTCTCAGTGTCCCAGTGTCTCAGTGTATCAGTGTCCCAGTGTCTCAGTGTCTCAGTGTCCCAGTGTCCCAGTGTCTCAGTGTCTCAGTGTCCCAGTGTCTCAGTGTCTCAGTGTATCAGTGTCTCAGTGTCTCAGTGTCTCAGTGTCCCAGTGTCTCAGTGTCCCAGTGTATCAGTGTCTCAGTGTCCCAGTGTCCCAGTGTCTCAGTGTCCCAGTGTCTTAGTGTCCCACTGTCCCAGTGTCTCAGTGTCCCAGTGTCTCAATGTACCAGTGTCTCAGTGTCCCAGTGTCTCAGTGTCTCAGTGTCCCAGTGTCTCAGTGTCCCAGTGTCTCAGTGTCTCAGTGTCCCAGTGTCTCAGTGTCTCATTGTTTCAGTGTCTCAATGTCCCAGTGTCTCAGTGTCTCAGTGTCCCAGTGTCCCAGAGTCTCAGTGTCTCAGTGTCCCAGTGTCTCAGTGTCTCAGTGTCCCAGTGTCTCAGTGTCTCAGTGTCTCATTGTCTCAGTGTCTCAGTGTCTCATTGTCCCAGTGTCTCAGTGTCTCATTGTCTCAGTCTCTCAGTGTCCCAGTGTCTCAGTGTCTCAGTGTCCCAGTGTCTCAGTGTCCCAGTGTCTCAGTGTCTTAGTGTCCCAGTGTCCCAGTGTCTCAGTGACTCAGTGTCTCAGTGTCTCAGTGTCCCAGTGTCTCAGTGTCTCAGTGTCCCAGTGTCTCAGTGTCTCAATGTCCCAGTGTCCCAGTGTCTCAGTGTCCCAGTGTTCCAGAGTCTCAGTGTCTCAGTATCTCAGTGTCCCAGTGTCTCAGTGTCTCAGTGTCTCAGTGTCCCAGTGTCTCAGTGTCTTAGTGTCCCAGTGTCCCAGTGTCTCAGTGACTCAGTGTCTCAGTGTCTCAGTGTCCCAGTGTCTCAGTGTCTCGGTGTCCCAGGGTCTCAGTGTCTCAGTGTCCCAGTGTCTCAGTGTCCCAGTGTCTCATTGTCCCAGTGTCTCAGTGTCCCAGTGTCTCAGTGTCTCAGTGTCTCAGTGTCCCAGGGTCTCAGTGTCCCAGTGTCCCAGTGTCCCAGTGTCTCAGTGTCCCAGTGTCTCAGTGTCTCCTTGTTTCAGTGTCTCAGTGTCCCAATGTCTCAGTGTCCCAGTGTCTCAGTGTCCCACTGTCCCAGTGTCTCAGTGTCCCAGTGTCTCAATGTACCATTGTCTCAGTGTCTCAGTGTCCCAGTGTCTCAGTGTCCCAGTGTATCAGTGTCCCAGTGTCTCAGTGTCTCAGTGTCTCAGTGTCCCAGTGTCTCAGTGTCTCAGTGTCTCATTGTTTCAGTGTCTCAATGTCCCAGTGTCTCAGTGTCTCAGTGTCCCAGTGTCCCAGTGTCTCAGTGTCTCAGTGTCTCAGTGTCCCAGTGTCTCAGTGTCTCCTTGTCTCAGTGCCTCAGTGTCTCAGGGTCCCAGTGTCTCAGTGTTTCATTGTCTCAGTGTCTCAGTGTCCCTGTGGCCCTGTGTCTCAGTCTCTCAGTGTCTTAGTGTCTCAGTGTCCCAGTGTCTCAGTGTCCCAGTGTCTCAGTGTTTCAGTGTCCCAGTGTCTCAGTGGTTCAGTGTCCCAGTGGCTCAGTGTCCCAGTGTCCCAGTGTCTCAGTGTCTCAGTGTCCCAGTGTCTCAGTGTGTCTGAGACTCGGTGTCTCAGATTCTCAGTGTCTCTGTGTCTCGGTGTCTCAGTGTCCTAGTGTCCCAGTGTCTCAGAGTCTTAGTGTCCCAGTGTCTCAGTGTCCCAGTTTCTCAGTGCCTCAGTGTCCCAGTGTCTCAGTGTCTCAGTGTCTCAGTGTCTCAGTGTCCCAGTGTCTCAGTGCGCAGTGTCTCAGTGTCCCAGTGTCTCAGTGTCTCAGTGTCCCAGGGTCTCAGTGTCTCAGTGTCGCGTGTCCCAGTGTCCCAGTGTCTCAGTGTCTCAGTGTCCCAGCGTCTCAGTGTCCCAGTGTCTCAGTGTCTCAGTGTCCCAGTGTCTCAGTGTCCCAGTGTCTCAGTGTCTCAGTGTCTCAGTGTCCCAGTATCTCAGTGTCCCAGTGTCTCAGTGTCCCAGTTTCTCAGTGTCTCAGTGTCTCATTGTCCCAATGTCTCAGTGTGCAGTGTCTCAGTGTCCCAGTGTCCCAGTGTCTCAGTGTCTCAGTGTCTCAGAGTCTCAGTGTCTCAGTGTCCCAGTGTATCAGTGTCTCAGTGTGTCAGTGTCCCAGTGTCTCAGTGTCTCAGTGTGCCAGTGTCCCAGTGTCTCAGTGTCCCAGTGTTCCAGTGTCTCAGTGTCTCAGTATCTCAGTGTCCCAGTGTCTCAGTGTCTCAGTGTAAAAGTGTCCCAGTGTTTCAGTGTCCCAATGTCTCAGTGTCCCAGTGTCTCAGTGTATCAGTGTCCCAGTGTCTCAGTGTCTCAGTGTCTCAGTGTCCCAGTGTCCCAGTGTCTCAGTGTCTCAGTGTCCCAGAGTCTCAGTGTCTCAGTGTATCAGTGTCTCAGTGTCTCAGTGTCCCAGTGTCTCAGTGTCTCAGTGTATCAGTGTCTCAGTGTCTCAGTGTCTCAGTGTCCCAGTGTCTCAGTGTCCCAGTGTATCAGTGTCTCAGTGTCCCAGTGTCCCAGTGTCTCAGTGTCCCAGTGTCTTAGTGTCCCACTGTCCCAGTGTCTCAGTGTCCCAGTGTCTCAATGTACCAGTGTCTCAGTGTCCCAGTGTCTCAGTGTCTCAGTGTCCCAGTGTCTCAGTGTCTCCTTGTCTCAGTGCCTCAGTGTCTCAGTGTCCCAGTGTCTCAGTGTTTCATTGTCTCAGTGTCTCAGTGTCCCTGTGGCCCTGTGTCTCAGTCTCTCAGTGTCTTAGTGTCTCAGTGTCCCAGTGTCTCAGTGTCCCAGTGTCTCAGTGTCTCAGTGTCCCAGTGTCTCAGTGGTTCAGTGTCCCAGTGTCTCAGTGTCTCAGTGTCTCATTGTTTCAGTGTCTCAATGTCCCAGTGTCTCAGTGTCTCAGTGTCCCAGTGTCCCAGTGTTACAGTGTCTCAGTGTCTCAGTGTCTCAGTGTCCCAGTGTCTCAGTGTCTCCTTGTCTCAGTGCCTCAGTGTTTCAGTGTCCCAGTGTCTCAGTGTTTCATTGTCTCAGTGTCTCAGTGTCCCTGTGGCCCTGTGTCTCAGTCTCTCAGTGTCTTAGTGTCTCAGTGTCCCAGTGTCTCAGTGTCCCAGTGTCTCAGTGTCTCAGTGTCCCAGTGTCTCAGTGGTTCAGTGTCCCAGTGTCTCAGTGTCCCAGTGTCCCAGTGTCTCAGTGTCTCAGTGTCCCAGTGTCTCAGTGTGTCTGAGACTCGGTGTCTCAGATTCTCAGTGTCTCTGTGTCTCGGTGTCTCAGTGTCTCAGTGTCCTAGTGTCCCAGTGTCTCAGAGTCTTAGTGTCCCAGTGTCTCAGTGTCTCAGTTTCTCAGTGCCTCAGTGTCCCAGTGTCTCAGTGTCTCAGTGTCTCAGTGTCTCAGTGTCCCAGTGTCTCAGTGCGCAGTGTCTCAGTGTCCCAGTGTCTCAGTGTCTCAGTGTCCCAGGGTCTCAGTGTCTCAGTGTCGCGTGTCCCAGTGTCCCAGTGTCTCAGTGTCTCAGTGTCCCAGCGTCTCAGTGTCCCAGTGTCTCAGTGTCTCAGTGTCCCAGTGTCTCAGTGTCCCAGTGTCTCAGTGTCTCAGTGTCCCAGTGTCTCAGTGTCTCAGTGTCCCAGTATCTCAGTGTCCCAGTGTCTCAGTGTCCCAGTTTCTCAGTGTCTCAGTGTCTCATTGTCCCAATGTCTCAGTGTGCAGTGTCTCAGTGTCCCAGTGTCCCAGTGTCTCAGTGTCTCAGTGTCTCAGTGTCCCAGTGTCTCAGTGTCTCAGTGTGCCAGTGTCCCAGTGTCTCAGTGTCCCAGTGTTCCAGTGTCTCAGTGTCTCAGTATCTCAGTGTCCCAGTGTCTCAGTGTCTCAGTGTAAACGTGTCCCAGTGTTTCAGTGTCCCAATGTCTCAGTGTCCCAGTGTCTCAGTGTATCAGTGTCCCAGTGTCTCAGTGTCTCAGTGTCTCAGTGTCCCAGTGTCCCAGTGTCTCAGTGTCTCAGTGTCCCAGTGTCTCAGTGTATCAGTGTCTCATTGTCTCAGCGTCTCAGTGTCCCAGTGTCTCAGTGTCCCAGTGTATCAGTGTCTCAGTGTCCCAGTGTCCCAGTGTCTCAGTGTCCCAGTGTCTTAGTGTCCCACTGTCCCAGTGTCTCAGTGTCCCAGTGTCTCAATGTACCAGTGTCTCAGTGTCCCAGTGTCTCAGTGTCTCAGTGTCCCAGTGTCTCAGTGTCCCAGTGTCTCAGTGTCTCAGTGTCCCAGTGTCTCAGTGTCTCATTGTTTCAGTGTCTCAATGTCCCAGTGTCTCAGTGTCTCAGTGTCCCAGTGTCCCAGAGTCTCAGTGTCTCAGTTTCCCAGTGTCTCAGTGTCTCAGTGTCCCAGTGTCTCAGTGTCTCAGTGTCTCATTGTCTCAGTGTCTCAGTGTCTCATTGTCCCAGTGTCTCAGTGCCTCATTGTCTCAGTGTCTCAGTGTCCCAGTGTCTCAGTGTCTCAGTGTCCCAGTGTCTCAGTGTCTCAGTGTCCCAGTGTCTCAGTGTCTTAGTGTCCCAGTGTCCCAGTGTCTCAGTGACTCAGTGTCTCAGTGTCTCAGTGTCTCAGTGTCCCAGTGTCTCAGTGTCTCAGTGTCCCAGTGTCTCAGTGTCTCAGTGTCCCAGTGTCCCAGTGTCTCAGTGTCCCAGTGTTCCAGTGTCTCAGTGTCTCAGTATCTCAGTGTCCCAGTGTCTCAGTGTCTCAGTGTCTCAGTGTCTCAGTGTATTAGTGTCCCAGTGTCCCAGTGTCTCAGTGACTCAGTGTCTCAGTGTCTCAGTGTCCCAGTGTCTCAGTGGCTCAGTGTTCCAGTGTCCCAGTGTCTCAGTGTCCCAATGTCTCAGTGTCCCAGTGTCTCAGTGTCCCACTGTCCCAGTGTCTCAGTGTCCCAGTGTCTCAATGTACCAGTGTCTCAGTGTCTCAGTGTCCCAGTGTCTCAGTGTCCCAGTGTCTCAGTGTCCCAGTGTCTCAGTGTCTCAGTGTCTCAGTGTCTCAGTGTCTCATTGTTTCAGTGTCTCAATGTCCCAGTGTCTCACTGTCTCAGTGTCCCAGTGTCCCAGTGTATCAGTGTCTCAGTGTCTCAGTGTCTCAGTGTCTCCTTGTCTCAGTGCCTCAGTGTCTCAGTGTCCCAGTGTCTCAGTGTTTCATTGTCTCAGTGTCTCAGTGTCCCTGTGGCCCTGTGTCTCAGTCTCTCAGTGTCTTAGTGTCTCAGTGGCCCAGTGTCTCAGTGTCCCAGTGTCTCAGTGTTTCAGTGTTCCAGTGTCTCAGTGGTTCAGTGTCCCAGTGTCTCAGTGTCTCAGTGTCCCAGTGTCTCAGTGTGTCTGAGACTCGGTGTCTCAGATTCTCAGTGTCTCTGTGTCTCGGTGTCTCAGTGTCTCAGTGTCTCAGTGTCCTAGTGTCCCAGTGTCTCAGAGTCTTAGTGTCCCAGTGTCTCAGTGTCCCAGTTTCTCAGTGCCTCAGTGTCCCAGTGTCTCAGTGTCTCAGTGTCTCAGTGTCTCAGTGTCCCAGTGTCTCAGTGCGCAGTGTCTCAGTGTCCCAGTATCTCAGTGTCCCAGTGTCTCAGTGTCCCAGTTTCTCAGTGTCTCAGTGTCTCATTGTCCCAATGTCTCAGTGTGCAGTGTCTCAGTGTCCCAGTGTCCCAGTGTCTCAGTGTCTCAGTGTCCCAGTGTCTCAGTGTCTCAGTGTGCCAGTGTCCCAGTGTCTCAGTGTCCCAGTGTTCCAGTGTCTCAGTGTCTCAGTATCTCAGTGTCCCAGTGTCTCAGTGTCTCAGTGTAAAAGTGTCCCAGTGTTTCAGTGTCCCAATGTCTCAGTGTCCCAGTGTCTCAGTGTATCAGTGTCCCAGTGTCTCAGTGTCTCAGTGTCTCAGTGTCCCAGTGTCCCAGTGTCTTAGTGTCTCAGTGTCCCAGTGTCTCAGTGTCTCAGTGTATCAGTGTCTCAGTGTCTCAGTGTCTCAGTGTCCCAGTGTCTCAGTGTCCCAGTGTATCAGTATCTCAGTGTCCCAGTGTCCCAGTGTCTCAGTGTCCCAGTGTCTTAGTGTCCCACTGTCCCAGTGTCTCAGTGTCCCAGTGTCTCAATGTACCAGTGTCTCAGTGTCCCAGTGTCTCAGTGTCTCAGTGTCCCAGTGTCTCAGTGTCCCAGTGTCTCAGTGTCTCAGTGTCCCAGTGTCTCAGTGTCTCATTGTTTCAGTGTCTCAATGTCCCAGTGTCTCAGTGTCTCAGTGTTCCAGTGTCCCAGAGTCTCAGTGTCTCAGTGTCCCAGTGTCTCAGTGTCTCAGTGTCCCAGTGTCTCAGTGTCTCAGTGTCTCATTGTCTCAGTGTCTCAGTGTCTCATTGTCCCAGTGTCTCAGTGTCTCATTGTCTCAGTGTCTCAGTGTCCCAGTGTCTCAGTGTCTCAGTGTCCCAGTGTCTCAGTGTCTCAGTGTCCCAGTGTCTCAGTGTCTTAGTGTCCCAGTGTCCCAGTGTCTCAGTGACTCAGTGTCTCAGTGTCTCAGTGTCCCAGTGTCTCAGTGTCTCAGTGTCCCAGTGTCTCAGTGTCTCAGTGTCCCAGTGTCCCAGTGTCTCAGTGTCCCAGTGTTCCAGTGTCTCAGTGTCTCAGTATCTCAGTGTCCCAGTGTCTCAGTGTCTCAGTGTCTCAGTGTCCCAGTGTCTCAGTGTCTTAGTGTCCCAGTGTCCCAGTGTCTCAGTGACTCAGTGTCTCAGTGTCTGAGTGTCCCAGTGTCTCAGTGTCTCAGTGTCCCAGGGTCTCAGTGTCTCAGTGTCCCAGTGTCTCAGTGTCCCAGTGTCTCATTGTCCCAGTGTCTCAGTGTCCCAGTGTCTCAGTGTCTCAGTGTCCCAGGTTCTCAGTGTCCCAGTGTCCCAGTGTCCCAGTGTCTCAGTGTCCCAGTGTCTCAGTGTCTCCTTGTTTCAGTGTCTCAGTGTCCCAATGTCTCAGTGTCCCAGTGTCTCAGTGTCCCACTGTCCCAGTGTCTCAGTGTCCCAGTGTCTCAATGTACCAGTGTCTCAGTGTCTCAGTGTCTCAATGTCCCAGTGTCTCAGTGTCTCAGTGTCCCAGTGTCCCAGTGTATCAGTGTCTCAATGTCTCAGTGTCTCAGTGTCCCAGTGTCTCAGTGTCTCCTTGTCTCAGTGCCTCAGTGTCTCAGTGTCCCAGTGTCTCAGTGTTTCATTGTCTCAGTGTCTCAGTGTCCCTGTGGCCCTGTGTCTCAGTCTCTCAGTGTCTTAGTGTCTCAGTGTCCCAGTGTCTCAGTGTTTCAGTGTCTCAGTGTCCCAGTGTCTCAGTGCCTCAGTGTCCCAGTGTCTCAGTGTCTCAGTGTCTCAGTGTCCCAGTGTCTCAGTGTGCAGTGTCTCAGTGTCCCAGTGTCTCAGTGTCTCAGTGTCCCAGGGTCTCAGTGTCTCAGTGTCGCGTGTCCCAGTGTCCCAGTGTCTCAGTGTCTCAGTGTCCCAGCGTCTCAGTGTCCCAGTGTCTCAGTGTCTCAGTGTCCCAGTGTCTCAGTGTCCCAGTGTCTCAGTGTCTCAGTGTCCCAGTGTCTCAGTGTCTCAGTGTCCCAGTATCTCAGTGTCCCAGTGTCTCAGTGTCCCAGTTTCTCAGTGTCTCAGTGTCTCATTGTCCCAATGTCTCAGTGTGCAGTGTCTCAGTGTCCCAGTGTCCCAGTGTCTCAGTGTCTCAGTGTCTCAGAGTCTCAGTGTCTCAGTGTCCCAGTGTATCAGTGTCTCAGTGTGTCAGTGTCCCAGTGTCCCAGTGTCTCAGTGTCCCAGTGTTCCAGTGTCTCAGTGTCCCAGTGTCTCAGTGTCTCAGTGTAAAAGTGTCCCAGTGTTTCAGTGTCCCAATGTCTCAGTGTCCCAGTGTCTCAGTGTATCAGTGTCCCAGTGTCTCAGTGTCTCAGTGTCTCAGTGTCCCAGTGTCCCAGTGTCTCAGTGTCTCAGTGTCCCAGTGTCTCAGTGTCTCAGTGTATCAGTGTCTCATTGTCTCAGTGTCTCAGTGTCCCAGTGTCTCAGTGTCCCAGTGTATCAGTGTCTCAGTGTCCCAGTGTCCCAGTGTCTCAGTGTCCCAGTGTCTTAGTGTCCCACTGTCCTAGTGTCTCAGTGTCCCAGTGTCTCAATGTACCAGTGTCTCAGTGTCCCAGTGTCTCAGTGTCTCAGTGTCCCAGTGTCTCAGTGTCCCAGTGTCTCAGTGTCTCAGTGTCCCAGTGTCTCAGTGTCTCATTGTTTCAGTGTCTCAATGTCCCAGTGTCTCAGTGTCTCAGTGTCCCAGTGTCCCAGAGTCTCAGTGTCTCAGTGTCCCAGTGTCTCAGTGTCTCAGTGTCCCAGTGTCTCAGTGTCTCAGTGTCTCATTGTCTCAGTGTCTCAGTGTCTCAGTGTCCCAGTGTCTCAGTGTCTCATTGTCTCAGTGTCTCAGTGTCCCAGTGTCTCAGTGTCTCAGTGTCCCAGTGTCTCAGTGTCTCAGTGTCCCAGTGTCTCAGTGTCTCAGTGTCCCAGTGTCTCAGTGTCTCAGTGTCCGAGTGTACAGTGTCCCAGTGTCTCAGTGTCTCAGTGTTCCCGTGTCTCAGTGTCTCAGTGTCCCGGTGTCTCAGTGCCCCAGTGTCTCAGTAGTTCAGTGTCCCAGTGTCTCAGTGTCCCAGTGTCCCAGTGTCTCAGTGTCTCAGTGTCCCAGTGTCTCAGTGTCCTAGTGTCTCAGTGTCTCAGTGTCCCAGTGTCTCAGTGTCTCAGTGTCTCAGTGTCCCTGTGGCCCTGTGTCTCAGTATCTCAGTGTCTTAGTGTCCCAGTGTCTCAGTGTCTTAGTGTCCCAGTGTCTCAGTGTCTCAGTGTCCCAGTGTCTCAGTGTCTCAGTGCCCCAGTGTCTCAGTGTCTCAGTGTCCCAGTGTCTCAGTGTCACAGTGTCTCAGTGTCTCAGTGTCCCAGGGTCTCAGTGTCTCAGTGTCGCGTGTCCCAGTGTCCCAGTGTCTCAGTGTCTCAGTGTCCCAGCGTCTCAGTGTCCCAGTGTCTCAGTGTCTCAGTGTCCCAGTGTCTCAGTGTTCCAGTATCTCAGTGTCTCAGTGTCTCAGTGTCCCATTGTCTCAGTGTCTCAGTGTCCCAGTGTCTCAGTGTCCCAGTGTCCCAGTATCTCAGTGTCCCAGTGTCTCAGTGTCCCAGTTTCTCAGTGTCTCAGTGTCTCATTGTCCCAATGTCTCAGTGTGCAGTGTCTCAGTGTCCCAGTGTCCCAGTGTCTCAGTGTCTCAGTGTCCCAGTGTCTCAGTGTCTCAGTGTCCCAGTGTCCCAGTGTCTCAGTGTCCCAGTGTTCCAGTGTCTCAGTGTCTCAGTATCTCAGTGTCCCAGTGTCTCAGTGTCTCAGTGTCTCAGTGTCCCAGTGTCTCAGTGTCTCAGTGTCCCAGGGTCTCAGTGTCTCAGTGTCCCAGTGTCTCAGTGTCCCAGTGTCTCATTGTCCCAGTGTCTCAGTGTCCCAGTGTCTCAGTGTCTCAGTGTCCCAGGGTCTCAGTGTCCCAGTGTCCCAGTGTCTCAGTGTCCCAGTGTCTCAGTGTCTCCTTGTTTCAGTGTCTCAGTGTCTCAGTGTCCCAATGTCTCAGTGTCCCAGTGTCTCAGTGTCCCACTGTCCCAGTGTCTCAGTGTCCCAGTGTCTCAGTGTCCCAGTGTCTCAGTGTCCCAGTGTCTCAGTGTCCCAGTGTCTCAGTGTCTCAGTGTCTCAGTGTCCCAGTGTCTCAGTGTCTCAGTGTCTCATTGTTTCAGTGTCTCAATGTACCAGTGTCTCAGTGTATCAGTGTCTCAGTGTCTCATTGTTTCAGTGTCTCAGTGTCCCAGTGTCCCAGTGTATCAGTGTCTCAGTGTCTCAGTGTCTCAGTGTCTCAGTGTCCCAGTGTCTCAGTGTCTCCTTGTCTCAGTGTCTCAGTGTCTCAGTGTCCCAGTGTCTCAGTGTTTCATTGTCTCAGTGTCTCAGTGTCCCTGTGGCCCTGTGTCTCAGTCTCTCAGTGTCTTAGTGTCTCAGTGTCCCAGTGTCTCAGTGTCCCAGTGTCTCAGTGTCTCAGTGTCCCAGTGTCCCAGAGTCTCAGTGTCTCAGTGTCCCAGTGTCTCAGTGTCTCAGTGTCCCAGTGTCTCAGTGTCTCAGTGTCTCATTGTCTCAGTGTCTCAGTGTCTCAGTGTCCCAGTGTCTCAGTGTCTCAGTGTCTCAGTGTCCCAGTGTCTCAGTGTCTCAGTGTCCCAGTGTCTCAGTGTCTCAGTGTCCCAGTGTCTCAGTGTCTCAGTGTCCCAGTGTCTCAGTGTCTCCTTGTTTCAGTGTCTCAGTGTCCCAATGTCTCAGTGTCCCAGTGTCTCAGTGTCCCACTGTCCCAATGTCTCAGTGTCCCAGTGTCTCAATGTACCAGTGTCTCAGTGTCTCAGTGTCCCAGTGTCTCAGTGTCCCAGTGTCTCAGTGTCCCAGTGTCTCAGTGTCTCAGTGTCTCAGTATCCCAGTGTCTCAGTGTCTCAGTGTCTCATTGTTTCAGTGTCTCAATGTCCCAGTGTCTCAGTGTCTCAGTGTCCCAGTGTCCCAGTGTATCAGTGTCTCAATGTCTCAGTGTCTCAGTGTCCCAGTGTCTCAGTGTCTCCTTGTCTCAGTGCCTCAGTGTCTCAGTGTCCCAGTGTCTCAGTGTTTCATTGTCTCAGTGTCTCAGTGTCCCTGTGGCCCTGTGTCTCAGTCTCTCAGTGTCTTAGTGTCTCAGTGTCCCAGTGTCTCAGTGTTTCAGTGTCTCAGTGTCCCAGTGTCTCAGTGTGTCTGAGACTCGGTGTCTCAGATTCTCAGTGTCTCTGTGTCTCGGTGTCTCAGTGTCTCAGTGTCTCAGTGTCCTAGTGTCCCAGTGTCTCAGAGTCTTAGTGTCCCAGTGTCTCAGTGTCCCAGTTTCTCAGTGCCTCAGTGTCCCAGTGTCTCAGTGTCTCAGTGTCTCAGTGTCTCAGTGTCCCAGTGTCTCAGTGCGCAGTGTCTCAGTGTCCCAGTGTCTCAGTGTCTCAGTGTCCCAGGGTCTCAGTGTCTCAGTGTCGCGTGTCCCAGTGTCCCAGTGTCTCAGTGTCTCAGTGTCCCAGCGTCTCAGTGTCCCAGTGTCTCAGTGTCTCAGTGTCCCAGTGTCTCAGTGTCCCAGTGTCTCAGTGTCTCAGTGTCCCAGTGTCTCAGTGTCTCAGTGTCCCAGTATCTCAGTGTCCCAGTGTCTCAGTGTCCCAGTTTCTCAGTGTCTCAGTGTCTCATTGTCCCAATGTCTCAGTGTGCAGTGTCTCAGTGTCCCAGTGTCCCAGTGTCTCAGTGTCTCAGTGTCTCAGAGTCTCAGTGTCTCAGTGTCCCAGTGTATCAGTGTCTCAGTGTGTCAGTGTCCCAGTGTCCCAGTGTCTCAGTGTCCCAGTGTTCCAGTGTCTCAGTGTCCCAGTGTCTCAGTGTCTCAGTGTAAAAGTGTCCCAGTGTTTCAGTGTCCCAATGTCTCAGTGTCCCAGTGTCTCAGTGTATCAGTGTCCTAGTGTCTCAGTGTCTCAGTGTCTCAGTGTCCCAGTGTCCCAGTGTCTCAGTGTCTCAGTGTCCCAGTGTCTCAGTGTCTCAGTGTATCAGTGTCTCATTGTCTCAGTGTCTCAGTGTCCCAGTGTCTCAGTGTCCCAGTGTATCAGTGTCTCAGTGTCCCAGTGTCCCAGTGTCTCAGTGTCCCAGTGTCTTAGTGTCCCACTGTCCCAGTGTCTCAGTGTCCCAGTGTCTCAATGTACCAGTGTCTCAGTGTCCCAGTGTCTCAGTGTCTCAGTGTCCCAGTGTCTCAGTGTCCCAGTGTCTCAGTGTCTCAGTGTCCCAGTGTCTCAGTGTCTCATTGTTTCAGTGTCTCAATGTCCCAGTGTCTCAGTGTCTCAGTGTCCCAGTGTCCCAGAGTCTCAGTGTCTCAGTGTCCCAGTGTCTCAGTGTCTCAGTGTCCCAGTGTCTCAGTGTCTCAGTGTCTCATTGTCTCAGTGTCTCAGTGTCTCAGTGTCCCAGTGTCTCAGTGTATCATTGTCTCAGTGTCTCAGTGTCCCAGTGTCTCAGTGTCTCAGTGTCCCAGTGTCTCAGTGTCTCAGTGTCCCAGTGTCTCAGTGTCTCAGTGTCCCAGTGTCTCAGTGTCTCAGTGTCCGAGTGTACAGTGTCCCAGTGTCTCAGTGTCTCAGTGTTCCCGTGTCTCAGTGTCTCAGTGTCCCGGTGTCTCAGTGCCCCAGTGTCTCAGTAGTTCAGTGTCCCAGTGTCTCAGTGTCCCAGTGTCCCAGTGTCTCAGTGTCTCAGTGTCCCAGTGTCTCAGTGTCCTAGTGTCTCAGTGTCTCAGTGTCCCAGTGTCTCAGTGTCTCAGTGTCTCAGTGTCCCTGTGGCCCTGTGTCTCAGTATCTCAGTGTCTTAGTGTCCCAGTGTCTCAGTGTCTTAGTGTCCCAGTGTCTCAGTGTCTCAGTGTCCCAGTGTCTCAGTGTCTCAGTGCCCCAGTGTCTCAGTGTCTCAGTGTCCCAGTGTCTCAGTGTCACAGTGTCTCAGTGTCTCAGTGTCCCAGGGTCTCAGTGTCTCAGTGTCGCGTGTCCCAGTGTCCCAGTGTCTCAGTGTCTCAGTGTCCCAGCGTCTCAGTGTCCCAGTGTCTCAGTGTCTCAGTGTCTCAGTGTCCCAGTGTCTCAGTGTTCCAGTGTCTCAGTGTCTCAGTGTCTCAGTGTCCCATTGTCTCAGTGTCTCAGTGTCCCAGTGTCTCAGTGTCCCAGTGTCCCAGTATCTCAGTGTCCCAGTGTCTCAGTGTCCCAGTTTCTCAGTGTCTCAGTGTCTCATTGTCCCAATGTCTCAGTGTGCAGTGTCTCAGTGTCCCAGTGTCCCAGTGTCTCAGTGTCTCAGTGTCCCAGTGTCTCAGTGTCTCAGTGTCCCAGTGTCCCAGTGTCTCAGTGTCCCAGTGTTCCAGTGTCTCAGTGTCTCAGTATCTCAGTGTCCCAGTGTCTCAGTGTCTCAGTGTCTCAGTGTCCCAGTGTCTCAGTGTCTCAGTGTCCCAGGGTCTCAGTGTCTCAGTGTCCCAGTGTCTCAGTGTCCCAGTGTCTCATTGTCCCAGTGTCTCAGTGTCCCAGTGTCTCAGTGTCTCAGTGTCCCAGGGTCTCAGTGTCCCAGTGTCCCAGTGTCTCAGTGTCCCAGTGTCTCAGTGTCTCCTTGTTTCAGTGTCTCAGTGTCTCAGTGTCCCAATGTCTCAGTGTCCCAGTGTCTCAGTGTCCCACTGTCCCAGTGTCTCAGTGTCCCAGTGTCTCAATGTACCAGTGTCTCAGTGTCCCAGTGTCTCAGTGTCCCAGTGTCTCAGTGTCCCAGTGTCTCAGTGTCTCAGTGTCTCAGTGTCCCAGTGTCTCAGTGTCTCAGTGTCTCATTGTTTCAGTGTCTCAATGTCCCAGTGTCTCAGTGTATCAGTGTCTCAGTGTCTCATTGTTTCAGTGTCTCAGTGTCCCAGTGTCCCAGTGTATCAGTGTCTCAGTGTCTCAGTGTCTCAGTGTCTCAGTGTCCCAGTGTCTCAGTGTCTCCTTGTCTCAGTGTCTCAGTGTCTCAGTGTCCCAGTGTCTCAGTGTTTCATTGTCTCAGTGTCTCAGTGTCCCTGTGGCCCTGTGTCTCAGTCTCTCAGTGTCTTAGTGTCTCAGTGTCCCAGTGTCTCAGTGTCCCAGTGTCTCAGTGTCTCAGTGTCCCAGTGTCCCAGAGTCTCAGTGTCTCAGTGTCCCAGTGTCTCAGTGTCTCAGTGTCCCAGTGTCTCAGTGTCTCAGTGTCTCATTGTCTCAGTGTCTCAGTGTCTCAGTGTCCCAGTGTCTCAGTGTCTCAGTGTCTCAGTGTCCCAGTGTCTCAGTGTCTCAGTGTCCCAGTGTCTCAGTGTCTCAGTGTCCCAGTGTCTCAGTGTCTCAGTGTCCCAGTGTCTCAGTGTCTCAGTGTCTCAGTGTCCGAGTGTACAGTGTCCCAGTGTCTCAGTGTCTCAGTGTCCCGGTGTCTCAGTGCCCCAGTGTCTCAGTGTCTCAGTGTCTCAGTGTCCTAGTGTCTCAGTGTCTCAGAGTCCCTGTGTCTCAGTGTCTTAGTGTCCCAGTGTCTCAGTGCCTCGGTGTCCCAGTGCCTCAGTGTCCCAGTGTCCCAGTGTCTCATTGTCTCAGTGTCCGAGTGTCTCAGTGTCTCAGGGTCCCAGTGTCTCAGTGTCCCAGTGTCTCAGTGTCTCAGTGTCCCAGTGTCTCAGTAGTTCAGTGTCCCAGTGTCTCAGTGTCCCAGTGTCCCAGTGTCTCAGTGTCTCAGTGTCCCAGTGTCTCAGTGTCTCAGTGCCCCAGTGTCTCAGTGTCTCAGTGTCCCAGTGTCTCAGTGTCTCAGTGTCTCAGTGTCTCAGTGTCCCAGTGTCTCAGTGTCCCCGTGTCTCAGTGTCTCGGTGTCCCAGTGTCTCAGTGTCCCACTGTCCCAGTGTCTCAGTGTCTCAGTGTCCCAGTGTCTCAGTATCTCAGGGTCCCAGTGTCTCAGTGTCCCAGTGTCTCAGTGTCTCAGTGTCCCAGTGTCTCAGTAGTTCAGTGTCCCAGTGTCTCAGTGTCCCAGTGTCCCAGTGTCTCAGTGTCTCAGTGTCCCAGTGTCTCAGTGTCCTAGTGTCTCAGTGTCTCAGTGTCCCAGTGTCTCAGTGTCTCAGTGTCTCAGTGTCCCTGTGGCCCTGTGTCTCAGTCTCTCAGTGTCTTAGTGTCCCAGTGTCTCAGTGTCTTAGTGTCCCAGTGTCTCAGTGTCTCAGTGTCCCAGTGTCTCAGTGTCCCAGTGTCTCAGTGTCTTAGTGTCCCAGTGTCTCAGTGTCTCAGTGTCCCAGTGTCTCAGTGTCTCAGTGCCCCAGTGTCTCAGTGTCTCAGTGTCCCAGTGTCTCAGTGACTCAGTGTCCCAGGGTCTCAGTGTCTCAGTGTCGCGTGTCCCAGTGTCCCAGTGTCTCAGTGTCTCAGTGTCCCAGCGTCTCAGTGTCCCAGTGTCTCAGTGTCTCAGTGTCCCAGTGTCTCAGTGTTCCAGTGTCTCAGTGTCTCAGTGTCTCAGTGTCCCATTGTCTCAGTGTCTCAGTGTCCCAGTGTCTCAGTGTCCCAGTGTCCCAGTATTTCAGTGTCCCAGTGTCTCAGTGTCCCAGTTTCTCAGTGTCTCAGTGTCTCATTGTCCCAATGTCTCAGTGTGCAGTGTCTCAGTGTCCCAGTGTCCCAGTGTCTCAGTGTCTCAGTGTCCCAGTGGCTCAGTGTCTCAGTGTCCCAGTGTCCCAGTGTCTCAGTGTCTCAGTATCTCAGTGTCCCAGTGTCTCAGTGTCTCAGTGTCTCAGTGTCTTAGTGTCCCAGTGTCCCAGTGTCTCAGTGACTCAGTGTCTCAGTGTCTCAGTGTCCCAGTGTCTCAGTGTCTCAGTGTCCCAGGGTCTCAGTGTCTCAGTGTCCCAGTGTCTCAGTGTCCCAGTGTCTCATTGTCCCAGTGTCTCAGTGTCCCAGTCTCTCAGTGTCTCAGTGTCTCAGTGTTCCAGGGTCTCAGTGTCCCAGTGTCCCAGTGTCCCAGTGTCTCAGTGTCCCAGTGTCTCAGTGTCTCCTTGTTTCAGTGTCTCAGTGTCTCAGTGTCCCAATGTCTCAGTGTCCCAGTGTCTCAGTGTCCCACTGTCCCAGTGTCTCAGTGTCCCAGTGTCTCAATGTCTCAGTGTCCCAGTGTCTCAGTGTCCCAGTGTCTCAGTGTCCCAGTGTCTCAGTGTCTCAGTGTCTCAGTGTCCCAGTGTCTCAGTGTCTCATTGTTTCAGTGTCTCAATGTCCCAGTGTCTCAGTGTCTCAGTGTCCCAGTGTCCCAGTGTATCAGTGTCTCAGTGTCTCAGTGTCTCAGTGTCCCAGTGTCTCAGTGTCTCCTTGTCTCAGTGTCTCAGTGTCTCAGTGTCCCAGTGTCTCAGTGTTTCATTGTCTCAGTGTCTCAGTGTCCCTGTGGCCCTGTGTCTCAGTCTCTCAGTGTCTTAGTGTCTCAGTGTCCCAGTGTCTCAGTGTCCCAGTGTCTCAGTGTCTCAGTGTCCCAGTGTCTCAGTGGTTCAGTGTCCCAGTATCTCAGTGTCCCAGTGTCCCAGTGTCTCAGTGTCTCAGTGTCCCAGTGTCTCAGTGTGTCTGAGACTCGGTGTCTCAGATTCTCAGTGTCTCTGTGTCTCGGTGTCTCAGTGTCTCAGTGTCTCAGTGTCCCAGTGTCTCAGTGTCTCAGTGTCTCAGTGTCCCTGTGGCCCTGTGTCTCAGTCTCTCAGTGTCTTAGTGTCCCAGTGTCTCAGAGTCTTAGTGTCCCAGTGTCTCAGTGTCTCAGTGTCCCAGTTTCTCAGTGTCTCAGTGTCTCAGTGTCCCAGTGTCTCAGTGCGCAGTGTCTCAGTGTCCCAGTGTCTCAGTGTCTCAGTGTCCCAGGGTCTCAGTGTCTCAGTGTCGCGTGTCCCAGTGTCCCAGTGTCTCAGTGTCTCAGTGTCCCAGCGTCTCAGTGTCCCAGTATCTCAGTGTCTCAGTGTCCCAGTGTCTCAGTGTCCCAGTGTCTCAGTGTCTCAGTGTCCCAGTGTCTCAGTGTCTCAGTGTCCCAGTGTCTCAGTGTCTCAGTGTCTCAGTGTCCCAGTGTCTCAGTGTCCCAGTGTCCCAGTATCTCAGTGTCCCAGTGTCTCAGTGTCTCAGTGTCTCAGTGTCCCAGTGTCTCAGTGTCTCAGTGTCTCAGTGTCCCAGTGTCTCAGTGTCTCAGTGTCCCAGTGTTTCAGTGTCCCAGTGTATCAGTGTCTCAGTGTCTCAGTGTCCCAGTGTCTCAGTGTCTCAGTGTCCCAGTGTCCCAGTGTCTCAGTGTCCCAGTGTTCCAGTGTCTCAGTGTCTCAGTATCTCAGTGTCCCAGTGTCTCAGTGTCTCAGTGTCTCAGTGTCCCAGAGTCTTAGTGTCCCAGTGTCCCAGTGTCTCAGTGACTCAGTGTCTCAGTGTCTCAGTGTCCCAGTGTCTCAGTGTCTCAGTGTCCCAGGGTCTCAGTGTCTCAGTGTCCCAGTGTCTCAGTGTCCCAGTGTCTCATTGTCCCAGCGTCTCAGTGTCCCAGTGTCTCAGTGTCTCAGTGTCTCAGTGTCCCAGGGTCTCAGTGTCCCAGTGTCCCAGTGTCCCAGTGTCTCAGTGTCCCAGTGTCTCAGTGTCTCCTTGTCTCAGTGTCTCAGTGTCTCAGTGTCCCAATGTCTCAGTGTCCCAGTGTCTCAGTGTCCCACTGCCCCAGTGTCTCAGTGTCCCAGTGTCTCAATGTCTCAGTGTCCCAGTGTCTCAGTGTCTCAGTGTCTCAGTGTCTCAGTGTCTCAGTGTCCCAGTGTCTCAGTGTCTCAGTGTCTCATTGTTTCAGTGTCTCAATGTCCCAGTGTCTCAGTGTCTCAGTGTCCCAGTGTCTCAGTGTCTCAGTGTCTCAGTGTCTCCTTGTCTCAGTGTCTCAGTGTCTCAGTGTCCCAGTGTCTCAGTGTTTCATTGTCTCAGTGTCTCAGTGTCCCAGTGTCTCAGTGTCTCAGTGTCCCAGTGTCTCAGTGTCTCAGTGTCCCAGTGTCTCAGTGTCTCAGTGTGACAGTGTCTCAGTGTCTCAGTGTCCGAGTGTACAGTGTCCCAGTGTCTCAGTGTCTCAGTGTCTCAGTGTCCCAGTGTCTCAGTGTCTCAGTGTCTCAGTGTCCCAGTGTCTCAGTGTCTCAGTGTCCCAGTGTCTCAGTGCCCCAGGGTCTCAGTGTCTCAGTGTCTCAGTGTCCCAGTGTCCCAGTGTCTCAGTGTCTCAGTGTCTCAGTGTCCCAGTGTCCCAGTGTCTCAGTGTCTCAGTGTCCCAGTGTCTCAGTGTCTCAGTGTCTCAGTGTCCCAGTGTCTCAGTGTCCCAGTTTCTCAGTGTCTCAGTGTCTCATTGTCCCAATGTCTCAGTGTGCAGTGTCTCAGTGTCCCAGTGTCCCAGTGTCTCAGTGTCCCAGTGTATCAGTGTCTCAGTGTCTCAGTGTCCCAGTGTCTCAGTGTCTCAGTGTCCCAGTGTCCCAGTGTCTCAGTGTCCCAGTGTTCCAGTGTCTCAGTGTCTCAGTATCTCAGTGTCCCAGTGTCTCAGTGTCTCAGTGTTTCAGTGTCCCAGTGTCTCAGAGTCTTAGTGTCCCAGTGTCCCAGTGTCTCAGTGACTCAGTGTCTCAGTGTCTCAGTGTCCCAGTGTCTCAGTGTCTCAGTGTCCCAGGGTCTCAGTGTCTCAGTGTCCCAGTGTCTCAGTGTCCCAGTGTCTCATTGTCCCAGCGTCTCAGTGTCCCAGTGTCTCAGTGTCTCAGTGTCTCAGTGTCCCAGTGTCCCAGTGTCCCAGTGTCTCAGTGTCCCAGTGTCTCAGTGTCTCCTTGTCTCAGTGTCTCAGTGTCTCAGTGTCCCAATGTCTCAGTGTCCCAGTGTCTCAGTGTCCCACTGCCCCAGTGTCTCAGTGTCCCAGTGTCTCAATGTCTCAGTGTCCCAGTGTCTCAGTGTCCCAGTGTCTCAGTGTCCCAGTGTCTCAGTGTCTCAGTGTCCCAGTGTCTCAGTGTCTCAGTGTCTCATTGTTTCAGTGTCTCAATGTCCCAGTGTCTCAGTATCTCAGTGTCCCAGTGTATCAGTGTCTCAGTGTCTCAGTGTCTCAGTGTCTCCTTGTCTCAGTGTCTCAGTGTCTCAGTGTCCCAGTGTCTCAGTGTTTCATTGTCTCAGTGTCTCAGTGTCCCAGTGTCTCAGTGTCTCAGTGTCCCAGTGTCTCAGTGTCTCAGTGTCCCAGTGTCTCAGTGTCTCAGTGTCACAGTGTCTCAGTGTCTCAGTGTCCGAGTGTACAGTGTCCCAGTGTCTCAGTGTCTCAGTGTCTCAGTGTTCCAGTGTCTCAGTGTCTCAGTGTCTCAGTGTCCCAGTGTCTCAGTGTCTCAGTGTCTCAGTGTCCCAGTGTCTCAGTGTCTCAGTGTCCCAGTGTCTCAGTGCCCCAGGGTCTCAATGTCTCAGTGTCCCAGTGTCCCAGTGTCTCAGTGTCTCAGTGTCCCAGTGTCCCAGTGTCTCAGTGTCTCAGTGTCCCAGTGTCTCAGTGTCTCAGTGTCTCAGTGTCCCAGTGTCTCAGTGTCCCAGTGTCTCAGTGCCCCAGGGTCTCAATGTCTCAGTGTCTCAGTGTCCCAGTGTCCCAGTGTCTCAGTGTCTCAGTGTCCCAGTGTCCCAGTGTCTCAGTGTCCCAGGGTCTCAGTGTCCCAGTGTCTCAGTGTCCCAGTGTCTCAGTGTCTCAGTGTCCCAGTGTCTCAGTGTCCCAGTGTCCCAGTGTCTCAGTGTCCCAGTGTCTCAGTGTCTCAGTGTCCCAGTGTCTCAGTGTCCCAGTGTCCCAGTGTCTCAGTGTCCCAGTGTCCCAGTGTCCCAGTGTCTCAGTGTCCCAGTGTCCCAGTGTCTCAGTGTCCCAGTGTCTCAGTGTCTCAGTGTCCCAGTGTCTCAGTGTCCCAGTGTCCCAGTGTCTCAGTGTCCCAGTGTCCCAGTGTCTCAGTGTCTCAGTGTCTCAGTGTCCCAGTGTCCCAGTGTCTCAGTGTCTCAGTGTCCCAGTGTAGGGATACACCAGGAACCCGCGGGTAGGTTCAAGAAAGGGGGCGTGGCCGGGGGCGGGGCCAGGCCACGCTGACGGTATAAGAGGGGCCCTCGAGAGAGGACCTCGGTCCGGGCTGTCGTTTGAAATGGGATCCGCGTCGTGCTGCTAAGTCCTCACCGTCGTCTCCGTCTTCACCATCTCGGCGTCGGCACACAGGCAGCCTACCAGCTGTCCTGACTGGCAACCGTAGTCGACTATAGACGGATTATTTAGAAAGTGTTAACCCGTTGGCGTTAATAAACAGGGCGCCTCCAACTCTTAAAGTGTCTCCGGTTCAGTCGCTACGAATTCATGAGTGGGTGGGTGATTGGATCGGTGGGTGGGTGAGTGAATCAGTGGGTGGGTGAGTGAATCAGCGGCTGGGTGAGTGAATTAGTGGGTGGGTGAGTGAATCAGTGGGTGGGTGAGTGCATCGGTGGGTAAGTGAATCAGTGGGTGGGTGAGTGAATCAGTGGGGGGGGGGGGTGAGTGAATCGGTGGGTACGTGAGTGAATCAGTGGGTGGGTGAGTGAATCAGTGGGTGGGTGATTGAATCAGTGGGTGGGTGATTGAATTAGTGGGTGGGTGAGTGAATCGGTGGGTGGGTGAGTGAATCAGTGGGTGGGTGAGTGAATCAGTGGGTGGATGAGTGAATCAGTGGGTGGGTGAGTGAATCAGTGGGTGGGTGAGTGAATCAATGGGTTGGTGAGTGAATCAGTGGGTGGGTGAGTGAATCAGTGGGTGAGTGAGTGAATCAGTGGGTGGGTGAGTGAATCAGTGGGTGGGTGAGTGAATCAGTGGGTGGGTGAGTGAATCAGTGGGTGGGTGAGTGAATCAGTGGGTTGGTGAGAGAATCAATGGGTTGGTGAGTGAATCAGTGGCTGGGTGAGTGAATCAGTGGGTGTGTAAGTGAATCAGTGGGTTGGTGAGTGAATCAGTGGGTGGGTGAGTGAATCAGTGGGTGGGTGATTGAATCAGTGGGTGGGTGTTTGAATCAGTGGGTGGGTGAGTGAATCAGTGGGTGAGTGAATCAGTGGGTGGGTGAGTGAATTAGTGGGTGGATGAGTGAATCAGTGGGTGGGTGAGTGAATCAGTGGGTGGGTGAGTGAATCAGTGGGTTGGTGAGTGAATCAGTGGGTGGGTGAGTGAATCAGTGGGTGGGTGAGTGAATCAGGGGGTTGGTGAGTGAATCAGTGGGTGGGTGAGTGAATCAGTGGGTGGGTGAGTGAATCAGTGGGTGGATGAGTGAATTAGTGGGTGGGTGAGTGAATCAGTGGGTGGGTAAGTGAATCAGTGGGTGGGTGAGTGAATCAGTGGGTGGGTGAATGAATCAGTGGGTTGGTGAGAGAATGAATTGGTTGGTGAGTGAATCAGTGGCTGGGTGAGTGAATCGGTGGGTTGTTGAGTGAATCAGTGGGTGGGTGAGTGAATCAGTGGGTGGGTGAGTGAATCAGTGGGTGGGTGAGTGAATCAGGGGGTTGGTGAGTGAATCAGTGGGTGGGTGAGTGAATCAGTGGGTGGGTGAGTGAATCAGTGGGTGGGTGAGTGAATCAGTGGGTGGATGAGTGAATTAGTGGGTGGGTGAGTGAATCAGTGGGTGGGTAAGTGAATCAGTGGGTGGGTGAGTGAATCAGTGGGTGGGTGAATGAATCAGTGGGTTGGTGAGAGAATGAATTGGTTGGTGAGTGAATCAGTGGCTGGGTGAGTGAATCGGTGGGTTGTTGAATGAATCAGTGGGTGGGTGAGTGAATCAGTGGCTGGGTGAGTGAATAAGTGGGTTGGTGAGTGAATCAGTGGGTGGGTGAGTGAATCAGTGGGTGTGTAAGTGAATCAGTGGGTTGGTGAGTGAATCAGTGGGTGGGTGAGTGCATCGGTGGGGGGGGGGGGGTGAGTGAATCGGTGGGTACGTGAGTGAATCAGTGGGTGGGTGAGTGAAACAGTGGGTGGGTGAGTGAATCAATGGGTGGGTGAGTGAATCAGTGGGTGGGTGAGTGAATCAGTGGGTGGGTGAGTGAATCAATGGGTGGGTGAGTGAATCAGTGGGTGGGTGAGAGAATCAGTGGGTTGGTGAGTGAATCAGTGGCTGGGTGAGTGAATCAGTGGGTTGGTGAGTGAATCAGTGGGTCGGTGAGTGAATCAGTGGCTGGGTGAGTGAATCAGTGGGTTGGTGAATTAATCAGTGGGTGGGTGAGTGAATCAGTGGGTAAATGAGTGAAACAGTGGGTGGGTGAGTGAATCAGTGGGTGGGTGAATGAGTCTGAGGAGGCGGAAGGTGGAAGAGGTTGTGGAGGAGGTGCACCCCTGACACGGCCATTATGATCCCAGACCCCACACAGCACTGACAATCGAAGGCACCAAACACCACAAAGTCTGCAACGTCATTTCACTTCCTGCTGTCTGTATTTGCAATGACAATATTTACAATAATTATTTACAAAGCTATGAAATTATTTACAACGCGATACATAATGGGGTGGGTGGGAGGGTGGGTGGCTGGGTGGTGCTGCTTGTGGTGGCAGCTGGCACCGACGCCACCACCACCACCACCACCACGACCCCGCTAATGCGCCATGGGCCGGCCACCACAAATCAGCAGGCGGCGGAGGAGCGAGCGGAGCGCGCTGGCCACCTGCGCCAGGCACGCCCCTTGCTTCTTCTTGCTCTGCGGATGCTGCACCTCCTCCGCGTCCACCTCCTCCGCCTTCTCTTCAAGCTCCTTCACCTCCTCGTCCAACTCCACCACCACCTGCTCCGGCTCCACCACCACCACCTCCTCCTCCTCCTCCATCTCCTCCATCTTCTCCACCTCCTCCGTACCCAACTCTGCCTTCCCTTCCACCTCCTTCACCGCCACCTCTTCCGCCCCCACAAACTCCGTCCACTCCACATTGGTGTAGATGAGCGGTGAGAACGATGAGGATGATGAGGAGGAGGAGGAGGAGGATGATGTTGATGGGGGCATCTCCTCCGTATCAGCTCTGTGGAGGTAGCAGCAGCACCACAGCAGCACGGCGCCACCACTTTAGCCTCTCGCTACAATAGCCAGAGGCCGTAGTCGCTCTGCATCATCACCGCCACCGCCACCACCACCACCACCAGATCCTCCCGTGGGTGGACTAACGGACTCAACGCACGGTGGCGGATTTAAAAACAAAATCTAAAACTATCACTCTATTTTACCGGGTGTAAGAAGCGACCTGGCCACCACGAGAGATAGCAGCTCGATCAAGTGGCTGATATCACCGTGGTCATCATCATCATCATCGCGTGGAAATGTAGACACACCCGAAGAGACCCATGCAAAAACTAAACTCTTTTTTTCATTTCACCAGGTCTAAGGCTTCCACAGAGCTACTGTGTAGCTATCTTTCAGAAGGCCCACACAGAGACCCATAGAGATGCAGAGACTCGTGTAGAACCATAGACACCCACAGAGACCCGCAGAGACCCATGCAAAAACTAAACTCTTTTTTTTTATTTCACCAGGTCTAAGGCTTCCACTGATTTTTTGTAGCTCTTGATCAGAAGCAGCGTCGCCACCGCAAATGATGGCTCAAGGCAGTGGCTGATATCATCGTGATCATCATCCCCACGTAAGAAATGTATCGCAGCCAAACACTCTAACCGCGTGGTGATGTCGATTCTAAATGTGGAGGTGAAAACCCGGAGGGACCCGGAGAGAACCCACGTAGGTACGACCACGGGCAGAGAGACAGACAGACGCAGACTTCAAATATACAGCAGCAGCGGCAGGCGTCGTCAGCGGTCGGGATCGAGCCCATGAACTCCTGCGTACCGGGAAAGGGAGTCGACATCTCGTCCCCAACACCCCCAGCCCTATGAGCACACAGAGGGAGTCTCACCGTGGATCAGAAACCCCAGAGGCCTGCAGAGCACCAGCAGTGCTGATGATGACATTGGCTTCCCTGGAGGTGCCGGCGGCGGCGGCGGCGGCGGTGGTGGTGGTGGTGGTCATGGGGTTGAGCCTTTGGCTTGTGAAGGTGCCCGTGCCGATTGGGGGGCGCTTCAGGATGAAGCATCTCGGTTTTTCCTTCTTATTCAGGCAGCAGTGGCGGACCTGATGATCTGTAGAGAGACAGAGAGACAGAAAGACTCAGACACCGACCCACTTACCCACCCACGTACCGACCCACTCGCCCATTCACCCACCTACCAACCCACCCACGTACCGACCCACTCGCCCATTCACCCACCTACCAACCCACCCACGTACCGACACACTCGCCCATTCACCCACCTACCAACCCACCCACCCACGTACCGACCCACTCGCCCATTCACCCACCTACCAACCCACCCACGTACCGACCCACTCGCCCATTCACCCACCTACCAACCCACCCACGTACCGGCCCACTCGCCCATTCACCCACCTACCAACCCACACACGTACCGACCCACTCGCCCATTCACCCACCTACAACCCACCCACGTACCGACCCACTCGCACATTCACCCACCCACAAGCCCAGCCACAAGGCCACCCACCCACCAACTAGCCCAGCCACCCACCAACTCACCAACACACCCACCAAACCCACAAACCCACACACCCACTCACCCAACTACCCAATCACCTACTCACTCAATCACTCACCCACAAATCCAACCACTCACCCACTCACTTACTCACCAACAAAACCCACTCACTCATTCACTCACCAACAAACCAACCCACCAACCCACCAACCCACCCACCGACCCACCCACCCACCCACCGACCCACCGACCCACCCACCCACCCACCGACCCACCCACCCACCGACCCACCCACCCACCCACCCACCCACCGACCCACCCACCCACCCACCGACCCACCCACCCACCCACCGACCCACCCACCCATGACATGAATGCCCAGAGCAGCGTCGTTGTGTTGTGCGGCGTTCATGGCGTCTCTCGCTGTAATCCACAGGGTCTCTGTGTGGAGAGCGGTGGGGGGGGGGGGGGAGAGGGTCACAACACAAACTCACCTCGTCACCACAGACTCACAACACAAACTCACCTCGTCACCACAAACCCACAACACAAACTCACCTCGTCACCACAAACCCACAACACAAACTCACCTCGTCACCACAAACCCACAACACAGACTCACCTCGTCACCACAGACTCACCTCGTCACCACAGACTCACCGCACAAACTCACCTCATCACCACAAACCCACAACACAAACTCACCTCGTCACCACAAACCCACAACACAAACTCACCTCGTCACCACAAACCCACAACACAAACTCACCTCGTCACCACAAACCCACAACACAAACTCACCTCGTCACCACAAACCCACAACACAAACTCACCTCGTCACCACAAACCCACAACACAAACTCACCTCGTCACCACAAACCCACAACACAAACTCACCTCGTCACCACAAACCCACAACACAAACTCACCTCGTCACCACAAACCCACAACACAAACTCACGTCATCACCACAAACCCACAACACAAACTCACCTCATCAACACAAACCCACAACACAAACTCACCTCATCAACACAGACTGACAACACAGACTCACATCATCAACACAGACTCACATCATCTACACAGACTCACAACACAAAGTCACATCATCAACACAGACTCACATCATCAACAAAGACTCACATCATCTACACAGACACATCAACACAGACTCACATCAACACAGACTCACATCGTTAACCACAGACTCACATCATCAACACAGACTCACATCATCTACACAGACTCATATCACCAACCACAGACTCACGACACAGACTCACATCACAGACTCACATCATCAACACAGACTCACATCATCAACACAGACTCACATCATCAACACAGACTGACATCACAGACTGACAACACAGACTCACATCATCAACACAGACTCACATCATCAACACAGACTCACATCATCAACACAGACTCACATCATCTACACAGACTCACAACACAGACTCACATCATCAACACAGATTCACATCATCAACACAGACTCACATCATTAACACAGATTCACATCATCAACACAGACTCACAACATCAACACAGACTCACAACATCAACACAGATTCACAACACAGATTCACAACACGGACTCACAACACAGACTCACAACACAGACTCACATCATCAACACAGACTCACAACACAGACTCACAACACAGACTCACAACACAGATTCACATCATCAACACGGACTCACAACACAGACTCACAACACAGACTCACATCATCAACACAGACTGACAACACAGACTGACAACACAGACTCACAACACAGACTCACAACACAGACTCACATCACCAACCACAGACTCACATCATCTACACAAACTCACAACACAGACTCACAACACAGACTAACATCATCAACACAGATTCACATCATCAACACAGACTCACATCATCTACACAGACTCACAACACAGACTCACAACACGGACTCACAACACAGACTCACATCACCAACCACAGACTCACAACACAGACTCACATCATCAACACAGACTCACATCATCAACACAGACTCACATCATCAACACAGACTCACAACACAGACTCACATCACCAACCACAGACTCACATCATCTACACAGACTCACATCGCCAACCACAGACTCACGACACAGACTCACATCACCAACCACAGAATCACAACACAGACTCACAACACAGAGTCACATCACCAACCACAGACTCACATCATCTACACAGACTCACAACACAGACTCACAACACAGACTCACAACACAGACTCACATCACCAACCACAGACTCACATCACCAACCACAGACTCACAACACAGACTCACATCACCAACCACAGACTCACATCACCAACCACAGACTCACAACACAGACTCACAACACAGACTCACATCACCAACCACAGACTCACATCATCTACACAGACTCACAACACAGACTCACAACACAGACTCACATCACCAACCACAGACTCACAACACAGACTCACATCACCAACCACAGACTCACAACACAGACTCACAACACAGACTCACAACACAGACTCACATCACCAACCACAGACTCACATCATCTACACAAACTCACAACAGACTCACAACACAGACTCACATCATCAACACAGATTCACATCATCAACACAGACTCACATCATCTACACAGACTCACAACACAGACTCACAACACGAACTCACAACACAGACTCACATCACCAACCACAGACTCACAACACAGACTCACATCATCAACACAGACTCACATCATCAACACAGACTCACATCATCAACACAGACTCACAACACAGACTCACATCACCAACCACAGACTCACATCATCTACACAGACTCACATCACCAACCACAGACTCACGACACAGACTCACATCACCAACCACAGACTCACAACACAGACTCACAACACAGAGTCAAATCACCAACCACAGACTCACATCATCTACACAGACTCACAACACAGACTCACAACACAGACTCACAACACAGACTCACAACACAGAGTCACATCACCAACCACAGACTCACATCACCAACCACAGCCTCACAACACAGACTCACATCACCAACCACAGACTCACATCACCAACCACAGACTCACAACACAGACTCACAACACAGACTCACATCACCAACCACAGACTCACAATACAGACTCACAACACAGACTCACAACACAGACTCACATCACCAACCACAGACTCACAACACAGACTCACATCATCTACACAGACTGACAACACAGACTCACATCACCAACCACAGACTCACAACACAGACTCACATCACAGACTCACAACACAGACTCACATCACCAACCACAGACTCACATCACAGACTCACATCACGGACTCACATCATCTACACAGACTCACAACACAGACTCACATCACCAACCACAGACTCACAACACAGACTCACATCATCTACACGGGACTCACATCACGGACTCACATCATCAACACAGACTCACAACACAGACTCACATCACCAACCACGGACTCACATCACGGACTCACATCACGGACTCACAACACAGACTCACAACACAGACTCACATCACCAACCACAGACTCACAACACAGACTCACATCACCAACCACAGACTCACATCACGGACTCACATCATGGACTCACAACACAGACTCACAACACAGACTCACATCACCAACCACAGACTCACAACACAGACTCACATCACCAACCACAGACTCACATCACGGACTCACAACACAGACTCACAACACAGACTCACAACACAAACTCACAACACAGACTCACAACACAGACTCACATCACGGACTCACAACACAGACTCACAACACAGACTCACAACACAGACTCACATCACCAACCACAGACTCACATCACGGACTCACAACACAGAGTCACAACACAGACTCACATCACCATCACAGACTCACAACACAGACTCACATCACCAACCACAGACTCACATCACGGACTCAAGATCATCAACACGGACTCACAACACAGAATCACAACACAGACTCACAACACAGAATCACAACACAGACTCACATCATCTACACAGACTCACATCATCTACATAGACTCACAACACAGACTCACATCACAGACTCACATCACAGACTCACATCACAGACTCACATCACCAATCACAGACTCACAACACAGACTCACAACACAGACTCACATCACCAAACACAGACTCACAACACAGACTCACAACACAGACTCACAACACAGACTCACAACACAGACTCACAACACCAACCACAGACTCACAACACAGACTCACATCATCAACACAGACTCACATCACCAACCACAGACTCACATCATCTACACAGACTCACATCACAGACTCACATCACGGACTCACATCACAGACTCACATCACGGACTCACATCACAGACTCACATCACGGACTCACATCACGGACTCACAACACAGACTCACATCACAGACTCACATCACAGACTCACATCACGGACTCACAACACAGACTCACATCACAGACTCACAACACAGACTCACATCACAGACTCACATCACGGACTCACAACACAGACTCACATCACAGACTCACATCACAGACTCACATCACGGACTCACATCATGGACTCACAACACAGACTCACAACACAGACTCACAACACAGACTCACAACACAGACTGACATCACGGACTCACAACACGGACTCACATCACGGACTCACATCACGGACTCACATCACGGACTCACGTTCCCACCTGTCTGAGTGGTAACGCTCGGATCACGACGACCACGACGGGGAGCAATCTCAAGAAGCGGCCGTTTGCTGCGCACGTGACCAGGGCTCTGACGACACTTCCTACGACGTCACGTAACCCCGCCCCCAAGTCGATGACGGCGCAATGCTCGCCACGCCCACTAGCCCCGCCCACCAACCCAGCCAACCGCCCCCGTCCCGCCCAACAGCCCCGCCCCACCACCCCAGCAAACCGCCCACCAGCATCGCCCCCACCAACAGCCACCGCCCATCGCCACGCCCCCAATTACCGCCACGCCCCCATCCCCCGCCGCTACTTCCGGTTTGTCAGGCGCGAGGTCTCCGCCTCCTCGCCCCCCCTAGGTCGACTCAGCCTCAAATGGGCACGCCGGTGCCACGTGCGCGGTGGTCAACATCGCCAGCACTGTGGGAGAGACAAAGGCGGCCGGGCGGGCGTGGTGCTGGCCACCCACCCCCTCCTTGTATGTGTGTGAGTGTGTGAGAGATCCGCTAAGACTCCGTTATCGATTATTTATCGATATTATCGATTGTGATTGCTTACGGTGATTATCTTCAGAGTCGCGTCTATCGTTATAAAAGAGAGTTCCGGCGATGGGAGACCGCCCTAGCCTACGAGAGCAGGTGGTGGAGGAGGTGGAGAAGGTGGTGGAGAAGGTGGATGAGGAGGTGGAGGATGATGAGGAGGTGGAGGAGGTGGTGGAGGTGATCAACTTCGGAGCGGGCCCCTCGAAGCTTCCGCGCCCGGTTCTTCTCCAAGCCCAGAGGGAGATGCTGGACTACCAGGGTCTGGGAATCAGTGTGATGGAAATGAGTCACCGATCAGCGGAATTTTCCCGGATTATGAAAAACACCGAAGGATTAATACGTGACTTGCTGGGCGTCCCCAGCAACTACCGAGTTCTGTTCGCCCGGGGCGGCGGCTCCGGCCAATTCAGCGCCATCCCCCTTAACCTGCTCGGACGCTCTGGCTCAGCGGGTGGTGGTGGTGGTGGCGGTGGCTGTGGTGTTGGTGGTAGTGGTAGTGGTGGTGTTAGCGGTGGTGGTAGTAGCAGTGGTGGTAGTGGCTGTGGTGGTGGTGGTGGTAGCGGTGGTGTTAGCGGTGGTGGTAGTGGCTGTGGTGGTAGTGGTGGTGGTGGTAGTGGTGGTGGTAGTGGTGGCTGTGGTGGTGGTGGTAGTGGTGGTAGTGGTGTTGGCGGTGGTGGTGGTTGTGTTAGCAGTGGTGGTAGTGGTGGTGGTAGTGGAGGTGGTGGTGGCTGTGGTGGTGGTGGTAGTGGTGGTAGTGGTGTTGGTGGTGGTGGTAGTGGTGGTGGTGGTAGTGGTGGTGGTAGTGGTAGCGGTGGTAGTGGAGGTGGTGGTGGCTGTGGTGTTGGTGGTGGTGGTGGTGGTATTAGCGGTGGTGTTGTAGACTTCATGGTGACTGGGTCGTGGTCCTTCAAGGCTGCACAGGAGGCACGCAAGTACGGTGCGGTGCGTCTGGCCCACGAGCCCCTGCAAGAGTACACACGTGTTCCCCTGGACGTGATTGTGAGTGAAGATGCCAGCTACCTCTACTACTGCAGTAACGAGACGATTCACGGCGTGGAGTTCCGTCAGCCGCCCAGGCACGCTACTGATGTCCCGCTGGTGTGTGACATGTCTTCCAACTTCCTGTCTCGTCCCGTTGATGTCGGACAGTTTGGTGTGATCATGGCAGGTGCTCAGAAGAATGTTGGCTGTGCGGGTGTCACCGTGGTGGTGGCTCGTGGAGACCTCCTGGGCCACGCCCTGGGGCCTTGCCCCGTGGTCATGGACTACGGCACGCTGGCTCGGGAGGGCTCCCTCTACAACACGCCTCCCTGCTACAGTATCTACATCATGATGCTGGTGTTGGAGTGGATCCGGCTGAATGGGGGAGCTGAGGGCATGGAGGCTCAGAACGTGGCCAAGGCTGAAACGGTCTACTCAGCCATCGAGAACTCGGAGGGGTTCTACTCTTGTCCCGTGGAGAGAGACAGCCGTAGCCGTATGAATGTGCCGTTCCGTCTCCCCTCCGAGTCGCTGGAGAGACTTTTCCTGGAGGGAGCTGCAAGCCTCAAATTCCTCGGACTCAAGGGACACCGGTCTGTGGGTGGTGTCCGTGCGTCTCTCTACAATGCAGTGTCTCTGTCAGACGCTGAGAAACTCGCTGGGTACATGGAGGCGTTTAGACTTAGACATCAGGATCACTGCTAACTACCACTAACTAGCACTACTACAACTAACTAGCACTACTACAACTAACTAGCACTAACTACCACGACTAACTAGCACTACTACTACTATACACTACACTATACACTACACTACTATACACTACACTACTATACAGGATCACTGCTAACTACCACTAGCTAGCACTACTACAACTAACTAGCACTAACTAGCACTAACTACCACTAACTATTACTACTATCACTACTAACTAGCACTAACTACCACGACTAACTAGCACTACTACTACTATACACTACTATACACTACACTACTATACAGGATCACTGCTAACTACCACTAACTAGCACTACTACAACTAACTAGCACTAACTACCACTAGCACTACTACAACTAACTAGCACTAACTAGCACTAACTACCACGACTAACTAGCACTACTACTACTATACACTACACTATACACTACACTATACACTACACTATACACTACACTACTATACGCTACACTACTATACACTACACTATACACTACACTACTATACACTACTATACACTATACTACTATACACTGCACTATACACTACTATACACTACACTATACACTACACTATTATACACTACTATACACTATACTACTATACACTACACTATACACTACTATACACTACACTATACACTACTATACACTACACTATACACTACACTACTATACACTACACTATTATACACTACACTACTATACACTACTATACACTACTATACACTACACTATACACTACTATACACTACACTATACACTACACTACTATACACTACACTACTATACACTACACTATACACTACTATACAGGATCACTGCTAACTACCACTAGCTAGCACTACTACAACTAACTAGCACTAACTACCACTAGCACTACTACAACTAACTAGCACTAACTAGCACTAACTACCACTAACTATTACTACTATCACTACTAACTAGCACCAACTACCACGACTAACTAGCACTACTACTACTATACACTACTATACACTACACTATACACTACTATACAGGATCACTAACTACCACTAACTAGCACCACTACAACTAACTAGCACTAACTAGCACTAACTACCACTAACTATTACTACTATCACTACTAACTAGCACTAACTACCACGACTAACTAGCACTATTACTATACTATACACTACTATACACTACACTACTATACACTACACTATATACTACACTATACACTACTATACAGGATCACTGCTAACTAGCACTAACTAGCACTACTACAACTAACTAGCACTAACTACCACGACTAACTAGCACTACTACTACTATACACTACACTACTATACACTACACTACTATACACTACACTATACACTACACTACTATACACTACACTATACACTACACTACTATACACTACACTACTATACACTACACTATACACTACTATACACTACACTACTATACACTACACTACTATACACTACACTACTATACACTACACACTACTATACACTATACTACTATACACTACACTACTATACACTACTATACACTATACACTACTATACACTACACAACTATACACTACTATACACTACACAACTATACACTACTATGCACTATACACTACTATACACTACACTACTATACACTACACTACTATACACTACTATACACTATACACTACACTACTATACACTACACTACTATACACTACACTACTATACTATACACTACTATACTATACACTATACTATACACTATACTATACACTATACTATACACTACACTACTATACACTACACTACTATACACTACACTACTATACACTATACACTACTATACACTACTATACACTACACTACTATACACTACACTACTATACACTACACTACTATACACTACACTATACACTACACTACTATACACTACACTACTATACACTACACTACTATACACCACGCTATACACTACTATACACCACGCTATACACTATACACTACTATACACTACACTACTATACACTACACTACTATACACTACACTACTATACACTACACTATACTATACACTACTATACACTACACTATACACTATACTATACACTATACACTACACCACTATACACTACACTACTATACACTACACTACTATACACTACACTACTATACACTACATTACTATACACTACACTATACACTACACTATACACTACACTATACACTACACTATACACTACTATACACTACTATACACTATACACTACTATACACTATACACTACTATACACTATACACTACTATACACTACTATACACTACACTACTATACACTACACTATACACTACTATACACTACTATACACTACACTACTATACACTACACTACTATACACTACACTACTATACACTACACTAATATACACTACACTATACACTATACAATACTATGCATTATACACTACTATACACTACACCACTATACACTACACTATACACTACATTACTATACACTACACTATACACTACACTATACACTACACTATACACTACACTATACACTACTATACACTACACACTACTATACACTATACACTACTATACACTATACACTACTATACACTATACACTACTATACACTACTATACACTATACACTACTATACACTACACTATACACTACTATACACTACACTACTATACACTACACTATACACTACTATACACTACACTACTATACACTACACTACTATATACTATACACTACTATACACTACACTACTATACACTACACTACTATACACTACACTATACACTACACTAATATACACTACACTATACAATACTATACATTATACACTACTATACACTATACACTACTATACACTACACTACTATACACTACACTACTATACACTATACACTACTATACAATACACTACTATACACTACACTACTATACACTACACTATACACTACATTACTATACACTACACTATACACTACACTATACACTACACTATACACTACTATACACTATACACTACTATACACTATACACTACTATACACTATACACTACTATACACTACACTACTATACACTACACTATACACTACTATACACTACAATACACTACACTACTATACACTACACTACTATACACTACACTACTATACACTACACTATACAATACTATACATTATACACTACTGTACACTATACACTACTATACACTATACACTACACTACTATACACTACACTATACACTACGCTATACAATATGGCTGCCATGTGCACTGTATAAAACAGTGGACTCATCCTTGAGCAATATGGCCGACTTGACATCTGTACTGTATTTACAATAGGTCAAGATGGCCGCTCTGTTGAGTATACTGTATATACAGTGGACCAAGATGGCCGCTCCATCGAACGCACTGTATATACAGTGTACCAAGATGGACGCTCTGAGTGCGCTGTATACACAGTAGACCAAGATGGCCGTTCAATGTAATCCACTGTATATACTGTACCAAGATGGCCGCTCCTCTTGAGTGGTGCGTTCACTGTAGAAGTGGCTGTCTGTGGATGTCTGTGGATGTCTGTGGCTGTCTGTGGATGTCTGTGAGTGTCTGTGGCTGTCTGTGGATGTCTGTGGCTGTAGAAGTCGCTGTCTGTGGCTGTGTGTGGCTGTTTGTGGGTGTCTGTGGCTGTAGAAATGGCTGTCTGTGAGTATCTATGGCTGTCTATGGATGTATGTGGCTGTCTATGGATGTCTGTGGCTGTCTGTGGCTGTCTGTGGCTGTCTGTAGCTGTCTGTGACTGTCTGTGACTGTCTGTGGCTGTCTGTGGCTGTCTGTGAGTGTCTGTGGCTGTCTGTGAGTGTCTGTAGCTGTCTGTGAGTGTCTGTGGCTGTATGTGAGTCTGTGGCTGTCTGTGGCTGTCTGTAGCTGTCTGTGGCTGTCTGTTGCTGTCTGTGAGTGTCTGTGGCTGTCTGTGGCTGTCTGTGGCTGTCTGTGAGTGTCTGTGACTGTCTGTGGATGTGTGTGTCTGTAGAAGTGGCTGTCTGTGGCTGTCTGTGAGTGTCTGTGGCTGTCTGTGAGTGTCTGTGGCTGTCTGTGAGTGTCTGTGGATGTCTGTGGCTGTCTGTGGATGTCTGTGGCTGTAGAAGTGGCTGTCTGAGTGTCTGTGGATGTCTGTGGATGTCTGTGGCTGTCTGTGGCTGTCTGTGAGTGTCTGTGGCTGTATGTGAGTGTCTGTGGCTGTCTGTGGCTGTCTGTGACTGTAGAAGTGGCTGTCTGTGACTGTATGTGAGTGTCTGTGGCTGTCTGTGGCTGTCTGTGACTGTCTGTGACTGTATGTGGCTGTCTGTGGATGTCTGTGGCTGTTTGTGGATGTCTGTGGCTGTTTGTGGATGTCTGTGAGTGTCTGTCTGTGAGTGTCTGTGGCTGTCTGTGGCTGTCTGTGGCTGTCTGCGGCTGTCTGTGGCTGTCTGCGGCTGTCTGTGAGTGTATGTGGCTGTCTGTGGCTGTCTGTGACTGTCTGTGGCTGTCTGCGGCTGTCTGTGGCTGTCTGTGGCTGTCTGTGGATGTCTGTGGCTGTCTGTGGATGTCTGTGGATGTCTGTGGCCGTTTGTGGATGTCTGTGAGTGTCTGGCTGTCTGTGGCTGTCTGTGACTGTCTGTGGATGTCTGTGGCTGTCTGTGGATGTCTGTGGATGTCTGTGGCTGTCTGTGGATGTCTGTGGCCGTTTGTGGATGTCTGTGAGTGTCTGGCTGTCTGTGGCTGTCTGTGACTGTCTGTGGCTGTCTGTGGATGTTTGTGGATGTCTGTGGCTGTCTGTGGATGTCTGTGGCTGTCTGTGGATGTCTGTGGATGTCTGTGGCCGTTTGTGGATGTCTGTGAGTGTCTGGCTGTCTGTGGCTGTCTGTGACTGTCTGTGGATGTCTGTGGCTGTCTGTGGATGTCTGTGGCCGTTTGTGGATGTCTGTGGATGTCTGTGGCTGTCTGTGGATGTCTGTGGCTGTCTGTGGATGTCTGTGGATGTCTGTGGCTGTCTGTGGATGTCTGTGGCTGTCTGTGGATGTCTGTGGCTGTCTGTGGATGTCTGTGGATGTCTGTGGCTGTAGAAGTGGCTGTCTGTGAGTGGCTGTCTGTGGCTGTCTGTGGCTGTCTGTGAGTGTCTGTGGCTGTAGAAGTGGCTGTCTGTGGATGTCTGTAGCTGTCTGTGGATGTCTGTGGATGTCTGTGGCTGTCTGTGGATGTCTGTGGATGTCTGTGGCTGTCTGTGAGTGTCTGTGGCTGTGTGAGTGTATGTGAGTGTCTGTGGCTGTCTGTGACTGTCTATGGCTGTCTGTGGCTGTCTGTGAGTGGCTGTCTGTGAGTGTCTGTGGCTGTCTGTGGCTGTCTGCGGCTGTCTGTGGCTGTCTGCGGCTGTCTGTGAGTGTCTGTGGCTGTCTGTGGCTGTCTGTAGCTGTCTGTGGCTGTCTGTGGCTGCCTGTGGCTGTCTGTGAGTGTCTGTGGCTGTCTGTGGCTGTCTGTAGATGTCTGTGGATGTCTGTGAGTGTCTGTGGCTGTCTGTGGCTGTCTGTGAGTGTCTGTGGCTGTGGAAGTCTCCCCGTGTCTCTCTCCCCGTCTCTCTCTCTCTCCCCGTGTCTCTCTCTCTCCCCAATGTCTCTCTTTTTTTCGAGTGTTTTTCATTTTCCATGATTTTCATGAAACTCTCGCATCACTGTAAGTTCCACGAAGGACACTGAAACATTCCCAAAATATTACCTGGCCATGCGATATTCAGCTCTCTCTCACTCCCATTCATATACTCGTCTGTGTAGGTGTATATATCTATAGTATATATATAGTACTATATATATGAACAGTACATACAGCGGCGGGGGAAAAAAAGTATTTGACCCCGCTGGTGATTTTGTACTTTTGCCCACTGACAAAAGTACAAATGATCGGGCTATAATTTTAATGGTAGGTTCATTTGAACATGTTTTGGCACGCGCGTTTTTCTGGATATTTCTCGTGGTTGTGGCTGTTATTCTGTCTCTTCGCTGTTCAAATAAAGCTTACCATTAAATATCTAGACTGATCATTTCCTTGTCGTTGGGCAAACGTACAACATCACCAGCGGGGTTATCAAATACTTTACCACCCCCGTCACTCAGTGTAAGTTCGACTTAGGAGACTAAAACATTCCCAAAAAATAAAACCTGCCAGGGGTCATGAAGGATTGAAGGCCTCGCGATCCACTTTGATGGGCATGCGACATTCGGTTCTCACACACCCATTCATAGACCTGTCTGTGTGTTTGTCACTGTGTGTGTGTCACTGTGTTTGTGTATGTGTGTGTGTGTCACTGTGTGTGTGTAACTGTGTGTGTGTGTCACTGTGTGTGTGTCACTGTGTTTGTGTCACTGTGTGTTTCACTGTGTGTGTGTCACTGTGTGTCTGTGTCACTGTGTGTGTGTCACTGTGTGTGGGTGTCACTGTGTGTGTGTGTCACTGTGTGTGTGTCACTGTGTGTGTGTGTGTGTCACTGTGTGTGGGGAGCGGTAGTGTAGCGGTTAGCGCGCTGCGCTATGAACCTGGCTACCCAGGTTCGATTCCCGCTCACGGCCAACACCAGTGACGATTATCTGAACCGGTCCTGGGCCTCCCCTAGGTCGACTCAGCCTCAAATGAGTACCTGGTGCGGTGTGTAAACATTGCCACTAGGGAGACAAAGGCGGTCGGGCGTGGTGCTGGCCACCCACCCCCTCGTGTACCGTTCCGGCCTTCATAGGTGCTCGCTAACAGCACTTGCCCCTACAGTCTGTTAAGGCTATATGGGGGATCTTTGTTCTTTGTTGTTGTAAGTGAGTGTGTGTGAGTGTGTGTAAGTGAGTGTGTGTGTGAGTGAGTGTGTGTTAGTGTGTGTGTGATAGTGTGTGTAAGTGAGTGTGTGTGAGTGTGTGTAAGTGAGTGTGTGTATGTGTGTGTGTGTGAGTGTGTGTTAGTGAGTGTGTGATAGTGAGTGATAGTGTGTGTAAGTGAGTGTAAGTGAGTGTGTGTGAGTGTGTGTAAGTGAGTGTGTGTAAGTGAGTGTGTGTTAGTGAGTGTGTGTGAGTGTGTGTAAGTGAGTGTGTGTAAGTGAGTGTGTGTAAGTGAGTGTGTGTTAGTGTGTGTGTGTGAGTGTGTGATAGTGAGTGTGTGTTAGTGAGTGTGTGTTAGTGTGTGATAGTGAGTGTGTGTGATTGTGTGTTAGTGAGTGTGTGTTAGTGAGTGTGTGTGAGTGTGTGTAAGTGATTGTGTGTTAGTGAGTGTGTGTTAGTGAGTGTGTGTTAGTGTGTGATAGTGAGTGTGTGTGAGTGTGTGTAAGTGAGTGTGTTTTAGTGTGTGATAGTGTGTGTTAGTGTGTGATAGTGAGTGTGTGTTAGTGTGTGATAGTGAGTGTGTGTAAGTGATTGTGTGTTAGTGAGTGTGTGTTAGTGAGTGTGTGATAGTGAGTGATAGTGTGTGTAAGTGAGTGTGTGTGAGTGTGTGTAAGTGAGTGTGTATAAGTGAGTGTGTGTTAGTGAGTGTGTGTGAGTGTGTGTAAGTGAGTGTGTGTAAGTGAGTGTGTGTAAGTGAGTGTGTGTTAGTGTGTGTGTGAGTGTGTGATAGTGAGTGTGTGTTAGTGAGTGTGTGTTAGTGTGTGATAGTGAGTGTGTGTGATTGTGTGTTAGTGAGTGTGTGTTAGTGAGTGTGTGTGAGTGTGTGTAAGTGAGTGTGTGTGAGTGTGTGTAAGTGATTGTGTGTTAGTGAGTGTGTGTTAGTGAGTGTGTGTTAGTGTGTGATAGTGAGTGTGTGTGAGTGTGTGTAAGTGAGTGTGTTTTAGTGTGTGATAGTGTGTGTTAGTGTGTGATAGTGAGTGTGTGTTAGTGTGTGATAGTGAGTGTGTGTAAGTGATTGTGTGTTAGTGAGTGTGTGTTAGTGAGTGTGTGTTAGTGTGTGATAGTGAGTGTGTGTTAGTGTGTGATAGTGAGTGTGTGTGAGTTTGTGTTAGTGAGTGTGTGTTAGTGTGTGATAGTGAGTGTGTGTGAGTGTGTGTAATTGAGTGTGTGTGAGTGTGTGTTAGTGAGTGTGTGTTAGTGTGTGATAGTGAGTGTGTGTGAGTGTGTGTGAGTGTGTGTGTGTGAGTGTGTGTAAGTGAGTGTGTGTGAGTGTGTGTAAGTGAGTGTGTGTGAGTGTGTGTAAGTGAGTGTGTGTGAGTGTGTGTAAGTGAGTGTGTGTTAGTGTGTGATAGTGAGTGTGTGTGAGTGTGTGTAAGTGAGTGTGTGTGAGTGTGTGTAAGTGAGTGTGTGTGAGTGTGTGTAAGTGAGTGTGTGTTAGTGTGTGATAGTGAGTGTGTGTGAGTGTGTGTAAGTGATTGTGTGTTAGTGAGTGTGTGTTAATGAGTGTGTGTTAGTGTGTGATAGTGAGTGTGTGTGAGTGTGTGTAAGTGATTGTGTGTGAGTGTGTGTTAGTGAGTGTGTTAGTGTGTGATAGTGTGTGATAGTGAGTGTGTGTGAGTGTGTGTTAGTGAGTGTGTGTTAGTGTGTGATAGTGAGTGTGTGTGAGTGTGTGTAAGTGATTGTGTGTTAGTGAGTGTGTGTTAGTGAGTGTGTGTTAGTGTGTGATAGTGAGTGTGTGGGGGAGCGGTAGTGTAGCGGTTAGCGCTACGCTGCGCTATGAACCTGGCCACCCGGGTTCGATTCCCGCTCACGGCCAACACCAGTGACGATTATCTGAACCGGTCCTGGGCCTCCCCTAGGTCGACTCAGCCTCAAATGAGTACCTAGTGCGGGCTGGCCACCCACCCCCTCGTGTACCGTTCCGGCCTTCAAGGTGCTCGCTAACAGCACTTGCCCCTAGAGTCTGTTAAGGCTATATGGGGGATCTTTGTCTTTGTGTGTGTGTGTGTGTGGTATGGTGTGTGTGTGTGGTATGGTGTGTGTGTGGTGTGTGGTATGGTGTGTGTGTGGTGTGTGGTATGGTGTGTGTGTGGTGTGTGTGTGGTGTGTGTGTGGTGTGTGTGTGGTGTGTGTGTGGTGTGTGTGTGGTGTGGTGTGTGTGGTGTGGTGTGTGTGTGTGTGGTATGGTGTGTGTGTGGTGTGGGGTGTGTGCGGTGTGTGGTGTGTGTGTGTGTGTGGTATGGTGTGTGTGTGTGTGGTGTGTGTGGTGTGGTGTGTGTGTGGTGTGTGTGGTGTGTGTGTGGTGTGTGTGGTGTGTGTGGTGTGGTGTGTGTGGTGTGGTGTGTGTGCGGTGTGGTGTGTGTGCGGTGTGGTGTGTGTGTGTGGTGTGTGTGTGGTGTGGGGTGGTGTGTGTGTGGGGTGGTGTGTGTGTGTGTGGTGTGTGTGTGTGGTGTGGTGTGTGGTTTGGTGTGTGTGTGGTGTGGTGTGTGTGTGGTGTGTGTGTGGTGTGGTGTGGTGTGTGTGTGGTGTGGTGTGTGTGCGGTGTGTGGTGTGTGTGTGGTGTGTGTGTGTGTGGTGTGTGTGTGTGTGTGGTGTGTGTGTGGTGTGGGGTGGTGTGTGTGTGGTTTGGTGTGTGTGTGGTGTGGTGTGTGTGTGGTGTGTGTGCGGTGTGGTGTGTGTGCGGTGTGGTGTGTGTGCGGTGTGTGTGGTGTGGTGTGTGTGTGGTGTGTGTGTGGTGTGTGGTGTGTGGTGTGTGGTGTGGTGTGTGGTGTGGTGTGTGGTGTGTGGTGTGTGTGTGGTGTGTGTGTGGGGTGGTGTGTGTGTGGTGTGGTGTGTGTGTGGTGTGGTGTGTGTGTGGTGTGTGTGTGGTGTGGTGTGGTGTGGTGTGTGTGTGGTGTGGTGTGTGTGCGGTGTGGTGTGTGTGCGGTGTGGTGTGTGTGTGTGGTATGGTGTGTGTGTGTGGTATGGTGTGTGCGGTATGGTGTGTGTGTGTGGTGTGGTGTGTGTGTGTGTGTGGTGTGGTGTGTGTGTGGTGTGGTGTGTGGTGTGTGTGGTGTGTGTGTGGTGTGGTGTGTGTGTGGTGTGTGTGTCTCAGTGTCTCATTGTCTCAGTGTCTCAGTGTCTCAGAGTCTCAGTGTCTCAGTGTCCCAGTGTATCAGTGTCTCAGTGTCCCAGTGTCTCAGTGTCCCAGTGTCCCAGTGTCCCAGTGTCTCAGTGTCCCAGTGTCCCAGTGTCTCCGTGTCTCAGTGTCCCAGTGTCTCAGTGTCCCAGTGTCTCAGTGTCCCAGTGTCCCAGTGTCCCAGTGTCTCAGTGTCCCAGTGTCCCAGTGTCTCAGTGTCCCAGTGTCTCAGTGTCTCAGTGTCTCAGAGTCTCATTGTCTCAGTGTCTCAGTGTCTCAGAGTCTCATTGTCTCAGTGTCCCAGTGTATCAGTGTCTCAGTGTCCCAGTGTCTCAGTGTCCCAGTGTCCCAGTGTCCCAGTGTCTCAGTGTCCCAGTGCCCCACTGTCTCGGTGTCTCAGTTTCTCAGTGTCCCGGTGTCTCAGTGCTCCAGTGTATCAGTGTCTCAGTGTCTCAGTGTCCTAGTGTCTCAATGTCTCAGTGTGTCAGTGTCCCAGTGTCTCAGTGTCTCAGTGTCCCAGTGTCTCAGTGTCTCAGTGTCCCTGTGTCTCAGTGTCTCGGTGTCTCAGTGTCCTAGTGTTTCAGTGTCTCAGTGTCTCAGTGTCCCAGTGTCTCAGTGTCCCAGTGTCCCAGTGTCTCGGTGTCCCCGTGTCTCAGTGTCTCGGTGTCCCAGTGTCTCAGTGTCCCAGTGTCCCAGTGTCTCAGTGTCTCAGTGTCCCAGTGTCTCAGTGTCTCAGTGTCCCATTGTCTCAGTGTCCCAGTGTCTCAGTGTCTCAGTGTCCCAGTGTCTCAGTGTCTCAGTTTCCCAGTGTCTCAGTGTCCCAGTGTCTCAGTGTCCCATTGTCCCAGTGTCCCAGTGTCTCAGTGTCTCAGTGTCCCAGAGTCTCAGTGTATCTGAGACTCGGTGTCTCAGATTCTCAGTGTCTCTGTGTCTCGGTGTCTCATTGTCCAAGTGTCTCAGTGTCTCAGTGTCCCAGTGTCTCAGTGTCTCAGTGTCTCATTGTCCCAGTGTCTCATTGTCTCATTGTCCCAGTGTCTCAGTGTCTCAGTGTCCCAGTGTCTCAGTGTCTCAGTGTCTCAGTGTCCCAGTGTCTCAGTGTCCCAGTGTCTCAGTGTCTCAGTGTCCCAGTGTCTCAGTGTCTCAGTGTCTCAGTGTCCCAGTGTCTCAGTGTCTCAGTGTCCCAGTGCCTCAGTGTCTCAGTGTCCCAGTGTCTCAGTGTCTCAGTGTCCCAGTGTCTCAGTGTCTCATTGTCTCAGTGTCCCAGTGTCTCAGTGTCTCAGTGTCAAAGTGTCCCAGTGTTTCAGTGTCCCAGTGTCTCAGTGTCCCAGTGTCTCAGTGTCTCAGTGTTCCAGTGTCTCAGTGTCTCAGTGTATCAGTGTCTCAGTGTCTCAGTGTCCCAGTGTCTCAATGTCTCAGTGTCTCAGTGTCCCGGTGTCTCAGTGCCCCAGTGTCTCAGTGTCTCAGTGTCCCAGTGTCTCAGTGTCTCAGTGTCCCAGTGTCTCAGTGTCTCAGTGTCCCAGTGTCTCAGTGTCCCGGTGTCTCAGTGCCCCAGTGTCTCAGTGTCTCAGTGTCCTAGTGTCTCAGTGTCTCAGTGTCCCAGTGTCTCAGTGTCTCAGTGTCCCAGTGTCTCAGTGTATCAGTGTCTCAGTGTCCCTGTGGCCCAGTGTCTCAGTGTCTCAGTGTCCCAGTGTCTCAGTGTCTCAGTGTCCCAGTGTCTCAGTGTCTCAGTGTCCCAGTGTCTCAGTGTCTCAGTGTCCCAGTGTCTCAGTGTCTCTGTGTCTCGGTGTCTCAGTGTCCCAGTGTCTCACTGTCCCAGTGTCCCAAAGTCTCAGTGTCCCAGTGTCTCAGTGTCCCAGTGTCTCAGTGTCTCAGTGGCCCAGGGTCTCAGTGTCTCATGGGCGCGTGTCCCAGTGTCCCAGTGTCTCAGTGTCCCAGTGTCTCAGTGTCTCATTGTCTCAGTGTCCCAGTGTCTCCGTGTCTCATTGTCCCAGTGTCTCAGTGTCCCAGTGTCTCAGTGTCCCAGTGTCCCAGTGTCTCAGTGTCTCAGTGTCCCAGTGTCTCAGTGTCTCAGTGTCCCAGTGTCTCAGTGTCTCAGTGTCCCAGTGTCTCAGTGTCCCAGTGTCCCAGTGTCTCAGTGTCTCAGTGTCCCACTGTCTCAGTGTCTCAGTGTCCCAGTGTCTCAGTGTCTCAGTGTCCCAGTGTCTCATTGTCTCAGAGTTCCAGTGTCTCAGTGTCTCTGAGACTCGGTATCTCAGATTCTCAGTGTCTCTGTGTCTCGGTGTCTCAGTGTCCCAGTGTCTCACTGTCCCAGTGTCCCAATGTCTCAGTGTCCCAGTGTCTCAGTGCGCAGTGTCTCATTGTCCCAGTGTCTCAGTGTCTCAGTGTCCCAGGGTCTCAGTGTCTCAGTGTCGCGTGTCCCAGTGTCCCAGTGTCTCAGTGTCTCAGTGTCCCAGCGTCTCAGTGTCCCAGTGTCTCAGTGTCTCAGTGTCCCAGTGTCTCAGTGTCCCAGTGTCTAAGTGTCTCAGTGTCTCAGTGTCCCAGTGTCTCAGTGTCTCAGTGTCCCACTGTCTCAGTGTCCCAGTGTCCCAGTGTCCCAGTGTCTCAGTGTTCCAGTGTCCCAGTGTCCCAGTGTCCCAGTGTCTCAGTGTCTCATTGTCTCAGTGTCTCAGTGTCCCAGTGTCCCAGTGTCCCAGTGTCTCAGTGTTCCAGTGTCTCAGTGTCTCAGAGTCTCAGTGTCTCAGTGTCCCAGTGTCTCAGTGTCTCATTGTCTCAGTGTCCCAGTGTCTCCGTGTCTCAGTGTCCCAGTGTCTCAGTGTCCCAGTGTCTCAGTGTCCCAGTGTCCCAGTGTCCCAGTGTCTCAGTGTCTCAGTGTTTCATTGTCTCAGTGTCTCAGTGACTCAGAATCTCAGTGTCTCAGTGTCCCAGTGTATCAGTGTCTCAGTGTCCCAGTGTCTCAGTGTCCCAGTGTCCCAGTGTCTCAGTGTCCCAGTGTCCCAGTGTCTCCGTGTCTCAGTGTCCCAGTGTCTCAGTGTCCCAGTGTCTCAGTGTCCCAGTGTCCCAGTGTCCCAGTGTCTCAGTGTCCCAGTGTCCCAGTGTCTCAGTGTCCCAGTGTCTCAGTGTCTCAGAGTCTCATTGTCTCAGTGTCCCAGTGTATCAGTGTCTCAGTGTCCCAGTGTCTCAGTGTCCCAGTGTCCCAGTGTCCCAGTGTCTCAGTGTCCCAGTGCCCCAGTGTCTCGGTGTCTCAGTTTCTCAGTGTCCCGGTGTCTCAGTGCTCCAGTGTATCAGTGTCTCAGTGTCTCAGTGTCCTAGTGTCTCAATGTCTCAGTGTGTCAGTGTCCCAGTGTCTCAGTGTCTCAGTGTCCCAGTGTCTCAGTGTCTCAGTGTCCCTGTGTCTCAGTGTCTCAGTGTCTCAGTGTCCTAGTGTCTCAGTGTCTCAGTGTCCCAGTGTCTCAGTGTCCCAGTGTCCCAGTGTCTCGGTGTCCCCGTGTCTCAGTGTCTCGGTGTCCCAGTGTCTCAGTGTCCCAGTGTCCCAGTGTCTCAGTGTCTCAGTGTCCCAGTGTCTCAGTGTCTCAGTGTCTCAGTGTCCCAGTGTCCCATTGTCTCAGTGTCCCAGTGTCTCAGCGTCTCAGTGTCCCAGTGTCTCAGTGTCTCAGTTTCCCAGTGTCTCAGTGTCCCAGTGTCTCAGTGTCCCATTGTCCCAGTGTCCCAGTGTCTCAGTGTCCCAGAGTCTCAGTTTAGCTGAGACTCGGTGTCTCAGATTCTCAGTGTCTCTGTGTCTCGGTGTCTCATTGTCCCAGTGTCTCAGTGTCTCAGTGTCCCAGTGTCTCAGTGTCTCAGTGTCTCATTGTCCCAGTGTCTCATTGTCTCATTGTCCCAGTGTCTCAGTGTCTCAGTGTCCCAGTGTCTCAGTGTCTCAGTGTCTCAGTGTCCCAGTGTCTCAGTGTCCCAGTGTCTCAGTGTCTCAGTGTCTCAGTGTCCCAGTGTCTCAGTGTCTCAGTGTCTCAGTGTCCCAGTGTCTCAGTGTCTCAGTGTCCCAGTGCCTCAGTGTCTCAGTGTCCCAGTGTCCCAGTGTCTCAGTGTCCCAGTGTCTCAGTGTCTCAGTGTCTCCGAGTCTCATTGTCTCAGTGTCCCAGTGTATCAGTGTCTCAGTGTCCCAGTGTCTCAGTGTCCCAGTGTCCCAGTGTCCCAGTGTCTCAGTGTCCCAGTGCCCCAGTGTCTCGGTGTCTCAGTTTCTCAGTGTCCCGGTGTCTCAGTGCTCCAGTGTATCAGTGTCTCAGTGTTTCAGTGTCCTAGTGTCTCAATGTTTCAGTGTGTCAGTGTCCCAGTGTCTCAGTGTCTCAGTGTCCCAGTGTCTCAGTGTCTCAGTGTCCCTGTGTCTCAGTGTCTCAGTGTCCTAGTGTCTCAGTGTCTCAGTGTTTCAGTGTCCCAGTGTCTCAGTGTCCCAGTGTCCCAGTGTCTCGGTGTCCCCGTGTCTCAGTGTCTCGGTGTCCCAGTGTCTCAGTGTCCCAGTGTCCCAGTGTCTCAGTGTCTCAGTGTCCCAGTGTCTCAGTGTCTCAGTGTCTCAGTGTCTCATTGTCTCAGTGTCTCAGTGTCTCAGAGTCTCAGTGTCTCAGTTTCCCAGTGTATCAGTGTCTCAGTGTCCCAGTGTCCCAGTGTCCCAGTGTCCCAGTGTCTCAGTGTCCCAGTGTCCCAGTGTCTCCGTGTCTCAGTGTCCCAGTGTCTCAGTGTCCCAGTGTCTCAGTGTCCCAGTGTCCCAGTGTCCCAGTGTTTCAGTGTCCCAGTGTCCCAGTGTCTCAATGTCCCAGTGTCTCAGTGTCTCAGTGTCTCATTGTCTCAGTGTCTCAGTGTCTCAGAGTCTCAGTGTCTCAGTGTCCCAGTGTATCAGTGTCTCAGTGTCCCAGTGTCTCAGTGTCCCAGTGTCCCAGTGTCCCAGTGTCCCAGTGCCCCAGTGTCTCGGTGTCTCAGTTTCTTAGTGTCCCGGTGTCTCAGTGCTCCAGTGTATCAGTGTCTCAGTGTCTCAGTGTCCTAGTGTCTCAATGTCTCAGTGTGTCAGTGTCCCAGTGTCTCAGTGTCTCAGTGTCCCAGTGTCTCAGTGTCTCAGTGTCCCTGTGTCTCAGTGTCTCAGTGTCTCAGTGTCCTAGTGTCTCAGTGTCTCAGTGTCCCAGTGTCTCAGTGTCTCAGTGTCCCAGTGTCTCAGTGTCCCAGTGTCCCAGTGTCTCGGTGTTCCCGTGTCTCAGTGTCTCGGTGTCCCAGTGTCTCAGTGTCTCATTGTCCCAGTGTCTCAGTGTCCCAGTGTCTCAGTGTCTCAGTGTCTCATTGTCCCAGTGTCTCATTGTCTCATTGTCCCAGTGTCTCAGTGTCTCAGTGTCCCAGTGTCTCAGCGTCTCAGTGTCTCAGTGTCCCAGTGTCTCAGTGTCCCAGTGTCTCAGTGTCTCAGTGTCTCAGTGTCCCAGTGTCTCAGTGTCTCAGTGTCCCAGTGTCTCAGTGTCTCAGTGTCCCAGTGCCTCAATGTCTCAGTGTCCCAGTGTCTCAGTGTCTCAGTGTCCCAGTGTCTCAGTGTCTCATTGTCTCAGTGTCTCAGTGTCTCAGTGTCCCAGTGTCTCAGTGTTTCATTGTCTCAGTGTCTCAGTGACTCAGAATCTCAGTGTCTCAGTGTCCCAGTGTATCAGTGTCTCAGTGTCCCAGTGTCTCAGTGTCCCAGTGTCCCAGTGTCTCAGTGTCCCAGTGTCCCAGTGTCTCCGTGTCTCAGTGTCCCAGTGTCTCAGTGTCCCAGTGTCTCAGTGTCCCAGTGTCCCAGTGTCCCAGTGTCTCAGTGTCCCAGTGTCCCAGTGTCTCAGTGTCCCAGTGTCTCAGTGTCTCAGTGTCTCAGAGTCTCATTGTCTCAGTGTCCCAGTGTATCAGTGTCTCAGTGTCCCAGTGTCTCAGTGTCCCAGTGTCCCAGTGTCCCAGTGTCTCAGTGTCCCAGTGCCCCAGTGTCTCGGTGTCTCAGTTTCTCAGTGTCCCGGTGTCTCAGTGCTCCAGTGTATCAGTGTCTCAGTGTCTCAGTGTCCTAGTGTCTCAATGTCTCAGTGTGTCAGTGTCCCAGTGTCTCAGTGTCTCAGTGTCCCAGTGTCTCAGTCTCTCAGTGTCCCTGTGTCTCAGTGTCTCAGTGTCTCAGTGTCCTAGTGTCTCAGTGTCTCAGTGTCCCAGTGTCTCAGTGTCCCAGTGTCCCAGTGTCTCGGTGTCCCCGTGTCTCAGTGTCTCGGTGTCCCAGTGTCTCAGTGTCCCAGTGTCCCAGTGTCTCAGTGTCTCAGTGTCCCAGTGTCTCAGTGTCTCAGTGTCTCAGTGTCCCAGTGTCCCATTGTCTCAGTGTCCCAGTGTCTCAGCGTCTCAGTGTCCCAGTGTCTCAGTGTCTCAGTTTCCCAGTGTCTCAGTGTCCCAGTGTCTCAGTGTCCCATTGTCCCAGTGTCCCAGTGTCTCAGTGTCCCAGAGTCTCAGTTTAGCTGAGACTCGGTGTCTCAGATTCTCAGTGTCTCTGTGTCTCGGTGTCTCATTGTCCCAGTGTCTCAGTGTCTCAGTGTACCAGTGTCTCAGTGTCTCAGTGTCTCATTGTCCCAGTGTCTCATTGTCTCATTGTCCCAGTGTCTCAGTGTCTCAGTGTCCCAGTGTCTCAGTGTCTCAGTGTCTCAGTGTCCCAGTGTCTCAGTGTCCCAGTGTCTCAGTGTCTCAGTGTCTCAGTGTCCCAGTGTCTCAGTGTCTCAGTGTCTCAGTGTCCCAGTGTCTCAGTGTCTCAGTGTCCCAGTGCCTCAGTGTCTCAGTGTCCCAGTGTCCCAGTGTCTCAGTGTCCCAGTGTCTCAGTGTCTCAGTGTCTCAGAGTCTCATTGTCTCAGTGTCCCAGTGTATCAGTGTCTCAGTGTCCCAGTGTCTCAGTGTCCCAGTGTCCCAGTGTCCCAGTGTCTCAGTGTCCCAGTGCCCCAGTGTCTCGGTGTCTCAGTTTCTCAGTGTCCCGGTGTCTCAGTGCTCCAGTGTATCAGTGTCTCAGTGTTTCAGTGTCCTAGTGTCTCAATGTCTCAGTGTGTCAGTGTCCCAGTGTCTCAGTGTCTCAGTGTCCCAGTGTCTCAGTGTCTCAGTGTCCCTGTGTCTCAGTGTCTCAGTGTCCTAGTGTCTCAGTGTCTCAGTGTTTCAGTGTCCCAGTGTCTCAGTGTCCCAGTGTCCCAGTGTCTCGGTGTCCCCGTGTCTCAGTGTCTCGGTGTCCCAGTGTCTCAGTGTCCCAGTGTCCCAGTGTCTCAGTGTCTCAGTGTCCCAGTGTCTCAGTGTCTCAGTGTCTCAGTGTCTCATTGTCTCATTGTCTCAGTGTCTCAGTGTCTCAGAGTCTCAGTGTCTCAGTTTCCCAGTGTATCAGTGTCTCAGTGTCCCAGTGTCCCAGTGTCCCAGTGTCTCAGTGTCCCAGTGTCCCAGTGTCTCCGTGTCTCAGTGTCCCAGTGTCTCAGTGTCCCAGTGTCTCAGTGTCCCAGTGTCCCAGTGTCCCAGTGTCTCAGTGTCCCAGTGTCCCAGTGTCTCAGTGTCCCAGTGTCTCAGTGTCTCAGTGTCTCAGAGTCTCATTGTCTCAGTGTCCCAGTGTATCAGTGTCTCAGTGTCCCAGTGTCTCAGTGTCCCAGTGTCCCAGTGTCCCAGTGTCTCAGTGTCCCAGTGCCCCAGTGTCTCGGTGTCTCAGTTTCTCAGTGTCCCGGTGTCTCAGTGCTCCAGTGTATCAGTGTCTCAGTGTCTCAGTGTCCTAGTGTCTCAATGTCTCAGTGTGTCAGTGTCCCAGTGTCTCAGTGTCTCAGTGTCCCAGTGTCTCAGTGTCTCAGTGTCCCTGTGTCTCAGTGTCTCAGTGTCTCAGTGTCCTAGTGTCTCAGTGTCTCAGTGTCCCAGTGTCTCAGTGTCCCAGTGTCCCAGTGTCTCGGTGTCCCCGTGTCTCAGTGTCTCGGTGTCCCAGTGTCTCAGTGTCCCAGTGTCCCAGTGTCTCAGTGTCTCAGTGTCCCAGTGTCTCAGTGTCTCAGTGTCTCAGTGTCCCAGTGTCCCATTGTCTCAGTGTCCCAGTGTCTCAGCGTCTCAGTGTCCCAGTGTCTCAGTGTCTCAGTTTCCCAGTGTCTCAGTGTCCCAGTGTCTCAGTGTCCCATTGTCCCAGTGTCCCAGTGTCTCAGTGTCCCAGAGTCTCAGTTTAGCTGAGACTCGGTGTCTCAGATTCTCAGTGTCTCTGTGTCTCGGTGTCTCATTGTCCCAGTGTCTCAGTGTCTCAGTGTACCAGTGTCTCAGTGTCTCAGTGTCTCATTGTCCCAGTGTCTCATTGTCTCATTGTCCCAGTGTCTCAGTGTCTCAGTGTCCCAGTGTCTCAGTGTCTCAGTGTCTCAGTGTCCCAGTGTCTCAGTGTCCCAGTGTCTCAGTGTCTCAGTGTCTCAGTGTCCCAGTGTCTCAGTGTCTCAGTGTCTCAGTGTCCCAGTGTCTCAGTGTCTCAGTGTCCCAGTGCCTCAGTGTCTCAGTGTCCCAGTGTCCCAGTGTCTCAGTGTCCCAGTGTCTCAGTGTCTCAGTGTCTCAGAGTCTCATTGTCTCAGTGTCCCAGTGTATCAGTGTCTCAGTGTCCCAGTGTCTCAGTGTCCCAGTGTCCCAGTGTCCCAGTGTCTCAGTGTCCCAGTGCCCCAGTGTCTCGGTGTCTCAGTTTCTCAGTGTCCCGATGTCTCAGTGCTCCAGTGTATCAGTGTCTCAGTGTTTCAGTGTCCTAGTGTCTCAATGTCTCAGTGTGTCAGTGTCCCAGTGTCTCAGTGTCTCAGTGTCCCAGTGTCTCAGTGTCTCAGTGTCCCTGTGTCTCAGTGTCTCAGTGTCCTAGTGTCTCAGTGTCTCAGTGTTTCAGTGTCCCAGTGTCTCAGTGTCCCAGTGTCCCAGTGTCTCGGTGTCCCCGTGTCTCAGTGTCTCGGTGTCCCAGTGTCTCAGTGTCCCAGTGTCCCAGTGTCTCAGTGTCTCAGTGTCCCAGTGTCTCAGTGTCTCAGTGTCTCAGTGTCTCATTGTCTCAGTGTCTCAGTGTCTCAGAGTCTCAGTGTCTCAGTTTCCCAGTGTATCAGTGTCTCAGTGTCCCAGTGTCCCAGTGTCCCAGTGTCTCAGTGTCCCAGTGTTCCAGTGTCTCCGTGTCTCAGTGTCCCAGTGTCTCAGTGTCCCAGTGTCTCAGTGTCCCGATGTCTCAGTGCTCCAGTGTATCAGTGTCTCAGTGTTTCAGTGTCCTAGTGTCTCAATGTCTCAGTGTGTCAGTGTCCCAGTGTCTCAGTGTCTCAGTGTCCCAGTGTCTCAGTGTCTCAGTGTCCCTGTGTCTCAGTGTCTCAGTGTCCTAGTGTCTCAGTGTCTCAGTGTTTCAGTGTCCCAGTGTCTCAGTGTCCCAGTGTCCCAGTGTCTCGGTGTCCCCGTGTCTCAGTGTCTCGGTGTCCCAGTGTCTCAGTGTCCCAGTGTCCCAGTGTCTCAGTGTCTCAGTGTCCCAGTGTCTCAGTGTCTCAGTGTCTCAGTGTCTCATTGTCTCAGTGTCTCAGTGTCTCAGAGTCTCAGTGTCTCAGTTTCCCAGTGTATCAGTGTCTCAGTGTCCCAGTGTCCCAGTGTCCCAGTGTCTCAGTGTCCCAGTGTTCCAGTGTCTCCGTGTCTCAGTGTCCCAGTGTCTCAGTGTCCCAGTGTCTCAGTGTCCCAGTGTCCCAGTGTCCCAGTGTTTCAGTGTCCCAGTGTCCCAGTGTCTCAATGTCCCAGTGTCTCAGTGTCTCAGTGTCTCATTGTCTCAGTGTCTCAGTGTCTCAGAGTCTCAGTGTCTCAGTGTCCCAGTGTATCAGTGTCTCAGTGTCCCAGTGTCTCAGTGTCCCAGTGTCCCAGTGTCCCAGTGCCCCAGTGTCTCGGTGTCTCAGTTTCTTAGTGTCCCGGTGTCTCAGTGCTCCAGTGTATCAGTGTCTCAGTGTCTCAGTGTCCTAGTGTCTCAATGTCTCAGTGTGTCAGTGTCCCAGTGTCTCAGTGTCTCAGTGTCCCAGTGTCTCAGTGTCTCAGTGTCCCTGTGTCTCAGTGTCTCAGTGTCTCAGTGTCCTAGTGTCTCAGTGTCTCAGTGTCCCAGTGTGTCAGTGTCTCAGTGTCCCAGTGTCTCAGTGTCCCAGTGTCCCAGTGTCTCGGTGTTCCCGTGTCTCAGTGTCTCGGTGTCCCAGTGTCTCAGTGTCTCATTGTCCCAGTGTCTCAGTGTCCCAGTGTCTCAGTGTCTCAGTGTCTCATTGTCCCAGTGTCTCATTGTCTCATTGTCCCAGTGTCTCAGTGTCTCAGTGTCCCAGTGTCTCAGCGTCTCAGTGTCTCAGTGTCCCAGTGTCTCAGTGTCCCAGTGTCTCAGTGTCTCAGTGTCTCAGTGTCCCAGTGTCTCAGTGTCTCAGTGTCCCAGTGTCTCAGTGTCTCAGTGTCCCAGTGCCTCAATGTCTCAGTGTCCCAGTGTCTCAGTGTCTCAGTGTCCCAGTGTCTCAGTGTCTCATTGTCTCAGTGTCCCAGTGTCTCAGTGTCTCAGTGTCAAAGTGTCCCAGTGTTTCAGTGTCCCAGTGTCTCAGTGTCCCAGTGTCTCAGTGTCTCAGTGTCCCAGTGTCTCAGTGTCTCAGTCTCCCAGTGTCCCAGTGTCTCAGTGTCTCAGTGTCCCAGTGTCTCAGTGTATCAGTGTCTCAGTGTCTCAGTGTCCCAGTGTCTCAGTGTCTCAGTGTCTCAGTGTCCTGGTGTCTCAGTGCCCCAGTGTCTCAGTGTCTCAGTGTCCTAGTGTCTCAGTGTCTCAGTGTCTCAGTGTCCCAGTGTCTCAGTGTCTCAGTGTCCCAGTGTCTCAGTGTCTCAGTGTCTCAGTGTCCCTGTGGCCCTGTGTCTCAGTGTCTCAGTGTCCTAGTGTCTCAGTGTCTCAGTGTTTCAGTGTCCCAGTGTCTCAGTGTCCCAGTGTCCCAGTGTCTCGGTGTCCCCGTGTCTCAGTGTCTCGGTGTCCCAGTGTCTCAGTGTCCCAGTGTCCCAGTGTCTCAGTGTCTCAGTGTCCCAGTGTCTCAGTGTCTCAGTGTCTCAGTGTCTCATTGTCTCAGTGTCTCAGTGTCTCAGAGTCTCAGTGTCTCAGTTTCCCAGTGTATCAGTGTCTCAGTGTCCCAGTGTCCCAGTGTCCCAGTGTCTCAGTGTCCCAGTGTTCCAGTGTCTCCGTGTCTCAGTGTCCCAGTGTCTCAGTGTCCCAGTGTCTCAGTGTCCCAGTGTCCCAGTGTCCCAGTGTTTCAGTGTCCCAGTGTCCCAGTGTCTCAATGTCCCAGTGTCTCAGTGTCTCAGTGTCTCATTGTCTCAGTGTCTCAGTGTCTCAGAGTCTCAGTGTCTCAGTGTCCCAGTGTATCAGTGTCTCAGTGTCCCAGTGTCTCAGTGTCCCAGTGTCCCAGTGTCCCAGTGCCCCAGTGTCTCGGTGTCTCAGTTTCTTAGTGTCCCGGTGTCTCAGTGCTCCAGTGTATCAGTGTCTCAGTGTCTCAGTGTCCTAGTGTCTCAATGTCTCAGTGTGTCAGTGTCCCAGTGTCTCAGTGTCTCAGTGTCCCAGTGTCTCAGTGTCTCAGTGTCCCTGTGTCTCAGTGTCTCAGTGTCTCAGTGTCCTAGTGTCTCAGTGTCTCAGTGTCCCAGTGTGTCAGTGTCTCAGTGTCCCAGTGTCTCAGTGTCCCAGTGTCCCAGTGTCTCGGTGTTCCCGTGTCTCAGTGTCTCGGTGTCCCAGTGTCTCAGTGTCTCATTGTCCCAGTGTCTCAGTGTCCCAGTGTCTCAGTGTCTCAGTGTCTCATTGTCCCAGTGTCTCATTGTCTCATTGTCCCAGTGTCTCAGTGTCTCAGTGTCCCAGTGTCTCAGCGTCTCAGTGTCTCAGTGTCCCAGTGTCTCAGTGTCCCAGTGTCTCAGTGTCTCAGTGTCTCAGTGTCCCAGTGTCTCAGTGTCTCAGTGTCCCAGTGTCTCAGTGTCTCAGTGTCCCAGTGCCTCAATGTCTCAGTGTCCCAGTGTCTCAGTGTCTCAGTGTCCCAGTGTCTCAGTGTCTCATTGTCTCAGTGTCCCAGTGTCTCAGTGTCTCAGTGTCAAAGTGTCCCAGTGTTTCAGTGTCCCAGTGTCTCAGTGTCCCAGTGTCTCAGTGTCTCAGTGTCCCAGTGTCTCAGTGTCTCAGTCTCCCAGTGTCCCAGTGTCTCAGTGTCTCAGTGTCCCAGTGTCTCAGTGTATCAGTGTCTCAGTGTCTCAGTGTCCCAGTGTCTCAGTGTCTCAGTGTCTCAGTGTCCTGGTGTCTCAGTGCCCCAGTGTCTCAGTGTCTCAGTGTCCTAGTGTCTCAGTGTCTCAGTGTCTCAGTGTCCCAGTGTCTCAGTGTCTCAGTGTCCCAGTGTCTCAGTGTCTCAGTGTCTCAGTGTCCCTGTGGCCCAGTGTCTCAGTGTCTCAGTGTCTTAGTGTCCCAGTGTCTCAGTGTCTCAGTGTCCCAGTGTCTCAGTGTCTCAGTGTCTCAGTGTCCCAGGGTCTCAGTGTCTCAGTGTCTCAGTGTCCCAGTGTCCCAGTGTGTCAGTGTCTCAGTGTCCCAGCGTCTCAGTTTCCCAATGTCTCAGTGTCTCAGTGTCCCAGTGTCTCAGTGTCCCAGTGTCTCAGTGTCCCAGTGTCTCAGTGTCTCAGTGTCCCATTGTCTCAGTGTCCCAGTGTCCCAGTGTCCCAGTGTCTAAGTGTCCCAGTGTCCCAGTGTCCCAGTGTCTCAGTGTCTCATTGTCTCAGTGTCTTAGTGTCTCAGAGTCTCAGTGTCTCAGTGTCCCAGTGTCTCAGTGTCTCATTGTCTCAGTGTCCCAGTGTCTCCGTATCTCAGTGTCCCAGTGTCTCATTGTCCCAGTGTCCCAGTGTCCCAGTGTCTCAGTGTCTCTGTGTCTCATTGTCTCAGTGTCTCAGTGTCTCAGAGTCTCAGTGTCTCAGTGTCCCAGTATATCAGTGTCTCAGTGTCCCAGTGTCTCAGTGTCCCAGTGTCCCAGTGTCCCAGTGTCTCAGTGTCCCAGTGTCCCAGTGTCTCCGTGTCTCAGTGTCCCAGTGTCTCAGTGTCCCAGTGTCTCACTGTCTCAGTTTCCCAGTGTCCCAGTGTCCCAGTGTCTCAGTGGCCCAGTGTCCCAGTGTCTCAGTGTCCCAGTGTCTCACTGTCTCAGTGTCTCAGTGTCTCATTGTCTCAGTGTCTCAGTGTCTCAGAGTCTCAGTGTCTCAGTGTCCCAGTGTATCAGTGTCTCAGTGTACCAGTGTCTCAGTGTCCCAGTGTCCCAGTGTCCCAGTGTCTCAGTGTCCCAGTGCCCCAGTGTCTCGGTGTCTCAGTTTCTCAGTGTCCCGGTGTCTCAGTGCTCCAGTGTATCAGTGTCTCAGTGTCTCAGTGTCCTAGTGTCTCAATGTCTCAGTGTGTCAGTGTCTCAGTGTCTCAGTGTCTCAGTGTCCCAGTGTCTCAGTGTCTCAGTGTCCCTGTGTCTCAGTGTCTCAGTGTCTCAGTGTCCTAGTGTCTCAGTGTCTCAGTGTCCCAGTGTCTCAGTGTCCCAGTGTCCCAGTGTCTCGGTGTCCCCGTGTCTCAGTGTCTCGGTGTCCCAGTGTCTCAGTGTCCCAGTGTCCCAGTGTCTCAGTGTCCCAGTGTCTCAGTGTCTCAGTGTCCCATTGTCTCAGTGTCCCAGTGTCTCAGTGTCTCAGTGTCCCAATGTCTCAGTGTCTCAGTGTCTCATTGTCTCAGTGTCCCAGTGTCTCATTGTCTCAGTGTCCCAGTGTCTCCATGTCTCAGTGTCCCAGTGTCTCATTGTCCCAGTGTCTCAGTGTCCCAGTGTCCCAGTGTCCCAGTGTCCCAGTGTCCCAGTGTCTCAGTGTCTCATTGTCTCAGTGTCTCAGTGTCTCAGAGTCTCAGTGTCTCAGTGTCCCAGTGTATCAGTGTCTCAGTGTCCCAGTGTCTCAGTGTCCCAGTGTCCCAGTGTCTCAGTGTCCCAGTGTCCCAGTGTCTCCGTGTCTCAGTGTCCCAGTGTCTCAGTGTCCCAATGTCCCAGTGTCCCAGTGTCTCAGTGTCTCAGTGTCTCAGTGTCCCAGTGTCTCAGTGCGCAGTGTCTCAGTGTCCCAGTGTCTCAGTGTCTCAGTGTCCAAGGGTCTCAGTGTCTCAGTGTCGCGTGTCCCAGTGTCCCAGTGTCTCAGTGTCTCAGTGTCCCAGCGTCTCAGTGTCCCAATGTCTCAGTGTCTCAGTGTCCCAGTGTCTCAGTGTCCCAGTGTCTCAGTGTTTCAGTGTCTCAGTGTCCCAGTGTCTCAGTGTCTCAGTGTCCCATTGTCTCAGTGTCCCAGTGTCCCAGTGTCCCAGTGTCTAAGTGTCCCAGTGTCCCAGTGTCCCAGTGTCCCAGTGTCTCATTGTCTCAGTGTCTTAGTGTCTCAGAGTCTCAGTGTCTCATTGTCTCAGTGTCTCAGTGTCTCAGAGTCTCAGTGTCTCAGTGTCCCAGTGTATCAGTGTCTCAGTGTCCCAGTGTCTCAGTGTCCCAGTGTCCCAGTGTCCCAGTGTCTCAGTGTCCCAGTGTCCCAGTGTCTCCGTGTCTCAGTGTCCCAGTGTCTCAGTGTCCCAGTGTCTCACTGTCTCAGTTTCCCAGTGTCCCAGTGTCCCAGTGTCTCAGTGTCCCAGTGTCCCAGTGTCTCAGTGTCCCAGTGTCTCACTGTCTCAGTGTCTCAGTGTCTCATTGTCTCAGTGTCTCAGTGTCTCAGAGTCTCAGTGTCTCAGTGTCCCAGTGTATCAGTGTTTCAGTGTACCAGTGTCTCAGTGTCCCAGTGTCCCAGTGTCCCAGTGTCTCAGTGTCCCAGTGCCCCAGTGTCTCGGTGTCTCAGTTTCTCAGTGTCCCGGTGTCTCAGTGCTCCAGTGTATCAGTGTCTCAGTGTCATAGTGTCTCAATGTCTCAGTGTGTCAGTGTCTCAGTGTCTCAGTGTCTCAGTGTCCCAGTGTCTCAGTGTCTCAGTGTCCCTATGTCTCAGTGTCTCAGTGTCCTAGTGTCTCAGTGTCTCAGTGTCCCAGTGTCTCAGTGTCTCAGTGTCCCAGTGTCTCAGTGTCCCAGTGTCCCAGTGTCTCGGTGTCCCCGTGTCTCAGTGTCTCGGTGTCCCAGTGTCTCAGTGTCCCAGTGTCCCAGTGTCTCAGTGTCCCAGTGTCTCAGTGTCTCAGTGTCTTATTGTCTCAGTGTCCCAGTGTCTCAGTGTCTCCGTGTCCCAATGTCTCAGTGTCTCAGTTTCCCAGTGTCTCAGTGTCCCAGTGTCTCATTGTCCCATTGTCCCAGTGTCCCAGTGTCTCAGTGTATCAGTGTCCCAGAGTCTCAGTGTATCTGAGACTCGGTGTCTCAGATTCTCAGTGTCTCTGTGTCTCGGTGTCTCATTGTCCCAGTGTCTCAGTGTCTCAGTGTCCCAGTGTCTCAGTGTCTCAGTGTCTCATTGTCCCAGTGTCTCATTGTCTCATTGTCCCAGTGTCTCAGTGTCTCAGTGTCCCAGTGTCTCAGTGTCTCAGTGTCTCAGTGTCCCAGTGTCTCAGTGTCTCATTGTCTCAGTGTCCCAGTGTCTCTGTGTCTCAGTGGCCCAGTGTCTCATTGTCCCAGTGTCTCAGTGTCCCAGTGTCCCAGTGTCCCAGTGTCTCAGTGTCCCAGTGTCCCAGTCTCTCAGTGTCCCAGTGTCCCAGTGTCTCAGTGTCTCAGTGTCTCATTGTCTCAGTGTCTCAGTGTCTCAGAGTCTCAGTGTCTCAGTGTCCCAGTGTATCAGTGTCTCAGTGTCCCAGTGTCTCAGTGTCCCAGTGTCCCAGTGTCCCAGTGTCTCAGTGTCCCAGTGTCCCAGTGTCTCCGTGTCTCAGTGTCCCAGTGTCTCAGTGTCCCAGTGTCTCAGTGTCTCAGTGTCCCAGTGTCCCAGTGTCTCAGAGTCTCAGTGTCCCAGTGTCTCAGTGTCCCAGTGTCTCAGTGTCTCAGTGTCTCAGTGTCTCATTGTCTCAGTGTCTCAGTGTCTCAGAGTCTCAGTTTCTCAGTGTCCCAGTGTATCAGTGTCTCAGTGTACCAGTGTCTCAGTGTCCCAGTGTCCCAGTGTCTCAGTGTCCCAGTGCCCCAGTGTCTCAGTGTCTCAGTTTCTCAGTGTCCCGGTGTCTCAGTGCTCCAGTGTATCAGTGTCTCAGTGACTCAGTGTCCTAGTGTCTCAATGTCTCAGTGTGTCAGTGTCCCAGTGTCTCAGTGTCTCAGTGTCTCAGTGTCCCAGTGTCTCAGTGTCTCAGTGTCCCTGTGTCTAAGTGTCTCAGTGTCTCAGTGTCCTAGTGTCTCAGTGTCTCAGTGTCCCAGTGTCTCAGTGTCTCAGTGTCCCAGTGTCTCGGTGTCCCAGTGTCCCAGTGTCTCGGTGTCCCCGTGTCTCAGTGTCTCGGTGTCCCAGTGTCTCAGTGTCCCAGTGTCCCAGTGTCTCAGTGTCCCAGTGTCTCAGTGTCTCAGTGTCCCATTGTCTCAGTGTCCCAGTGTCTCAGTGTCTCAGTGTCCCAGTGTCCCAGTGTCTCAGTGTCCCAGTGTCTCACTGTCTCAGTGTCTCAGTGTCTCATTGTCTCAGTGTCTCAGTGTCTCAGAGTCTCAGTGTCTCAGTGTCCCAGTGTATCAGTGTTTCAGTGTACCAGTGTCTCAGTGTCCCAGTGTCCCAGTGCCCCAGTGGCTCGGTGTCTCAGTTTCTCAGTGTCCCGGTGTCTCAGTGCTCCAGTGTATCAGTGTCTCAGTGTCTCAGTGTCATAGTGTCTCAATGTCTCAGTGTGTCAGTGTCTCAGTGTCTCAGTGTCTCAGTGTCCCAGTGTCTCAGTGTCTCAGTGTCCCTATGTCTCAGTGTCTCAGTGTCTCAGTGTCCTAGTGTCTCAGTGTCTCAGTGTCCCAGTGTCTCAGTGTCTCAGTGTCCCAGTGTCTCAGTGTCCCAGTGTCCCAGTGTCTCGGTGTCCCCGTGTCTCAGTGTCTCGGTGTCCCAGTGTCTCAGTGTCCCAGTGTCCCAGTGTCTCAGTGTCCCAGTGTCTCAGTGTCTCAGTGTCCCATTGTCTCAGTGTCCCAGTGTCTCAGTGTCTCAGTGTCCCAATGTCTCAGTGTCTCAGTTTCCCAGTGTCTCAGTGTCCCAGTGTCTCATTGTCCCATTGTCCCAGTGTCCCAGTGTCTCAGTGTATCAGTGTCCCAGAGTCTCAGTGTATCTGAGACTCGGTGTCTCAGATTCTCAGTGTCTCTGTGTCTCGGTGTCTCATTGTCCCAGTGTCTCAGTGTCTCAGTGTCCCAGTGTCTCAGTGTCTCAGTGTCTCATTGTCCCAGTGTCTCATTGTCTCATTGTCCCAGTGTCTCAGTGTCTCAGTGTCCCAGTGTCTCAGTGTCTCAGTGTCTCAGTGTCCCAGTGTCTCAGTGTCCCAGTGTCTCAGTGTCTCAGTGTCTCAGTGTCCCAGTGTCTCAGTGTCCCAGTGTCCCAGTGTCTCAGTTTCCCAGTGTCTCAGTGTCCCAGTGTCTCAGTGTCCCATTGTCCCAGTGTCCCAGTGTCTCAGTGTCCCAGAGTCTCAGTTTAGCTGAGACTCGGTGTCTCAGATTCTCAGTGTCTCTGTGTCTCGGTGTCTCATTGTCCCAGTGTCTCAGTGTCTCAGTGTACCAGTGTCTCAGTGTCTCAGTGTCTCATTGTCCCAGTGTCTCATTGTCTCATTGTCCCAGTGTCTCAGTGTCTCAGTGTCCCAGTGTCTCAGTGTCTCAGTGTCTCAGTGTCCCAGTGTCTCAGTGTCCCAGTGTCTCAGTGTCTCAGTGTCTCAGTGTCCCAGTGTCTCAGTGTCTCAGTGTCCCAGTGTCTCAGTGTCTCAGTGTCCCAGTGCCTCAGTGTCTCAGTGTCCCAGTGTCCCAGTGTCTCAGTGTCCCAGTGTCTCAGTGTCTCAGTGTCTCAGAGTCTCATTGTCTCAGTGTCCCAGTGTATCAGTGTCTCAGTGTCCCAGTGTCTCAGTGTCCCAGTGTCCCAGTGTCCCAGTGTCTCAGTGTCCCAGTGCCCCAGTGTCTCGGTGTCTCAGTTTCTCAGTGTCCCGGTGTCTCAGTGCTCCAGTGTATCAGTGTCTCAGTGTTTCAGTGTCCTAGTGTCTCAATGTCTCAGTGTGTCAGTGTCCCAGTGTCTCAGTGTCTCAGTGTCCCAGTGTCTCAGTGTCTCAGTGTCCCTGTGTCTCAGTGTCTCAGTGTCCTAGTGTCTCAGTGTCTCAGTGTTTCAGTGTCCCAGTGTCTCAGTGTCCCAGTGTCCCAGTGTCTCGGTGTCCCCGTGTCTCAGTGTCTCGGTGTCCCAGTGTCTCAGTGTCCCAGTGTCCCAGTGTCTCAGTGTCTCAGTGTCCCAGTGTCTCAGTGTCTCAGTGTCTCAGTGTCTCATTGTCTCAGTGTCTCAGTGTCTCAGAGTCTCAGTGTCTCAGTTTCCCAGTGTATCAGTGTCTCAGTGTCCCAGTGTCCCAGTGTCCCAGTGTCTCAGTGTCCCAGTGTTCCAGTGTCTCCGTGTCTCAGTGTCCCAGTGTCTCAGTGTCCCAGTGTCTCAGTGTCCCAGTGTCCCAGTGTCCCAGTGTTTCAGTGTCCCAGTGTCCCAGTGTCTCAATGTCCCAGTGTCTCAGTGTCTCAGTGTCTCATTGTCTCAGTGTCTCAGTGTCTCAGAGTCTCAGTGTCTCAGTGTCCCAGTGTATCAGTGTCTCAGTGTCCCAGTGTCTCAGTGTCCCAGTGTCCCAGTGTCCCAGTGTCCCAGTGCCCCAGTGTCTCGGTGTCTCAGTTTCTTAGTGTCCCGGTGTCTCAGTGCTCCAGTGTATCAGTGTCTCAGTGTCTCAGTGTCCTAGTGTCTCAATGTCTCAGTGTGTCAGTGTCCCAGTGTCTCAGTGTCTCAGTGTCCCAGTGTCTCAGTGTCTCAGTGTCCCTGTGTCTCAGTGTCTCAGTGTCTCAGTGTCCTAGTGTCTCAGTGTCTCAGTGTCCCAGTGTGTCAGTGTCTCAGTGTCCCAGTGTCTCAGTGTCCCAGTGTCCCAGTGTCTCGGTGTTCCCGTGTCTCAGTGTCTCGGTGTCCCAGTGTCTCAGTGTCTCATTGTCCCAGTGTCTCAGTGTCCCAGTGTCTCAGTGTCTCAGTGTCTCATTGTCCCAGTGTCTCATTGTCTCATTGTCCCAGTGTCTCAGTGTCTCAGTGTCCCAGTGTCTCAGCGTCTCAGTGTCTCAGTGTCCCAGTGTCTCAGTGTCCCAGTGTCTCAGTGTCTCAGTGTCTCAGTGTCCCAGTGTCTCAGTGTCTCAGTGTCCCAGTGTCTCAGTGTCTCAGTGTCCCAGTGCCTCAATGTCTCAGTGTCCCAGTGTCTCAGTGTCTCAGTGTCCCAGTGTCTCAGTGTCTCATTGTCTCAGTGTCCCAGTGTCTCAGTGTCTCAGTGTCAAAGTGTCCCAGTGTTTCAGTGTCCCAGTGTCTCAGTGTCCCAGTGTCTCAGTGTCTCAGTGTCCCAGTGTCTCAGTGTCTCAGTCTCCCAGTGTCCCAGTGTCTCAGTGTCTCAGTGTCCCAGTGTCTCAGTGTATCAGTGTCTCAGTGTCTCAGTGTCCCAGTGTCTCAGTGTCTCAGTGTCTCAGTGTCCTGGTGTCTCAGTGCCCCAGTGTCTCAGTGTCTCAGTGTCCTAGTGTCTCAGTGTCTCAGTGTCTCAGTGTCCCAGTGTCTCAGTGTCTCAGTGTCCCAGTGTCTCAGTGTCTCAGTGTCTCAGTGTCCCTGTGGCCCAGTGTCTCAGTGTCTCAGTGTCTTAGTGTCCCAGTGTCTCAGTGTCTCAGTGTCCCAGTGTCTCAGTGTCTCAGTGTCTCAGTGTCCCAGGGTCTCAGTGTCTCAGTGTCTCAGTGTCCCAGTGTCCCAGTGTGTCAGTGTCTCAGTGTCCCAGCGTCTCAGTTTCCCAATGTCTCAGTGTCTCAGTGTCCCAGTGTCTCAGTGTCCCAGTGTCTCAGTGTCCCAGTGTCTCAGTGTCTCAGTGTCCCATTGTCTCAGTGTCCCAGTGTCCCAGTGTCCCAGTGTCTAAGTGTCCCAGTGTCCCAGTGTCCCAGTGTCTCAGTGTCTCATTGTCTCAGTGTCTTAGTGTCTCAGAGTCTCAGTGTCTCAGTGTCCCAGTGTCTCAGTGTCTCATTGTCTCAGTGTCCCAGTGTCTCCGTATCTCAGTGTCCCAGTGTCTCATTGTCCCAGTGTCCCAGTGTCCCAGTGTCTCAGTGTCTCTGTGTCTCATTGTCTCAGTGTCTCAGTGTCTCAGAGTCTCAGTGTCTCAGTGTCCCAGTATATCAGTGTCTCAGTGTCCCAGTGTCTCAGTGTCCCAGTGTCCCAGTGTCCCAGTGTCTCAGTGTCCCAGTGTCCCAGTGTCTCCGTGTCTCAGTGTCCCAGTGTCTCAGTGTCCCAGTGTCTCACTGTCTCAGTTTCCCAGTGTCCCAGTGTCCCAGTGTCTCAGTGGCCCAGTGTCCCAGTGTCTCAGTGTCCCAGTGTCTCACTGTCTCAGTGTCTCAGTGTCTCATTGTCTCAGTGTCTCAGTGTCTCAGAGTCTCAGTGTCTCAGTGTCCCAGTGTATCAGTGTCTCAGTGTACCAGTGTCTCAGTGTCCCAGTGTCCCAGTGTCCCAGTGTCTCAGTGTCCCAGTGCCCCAGTGTCTCGGTGTCTCAGTTTCTCAGTGTCCCGGTGTCTCAGTGCTCCAGTGTATCAGTGTCTCAGTGTCTCAGTGTCCTAGTGTCTCAATGTCTCAGTGTGTCAGTGTCTCAGTGTCTCAGTGTCTCAGTGTCCCAGTGTCTCAGTGTCTCAGTGTCCCTGTGTCTCAGTGTCTCAGTGTCTCAGTGTCCTAGTGTCTCAGTGTCTCAGTGTCCCAGTGTCTCAGTGTCCCAGTGTCCCAGTGTCTCGGTGTCCCCGTGTCTCAGTGTCTCGGTGTCCCAGTGTCTCAGTGTCCCAGTGTCCCAGTGTCTCAGTGTCCCAGTGTCTCAGTGTCTCAGTGTCCCATTGTCTCAGTGTCCCAGTGTCTCAGTGTCTCAGTGTCCCAATGTCTCAGTGTCTCAGTGTCTCATTGTCTCAGGGTCCCAGTGTCTCATTGTCTCAGTGTCCCAGTGTCTCCATGTCTCAGTGTCCCAGTGTCTCATTGTCCCAGTGTCTCAGTGTCCCAGTGTCCCAGTGTCCCAGTGTCCCAGTGTCCCAGTGTCTCAGTGTCTCAGTGTCTCATTGTCTCAGTGTCTCAGTGTCTCAGAGTCTCAGTGTCTCAGTGTCCCAGTGTATCAGTGTCTCAGTGTCCCAGTGTCTCAGTGTCCCAGTGTCCCAGTGTCTCAGTGTCCCAGTGTCCCAGTGTCTCCGTGTCTCAGTGTCCCAGTGTCTCAGTGTCCCAATGTCCCAGTGTCCCAGTGTCTCAGTGTCTCAGTGTCTCAGTGTCCCAGTGTCTCAGTGCGCAGTGTCTCAGTGTCCCAGTGTCTCAGTGTCTCAGTGTCCAAGGGTCTCAGTGTCTCAGTGTCGCGTGTCCCAGTGTCCCAGTGTCTCAGTGTCTCAGTGTCCCAGCGTCTCAGTGTCCCAATGTCTCAGTGTCTCAGTGTCCCAGTGTCTCAGTGTCCCAGTGTCTCAGTGTTTCAGTGTCTCAGTGTCCCAGTGTCTCAGTGTCTCAGTGTCCCATTGTCTCAGTGTCCCAGTGTCCCAGTGTCCCAGTGTCTAAGTGTCCCAGTGTCCCAGTGTCCCAGTGTCCCAGTGTCTCATTGTCTCAGTGTCTTAGTGTCTCAGAGTCTCAGTGTCTCATTGTCTCAGTGTCTCAGTGTCTCAGAGTCTCAGTGTCTCAGTGTCCCAGTGTATCAGTGTCTCAGTGTCCCAGTGTCTCAGTGTCCCAGTGTCCCAGTGTCCCAGTGTCTCAGTGTCCCAGTGTCCCAGTGTCTCCGTGTCTCAGTGTCCCAGTGTCTCAGTGTCCCAGTGTCTCACTGTCTCAGTTTCCCAGTGTCCCAGTGTCCCAGTGTCTCAGTGTCCCAGTGTCCCAGTGTCTCAGTGTCCCAGTGTCTCACTGTCTCAGTGTCTCAGTGTCTCATTGTCTCAGTGTCTCAGTGTCTCAGAGTCTCAGTGTCTCAGTGTCCCAGTGTATCAGTGTTTCAGTGTACCAGTGTCTCAGTGTCCCAGTGTCCCAGTGTCCCAGTGTCTCAGTGTCCCAGTGCCCCAGTGTCTCGGTGTCTCAGTTTCTCAGTGTCCCGGTGTCTCAGTGCTCCAGTGTATCAGTGTCTCAGTGTCATAGTGTCTCAATGTCTCAGTGTGTCAGTGTCTCAGTGTCTCAGTGTCTCAGTGTCCCAGTGTCTCAGTGTCTCAGTGTCCCTATGTCTCAGTGTCTCAGTGTCCTAGTGTCTCAGTGTCTCAGTGTCCCAGTGTCTCAGTGTCTCAGTGTCCCAGTGTCTCAGTTTCCCAGTGTCCCAGTGTCTCGGTGTCCCCGTGTCTCAGTGTCTCGGTGTCCCAGTGTCTCAGTGTCCCAGTGTCCCAGTGTCTCAGTGTCCCAGTGTCTCAGTGTCTCAGTGTCCCATTGTCTCAGTGTCCCAGTGTCTCAGTGTCTCCGTGTCCCAATGTCTCAGTGTCTCAGTTTCCCAGTGTCTCAGTGTCCCAGTGTCTCATTGTCCCATTGTCCCAGTGTCCCAGTGTCTCAGTGTATCAGTGTCCCAGAGTCTCAGTGTATCTGAGACTCGGTGTCTCAGATTCTCAGTGTCTCTGTGTCTCGGTGTCTCATTGTCCCAGTGTCTCAGTGTCTCAGTGTCCCAGTGTCTCAGTGTCTCAGTGTCTCATTGTCCCAGTGTCTCATTGTCTCATTGTCCCAGTGTCTCAGTGTCTCAGTGTCCCAGTGTCTCAGTGTCTCAGTGTCTCAGTGTCCCAGTGTCTCAGTGTCTCATTGTCTCAGTGTCCCAGTGTCTCTGTGTCTCAGTGGCCCAGTGTCTCATTGTCCCAGTGTCTCAGTGTCCCAGTGTCCCAGTGTCCCAGTGTCTCAGTGTCCCAGTGTCCCAGTCTCTCAGTGTCCCAGTGTCCCAGTGTCTCAGTGTCTCAGTGTCTCATTGTCTCAGTGTCTCAGTGTCTCAGAGTCTCAGTGTCTCAGTGTCCCAGTGTATCAGTGTCTCAGTGTCCCAGTGTCTCAGTGTCCCAGTGTCCCAGTGTCCCAGTGTCTCAGTGTCCCAGTGTCCCAGTGTCTCCGTGTCTCAGTGTCCCAGTGTCTCAGTGTCCCAGTGTCTCAGTGTCTCAGTGTCCCAGTGTCCCAGTGTCTCAGAGTCTCAGTGTCCCAGTGTCTCAGTGTCCCAGTGTCTCAGTGTCTCAGTGTCTCAGTGTCTCATTGTCTCAGTGTCTCAGTGTCTCAGAGTCTCAGTTTCTCAGTGTCCCAGTGTATCAGTGTCTCAGTGTACCAGTGTCTCAGTGTCCCAGTGTCCCAGTGTCTCAGTGTCCCAGTGCCCCAGTGTCTCAGTGTCTCAGTTTCTCAGTGTCCCGGTGTCTCAGTGCTCCAGTGTATCAGTGTCTCAGTGACTCAGTGTCCTAGTGTCTCAATGTCTCAGTGTGTCAGTGTCCCAGTGTCTCAGTGTCTCAGTGTCTCAGTGTCCCAGTGTCTCAGTGTCTCAGTGTCCCTGTGTCTAAGTGTCTCAGTGTCTCAGTGTCCTAGTGTCTCAGTGTCTCAGTGTCCCAGTGTCTCAGTGTCTCAGTGTCCCAGTGTCTCGGTGTCCCAGTGTCCCAGTGTCTCGGTGTCCCCGTGTCTCAGTGTCTCGGTGTCCCAGTGTCTCAGTGTCCCAGTGTCCCAGTGTCTCAGTGTCCCAGTGTCTCAGTGTCTCAGTGTCCCATTGTCTCAGTGTCCCAGTGTCTCAGTGTCTCAGTGTCCCAGTGTCCCAGTGTCTCAGTGTCCCAGTGTCTCACTGTCTCAGTGTCTCATTGTCTCAGTGTCTCAGTGTCTCAGAGTCTCAGTGTCTCAGTGTCCCAGTGTATCAGTGTTTCAGTGTACCAGTGTCTCAGTGTCCCAGTGTCCCAGTGCCCCAGTGGCTCGGTGTCTCAGTTTCTCAGTGTCCCGGTGTCTCAGTGCTCCAGTGTATCAGTGTCTCAGTGTCTCAGTGTCATAGTGTCTCAATGTCTCAGTGTGTCAGTGTCTCAGTGTCTCAGTGTCTCAGTGTCCCAGTGTCTCAGTGTCTCAGTGTCCCTATGTCTCAGTGTCTCAGTGTCTCAGTGTCCTAGTGTCTCAGTGTCTCAGTGTCCCAGTGTCTCAGTGTCTCAGTGTCCCAGTGTCTCAGTGTCCCAGTGTCCCAGTGTCTCGGTGTCCCCGTGTCTCAGTGTCTCGGTGTCCCAGTGTCTCAGTGTCCCAGTGTCCCAGTGTCTCAGTGTCCCAGTGTCTCAGTGTCTCAGTGTCCCATTGTCTCAGTGTCCCAGTGTCTCAGTGTCTCAGTGTCCCAATGTCTCAGTGTCTCAGTTTCCCAGTGTCTCAGTGTCCCAGTGTCTCATTGTCCCATTGTCCCAGTGTCCCAGTGTCTCAGTGTATCAGTGTCCCAGAGTCTCAGTGTATCTGAGACTCGGTGTCTCAGATTCTCAGTGTCTCTGTGTCTCGGTGTCTCATTGTCCCAGTGTCTCAGTGTCTCAGTGTCCCAGTGTCTCAGTGTCTCAGTGTCTCATTGTCCCAGTGTCTCATTGTCTCATTGTCCCAGTGTCTCAGTGTCTCAGTGTCCCAGTGTCTCAGTGTCTCAGTGTCTCAGTGTCCCAGTGTCTCAGTGTCCCAGTGTCCCAGTGTCTCAGTGTCCCAGTGTCCCAGTGTCTCAGTGTCTCAGTGTCTCATTGTCTCAGTGTCTCAGTGTCTCAGAGTCTCAGTGTCTCAGTGTCCCAGTGTATCAGTGTCTCAGTGTCCCAGTGTCTCAGTGTCCCAGTGTCTCATTGTCTCAGTGTCTCAGTGTCTCAGAGTCTCAGTGTCTCAGTGTCCCAGTGTATCAGTGTCTCAGTGTCCCAGTGTCTCAGTGTCCCAGTGTCCCAGTGTCTCAGAGTCTCAGTGTCCCAGTGTCCCAGTGTCCCAGTGTCTCAGTGTCTCAGTGTCTCATTGTCCCAGTGTCTCATTGTCTCATTGTCCCAGTGTCTCAGTGTCTCAGTGTCCCAGTGTCTCAGTGTCTCAGTGTCTCAGTGTCCCAGTGTCTCAGTGTCCCAGTGTCCCAGTGTCTCAGTGTCCCAGTGTCCCAGTGTCTCAGTGTCTCAGTGTCTCATTGTCTCAGTGTCTCAGTGTCTCAGAGTCTCAGTGTCTCAGTGTCCCAGTGTATCAGTGTCTCAGTGTCCCAGTGTCTCAGTGTCCCAGTGTCCCAGTGTCTCAGAGTCTCAGTGTCCCAGTGTCCCAGTGTCTCAGTGTCCCAGTGTCTCAGTGTCTCAGTGTCTCAGTGTCTCATTGTCTCAGTGTCTCAGTGTCTCAGAGTCTCAGTTTCTCAGTGTCCCAGTGTATCAGTGTCTCAGTGTACCAGTGTCTCAGTGTCCCAGTGTCCCAGTGTCCCAGTGTCCCAGTGTCTCAGTGTCCCAGTGCCCCAGTGTCTCAGTGTCTCAGTTTCTCAGTGTCCCGGTGTCTCAGTGCTCCAGTGTATCAGTGTCTCAGTGACTCAGTGTCCTAGTGTCTCAATGTCTCAGTGTCCCAGTGTCTCAGTGTCTCAATGTCTCAGTGTCCCAGTGTCTCAGTGTCTCAGTGTCCCTGTGTCTAAGTGTCTCAGTGTCTCAGTGTCCTAGTGTCTCAGTGTCTCAGTGTCCCAGTGTCTCAGTGTCTCAGTGTCCCAGTGTCCCAGTGTCCCAATGTCTCGGTGTCCCCGTGTCTCAGTGTCTCGGTGTCCCAGTGTCTCAGTGTCCCAGTGTCCCAGTGTCTCAGTGTCTCAGTGTCCCAGTGTCTCAGTGTCTCAGTGTCCCATTGTCTCAGTGTCCCAGTGTCTCAGTGTCTCAGTGTCCCAATGTCTCAGTGTCTCAGTTTCCCAGTGTCTCAGTGTCCCAGTGTCTCATTGTCTCATTGTCCCAGTGTCCCAGTGTCTCAGTGTCTCATTGTCTCAGTGTCTCAGTGTCCCAGTGTCTCAGTGTCCCAGTGTCCCAGTGTCTCGGTGTCCCCGTGTCTCAGTGTCTCGGTGTCCCAGTGTCTCAGTGTCCCAGTGTCCCAGTGTCTCAGTGTCTCAGTGTCCCAGTGTCTCAGTGTCTCAGTGTCCCATTGTCTCAGTGTCCCAGTGTCTCAGTGTCTCAGTGTCCCAATGTCTCAGTGTCTCAGTTTCCCAGTGTCTCAGTGTCCCAGTGTCTCATTGTCTCAGTGTCTCATTGTCCCAGTGTCTCAGTGTCTCATTGTCTCAGTGTCTCAGTGTCTCAGAGTCTCAGTGTCTCAGTGTCCCAGTGTATCAGTGTCTCAATGTCCCAGTGTCTCAGTGTCCCAGTGTCCCAGTGTCCCAGTGTCTCAGTGTCCCAGTGTCCCAGTGTCTCCGTGTCTCAGTGTCCCAGTGTCTCAGTGTCCCAGTGTCTCAGTGTCTCAGTGTCCCAGTGTACCAGTGTCCCAGTGTCTCAGTGTCCAGTGTCCCAGTGTCTCAGTGTCTCAGTGTCTCAGTGTCTCATTGTCTCAGTGTCTCAGTGTCTCAGAGTCTCAGTGTCTCAGTGTCCCAGTGTATCAGTGTCTCAGTGTCCCAGTGTCTCAGTGGTTCAGTGTCCCAGTGTCTCAGTGTCCCAGTGTCCCAGTGTCTAAGTGTCTCAGAGTCCCAGTGTCTCAGTGTGTCTGAGACTCGGTGTCTCAGATTCTCAGTGTCTCTGTGTCTCGGTGTCTCAGTGTCTCAGTGTCCTAGTGTCTCAGTGTCTCAGTGTCTCAGTGTCCCAGTGTCTCAGTGTCTCAGTGTCTCAGTGTCCCTGTGGCCCTGTGTCTCAGTCTCTCAGTGTCTTAGTGTCCCAGTGTCTCAGTGTCTTAGTGTCCCAGTGTCTCAGTGTCTCAGTGTCCCAGTGTCTCAGTGTCCCAGTGTCTCAGTGTCTCAGTGTCCCAGTGTCTCAGTGTCTCAGTGTCTCAGTGTCCCAGTGTCTCAGTGCGCAGTGTCTCAGTGTCACAGTGTCTCAGTGTCTCAGTGTCCCAGGGTCTCAGTGTCTCAGTGTCGCGTGTCCCAGTGTCTCAGTGTCTCAGTGTCCCAGCGTCTCAGTGTCCCAGTGTCTCAGTGTCTCAGTGTACCAGTGTCTCAGTGTCCCAGTGTCTCAGTGTCTCAGTGTCCCATTGTCTCAGTGTCTCAGTGTCCCAGTGTCTCAGTGTCCCAGTGTCCCAGTATCTCAGTGTCCCAGTGTCTCAGTGTCCCAGTTTCTCAGTGTCTCAGTGTCTCATTGTCCCAATGTCTCAGTGTGCAGTGTCTCAGTGTCCCAGTGTCCCAGTGTCTCAGTGTCTCAGTGTCTCAGAGTCTCAGTGTCTCAGTGTCCCAGTGTCCCAGTGTCTCACTGTCCCAGTGTTCCAGTGTCTCAGTGTCTCAGTATCTCAGTGTCCCAGTGTCTCAGTGTCTCAGTGTCCCAGTGTCTCAGTGTCTTAGTGTCCCAGTGTCCCAGTGTCTCAGTGACTCAGTGTCTCAGTGTCTCAGTGTCCCAGTGTCTCAGTGTCTCAGTGTCCCAGGGTCTCAGTGTCTCAGTGTCCCAGTGTCTCAGTGTCCCAGTGTCTCATTGTCCCAGTGTCTCAGTGTCCCAGTGTCTCAGTGTCTCAGTGTCTCAGTGTCCCAGGGTCTCAGTGTCCCAGTGTCCCAGTGTCCCAGTGTCTCAGTGTCCCAGTGTCTCAGTGTCTCCTTGTCTCAGTGTCTCAGTGTCTCAGTGTCCCAGTGTCTCAGTGTCCCAGTGTCTCAGTGTCTCAGTGTCCCTGTGTCTCAGTGTCCCAGTGTCTCAATGTACCAGTGTCTCAGTGTCTCAGTGTCCCAGTGTCTCAGTGTCCCAGTGTCTCAGTGTCTCAGTGTCTCAGTGTCCCAGTGTCTCAGTGTCTCAGTGTCTCATTGTTTCAGTGTCTCAATGTCCCAGTGTCTCAGTGTCTCAGTGTCCCAGTGTCCCAGTGTATCAGTGTCTCAGTGTCTCAGTGTCTCAGTGTCCCAGTGTCTCAGTGTCTCCTTGTCTCAGTGTCTCAGTGTCTCAGTGTCTCAGTGTCTCAGTGTCCCAGTGTCTCAGTGTCTCAGTGTCCCAGTGTCTCAGTGGTTCAGTGTCCCAGTGTCTCAGTGTCCCAGTGTCTCAGTGTCTCACTGTCTCAGTGTCTCAGTGTCCCAGTGTCTCATTGTCCCAGCGTCTCAGTGTCCCAGTGTCCCAGTGTCCCAGTGTCCCAGTGTCTCAGTGTCTCCTTGTCTCAGTGTCTCAGTGTCTCAGTGTCCCAATGTCTCAGTGTCCCAGTGTCTCAGTGTCCCACTGTCCCAGTGTCTCAGTGTCCCAGTGTCTCAATGTACCAGTGTCTCAGTGTCTCAGTGTCCCAGTGTCTCAGTGTCCCAGTGTCTCAGTGTCCCAGTGTCTCAGTGTCTCAGTGTCCCAGTGTCTCAGTGTCTCAGTGTCTCATTGTTTCAGTGTCTCAATGTCCCAGTGTCTCAGTGTCTCAGTGTCCCAGTGTCCCAGTGTCTCAGTGTCTCAGTGTCCCAGTGTCTCAGTGTCTCCTTGTCTCAGTGTCTCAGTGTCTCAGTGTCCCAGTGTCTCAGTGTTTCATTGTCTCAGTGGCTCAGTGTCCCAGTGTCTCAGTGTCTCAGTGTCCCAGTGTCTCAGTGTCTCAGTGTCCCAGTGTCTCAGTGTCACAGTGTCTCAGTGTCTCAGTGTCTCAGTGTCCGAGTGTACAGTGTCCCAGTGTCTCAGTGTCTCAGTGTCCGAGTGTACAGTGTCCCAGTGTCTCAGTGTCTCAGTGTCCCAGTGTCTCAGTGTCTCAGTGTCCCGGTGTCTCAGTGTCCCAGGGTCTCAGTGTCTCAGTGTCTCAGTGTCCCAGTGTCTCAGTGTCTCAGTGTCCCTGTGTCTCAGTGTCCCAGTGTCTCAGTGTCTCAGTGTCTCAGCGTCTCAGTGTCCCAGTGTCTCAGTGTCCCCGTGTCTCAGTGTCTCAGTGTCCCAGTGTCTCAGTGTCCCACTGTCCCAGTGTCTCAGTGTCTCAGTGTCCCAGTGTCTCAGTGTCTCAGGGTCCCAGTGTCTCAGTGTCCCAGTGTCTCAGTGTCTCAGTGTCCCAGTGTCTCAGTGGTTCAGTGTCCCAGTGTCTCAGTGTCCCAGTGTCCCAGTGTCTAAGTGTCTCAGAGTCCCAGTGTCTCAGTGTGTCTGAGACTCGGTGTCTCAGATTCTGAGTGTCTCTGTGTCTCGGTGTCTCAGTGTCTCAGTGTCTCAGTGTCCTAGTGTCTCAGTGTCTCAGTGTCTCAGTGTCCCAGTGTCTCAGTGTCTCAGTGTCTCAGTGTCCCTGTGGCCCTGTGTCTCAGTCTCTCAGTGTCTTAGTGTCCCAGTGTCTCAGTGTCTTAGTGTCCCAGTGTCTCAGTTTCTCAGTGTCCCAGTGTCTCAGTGTCCCAGTGTTTCAGTGTCTCAGTGTCCCAGTGTCTCAGTGTCTCAGTGTCTCAGTGTCTCAGTGCGCAGTGTCTCAGTGTCACAGTGTCTCAGTGTCTCAGTGTCCCAGGGTCTCAGTGTCTCAGTGTCGCGTGTCCCAGTGTCTCAGTGTCTCAGTGTCCCAGCGTCTCAGTGTCCCAGTGTCTCAGTGTCTCAGTGTCCCAGTGTCTCAGTGTCCCAGTGTCTCAGTGTCTCAGTGTCCCATTGTCTCAGTGTCTCAGTGTCCCAGTGTCTCAGTGTCCCAGTGTCCCAGTATCTCAGTGTCCCAGTGTCTCAGTGTCCCAGTTTCTCAGTGTCTCAGTGTCTCATTGTCCCAATGTCTCAGTGTGCAGTGTCTCAGTGTCCCAGTGTCCCAGTGTCTCAGTGTCTCAGTGTCTCAGAGTCTCAGTGTCTCAGTGTCCCAGTGTATCAGTGTCTCAGTGTTTCAGTGTCCCAGTGTATCAGTGTCTCAGTGTCCCAGTGTCCCAGTGTCCCAGTGTCTCAGTGTCCCAGTGTCCCAGTGTCTCAGTGTCCCAGTGTCCCAGTGTCTCAGTGTCTCAGTGTCTCATTGTCTCAGTGTCTCAGTGTCTCAGAGTCTCAGTGTCTCAGTGTCCCAGTGTATCAGTGTCTCAGTGTCCCAGTGTCTCAGTGTCCCAGTGTCCCAGTGTCCCAGTGTCTCAGTGTCCCAGTGTCCCAGTGTCTCCGTGTCTCAGTGTCCCAGTGTCTCAGTGTCCCAGTGTCTCAGTGTCTCAGTGTCCCAGTGTCCCAGTGTCTCAGAGTCTCAGTGTCCCAGTGTCCCTGTGTCTCAGTGTCCCAGTGTCTCAGTGTCTCAGTGTCTCAGTGTCTCATTGTCTCAGTGTCTCAGTGTCTCAGAGTCTCAGTTTCTCAGTGTCCCAGTGTATCAGTGTCTCAGTGTACCAGTGTCTCAGTGTCCCAGTGTCCCAGTGTCCCAGTGTCTCAGTGTCCCAGTGCCCCAGTGTCTCAGTGTCTCAGTTTCTCAGTGTCCCGGTGTCTCAGTGCTCCAGTGTATCAGTGTCTCAGTGACTCAGTGTCCTAGTGTCTCAATGTCTCAGTGTGTCAGTGTCCCAGTGTCTCAGTGTCTCAGTGTCTCAGTGTCCCAGTGTCTCAGTGTCTCAGTGTCCCTGTGTCTAAGTGTCTCAGTGTCTCAGTGTCCTAGTGTCTCAGTGTCTCAGTGTCCCAGTGTCTCAGTGTCTCAGTGTCCCAGTGTCTCAGTGTCCCAGTGTCCCAGTGTCTCGGTGTCCCCGTGTCTCAGTGTCTCGGTGTCCCAGTGTCTCAGTGTCCCAGTGTCCCAGTGTCTCAGTGTCTCATTGTCCCAGTGTCTCAGTGTCTCAGTGTCCCATTGTCTCAGTGTCCCAGTGTCTCAGTGTCTCAGTGTCCCAATGTCTCAGTGTCTCAGTTTCCCAGTGTCTCAGTGTCCCAGTGTCTCATTGTCTCATTGTCCCAGTGTCCCAGTGTCTCAGTGTCTCATTGTCTCAGTGTCTCAGTGTCTCAGAGTCTCAGTGTCTCAGTGTCCCAGTGTCCCAGTGTCCCAGTGTCTCAGTGTCCCAGTGTCTCCGTGTCTCAGTGTCCCAGTGTCTCAGTGTCCCAGTGTCTCAGTGTCTCAGTGTCCCAGTGTACCAGTGTCCCAGTGTCTCAGTGTCCAGTGTCCCAGTGTCTCAGTGTCTCAGTGTCTCAGTGTCTCATTGTCTCAGTGTCTCAGTGTCTCAGAGTCTCAGTGTCTCAGTGTCCCAGTGTATCAGTGTCTCAGTGTCCCAGTGTCTCAGTGGTTCAGTGTCCCAGTGTGTCAGTGTCCCAGTGTCCCAGTGTCTAAGTGTCTCAGAGTCCCAGTGTCTCAGTGTGTCTGAGACTCGGTGTCTCAGATTCTCAGTGTCTCTGTGTCTCGGTGTCTCAGTGTCTCAGTGTCTCAGTGTCCTAGTGTCTCAGTGTCTCAGTGTCTCAGTGTCCCAGTGTCTCAGTGTCTCAGTGTCCCTGTGGCCCTGTGTCTCAGTCTCTCAGTGTCTTAGTGTCCCAGTGTCTCAGTGTCTTAGTGTCCCAGTGTCTCAGTGTCTCAGTGTCCCAGTGTCTCAGTGTCCCAGTGTCTCAGTGTCTCAGTGTCCCAGTGTCTCAGTGTCTCAGTGTCTCAGTGTCCCAGTGTCTCAGTGCGCAGTGTCTCAGTGTCACAGTGTCTCAGTGTCTCAGTGTCCCAGGGTCTCAGTGTCTCAGTGTCGCGTGTCCCAGTGTCTCAGTGTCTCAGTGTCCCAGCGTCTCAGTGTCCCAGTGTCTCAGTGTCTCAGTGTACCAGTGTCTCAGTGTCCCAGTGTCTCAGTGTCTCAGTGTCCCATTGTCTCAGTGTCTCAGTGTCCCAGTGTCTCAGTGTCCCAGTGTCCCAGTATCTCAGTGTCCCAGTGTCTCAGTGTCCCAGTTTCTCAGTGTCTCAGTGTCTCATTGTCCCAATGTCTCAGTGTGCAGTGTCCCAGTGTCCCAGTGTATCAGTGTCTCAGTGTCTCAGTGTCTCAGAGTCTCAGTGTCTCAGTGTCCCATTGTATCAGTGTCTCAGTGTCTCAGTGTCCCAGTGTCTCAGTGTCTCAGTGTCCCAGTGTCCCAGTGTCTCACTGTCCCAGTGTTCCAGTGTCTCAGTGACTCAGTATCTCAGTGTCCCAGTGTCTCAGTGTCTCAGTGTCCCAGTGTCTCAGTGTCTTAGTGTCCCAGTGTCCCAGTGTCTCAGTGACTCAGTGTCTCAGTGTCTCAGTGTCCCAGTGTCTCAGTGTCTCAGTGTCCCAGGGTCTCAGTTTCTCAGTGTCCCAGTGTCTCAGTGTCACAGTGTCTCATTGTCCCAGTGTCTCAGTGTCCCAGTGTCTCAGTGTCTCAGTGTCCCAGGGTCTCAGTGTCCCAGTGTCCCAGTGTCCCAGTGTCTCAGTGTCCCAGTGTCTCAGTGTCTCCTTGTCTCAGTGTCTCAGTGTCTCAGTGTACCAGTGTCTCAGTGTCCCAGTGTCTCAGTGTCTCAGTGTCCCTGTGTCTCAGTGTCCCAGTGTCTCAATGTACCAGTGTCTCAGTGTCCCAGTGTCTCAGTGTCTCAGTGTCTCAGTGTCCCAGTGTCTCAGTGTCTCAGTGTCTCATTGTTTCAGTGTCTCAATGTCCCAGTGTCTCAGTGTCTCAGTGTCCCAGTGTCCCAGTGTATCAGTGTCTCAGTGTCTCAGTGTCTCAGTGTCCCAGTGTCTCAGTGTCTCCTTGTCTCAGTGTCTCAGTGTCTCAGTGTCTCAGTGTCCCAGTGTCTCAGTGTTTCATTGTCTCAGTGTCTCAGTGTCCCTGTGGCCCTGTGTCTCAGTCTCTCAGTGTCTTAGTGTCTCAGTGTCCCAGTGTCTCAGTGTCCCAGTGTCTCAGTGTCTCAGTGTCCCAGTGTCTCAGTGGTTCAGTGTCCCAGTGTCTCAGTGTCCCAGTGTCTCAGTGTCTCAGTGTCTCAGTGTCCCAGTGTCTCAGTGTCTTAGTGTCCCAGTGTCTCAGTGTCTTAGTGTCCCAGTGTCTCAGTGTCTCAGTGTCCCAGTGTCTCAGTGTCCCAGTGTCTCAGTGTCCCTGTGGCCCTGTGTCTCAGTCTCTCAGTGTCTTAGTGTCCCAGTGTCTCAGTGTCTTAGTGTCCCAGTGTCTCAGTGTCTCAGTGTCCCAGTGTCTCAGTGTCCCAGTGTCTCAGTGTCTCAGTGTCCCAGTGTCTCAGTGTCTCAGTGTCTCAGTGTCCCAGTGTCTCAGTGCACAGTGTCTCAGTGTCACAGTGTCTCAGTGTCTCAGTGTCCCAGGGTCTCAGTGTCTCAGTGTCGCGTGTCCCAGTGTCTCAGTGTCTCAGTGTCCCAGCGTCTCAGTGTCCCAGTGTCTCAGTGTCTCAGTGTCCCAGTGTCTCAGTGTCTCAGTGTCCCATTGTCTCAGTGTCTCAGTGTCCCAGTGTCTCAGTGTCCCAGTGTCCCAGTATCTCAGTGTCCCAGTGTCTCAGTGTCCCAGTTTCTCAGTGTCTCAGTGTCTCATTGTCCCAATGTCTCAGTGTGCAGTGTCCCAGTGTCCCAGTGTATCAGTGTCTCAGTGTCTCATTGTCTCAGAGTCTCAGTGTCTCAGTGTCCCATTGTATCAGTGTCTCAGTGTCTCAGTGTCCCAGTGTCTCAGTGTCTCAGTGTCCCAGTGTCCCAGTGTCTCACTGTCCCAGTGTTCCAGTGTCTCAGTGTCTCAGTATCTCAGTGTCCCAGTGTCTCAGTGTCTCAGTGTCCCAGTGTCTCAGTGTCTTAGTGTCCCAGTGTCCCAGTGTCTCAGTGACTCAGTGTCTCAGTGTCTCAGTGTCCCAGTGTCTCAGTGTCTCAGTGTCCCAGGGTCTCAGTTTCTCAGTGTCCCAGTGTCTCAGTGTCACAGTGTCTCATTGTCCCAGTGTCTCAGTGTCCCAGTGTCTCAGTGTCTCAGTGTCTCAGTGTCCCAGTGTACCAGTGTCCCAGTGTCTCAGTGTCCAGTGTCCCAGTGTCTCAGTGTCTCAGTGTCTCAGTGTCTCATTGTCTCAGTGTCTCAGTGTCTCAGAGTCTCAGTGTCTCAGTGTCCCAGTGTATCAGTGTCTCAGTGTCCCAGTGTCTCAGTGGTTCAGTGTCCCAGTGTGTCAGTGTCCCAGTGTCCCAGTGTCTAAGTGTCTCAGAGTCCCAGTGTCTCAGTGTGTCTGAGACTCGGTGTCTCAGATTCTCAGTGTCTCTGTGTCTCGGTGTCTCAGTGTCTCAGTGTCTCAGTGTCCTAGTGTCTCAGTGTCTCAGTGTCTCAGTGTCCCAGTGTCTCAGTGTCTCAGTGTCCCTGTGGCCCTGTGTCTCAGTCTCTCAGTGTCTTAGTGTCCCAGTGTCTCAGTGTCTTAGTGTCCCAGTGTCTCAGTGTCTCAGTGTCCCAGTGTCTCAGTGTCCCAGTGTCTCAGTGTCTCAGTGTCCCAGTGTCTCAGTGTCTCAGTGTCTCAGTGTCCCAGTGTCTCAGTGCGCAGTGTCTCAGTGTCACAGTGTCTCAGTGTCTCAGTGTCCCAGGGTCTCAGTGTCTCAGTGTCGCGTGTCCCAGTGTCTCAGTGTCTCAGTGTCCCAGCGTCTCAGTGTCCCAGTGTCTCAGTGTCTCAGTGTACCAGTGTCTCAGTGTCCCAGTGTCTCAGTGTCTCAGTGTCCCATTGTCTCAGTGTCTCAGTGTCCCAGTGTCTCAGTGTCCCAGTGTCCCAGTATCTCAGTGTCCCAGTGTCTCAGTGTCCCAGTTTCTCAGTGTCTCAGTGTCTCATTGTCCCAATGTCTCAGTGTGCAGTGTCCCAGTGTCCCAGTGTATCAGTGTCTCAGTGTCTCATTGTCCCAATGTCTCAGTGTGCAGTGTCCCAGTGTCCCAGTGTCTCAGAGTCTCAGTGTCTCAGTGTCCCATTGTATCAGTGTCTCAGTGTCTCAGTGTCCCAGTGTCTCAGTGTCTCAGTGTCCCAGTGTCCCAGTGTCTCACTGTCCCAGTGTTCCAGTGTCTCAGTGACTCAGTATCTCAGTGTCCCAGTGTCTCAGTGTCTCAGTGTCCCAGTGTCTCAGTGTCTTAGTGTCCCAGTGTCCCAGTGTCTCAGTGACTCAGTGTCTCAGTGTCTCAGTGTCCCAGTGTCTCAGTGTCTCAGTGTCCCAGGGTCTCAGTTTCTCAGTGTCCCAGTGTCTCAGTGTCACAGTGTCTCATTGTCCCAGTGTCTCAGTGTCCCAGTGTCTCAGTGTCTCAGTGTCCCAGGGTCTCAGTGTCCCAGTGTCCCAGTGTCCCAGTGTCTCAGTGTCCCAGTGTCTCAGTGTCTCCTTGTCTCAGTGTCTCAGTGTCTCAGTGTCCCAGTGTCTCAGTGTCCCAGTGTCTCAGTGTCTCAGTGTCCCTGTGTCTCAGTGTCCCAGTGTCTCAATGTACCAGTGTCTCAGTGTCCCAGTGTCTCAGTGTCTCAGTGTCTCAGTGTCCCAGTGTCTCAGTGTCTCAGTGTCTCATTGTTTCAGTGTCTCAATGTCCCAGTGTCTCAGTGTCTCAGTGTCCCAGTGTCCCAGTGTATCAGTGTCTCAGTGTCTCAGTGTCTCAGTGTCCCAGTGTCTCAGTGTCTCCTTGTCTCAGTGTCTCAGTGTCTCAGTGTCTCAGTGTCCCAGTGTCTCAGTGTTTCATTGTCTCAGTGTCTCAGTGTCCCTGTGGCCCTGTGTCTCAGTCTCTCAGTGTCTTAGTGTCTCAGTGTCCCAGTGTCTCAGTGTCCCAGTGTCTCAGTGTCTCAGTGTCCCAGTGTCTCAGTGGTTCAGTGTCCCAGTGTCTCAGTGTCCCAGTGTCTCAGTGTCTCAGTGTCTCAGTGTCCCAGTGTCTCAGTGTCTTAGTGTCCCAGTGTCTCAGTGTCTTAGTGTCCCAGTGTCTCAGTGTCTCAGTGTCCCAGTGTCTCAGTGTCCCAGTGTCTCAGTGTCCCTGTGGCCCTGTGTCTCAGTCTCTCAGTGTCTTAGTGTCCCAGTGTCTCAGTGTCTTAGTGTCCCAGTGTCTCAGTGTCTCAGTGTCCCAGTGTCTCAGTGTCCCAGTGTCTCAGTGTCTCAGTGTCCCAGTGTCTCAGTGTCTCAGTGTCTCAGTGTCCCAGTGTCTCAGTGCACAGTGTCTCAGTGTCACAGTGTCTCAGTGTCTCAGTGTCCCAGGGTCTCAGTGTCTCAGTGTCGCGTGTCCCAGTGTCTCAGTGTCTCAGTGTCCCAGCGTCTCAGTGTCCCAGTGTCTCAGTGTCTCAGTGTCCCAGTGTCTCAGTGTCTCAGTGTCCCATTGTCTCAGTGTCTCAGTGTCCCAGTGTCTCAGTGTCCCAGTGTCCCAGTATCTCAGTGTCCCAGTGTCTCAGTGTCCCAGTTTCTCAGTGTCTCAGTGTCTCATTGTCCCAATGTCTCAGTGTGCAGTGTCCCAGTGTCCCAGTGTATCAGTGTCTCAGTGTCTCATTGTCTCAGAGTCTCAGTGTCTCAGTGTCCCATTGTATCAGTGTCTCAGTGTCTCAGTGTCCCAGTGTCTCAGTGTCTCAGTGTCCCAGTGTCCCAGTGTCTCACTGTCCCAGTGTTCCAGTGTCTCAGTGTCTCAGTATCTCAGTGTCCCAGTGTCTCAGTGTCTCAGTGTCCCAGTGTCTCAGTGTCTTAGTGTCCCAGTGTCCCAGTGTCTCAGTGACTCAGTGTCTCAGTGTCTCAGTGTCCCAGTGTCTCAGTGTCTCAGTGTCCCAGGGTCTCAGTTTCTCAGTGTCCCAGTGTCTCAGTGTCACAGTGTCTCATTGTCCCAGTGTCTCAGTGTCCCAGTGTCTCAGTGTCTCAGTGTCTCAGTGTCCCAGGGTCTCAGTGTCCCAGTGTCCCAGTGTCCCAGTGTCTCAGTGTCCCAGTGTCTCAGTGTCTCCTTGTCTCAGTGTCTCAGTGTCTCAGTGTCCCAGTGTCTCAGTGTCCCAGTGTCTCAGTGTCTCAGTGTCCCTGTGTCTCAGTGTCCCAGTGTCTCAATGTACCAGTGTCTCAGTGTCTCAGTGTCCCAGTGTCTCAGTGTCCCAGTGTCTCAGTGTCTCAGTGTCTCAGTGTCTCAGTGTCTCAGTGTCTCATTGTTTCAGTGTCTCAATGTCCCAGTGTCTCAGTGTCTCAGTGTCCCAGTGTCCCAGTGTATCAGTGTCTCAGTGTCTCAGTGTCTCAGTGTCCCAGTGTCTCAGTGTCTCCTTGTCTCAGTGTCTCAGTGTCTCAGTGTCTCAGTGTCCCAGTGTCTCAGTGTTTCATTGTCTCAGTGTCTCAGTGTCCCTGTGGCCCTGTGTCTCAGTCTCTCAGTGTCTTAGTGTCTCAGTGTCCCAGTGTCTCAGTGTCCCAGTGTCTCAGTGTCTCAGTGTCCCAGTGTCTCAGTGGTTCAGTGTCCCAGTGTCTCAGTGTCCCAGTGTCTCAGTGTCTCAGTGTCTCAGTGTCCCAGTGTCTCATTGTCCCAGCGTCTCAGTGTCCCAGTGTCTCAGTGTCTCAGTGTCTCAGTGTCCCAGGGTCTCAGTGTCCCAGTGTCCCAGTGTCCCAGTGTCTCAGTGTCTCCTTGTCTCAGTGTCTCAGTGTCTCAGTGTACCAATGTCTCAGGGTCCCAGTGTCTCAGTGTCCCACTGTCCCAGTGTCTCAGTGTCCCAGTGTCTCAATGTACCAGTGTCTCAGTGTCTCAGTGTCCCAGTGTCTCAGTGTCCCAGTGTCTCAGTGTCCCAGTGTCTCAGTGTCTCAGTGTCCCAGTGTCTCAGTGTCTCAGTGTCTCATTGTTTCAGTGTCTCAATGTCCCAGTGTCTCAGTGTCTCAGTGTCCCAGTGTCCCAGTGTCTCAGTGTCTCAGTGTCCCAGTGTCTCAGTGTCTACTTGTCTCAGTGTCTCAGTGTCTCAGTGTCCCAGTGTCTCAGTGTTTCATTGTCTCAGTGTCTCAGTGTCCCAGTGTCTCAGTGTCTCAGTGTCCCAGTGTCTCAGTGTCTCAGTGTCCCAGTGTCTCAGTGTCTCAGTGTCACAGTGTCTCAGTGTCTCAGTGTCTCAGTGTCCGAGTGTACAGTGTCCCAGTGTCTCAGTGTCTCAGTGTCCCAGTGTCTCAGTGTCTCAGTGTCCCGGTGTCTCAGTGTCCCAGGGTCTCAGTGTCCCAGTGTCCCAGTGTCCCAGTGTCTCAGTGTCTCAGTGTCTCAGTGTCCCGGTGTCTCAGTGTCCCAGTGTCTCAGTGTCTCAGTGTCTCAGTGTCCCAGTGTCTCAGTGTCCCAGTGTCTCAGTGTCTCAGTGTCCCTGTGTCTCAGTGTCCCAGTGTCTCAGCGTCTCAGTGTCCCAGTGTCTCAGTGTCCCCGTGTCTCAGTGTCTCGGTGTCCCAGTGTCTCAGTGTCCCACTGTCCCAGTGTCTCAGTGTCTCAGTGTCCCAGTGTCTCAGTGTCTCAGGGTCCCAGTGTCTCAGTGTCCCAGTGTCTCAGTGTCTCAGTGTCCCAGTGTCTCAGTGGTTCAGTGTCCCAGTGTCTCAGTGTCCCAATGTCCCAGTGTCTAAGTGTCTCAGAGTCCCAGTGTCTCAGTGTGTCTGAGACTCGGTGTCTCAGATTCTCAGTGTCTCTGTGTCTCGGTGTCTCAGTGTCTCAGTGTCTCAGTGTCCTAGTGTCTCAGTGTCTCAGTGTCTCAGTGTCCCAGTGTCTCAGTGTCTCAGTGTCTCAGTGTCCCTGTGGCCCTGTGTCTCAGTCTCTCAGTGTCTTAGTGTCCCAGTGTCTCAGTGTCTTAGTGTCCCAGTGTCTCAGTGTCTCAGTGTCCCAGTGTCTCAGTGTCCCAGTGTCTCAGTGTCTCAGTGTCCCAGTGTCTCAGTGTCTCAGTGTCTCAGTGTCCCAGTGTCTCAGTGCGCAGTGTCTCAGTGTCACAGTGTCTCAGTGTCTCAGTGTCCCAGGGTCTCAGTGTCTCAGTGTCGCGTGTCCCAGTGTCTCAGTGTCTCAGTGTCCCAGCGTCTCAGTGTCCCAGTGTCTCAGTGTCTCAGTGTCCCAGTGTCTCAGTGTCCCAGTGTCTCAGTGTCTCAGTGTCCCATTGTCTCAGTGTCTCAGTGTCCCAGTGTCTCAGTGTCCCAGTGTCCCAGTATCTCAGTGTCCCAGTGTCTCAGTGTCCCAGTTTCTCAGTGTCTCAGTGTCTCATTGTCCCAATGTCTCAGTGTGCAGTGTCTCAGTGTCCCAGTGTCCCAGTGTCTCAGTGTCTCAGTGTCTCAGAGTCTCAGTGTCTCAGTGTCCCAGTGTATCAGTGTCTCAGTGTCTCAGTGTCCCAGTGTCTCAGTGTCTCAGTGTCTCAGTGTCCCAGTGTCTCAGTGTCTTAGTGTCCCAGTGTCCCAGTGTCTCAGTGACTCAGTGTCTCAGTGTCTCAGTGTCCCAGTGTCTCAGTGTCTCAGTGTCCCAGGGTCTCAGTGTCTCAGTGTCCCAGTGTCTCAGTGTCCCAGTGTCTCATTGTCCCAGTGTCTCAGTGTCCCAGTGTCTCAGTGTCTCAGTGTCTCAGTGTCCCAGGGTCTCAGTGTCCCAGTGTCCCAGTGTCCCAGTGTCTCAGTGTCCCAGTGTCTCAGTGTCTCCTTGTCTCAGTGTCTCAGTGTCTCAGTGTCCCAGTGTCTCAGTGTCCCAGTGTCTCAGTGTCTCAGTTTCCCTGTGTCTCAGTGTCCCAGCGTCTCAATGTACCAGTGTCTCAGTGTCTCAGTGTCCCAGTGTCTCAGTGTCCCAGTGTCTCAGTGTCTCAGTGTCTCAGTGTCCCAGTGTCTCCGTGTCTCAGTGTCTCATTGTTTCAGTGTCTCAATGTCCCAGTGTCTCAGTGTCTCAGTGTCCCAGTGTCCCAGTGTATCAGTGTCTCAGTGTCTCAGTGTCTCAGTGTCCCAGTGTCTCAGTGTCTCCTTGTCTCAGTGTCTGAGTGTTTCAGTGTCTCAGTGTCCCAGTGTCTCAGTGTTTCATTGTCTCAGTGTCTCAGTGTCCCTGTGGCCCTGTGTCTCAGTCTCTCAGTGTCTTAGTGTCTCAGTGTCCCAGTGTCTCAGTGTCCCAGTGTCTCAGTGTCTCAGTGTCCCAGTGTCTCAGTGGTTCAGTGTCCCAGTGTCTCAGTGTCCCAGTGTCTCAGTGTCTCAGTGTCTCAGTGTCTCAGTGTGTCTGAGACTCGGTGTCTCAGATTCTCAGTGTCTCTGTGTCTCGGTGTCTCAGTGTCTCATTGTCTCAGTGTCCTAGTGTCTCAGTGTCTCAGTGTCCCAGTGTCTCAGTGTCTCAGTGTCTCAGTGTCCCTGTGGCCCTGTGTCTCAGTCTCTCAGTGTCTTAGTGTCCCACTGTCTCAGAGTCTTAGTGTCCCAGTGTCTCAGTGTCTCAGTCCGCAGTGTCTCAGTGTCACAGTGTCTCAGTGTCTCAGTGTCCCAGGGTCTCAGTGTCTCAGTGTCGCGTGTCCCAGTGTCTCAGTGTCTCAGTGTCCCAGCGTCTCAGTGTCCCAGTGTCTCTGTGTCTCAGTGTCCCAGTGTCTCAGTGTCCCAGTGTCTCAGTGTCTCAGTGTCCCAGTGTCTCAGTGTCTTAGTGTCCCAGTGTCCCAGTGTCTCAGTGACTCATTCTTTCAGTGTCTCAATGTCCCAGTGTCTCAGTGTCTCAGTGTCCCAGTGTCCCAGTGTCTCAGTGTCTCAGTGTCCCAGTGTCTCAGTGTCTCCTTGTCTCAGTGTCTCAGTGTCTCAGTGTCCCAGTGTCTCAGTGTTTCATTGTCTCAGTGTCTCAGTGTCCCAGTGTCTCAGTGTCTCAGTGTCCCAGTGTCTCAGTGTCTCAGTGTCCCAGTGTCTCAGTGTCTCAGTGTCACAGTGTCTCAGTGTCTCAGTGTCTCAGTGTCCGAGTGTACAGTGTCCCAGTGTCTCAGTGTCTCAGTGTCCCAGTGTCTCAGTGTCTCAGTGTCCCGGTGTCTCAGTGTCCCAGGGTCTCAGTGTCTCAGTGTCTCAGTGTCCCAGTGTCTCAGTGTCTCAGTGTCCCTGTGTCTCAGTGTCCCAGTGTCTCAGCGTCTCAGTGTCCCAGTGTCTCAGTGTCCCCGTGTCTCAGTGTCTCGGTGTCCCAGTGTCTCAGTGTCCCACTGTCCCAGTGTCTCAGTGTCTCAGTGTCCCAGTGTCTCAGTGTCTCAGGGTCCCAGTGTCTCAGTGTCCCAGTGTCTCAGTGTCTCAGTGTCCCAGTGTCTCAGTGGTTCAGTGTCCCAGTGTCTCAGTGTCCCAATGTCCCAGTGTCTAAGTGTCTCAGAGTCCCAGTGTCTCAGTGTGTCTGAGACTCGGTGTCTCAGATTCTCAGTGTCTCTGTGTCTCGGTGTCTCAGTGTCTCAGTGTCTCAGTGTCCTAGTGTCTCAGTGTCTCAGTGTCTCAGTGTCCCAGTGTCTCAGTGTCTCAGTGTCTCAGTGTCCCTGTGGCCCTGTGTCTCAGTCTCTCAGTGTCCCAGTGTCTCAGTGTCTTAGTGTCCCAGTGTCTCAGTGTCTCAGTGTCCCAGTGTCTCAGTGTCCCAGTGTCTCAGTGTCTCAGTGTCCCAGTGTCTCAGTGTCTCAGTGTCTCAGTGTCCCAGTGTCTCAGTGCGCAGTGTCTCAGTGTCACAGTGTCTCAGTGTCTCAGTGTCCCAGGGTCTCAGTGTCTCAGTGTCGCGTGTCCCAGTGTCTCAGTGTCTCAGTGTCCCAGCGTCTCAGTGTCCCAGTGTCTCAGTGTCTCAGTGTCCCAGTGTCTCAGTGTCCCAGTGTCTCAGTGTCTCAGTGTCCCATTGTCTCAGTGTCTCAGTGTCCCAGTGTCTCAGTGTCCCAGTGTCCCAGTATCTCAGTGTCCCAGTGTCTCAGTGTCCCAGTTTCTCAGTGTCTCAGTGTCTCATTGTCCCAATGTCTCAGTGTGCAGTGTCTCAGTGTCCCAGTGTCCCAGTGTCTCAGTGTCTCAGTGTCTCAGAGTCTCAGTGTCTCAGTGTCCCAGTGTATCAGTGTCTCAGTGTCTCAGTGTCCCAGTGTCTCAGTGTCTCAGTGTCCCAGTGTCCCAGTGTCTCAGTGTCCCAGTGTTCCAGTGTCTCAGTGTCTCAGTATCTCAGTGTCCCAGTGTCTCAGTGTCTCAGTGTCCCAGTGTCTCAGTGTCTCAGTGTCTCAGTGTCCCAGTGTCTCAGTGTCTCAGTGTCCCAGGGTCTCAGTGTCTCAGTGTCCCAGTGTCTCAGTGTCCCAGTGTCTCATTGTCCCAGTGTCTCAGTGTCCCAGTGTCTCAGTGTCTCAGTGTCTCAGTGTCCCAGGGTCTCAGTGTCCCAGTGTCCCAGTGTCCCAGTGTCTCAGTGTCCCAGTGTCTCAGTGTCCCAGTGTCTCAGTGTCTCAGTTTCCCTGTGTCTCAGTGTCCCAGCGTCTCAATGTACCAGTGTCTCAGTGTCTCAGTGTCCCAGTGTCTCAGTGTCCCAGTGTCTCAGTGTCTCAGTGTCTCAGTGTCCCAGTGTCTCCGTGTCTCAGTGTCTCATTGTTTCAGTGTCTCAATGTCCCAGTGTCTCAGTGTCTCAGTGTCCCAGTGTCCCAGTGTATCAGTGTCTCAGTGTCTCAGTGTCTCAGTGTCCCAGTGTCTCAGTGTCTCCTTGTCTCAGTGTCTGAGTGTTTCAGTGTCTCAGTGTCCCAGTGTCTCAGTGTTTCATTGTCTCAGTGTCTCAGTGTCCCTGTGGCCCTGTGTCTCAGTCTCTCAGTGTCTTAGTGTCTCAGTGTCCCAGTGTCTCAGTGTCCCAGTGTCTCAGTGTCTCAGTGTCCCAGTGTCTCAGTGGTTCAGTGTCCCAGTGTCTCAGTGTCCCAGTGTCTCAGTGTCTCAGTGTCTCAGTGTCTCAGTGTGTCTGAGACTCGGTGTCTCAGATTCTCAGTGTCTCTGTGTCTCGGTGTCTCAGTGTCTCATTGTCTCAGTGTCCTAGTGTCTCAGTGTCTCAGTGTCTCAGTGTCCCAGTGTCTCAGTGTCTCAGTGTCTCAGTGTCCCTGTGGCCCTGTGTCTCAGTCTCTCAGTGTCTTAGTGTCCCACTGTCTCAGAGTCTTAGTGTCCCAGTGTCTCAGTGTCTCAGTCCGCAGTGTCTCAGTGTCACAGTGTCTCAGTGTCTCAGTGTCCCAGGGTCTCAGTGTCTCAGTGTCGCGTGTCCCAGTGTCTCAGTGTCTCAGTGTCCCAGCGTCTCAGTGTCCCAGTGTCTCTGTGTCTCAGTGTCCCAGTGTCTCAGTGTCCCAGTGTCTCAGTGTCTCAGTGTCCCAGTGTCTCAGTGTCTTAGTGTCCCAGTGTCCCAGTGTCTCAGTGACTCATTGTCTCAGTGTCTCAGTGTCCCAGTGTCTCAGTGTCTCAGTGTCCCAGGGTCTCAGTGTCTCAGTGTCCCAGTGTCTCAGTGTCCCAGTGTCTCATTGTCCCAGTGTCTCAGTGTCCCAGTGTCTCAGTGTCTCAGTGTCCCAGGGTCTCAGTGTCCCAGTGTCCCAGTGTCCCAGTGTCTCAGTGTCCCAGTGTCTCAGTGTCTCCTTGTCTCAGTGTCTCAGTGTCTCAGTGTCCCAGTGTCTCAGTGTCCCAGTGTCTCAGTGTCTCAGTGTCCCTGTGTCTCAGTGTCCCAGTGTCTCAATGTACCAGTGTCTCAGTGTCTCAGTGTCCCAGTGTCTCAGTTTCCCAGTGTCTCAGTGTCTCAGTGTCTCAGTGTCCCAGTGTCTCAGTGTCTCAGTGTCTCATTGTTTCAGTGTCTCAATGTCCCAGTGTCTCAGTGTCTCAGTGTCCCAGTGTCCCAGTGTATCAGTGTCTCAGTGTCTCAGTGTCTCAGTGTCCCAGTGTCTCAGTGTCTCTTTGTCTCAGTGTCTCAGTGTCTCAGTGTCCCAGTGTCTCAGTGTCCCAGTGTTCCAGTGTTTCATCGTCTCAGTCTCTCAGTGTCCCTGTGGCCCTGTGTCTCAGTCTCTCAGTGTCTTAGTGTCTCAGTGTCCCAGTGTCTCAGTGTCCCAGTGTCTCAGTGTCTCAGTGTCCCAGTGTCTCAGTGGTTCAGTGTCCCAGTGTCTCAGTGTCCCAGTGTCCCAGTGTCTCAGTGTCTCAGTGTCCCAGTGTCTCAGTGTCTCAGTGTCCCAGTGTCTCAGTGTCTCAGTGACTCAGTGTCTCAGTGTCTCAGTGTCCCAGTGTCTCAGTGTCTCAGTGTCCCAGGGTCTCAGTGTCTCAGTGTCCCAGTGTCTCAGTGTCCCAGTGTCTCATTGTCCCAGTGTCTCAGTGTCCCAGTGTCTCAGTGTCTCAGTGTCTCAGTGTCCCAGGGTCTCAGTGTCCCAGTGTACCAGTGTCTCAGTGTCCCAGTGTCTCAGTGTCTCAGTGTCTCAGTGTCCCAGGGTCTCAGTGTCCCAGTGTACCAGTGTCTCAGTGTCCCAGTGTCTCAGTGTCTCCTTGTCTCAGTGTCTCAGTGTCTCAGTGTCCCAGTGTCTCAGTGTCCCAGTGTCTCAGTGTCTCAGTGTCCCTGTGTCTCAGTGTCCCAGTGTCTCAGTGTCCCAGTGTCTCAGTGTCTCAGTGTCCCAGTGTCTCAGTGTCTCAGTGTCTCAGTGTCCCAGTGTCTCAGTGCGCAGTGTCTCAGTGTCACAGTGTCTCAGTGTCTCAGTGTCCCAGGGTCTCAGTGTCTCAGTGTCGCGTGTCCCAGTGTCTCAGTGTCTCAGTGTCCCAGCGTCTCAGTGTCCCAGTGTCTCAGTGTCTCAGTGTACCAGTGTCTCAGTGTCCCAGTGTCTCAGTATCTCAGTGTCCCATTGTCTCAGTGTCTCAGTGTCCCAGTGTCTCAGTGTCCCAGTGTCCCAGTATCTCAGTGTCCCAGTGTCTCAGTGTCCCAGTTTCTCAGTGTCTCAGTGTCTCATTGTCCCAATGTCTCAGTGTGCAGTGTCTCAGTGTCCCAGTGTCCCAGTGTCTCAGTGTCTCAGTGTCTCAGAGTCTCAGTGTCTCAGTGTCCCAGTGTATCAGTGTCTCAGTGTCTCAGTGTCCCAGTGTCTCAGTGTCTCAGTGTCCCAGTGTCCCAGTGTCTCAGTGTCCCAGTGTTCCAGTGTCTCAGTGTCTCAGTATCTCAGTGTCCCAGTGTCTCAGTGTCTCAGTGTCCCAGTGTCTCAGTGTCTTAGTGTCCCAGTGTCCCAGTGTCTCAGTGACTCAGTGTCTCAGTGTCTCAGTGTCCCAGTGTCTCAGTGTCTCAGTGTCCCAGGGTCTCAGTGTCTCAGTGTCCCAGTGTCTCAGTGTCCCAGTGTCTCATTGTCCCAGTGTCTCAGTGTCCCAGTGTCTCAGTGTCTCAGTGTCTCAGTGTCCCAGGGTCTCAGTGTCCCAGTGTCCCAGTGTCCCAGTGTCTCAGTGTCCCAGTGTCTCAGTGTCTCCTTGTCTCAGTGTCTCAGTGTCTCAGTGTCCCAGTGTCTCAGTGTCCCAGTGTCTCAGTGTCTCAGTTTCCCTGTGTCTCAGTGTCCCAGCGTCTCAATGTACCAGTGTCTCAGTGTCTCAGTGTCCCAGTGTCTCAGTGTCCCAGTGTCTCAGTGTCTCAGTGTCTCAGTGTCCCAGTGTCTCCGTGTCTCAGTGTCTCATTGTTTCAGTGTCTCAATGTCCCAGTGTCTCAGTGTCTCAGTGTCCCAGTGTCCCAGTGTATCAGTGTCTCAGTGTCTCAGTGTCTCAGTGTCCCAGTGTCTCAGTGTCTCCTTGTCTCAGTGTCTGAGTGTTTCAGTGTCTCAGTGTCCCAGTGTCTCAGTGTTTCATTGTCTCAGTGTCTCAGTGTCCCTGTGGCCCTGTGTCTCAGTCTCTCAGTGTCTTAGTGTCTCAGTGTCCCAGTGTCTCAGTGTCCCAGTGTCTCAGTGTCTCAGTGTCCCAGTGTCTCAGTGGTTCAGTGTCCCAGTGTCTCAGTGTCCCAGTGTCTCAGTGTCTCAGTGTCTCAGTGTCTCAGTGTGTCTGAGACTCGGTGTCTCAGATTCTCAGTGTCTCTGTGTCTCGGTGTCTCAGTGTCTCATTGTCTCAGTGTCCTAGTGTCTCAGTGTCTCAGTGTCTCAGTGTCCCAGTGTCTCAGTGTCTCAGTGTCTCAGTGTCCCTGTGGCCCTGTGTCTCAGTCTCTCAGTGTCTTAGTGTCCCAGTGTCTCAGAGTCTTAGTGTCCCAGTGTCTCAGTGTCTCATTGCGCAGTGTCTCAGTGTCACAGTGTCTCAGTGTCCCAGGGTCTCAGTGTCTCAGTGTCGCGTGTCCCAGTGTCTCAGTGTCTCAGTGTCCCAGCGTCTCAGTGTCCCAGTGTCTCTGTGTCTCAGTGTCCCAGTGTCTCAGTGTCCCAGTGTCTCAGTGTCTCAGTGTCCCAGTGTCTCAGTGTCTTAGTGTCCCAGTGTCCCAGTGTCTCAGTGACTCAGTGTCTCAGTGTCTCAGTGTCCCAGTGTCTCAGTGTCTCAGTGTCCCAGGGTCTCAGTGTCTCAGTGTCCCAGTGTCTCAGTGTCCCAGTGTCTCATTGTCCCAGTGTCTCAGTGTCCCAGTGTCTCAGTGTCTCAGTGTCCCAGGGTCTCAGTGTCCCAGTGTCCCAGTGTCCCAGTGTCTCAGTGTCCCAGTGTCTCAGTGTCTCCTTGTCTCAGTGTCTCAGTGTCTCAGTGTCCCAGTGTCTCAGTGTCCCAGTGTCTCAGTGTCTCAGTGTCCCTGTGTCTCAGTGTCCCAGTGTCTCAATGTACCAGTGTCTCAGTGTCTCAGTGTCCCAGTGTCTCAGTGTCCCAGTGTCTCAGTGTCTCAGTGTCTCAGTGTCCCAGTGTCTCAGTGTCTCAGTGTCTCATTGTTTCAGTGTCTCAATGTCCCAGTGTCTCAGTGTCTCAGTGTCCCAGTGTCCCAGTGTATCAGTGTCTCAGTGTCTCAGTGTCTCAGTGTCCCAGTGTCTCAGTGTCTCTTTGTCTCAGTGTCTCAGTGTCTCAGTGTCCCAGTGTCTCAGTGTCCCAGTGTTCCAGTGTTTCATCGTCTCAGTGTCTCAGTGTCCCTGTGGCCCTGTGTCTCAGTCTCTCAGTGTCTTAGTGTCTCAGTGTCCCAGTGTCTCAGTGTCCCAGTGTCTCAGTGTCTCAGTGTCCCAGTGTCTCAGTGGTTCAGTGTCCCAGTGTCTCAGTGTCCCAGTGTCCCAGTGTCTCAGTGTCTCAGTGTCCCAGTGTCTCAGTGTCTCAGTGTCCCAGTGTATCAGTGTCTTAGTGTCCCAGTGTCCCAGTGTCTCAGTGACTCAGTGTCTCAGTGTCTCAGTGTCCCAGTGTCTCAGTGTCTCAGTGTCCCAGGGTCTCAGTGTCTCAGTGTCCCAGTGTCTCAGTGTCCCAGTGTCTCATTGTCCCAGTGTCTCAGTGTCCCAGTGTCTCAGTGTCTCATTGTCTCAGTGTCCCAGGGTCTCAGTGTCCCAGTGTACCAGTGTCTCAGTGTCCCAGTGTCTCAGTGTCTCCTTGTCTCAGTGTCTCAGTGTCTCAGTGTCCCAGTGTCTCAGTGTCCCAGTGTCTCAGTGTCTCAGTGTCCCTGTGTCTCAGTGTCCCAGTGTCTCAATGTACCAGTGTCTCAGTGTCTCAGTGTCCCAGTGTCTCAGTGTCCCAGTGTCTCAGTGTCTCAGTGTCTCAGTGTCCCAGTGTCCCAGCGTCTCAGTGTCCCAGTGTCTCTGTGTCTCAGTGTCCCAGTGTCTCAGTGTCCCAGTGTCTCAGTGTCTCAGTGTCCCAGTGTCTCAGTGACTCAGTGTCTCAGTGTCTCAGTGTCCCAGTGTCTCAGTGTCTCAGTGTCCCAGGGTCTCAGTGTCTCAGTGTCCCAGTGTCTCAGTGTCCCAGTGTCTCATTGTCCCAGTGTCTCAGTGTCCCAGTGTCCCAGTGTCTCAGTGTCCCAGTGTCTCAGTGTCTCCTTGTCTCAGTGTCTCAGTGTCTCAGTGTCCCAGTGTCTCAGTGTCCCAGTGTCTCAGTGTCTCAGTGTCCCTGTGTCTCAGTGTCCCAGTGTCTCAATGTACCAGTGTCTCAGTGTCTCAGTGTCCCAGTGTCTCAGTGACTCAGTGTCTCAGTGTCCCAGTGTCCCAGTGTCTCAGTGTCTCAGTGTCCCAGGGTCTCAGTGTCTCAGTGTCCCAGTGTCTCAGTGTCCCAGTGTCTCATTGTCCCAGTGTCTCAGTGTCCCAGTGTCCCAGTGTCTCAGTGTCCCAGTGTCTCAGTGTCTCCTTGTCTCAGTGTCTCAGTGTCTCAGTGTCCCAGTGTCTCAGTGTCCCAGTGTCTCAGTGTCTCAGTGTCCCTGTGTCTCAGTGTCCCAGTGTCTCAATGTACCAGTGTCTCAGTGTCTCAGTGTCCCAGTGTCTCAGTGTCCCAGTGTCTCAGTGTCTCAGTGTCTCAGTGTCCCAGTGTCCCAGTGTATCAGTGTCTCAGTGTCTCAGTGTCTCAGTGTCCCAGTGTCTCAGTGTCTCTTTGTCTCAGTGTCTCAGTGTCTCAGTGTCCCAGTGTCTCAGTGTCCCAGTGTTCCAGTGTTTCATTGTCTCAGTGTCTCAGTGTCCCTGTGGCCCTGTGTCTCAGTCTCTCAGTGTCTTAGTGTCTCAGTGTCCCAGTGTCTCAGTGTCCCAGTGTCTCAGTGTCTCAGTGTCCCAGTGTCTCAGTGGTTCAGTGTCCCAGTGTCTCAGTGTCCCAGTGTCCCAGTGTCTCAGTGTCTCAGTGTCCCAGTGTCTCAGTGTCTCAGTGTCCCAGTGTCTCAGTGTCTTAGTGTCCCAGTGTCCCAGTGTCTCAGTGACTCAGTGTCTCAGTGTCTCAGTGTCCCAGTGTCTCAGTGTCTCAGTGTCCCAGGGTCTCAGTGTCTCAGTGTCCCAGTGTCTCAGTGTCCCAGTGTCTCATTGTCCCAGTGTCTCAGTGTCCCAGTGTCTCAGTGTCTCAGTGTCTCAGTGTCCCAGGGTCTCAGTGTCCCAGTGTACCAGTGTCTCAGTGTCCCAGTGTCTCAGTGTCTCCTTGTCTCAGTGTCTCAGTGTCTCAGTGTCCCAGTGTCTCAGTGTGCCAGTGTCTCAGTGTCTCAGTGTCCCTGTGTCTCAGTGTCCCAGTGTCCCAGTGTCTCAATGTACCAGTGTCTCAGTGTCTCAGTGTCCCAGTGTCTCAGTGTCCCAGTGTCTCAGTGTCTCAGTGTCTCAGTGTCCCAGTGTCTCAGTGTCTCATTGTTTCAGTGTCTCAATGTCCCAGTGTCTCAGTGTCTCAGTGTCCCAGTGTCCCAGTGTATCAGTGTCTCAGTATCTCAGTGTCTCAGTGTCCCAGTGTCTCAGTGTCTCCTTGTCTCAGTGTCTCAGTGTCTCAGTGTCTCAGTGTTTCATTGTCTCAGTGTCTCAGTGTCCCTGTGTGTCAGTGTCCCAGTGTCTCAGTGGTTCAGTGTCTCAGTGTCTCAGTGTCTCAGTCTCTCAGTGTCTTAGTGTCTCAGTGTCCCAGTGTCTCAGTGTCCCAGTGTCTCAGTGTCTCAGTGTCCCAGTGTCTCAGTGGTTCAGTGTCCCAGTGTCTCAGTGTCCCAGTGTCTCAGTGTCTCAGTGTCTCAGTGTCTCAGTGTGTCTGAGACTCGGTGTCTCAGATTCTCAGTGTCTCTGTGTCTCGGTGTCTCAGTGTCTCATTGTCTCAGTGTCCTAGTGTCTCAGTGTCTCAGTGTCTCAGTGTCCCAGTGTCTCAGTGTCTCAGTGTCTCAGTGTCCCTGTGGCCCTGTGTCTCAGTCTCTCAGTGTCTTAGTGTCCCAGTGTCTCAGAGTCTTAGTGTCCCAGTGTCTCAGTGTCTCAGTGCGCAGTGTCTCAGTGTCCCAGGGTCTCAGAGTCTCAGTGTCGCGTGTCCCAGTGTCCCAGTGTCTCAGTGTCTCAGTGTCCCAGCGTCTCAGTGTCCCAGTGTCTCAGTGTCTCAGTGTCCCAGTGTCTCAGTGTCTCAGTGTCTCAGTGTCCCAGTGTCTCAGTGTCTCAGTGTCCCATTGTCTCAGTGTCCCAGTGTCTCAGTGTCCCAGTGTCTCAGTGTCCCAGTTTCTCAGTGTCTCAGTGTCTCATTGTCCCAATGTCTCAGTGTGCAGTGTCTCAGTGTTCCAGTGTCCCAGTGTCCCAGTGTCCCAGTGTCTCAGTGTTTCAGAGTCTCAGTGTCCCAGTGTATCAGTGTCCCAGTGTTCCAGTGTCTTAGTGTCTCAGTGTCTCAGTGTCCCAGTGTCTCAGTGTCTCAGTCTCTCAGTGTCCCAGTGGCTCAGTGTCTCAGTGTCCCAGTGTCCCAGTGTCTCAGTGTCCCAGTGTTCCAGTGTCCCGGTGTCTCAGTGCTCCAGTGTATCAGTGTCTCAGTGTCTCAGTGTCCTAGTGTCTCAATGTCTCAGTGTGTCAGTGTCCCAGTGTCTCAGTGTCTCAGTGTCTCAGTGTCCCAGTGTCTCAGTGTCTCAGTTGTCCCTGTGTCTCAGTGTCTCAGTGTCTCAGTGTACCAGTGTCTCAGTGTCCCAGTGTCTCAGTGTCTCAGTGTCCCAGTGTCTCAGTGTCTCAGTGTCTCATTGTTTCAGTGTCTCAATGTCCCAGTGTCTCAGTGTCTCAGTGTCCCAGTGTCCCAGTGTATCAGTGTCTCAGTGTCTCAGTGTCTCAGTGTCCCAGTGTCTCAGTGTCTCTTTGTCTCAGTGTCTCAGTGTCTCAGTGTCCCAGTGTCTCAGTGTCCCAGTGTTCCAGTGTTTCATTGTCTCAGTGTCTCAGTGTCCCTGTGGCCCTGTGTCTCAGTCTCTCAGTGTCTTAGTGTCTCAGTGTCCCAGTGTCTCAGTGTCCCAGTGTCTCAGTGTCTCAGTGTCCCAGTGTCTCAGTGGTTCAGTGTCCCAGTGTCTCAGTGTCCCAGTGTCTCAGTGTCTCAGTGTCTCAGTGTCCCAGTGTCTCAGTGTCTCAGTGTCCCAGTGTCTCAGTGTCTTAGTGTCCCAGTGTCCCAGTGTCTCAGTGACTCAGTGTCTCAGTGTCTCAGTGTCCCAGTGTCTCAGTGTCTCAGTGTCCCAGGGTCTCAGTGTCTCAGTGTCCCAGTGTCTCAGTGTCCCAGTGTCTCATTGTCCCAGTGTCTCAGTGTCCCAGTGTCTCAGTGTCTCAGTGTCTCAGTGTCCCAGGGTCTCAGTGTCCCAGTGTACCAGTGTCTCAGTGTCCCAGTGTCTCAGTGTCTCCTTGTCTCAGTGTCTCAGTGTCTCAGTGTCCCAGTGTCTCAGTGTCCCAGTGTCTCAGTGTCTCAGTGTCCCTGTGTCTCAGTGTCCCAGTGTCTCAATGTACCAGTGTCTCAGTGTCTCAGTGTCCCAGTGTCTCAGTGTCCCAGTGTCTCAGTGTCTCAGTGTCTCAGTGTCCCAGTGTCTCAGTGTCTCATTGTTTCAGTGTCTCAATGTCCCAGTGTCTCAGTGTCTCAGTGTCCCAGTGTCCCAGTGTATCAGTGTCTCAGTGTCTCAGTGTCTCAGTGTCCCAGTGTCTCAGTGTCTCCTTGTCTCAGTGTCTCAGTGTCTCAGTGTCTCAGTGTTTCATTGTCTCAGTGTCTCAGTGTCCCTGTGTGTCAGTGTCCCAGTGTCTCAGTGGTTCAGTGTCTCAGTGTCTCAGTGTCTCAGTCTCTCAGTGTCTTAGTGTCTCAGTGTCCCAGTGTCTCAGTGTCCCAGTGTCTCAGTGTCTCAGTGTCCCAGTGTCTCAGTGGTTCAGTGTCCCAGTGTCTCAGTGTCCCAGTGTCTCAGTGTCTCAGTGTCTCAGTGTCTCAGTGTGTCTGAGACTCGGTGTCTCAGATTCTCAGTGTCTCTGTGTCTCGGTGTCTCAGTGTCTCATTGTCTCAGTGTCCTAGTGTCTCAGTGTCTCAGTGTCTCAGTGTCCCAGTGTCTCAGTGTCTCATTGTCTCAGTGTCCCTGTGGCCCTGTGTCTCAGTCTCTCAGTGTCTTAGTGTCCCAGTGTCTCAGAGTCTTAGTGTCCCAGTGTCTCAGTGTCTCAGTGCGCAGTGTCTCAGTGTCCCAGGGTCTCAGAGTCTCAGTGTCGCGTGTCCCAGTGTCCCAGTGTCTCAGTGTCTCAGTGTCCCAGCGTCTCAGTGTCCCAGTGTCTCAGTGTCTCAGTGTCCCAGTGTCTCAGTGTCTCAGTGTCTCAGTGTCCCAGTGTCTCAGTGTCTCAGTGTCCCATTGTCTCAGTGTCCCAGTGTCCCAGTGTCTCAGTGTCCCAGTGTCTCAGTGTCCCAGTTTCTCAGTGTCTCAGTGTCTCATTGTCCCAATGTCTCAGTGTGCAGTGTCTCAGTGTTCCAGTGTCCCAGTGTCCCAGTGTCCCAGTGTCTCAGTGTTTCAGAGTCTCAGTGTCCCAGTGTATCAGTGTCCCAGTGTTCCAGTGTCTTAGTGTCTCAGTGTCTCAGTGTCCCAGTGTCTCAGTGTCTCAGTCTCTCAGTGTCCCAGTGGCTCAGTGTCTCAGTGTCCCAGTGTCCCAGTGTCTCAGTGTCCCAGTGTTCCAGTGTCCCGGTGTCTCAGTGCTCCAGTGTATCAGTGTCTCAGTGTCTCAGTGTCCTAGTGTCTCAATGTCTCAGTGTGTCAGTGTCCCAGTGTCTCAGTGTCTCAGTGTCCCATTGTCTCAGTGTCCCAGTGTCTCAGTGTCTCAGTGTCCCAATGTCTCAGTGTCTCAGTTTCCCAGTGTCTCAGTGTCCCAGTGTCTCAGTGTCCCATTGTCCCACTGTCCCAGTGTCTCAGTGTCTCAGTGTCCCAGAGTCTCAGTGTATCTGAGACTCGGTGTCTCAGATTCTCAGTGTCTCTGTGTCTCGGTGTCTCATTGTCCCAGTGTCTCAGTGTCTCAGTGTCCCAGTGTCCCAGTGTCTCAGTGTCTCAGTGTCTCATTGTCCCAGTGTCTCATTGTCTCATTGTCCCAGTGTCTCAGTGTCTCAGTGTCCCAGTGTCTCAGTGTCTCAGTGTCTCAGTGTCCCAGTGTCTCAGTGTCTCAGTGTCCCAGTGCCTCAGTGTCTCAGTGTCCCAGTGTCTCAGTGTCTCAGGGTCCCAGTGTCTCAGTGTCTCATTGTCTCAGTGTCCCAGTGTCTCAGTGTCTCAGTGTAAAAGTGTCCCAGTGTTTCAGTATCCCAATGTCTCAGTGTCCCAGTGTCTCAGTGTCTCAGTGTCCCAGTGTCTCAGTGTCTCAGTGTCTCAGTGTCCCAGTGTCCCAGTGTCTCAGTGTCTCAGTGTCCCAGTGTCTCAGTGTATCAGTGTATCAGTGTCTCAGAGTCTCAGTGTCTCAGTGTCCCAGTGTCTCAGTGTCTCAGTGTCTCAGTGTCCCGGTGTCTCAGTGCCCCAGTGTCTCAGTGTCTCAGTGTCCTAGTGTCTCAGTGTCTCAATGTCTCAGTGTCCCAGTGTCTCAGTGTCTCAGTGTCCCAGTGTCTCAGTGTCTCAGTGTCTCAGTGTCCCTGTGGCCCAGTGTCTCAGTGTCTCAGTGTCTTAGTGTCCCAGTGTCTCAGTGTCTCAGTGTCTCAGTGTCCCAGTGTCCCAGTGTCTCAGTGTCTCAGTGTCCCAGTGTCTCAGTTTCTCAGTGTCCCAGTGTCCCAGTGTCTCAGTGTCTCAGTGTCCCAGTGTCTCAGTGTCTCAGTGTATCAGTGTCTCAGAGTCTCAGTGTCTCAGTGTCCCAGTGTCTCAGTGTCTCAGTGTCTCAGTGTCCCGGTGTCTCAGTGCCCCAGTGTCTCAGTGTCTCAGTGTCCTAGTGTCTCAGTGTCTCAATGTCTCAGTGTCCCAGTGTCTCAGTGTCTCAGTGTCCCAGTGTCTCAGTGTCTCAGTGTCTCAGTGTCCCTGTGGCCCAGTGTCTCAGTGTCTCAGTGTCTTAGTGTCCCAGTGTCTCAGTGTCTCAGTGTCCCAGTGTCCCAGTGTCTCAGTGTCTCAGTGTCTCATTGTCCCAGTGTCTCATTGTCTCATTGTCCCAGTGTCTCAGTGTCTCAGTGTCCCAGTGTCTCAGTGTCTCAGTGTCTCAGTGTCCCAGTGTCTCAGGGTCTCAGTGTCCCAGTGCCTCAGTGTCTCAGTGTCCCAGTGTCTCAGTGTCTCAGTGTCCCAGTGTCTCAGTGTCTCATTGTCTCAGTGTCCCAGTGTCTCAGTGTCTCAGTGTAAAAGTGTCCCAGTGTTTCAGTATCCCAATGTCTCAGTGTCCCAGTGTCTCAGTGTCTCAGTGTCTCAGTGTCCCAGTGTCCCAGTGTCTCAGTGTCTCAGTGTCTCAGTGTCTCAGTGTCCCGGTGTCTCAGTGCCCCAGTGTCTCAGTGTCTCAGTGTCCTAGTGTCTCAGTGTCTCAATGTCTCAGTGTCCCAGTGTCTCAGTGTCTCAGTGTCCCAGTGTCTCAGTGTCTCAGTGTCCCTGTGGCCCAGTGTCTCAGTGTCTCAGTGTCTTAGTGTCCCAGTGTCTCAGTGTCTCAGTGTATCAGTGTCTCAGAGTTTCAGTGTCTCAGTGTCCCAGTGTCTCAGTGTCTCAGTGTCTCAGTGTCCCGGTGTCTCAGTGCCCCAGTGTCTCAGTGTCTCAGTGTCCTAGTGTCTCAGTGTCTCAATGTCTCAGTGTCCCAGTGTCTCAGTGTCTCAGTGTCCCAGTGTCTCAGTGTCTCAGTGTCTCAGTGTCCCTGTGGCCCAGTGTCTCAGTGTCTCAGTGTCTTAGTGTCCCAGTGTCTCAGTGTCTCAGTGTCCCAGTGTCCCAGTGTCTCAGTGTCTCAGTGTCTCATTGTCCCAGTGTCTCATTGTCTCATTGTCCCAGTGTCTCAGTGTCTCAGTGTCCCAGTGTCTCAGTGTCTCAGTGTCTCAGTGTCCCAGTGTCTCAGGGTCTCAGTGTCCCAGTGCCTCAGTGTCTCAGTGTCCCAGTGTCTCAGTGTCTCAGTGTCCCAGTGTCTCAGTGTCTCATTGTCTCAGTGTCCCAGTGTCTCAGTGTCTCAGTGTAAAAGTGTCCCAGTGTTTCAGTATCCCAATGTCTCAGTGTCCCAGTGTCTCAGTGTCTCAGTGTCTCAGTGTCCCGGTGTCCCAGTGTCTCAGTGTCTCAGTGTATCAGTGTCTCAGTGTCTCAGTGTCTCAGTGTCTCAGTGTCCCGGTGTCTCAGTGCCCCAGTGTCTCAGTGTCTCAGTGTCCTAGTGTCTCAGTGTCTCAATGTCTCAGTGTCCCAGTGTCTCAGTGTCTCAGTGTCCCAGTGTCTCAGTGTCTCAGTGTCTCAGTGTCCCTGTGGCCCAGTGTCTCAGTGTCTCAGTGTCTTAGTGTCCCAGTGTCTCAGTGTCTCAGTGTCCCAGTGTCTCAGTGTCTCAGTGTCCCAGTGTCTCAGTGTCTCAGTGTCCCAGTGTCTCAGTGTCTCAGTGTCCCAGTGTCTCAGTGTCCCAGTGTCCCAGTGTCTCAGTGTCTCAGTGTCCCAGTGTCTCAGTGTCTCAGTGTCCCAGTGTCTCAGTGTCTCAGTGTCCCAGTGTCTCATTGTCTCAGAGTTCCAGTGTCTCAGTGTCTCTGAGACTCGGTGTCTCAGATTCTCAGTGTTTCTGTGTCTCGGTGTCTCAGTGTCCCAGTGTCTCAGTGTCCCAGTGTCACAATGTCCCAGTGTCCCAGTGTCTCAGTGTCTCAGTGTCTCAGTGTCCCAGTGTCTCAGTGCGCAGTGTCTCAGTGTCCCAGTGTCTCAGTGTCTCAGTTTCCCAGGGTCTCAGAGTCTCAGTGTCGCGTGTCCCAGTGTCCCAGTGTCTCAGTGTCTCAGTGTCCCAGCGTCTCAGTGTCCCAGTGTCTCAGTGTCTCAGTGTCCCAGTGTCTCAGTGTCTCAGTGTCTCAGTGTCCCAGTGTCTCAGTGTCTCAGTGTCCCATTGTCTCAGTGTCCCAGTGTCCCACTGTCTCAGTGTCCCAGTGTCTCAGTGTCCCAGTTTCTCAGTGTCTCAGTGTCTCATTGTCCCAATGTCACAGTGTGCAGTGTCTCAGTGTCCCAGTGTCCCAGTGTCCCAGTGTCCCAGTGTCTCAGTGTCTCAGTGTTTCAGAGTCTCAGTGTCCCAGTGTATCAGTGTCCCAGTGTTCCAGTGTCTTAGTGTCTCAGTGTCTCAGTGTCCCAGTGTCTCAGTGTCTCAGTGTCTCAGTGTCCCAGTGGCTCAGTGTCTCAGTGTCCCAGTGTCCCAGTGTCTCAGTGTCCCAGTGTTCCAGTGTCCCGGTGTCTCAGTGCTCCAGTGTATCAGTGTCTCAGTGTCTCAGTGTCCTAGTGTCTCAATGTCTCAGTGTGTCAGTGTCCCAGTGTCTCAGTGTCTCAGTGTCTCAGTGTCCCAGTGTCTCAGTGTCTCGGTGTCCCTGTGTCTCAGTGTCTCAGTGTCTCAGTGTCCTAGTGTCTCAGTGTCTCAGTGTCCCAGTGTCTCAGTGTCTCAGTGTCCCAGTGTCTCAGTGTCCCAGTGTCCCAGTGTCTCGGTGTCCCCGTGTCTCAGTGTCTCGGTGTCCCAGTGTCTCAGTGTCCCAGTGTCCCAGTGTCTCAGTGTCTCAGTGTCCCAGTGTCTCAGTGTCTCAGTGTCCCATTGTCTCAGTGTCCCAGTGTCTCAGTGTCTCAGTGTCCCAATGTCTCAGTGTCTCAGTTTCCCAGTGTCTCAGTGTCCCAGTGTCTCAGTGTCCCATTGTCCCAGTGTCCCAGTGTCTCAGTGTCTCAGTGTCCCAGAGTCTCAGTGTATCTGAGACTCAGTGTCTCAGATTCTCAGTGTCTCTGTGTCTCGGTGTCTCATTGTCCCAGTGTCTCAGTGTCTCAGTGTCCCAGTGTCCCAGTGTCTCAGTGTCTCAGTGTCTCATCGTCCCAGTGTCTCATTGTCTCATTGTCCCAGTGTCTCAGTGTCTCAGTGTCCCAGTGTCTCAGTGTCTCAGTGTCTCAGTGTCCCAGTGTCTCAGTGTATCAGTGTCCCAGTGCCTCAGTGTCTCAGTGTCCCAGTGTCTCAGTGTCTCAGTGTCCCAGTGTCTCAGTGTCTCATTGTCTCAGTGTCCCAGTGTCTCAGTGTCTCAGTGTCCCAGGGTCTCAGTGTCCCAGTGTACCAGTGTCTCAGTGTCCCAGTGTCTCAGTGTCTCCTTGTCTCAGTGTCTCAGTGTCTCAGTGTCCCAGTGTCTCAGTGTCCCAGTGTCTCAGTGTCTCAGTGTCCCTGTGTCTCAGTGTCCCAGTGTCTCAATGTACCAGTGTCTCAGTGTCTCAGTGTCCCAGTGTCTCAGTGTCCCAGTGTCTCAGTGTCTCAGTGTCTCAGTGTCCCAGTGTCTCAGTGTCTCATTGTTTCAGTGTCTCAATGTCCCAGTGTCTCAGTGTCTCAGTGTCCCAGTGTCCCAGTGTATCAGTGTCTCAGTGTCTCAGTGTCTCAGTGTCCCAGTGTCTCAGTGTCTCCTTGTCTCAGTGTCTCAGTGTCTCAGTGTTTCATTGTCTCAGTGTCTCAGTGTCCCTGTGTGTCAGTGTCCCAGTGTCTCAGTGGTTCAGTGTCTCAGTGTCTCAGTGTCTCAGTCTCTCAGTGTCTTAGTGTCTCAGTGTCCCAGTGTCTCAGTGTCCCAGTGTCTCAGTGTCTCAGTGTCCCAGTGTCTCAGTGGTTCAGTGTCCCAGTGTCTCAGTGTCCCAGTGTCTCAGTGTCTCAGTGTCTCAGTGTGTCTGAGACTCGGTGTCTCAGATTCTCAGTGTCTCTGTGTCTCGGTGTCTCAGTGTCTCATTGTCTCAGTGTCCTAGTGTCTCAGTGTCTCAGTGTCTCAGTGTCCCAGTGTCTCAGTGTCTCAGTGTCTCAGTGTCCCTGTGGCCCTGTGTCTCAGTCTCTCAGTGTCTTAGTGTCCCAGTGTCTCAGAGTCTTAGTGTCCCAGTGTCTCAGTGTCTCAGTGCGCAGTGTCTCAGTGTCCCAGGGTCTCAGAGTCTCAGTGTCGCGTGTCCCAGTGTCCCAGTGTCTCAGTGTCTCAGTGTCCCAGCGTCTCAGTGTCCCAGTGTCTCAGTGTCTCAGTGTCCCAGTGTCTCAGTGTCTCAGTGTCTCAGTGTCCCAGTGTCTCAGTGTCTCAGTGTCCCATTGTCTCAGTGTCCCAGTGTCCCAGTGTCTCAGTGTCCCAGTGTCTCAGTGTCCCAGTTTCTCAGTGTCTCAGTGTCTCATTGTCCCAATGTCTCAGTGTGCAGTGTCTCAGTGTTCCAGTGTCCCAGTGTCCCAGTGTCCCAGTGTCTCAGTGTTTCAGAGTCTCAGTGTCCCAGTGTATCAGTGTCCCAGTGTTCCAGTGTCTTAGTGTCTCAGTGTCTCAGTGTCCCAGTGTCTCAGTGTCTCAGTCTCTCAGTGTCCCAGTGGCTCAGTGTCTCAGTGTCCCAGTGTCCCAGTGTCTCAGTGTCCCAGTGTTCCAGTGTCCCGGTGTCTCAGTGCTCCAGTGTATCAGTGTCTCAGTGTCTCAGTGTCCTAGTGTCTCAATGTCTCAGTGTGTCAGTGTCCCAGTGTCTCAGTGTCTCAGTGTCTCAGTGTCCCAGTGTCTCAGTGTCTCAGTTGTCCCTGTGTCTCAGTGTCTCAGTGTCTCAGTGTCCCAGTGTCTCAGTGTCCCAGTGTCTCAGTGTCTCAGTGTCCCAGTGTCTCAGTGTCTCAGTGTCTCATTGTTTCAGTGTCTCAATGTCCCAGTGTCTCAGTGTCTCAGTGTCCCAGTGTCCCAGTGTATCAGTGTCTCAGTGTCTCAGTGTCTCAGTGTCCCAGTGTCTCAGTGTCTCTTTGTCTCAGTGTCTCAGTGTCTCAGTGTCCCAGTGTCTCAGTGTCCCAGTGTTCCAGTGTTTCATTGTCTCAGTGTCTCAGTGTCCCTGTGGCCCTGTGTCTCAGTCTCTCAGTGTCTTAGTGTCTCAGTGTCCCAGTGTCTCAGTGTCCCAGTGTCTCAGTGTCTCAGTGTCCCAGTGTCTCAGTGGTTCAGTGTCCCAGTGTCTCAGTGTCCCAGTGTCCCAGTGTCTCAGTGTCTCAGTGTCCCAGTGTCTCAGTGTCTCAGTGTCCCAGTGTCTCAGTGTCTTAGTGTCCCAGTGTCCCAGTGTCTCAGTGACTCAGTGTCTCAGTGTCTCAGTGTCCCAGTGTCTCAGTGTCTCAGTGTCCCAGGGTCTCAGTGTCTCAGTGTCCCAGTGTCTCAGTGTCCCAGTGTCTCATTGTCCCAGTGTCTCAGTGTCCCAGTGTCTCAGTGTCTCAGTGTCTCAGTGTCCCAGGGTCTCAGTGTCCCAGTGTACCAGTGTCTCAGTGTCCCAGTGTCTCAGTGTCTCCTTGTCTCAGTGTCTCAGTGTCCCAGTGTCTCAGTGTCCCAGTGTCTCAGTGTCTCAGTGTCCCTGTGTCTCAGTGTCCCAGTGTCTCAATGTACCAGTGTCTCAGTGTCTCAGTGTCCCAGTGTCTCAGTGTCCCAGTGTCTCAGTGTCTCAGTGTCTCAGTGTCCCAGTATCTCAGTGTCTCATTGTTTCAGTGTCTCAATGTCCCAGTGTCTCAGTGTCTCAGTGTCCCAGTGTCCCAGTGTATCAGTGTCTCAGTGTCTCAGTGTCTCAGTGTCCCAGTGTCTCAGTGTCTCCTTGTCTCAGTGTCTCAGTGTCTCAGTGTCTCAGTGTTTCATTGTCTCAGTGTCTCAGTGTCCCTGTGTGTCAGTGTCCCAGTGTCTCAGTGGTTCAGTGTCTCAGTGTCTCAGTGTCTCAGTCTCTCAGTGTCTTAGTGTCTCAGTGTCCCAGTGTCTCAGTGTCCCAGTGTCTCAGTGTCTCAGTGTCCCAGTGTCTCAGTGGTTCAGTGTCCCAGTGTCTCAGTGTCCCAGTGTCTCAGTGTCTCAGTGTCTCAGTGTCTCAGTGTGTCTGAGACTCGGTGTCTCAGATTCTCAGTGTCTCTGTGTCTCGGTGTCTCAGTGTCTCATTGTCTCAGTGTCCTAGTGTCTCAGTGTCTCAGTGTCTCAGTGTCCCAGTGTCCCAGTGTCTCAGTGTCTCAGTGTCTCATTGTCCCAGTGTCTCATTGTCTCATTGTCCCAGTGTCTCAGTGTCTCAGTGTCCCAGTGTCTCAGTGTCTCAGTGTCTCAGTGTCCCAGTGTCTCAGTGTATCAGTGTCCCAGTGCCTCAGTGTCTCAGTGTCCCAGTGTCTCAGTGTCTCAGTGTCCCAGTGTCTCAGTGTCTCATTGTCTCAGTGTCCCAGTGTCTCAGTGTCTCAGTGTCCCAGGGTCTCAGTGTCCCAGTGTACCAGTGTCTCAGTGTCCCAGTGTCTCAGTGTCTCCTTGTCTCAGTGTCTCAGTGTCTCAGTGTCCCAGTGTCTCAGTGTCCCAGTGTCTCAGTGTCTCAGTGTCCCTGTGTCTCAGTGTCCCAGTGTCTCAATGTACCAGTGTCTCAGTGTCTCAGTGTCCCAGTGTCTCAGTGTCCCAGTGTCTCAGTGTCTCAGTGTCCCAGTGTCTCAGTGTCTCATTGTTTCAGTGTCTCAATGTCCCAGTGTCTCAGTGTCTCAGTGTCCCAGTGTCCCAGTGTATCAGTGTCTCAGTGTCTCAGTGTCTCAGTGTCCCAGTGTCTCAGTGTCTCCTTGTCTCAGTGTCTCAGTGTCTCAGTGTTTCATTGTCTCAGTGTCTCAGTGTCCCTGTGTGTCAGTGTCCCAGTGTCTCAGTGGTTCAGTGTCTCAGTGTCTCAGTGTCTCAGTCTCTCAGTGTCTTAGTGTCTCAGTGTCCCAGTGTCTCAGTGTCCCAGTGTCTCAGTGTCTCAGTGTCCCAGTGTCTCAGTGGTTCAGTGTCCCAGTGTCTCAGTGTCCCAGTGTCTCAGTGTCTCAGTGTCTCAGTGTGTCTGAGACTCGGTGTCTCAGATTCTCAGTGTCTCTGTGTCTCGGTGTCTCAGTGTCTCATTGTCTCAGTGTCCTAGTGTCTCAGTGTCTCAGTGTCTCAGTGTCCCAGTGTCTCAGTGTCTCAGTGTCCCTGTGGCCCTGTGTCTCAGTCTCTCAGTGTCTTAGTGTCCCAGTGTCTCAGAGTCTTAGTGTCCCAGTGTCTCAGTGTCTCAGTGCGCAGTGTCTCAGTGTCCCAGGGTCTCAGAGTCTCAGTGTCGCGTGTCCCAGTGTCCCAGTGTCTCAGTGTCTCAGTGTCCCAGCGTCTCAGTGTCCCAGTGTCTCAGTGTCTCAGTGTCCCAGTGTCTCAGTGTCTCAGTGTCTCAGTGTCCCAGTGTCTCAGTGTCTCAGTGTCCCATTGTCTCAGTGTCCCAGTGTCCCAGTGTCTCAGTGTCCCAGTGTCTCATTGTCCCAGTTTCTCAGTGTCTCAGTGTCTCATTGTCCCAATGTCTCAGTGTGCAGTGTCTCAGTGTTCCAGTGTCCCAGTGTCCCAGTGTCCCAGTGTCTCAGTGTTTCAGAGTCTCAGTGTCCCAGTGTATCAGTGTCCCAGTGTTCCAGTGTCTTAGTGTCTCAGTGTCTCAGTGTCCCAGTGTCTCAGTGTCTCAGTCTCTCAGTGTCCCAGTGGCTCAGTGTCTCAGTGTCCCAGTGTCCCAGTGTCTCAGTGTCCCAGTGTTCCAGTGTCCCGGTGTCTCAGTGCTCCAGTGTATCAGTGTCTCAGTGTCTCAGTGTCCTAGTGTCTCAATGTCTCAGTGTGTCAGTGTCCCAGTGTCTCAGTGTCTCAGTGTCTCAGTGTCCCAGTGTCTCAGTGTCTCAGTTGTCCCTGTGTCTCAGTGTCTCAGTGTCTCAGTGTCCCAGTGTCTCAGTGTCCCAGTGTCTCAGTGTCTCAGTGTCCCAGTGTCTCAGTGTCTCAGTGTCTCATTGTTTCAGTGTCTCAATGTCCCAGGGTCTCAGTGTCTCAGTGTCCCAGTGTCTCAGTGTCCCAGTGTCTCATTGTCCCAGTGTCTCAGTGTCCCAGTGTCTCAGTGTCTCAGTGTCTCAGTGTCCCAGGGTCTCAGTGTCCCAGTGTACCAGTGTCTCAGTGTCCCAGTGTCTCAGTGTCTCCTTGTCTCAGTGTCTCAGTGTCCCAGTGTCTCAGTGTCCCAGTGTCTCAGTGTCTCAGTGTCCCTGTGTCTCAGTGTCCCAGTGTCTCAATGTACCAGTGTCTCAGTGTCTCAGTGTCCCAGTGTCTCAGTGTCCCAGTGTCTCAGTGTCTCAGTGTCTCAGTGTCCCAGTATCTCAGTGTCTCATTGTTTCAGTGTCTCAATGTCCCAGTGTCTCAGTGTCTCAGTGTCCCAGTGTCCCAGTGTATCAGTGTCTCAGTGTCTCAGTGTCTCAGTGTCCCAGTGTCTCAGTGTCTCCTTGTCTCAGTGTCTCAGTGTCTCAGTGTCTCAGTGTTTCATTGTCTCAGTGTCTCAGTGTCCCTGTGTGTCAGTGTCCCAGTGTCTCAGTGGTTCAGTGTCTCAGTGTCTCAGTGTCTCAGTCTCTCAGTGTCTTAGTGTCTCAGTGTCCCAGTGTCTCAGTGTCCCAGTGTCTCAGTGTCTCAGTGTCCCAGTGTCTCAGTGGTTCAGTGTCCCAGTGTCTCAGTGTCCCAGTGTCTCAGTGTCTCAGTGTCTCAGTGTCTCAGTGTGTCTGAGACTCGGTGTCTCAGATTCTCAGTGTCTCTGTGTCTCGGTGTCTCAGTGTCTCATTGTCTCAGTGTCCTAGTGTCTCAGTGTCTCAGTGTCTCAGTGTCCCAGTGTCCCAGTGTCTCAGTGTCTCAGTGTCTCATTGTCCCAGTGTCTCATTGTCTCATTGTCCCAGTGTCTCAGTGTCTCAGTGTCCCAGTGTCTCAGTGTCTCAGTGTCTCAGTGTCCCAGTGTCTCAGTGTATCAGTGTCCCAGTGCCTCAGTGTCTCAGTGTCCCAGTGTCTCAGTGTCTCAGTGTCCCAGTGTCTCAGTGTCTCATTGTCTCAGTGTCCCAGTGTCTCAGTGTCTCAGTGTCCCAGGGTCTCAGTGTCCCAGTGTACCAGTGTCTCAGTGTCCCAGTGTCTCAGTGTCTCCTTGTCTCAGTGTCTCAGTGTCTCAGTGTCCCAGTGTCTCAGTGTCCCAGTGTCTCAGTGTCTCAGTGTCCCTGTGTCTCAGTGTCCCAGTGTCTCAATGTACCAGTGTCTCAGTGTCTCAGTGTCCCAGTGTCTCAGTGTCCCAGTGTCTCAGTGTCTCAGTGTCCCAGTGTCTCAGTGTCTCATTGTTTCAGTGTCTCAATGTCCCAGTGTCTCAGTGTCTCAGTGTCCCAGTGTCCCAGTGTATCAGTGTCTCAGTGTCTCAGTGTCTCAGTGTCCCAGTGTCTCAGTGTCTCCTTGTCTCAGTGTCTCAGTGTCTCAGTGTTTCATTGTCTCAGTGTCTCAGTGTCCCTGTGTGTCAGTGTCCCAGTGTCTCAGTGGTTCAGTGTCTCAGTGTCTCAGTGTCTCAGTCTCTCAGTGTCTTAGTGTCTCAGTGTCCCAGTGTCTCAGTGTCCCAGTGTCTCAGTGTCTCAGTGTCCCAGTGTCTCAGTGGTTCAGTGTCCCAGTGTCTCAGTGTCCCAGTGTCTCAGTGTCTCAGTGTCTCAGTGTCTCAGTGTGTCTGAGACTCGGTGTCTCAGATTCTCAGTGTCTCTGTGTCTCGGTGTCTCAGTGTCTCATTGTCTCAGTGTCCTAGTGTCTCAGTGTCTCAGTGTCTCAGTGTCCCAGTGTCTCAGTGTCTCAGTGTCTCAGTGTCCCTGTGGCCCTGTGTCTCAGTCTCTCAGTGTCTTAGTGTCCCAGTGTCTCAGAGTCTTAGTGTCCCAGTGTCTCAGTGTCTCAGTGCGCAGTGTCTCAGTGTCCCAGGGTCTCAGAGTCTCAGTGTCGCGTGTCCCAGTGTCCCAGTGTCTCAGTGTCTCAGTGTCCCAGCGTCTCAGTGTCCCAGTGTCTCAGTGTCTCAGTGTCCCAGTGTCTCAGTGTCTCAGTGTCTCAGTGTCCCAGTGTCTCAGTGTCTCAGTGTCCCATTGTCTCAGTGTCCCAGTGTCCCAGTGTCTCAGTGTCCCAGTGTCTCAGTGTCCCAGTTTCTCAGTGTCTCAGTGTCTCATTGTCCCAATGTCTCAGTGTGCAGTGTCTCAGTGTTCCAGTGTCCCAGTGTCCCAGTGTCCCAGTGTCTCAGTGTTTCAGAGTCTCAGTGTCCCAGTGTATCAGTGTCCCAGTGTTCCAGTGTCTTAGTGTCTCAGTGTCTCAGTGTCCCAGTGTCTCAGTGTCTCAGTCTCTCAGTGTCCCAGTGGCTCAGTGTCTCAGTGTCCCAGTGTCCCAGTGTCTCAGTGTCCCAGTGTTCCAGTGTCCCGGTGTCTCAGTGCTCCAGTGTATCAGTGTCTCAGTGTCTCAGTGTCCTAGTGTCTCAATGTCTCAGTGTGTCAGTGTCCCAGTGTCTCAGTGTCTCAGTGTCTCAGTGTCCCAGTGTCTCAGTGTCTCAGTTGTCCCTGTGTCTCAGTGTCTCAGTGTCTCAGTGTCCCAGTGTCTCAGTGTCCCAGTGTCTCAGTGTCTCAGTGTCCCAGTGTCTCAGTGTCTCAGTGTCTCATTGTTTCAGTGTCTCAATGTCCCAGTGTCTCAGTGTCTCAGTGTCCCAGTGTCCCAGTGTATCAGTGTCTCAGTGTCTCAGTGTCTCAGTGTCCCAGTGTCTCAGTGTCTCTTTGTCTCAGTGTCTCAGTGTCTCAGTGTCCCAGTGTCTCAGTGTCCCAGTGTTCCAGTGTTTCATTGTCTCAGTGTCTCAGTGTCCCTGTGGCCCTGTGTCTCAGTCTCTCAGTGTCTTAGTGTCTCAGTGTCCCAGTGTCTCAGTGTCCCAGTGTCTCAGTGTCTCAGTGTCCCAGTGTCTCAGTGGTTCAGTGTCCCAGTGTCTCAGTGTCCCAGTGTCCCAGTGTCTCAATGTCTCAGTGTCCCAGTGTCTCAGTGTCTCAGTGTCCCAGTGTCTCAGTGTCTTAGTGTCCCAGTGTCCCAGTGTCTCAGTGACTCAGTGTCTCAGTGTCTCAGTGTCCCAGTGTCTCAGTGTCTCAGTGTCCCAGGGTCTCAGTGTCTCAGTGTCCCAGTGTCTCAGTGTCCCAGTGTCTCATTGTCCCAGTGTCTCAGTGTCCCAGTGTCTCAGTGTCTCAGTGTCTCAGTGTCCCAGGGTCTCAGTGTCCCAGTGTACCAGTGTCTCAGTGTCCCAGTGTCTCAGTGTCTCCTTGTCTCAGTGTCTCAGTGTCTCAGTGTCCCAGTGTCTCAGTGTCCCAGTGTCTCAGTGTCTCAGTGTCCCTGTGTCTCAGTGTCCCAGTGTCTCAATGTACCAGTGTCTCAGTGTCTCAGTGTCCCAGTGTCTCAGTGTCCCAGTGTCTCAGTGTCTCAGTGTCTCAGTGTCCCAGTGTCTCAGTGTCTCATTGTTTCAGTGTCTCAATGTCCCAGTGTCTCAGTGTCTCAGTGTCCCAGTGTCCCAGTGTATCAGTGTCTCAGTGTCTCAGTGTCTCAGTGTCCCAGTGTCTCAGTGTCTCCTTGTCTCAGTGTCTCAGTGTCTCAGTGTTTCATTGTCTCAGTGTCTCAGTGTCCCTGTGTGTCAGTGTCCCAGTGTCTCAGTGGTTCAGTGTCTCAGTGTCTCAGTGTCTCAGTCTCTCAGTGTCTTAGTGTCTCAGTGTCCCAGTGTCTCAGTGTCCCAGTGTCTCAGTGTCTCAGTGTCCCAGTGTCTCAGTGGTTCAGTGTCCCAGTGTCTCAGTGTCCCAGTGTCTCAGTGTCTCAGTGTCTCAGTGTGTCTGAGACTCGGTGTCTCAGATTCTCAGTGTCTCTGTGTCTCGGTGTCTCAGTGTCTCATTGTCTCAGTGTCCTAGTGTCTCAGTGTCTCAGTGTCTCAGTGTCCCAGTGTCTCAGTGTCTCAGTGTCTCAGTGTCCCTGTGGCCCTGTGTCTCAGTCTCTCAGTGTCTTAGTGTCCCAGTGTCTCAGAGTCTTAGTGTCCCAGTGTCTCAGTGTCTCAGTGCGCAGTGTCTCAGTGTCCCAGGGTCTCAGAGTCTCAGTGTCGCGTGTCCCAGTGTCCCAGTGTCTCAGTGTCTCAGTGTCCCAGCGTCTCAGTGTCCCAGTGTCTCAGTGTCTCAGTGTCCCAGTGTCTCAGTGTCTCAGTGTCTCAGTGTCCCAGTGTCTCAGTGTCTCAGTGTCCCATTGTCTCAGTGTCCCAGTGTCCCAGTGTCTCAGTGTCCCAGTGTCTCAGTGTCCCAGTTTCTCAGTGTCTCAGTGTCTCATTGTCCCAATGTCTCAGTGTGCAGTGTCTCAGTGTTCCAGTGTCCCAGTGTCCCAGTGTCCCAGTGTCTCAGTGTTTCAGAGTCTCAGTGTCCCAGTGTATCAGTGTCCCAGTGTTCCAGTGTCTTAGTGTCTCAGTGTCTCAGTGTCCCAGTGTCTCAGTGTCTCAGTCTCTCAGTGTCCCAGTGGCTCAGTGTCTCAGTGTCCCAGTGTCCCAGTGTCTCAGTGTCCCAGTGTTCCAGTGTCCCGGTGTCTCAGTGCTCCAGTGTATCAGTGTCTCAGTGTCTCAGTGTCCTAGTGTCTCAATGTCTCAGTGTGTCAGTGTCCCAGTGTCTCAGTGTCTCAGTGTCTCAGTGTCTCAGTGTCCCAGTGTCTCAGTGTCTCAGTTGTCCCTGTGTCTCAGTGTCTCAGTGTCTCAGTGTCCCAGTGTCTCAGTGTCCCAGTGTCTCAGTGTCTCAGTGTCCCAGTGTCTCAGTGTCTCAGTGTCTCATTGTTTCAGTGTCTCAATGTCCCAGTGTCTCAGTGTCTCAGTGTCCCAGTGTCCCAGTGTATCAGTGTCTCAGTGTCTCAGTGTCTCAGTGTCCCAGTGTCTCAGTGTCTCTTTGTCTCAGTGTCTCAGTGTCTCAGTGTCCCAGTGTCTCAGTGTCCCAGTGTTCCAGTGTTTCATTGTCTCAGTGTCTCAGTGTCCCTGTGGCCCTGTGTCTCAGTCTCTCAGTGTCTTAGTGTCTCAGTGTCCCAGTGTCTCAGTGTCCCAGTGTCTCAGTGTCTCAGTGTCCCAGTGTCTCAGTGGTTCAGTGTCCCAGTGTCTCAGTGTCCCAGTGTCCCAGTGTCTCAGTGTCTCAGTGTCCCAGTGTCTCAGTGTCTCAGTGTCCCAGTGTCTCAGTGTCTTAGTGTCCCAGTGTCCCAGTGTCTCAGTGACTCAGTGTCTCAGTGTCTCAGTGTCCCAGTGTCTCAGTGTCTCAGTGTCCCAGGGTCTCAGTGTCTCAGTGTCCCAGTGTCTCAGTGTCCCAGTGTCTCATTGTCCCAGTGTCTCAGTGTCCCAGTGTCTCAGTGTCTCAGTGTCTCAGTGTCCCAGGGTCTCAGTGTCCCAGTGTACCAGTGTCTCAGTGTCCCAGTGTCTCAGTGTCTCCTTGTCTCAGTGTCTCAGTGTCTCAGTGTCCCAGTGTCTCAGTGTCCCAGTGTCTCAGTGTCTCAGTGTCCCTGTGTCTCAGTGTCCCAGTGTCTCAATGTACCAGTGTCTCAGTGTCTCAGTGTCCCAGTGTCTCAGTGTCCCAGTGTCTCAGTGTCTCAGTGTCTCAGTGTCCCAGTGTCTCAGTGTCTCATTGTTTCAGTGTCTCAATGTCCCAGTGTCTCAGTGTCTCAGTGTCCCAGTGTCCCAGTGTATCAGTGTCTCAGTGTCTCAGTGTCCCAGTGTCTCAGTGTCTCCTTGTCTCAGTGTCTCAGTGTCTCAGTGTCTCAGTGTTTCATTGTCTCAGTGTCTCAGTGTCCCTGTGTGTCAGTGTTCCAGTGTCTCAGTGGTTCAGTGTCTCAGTGTCTCAGTGTCTCAGTCTCTCAGTGTCTTAGTGTCTCAGTGTCCCAGTGTCTCAGTGTCCCAGTGTCTCAGTGTCTCAGTGTCCCAGTGTCTCAGTGGTTCAGTGTCCCAGTGTCTCAGTGTCTCAGTGTCTCAGTGTCTCAGTGTCTCAGTGTGTCTGAGACTCGGTGTCTCAGATTCTCAGTGTCTCTGTGTCTCGGTGTCTCAGTGTCTCATTGTCTCAGTGTCCTAGTGTCTCAGTGTCTCAGTGTCCCAGTGTCTCAGTGTCTCAGTGTCTCAGTGTCCCTGTGGCCCTGTGTCTCAGTCTCTCAGTGTCTTAGTGTCCCAGTGTCTCAGAGTCTTAGTGTCCCAGTGTCTCAGTGTCTCAGTGCGCAGTGTCTCAGTGTCCCAGGGTCTCAGAGTCTCAGTGTCGCGTGTCCCAGTGTCCCAGTGTCCCAGTGTCTCAGTGTCCCAGTGTCTCAGTGTCCCAGTTTCTCAGTGTCTCAGTGTCTCATTGTCCCAATGTCTCAGTGTGCAGTGTCTCAGTGTTCCAGTGTCCCAGTGTCCCAGTGTCCCAGTGTCTCAGTGTTTCAGAGTCTCAGTGTCCCAGTGTATCAGTGTCCCAGTGTTCCAGTGTCTTAGTGTCTCAGTGTCTCAGTGTCCCAGTGTCTCAGTGTCTCAGTCTCTCAGTGTCCCAGTGGCTCAGTGTCTCAGTGTCCCAGTGTCCCAGTGTCTCAGTGTCCCAGTGTTCCAGTGTCCCGGTGTCTCAGTGCTCCAGTGTATCAGTGTCTCAGTGTCTCAGTGTCCTAGTGTCTCAATGTCTCAGTGTGTCAGTGTCCCAGTGTCTCAGTGTCTCAGTGTCTCAGTGTCTCAGTGTCCCAGTGTCTCAGTGTCTCAGTTGTCCCTGTGTCTCAGTGTCTCAGTGTCTCAGTGTCCCAGTGTCTCAGTGTCCCAGTGTCTCAGTGTCTCAGTGTCCCAGTGTCTCAGTGTCTCAGTGTCTCATTGTTTCAGTGTCTCAATGTCCCAGTGTCTCAGTGTCTCAGTGTCCCAGTGTCCCAGTGTATCAGTGTCTCAGTGTCTCAGTGTCTCAGTGTCCCAGTGTCTCAGTGTCTCTTTGTCTCAGTGTCTCAGTGTCTCAGTGTCCCAGTGTCTCAGTGTCCCAGTGTTCCAGTGTTTCATTGTCTCAGTGTCTCAGTGTCCCTGTGGCCCTGTGTCTCAGTCTCTCAGTGTCTTAGTGTCTCAGTGTCCCAGTGTCTCAGTGTCCCAGTGTCTCAGTGTCTCAGTGTCCCAGTGTCTCAGTGGTTCAGTGTCCCAGTGTCTCAGTGTCCCAGTGTCCCAGTGTCTCAGTGTCTCAGTGTCCCAGTGTCTCAGTGTCTCAGTGTCCCAGTGTCTCAGTGTCTTAGTGTCCCAGTGTCCCAGTGTCTCAGTGACTCAGTGTCTCAGTGTCTCAGTGTCCCAGTGTCTCAGTGTCTCAGTGTCCCAGGGTCTCAGTGTCTCAGTGTCCCAGTGTCTCAGTGTCCCAGTGTCTCATTGTCCCAGTGTCTCAGTGTCCCAGTGTCTCAGTGTCTCAGTGTCTCAGTGTCCCAGGGTCTCAGTGTCCCAGTGTACCAGTGTCTCAGTGTCCCAGTGTCTCAGTGTCTCCTTGTCTCAGTGTCTCAGTGTCTCAGTGTCCCAGTGTCTCAGTGTCCCAGTGTCTCAGTGTCTCAGTGTCCCTGTGTCTCAGTGTCCCAGTGTCTCAATGTACCAGTGTCTCAGTGTCTCAGTGTCCCAGTGTCTCAGTGTCCCAGTGTCTCAGTGTCTCAGTGTCTCAGTGTCCCAGTGTCTCAGTGTCTCATTGTTTCAGTGTCTCAATGTCCCAGTGTCTCAGTGTCTCAGTGTCCCAGTGTCCCAGTGTATCAGTGTCTCAGTGTCTCAGTGTCCCAGTGTCTCAGTGTCTCCTTGTCTCAGTGTCTCAGTGTCTCAGTGTCTCAGTGTTTCATTGTCTCAGTGTCTCAGTGTCCCTGTGTGTCAGTGTTCCAGTGTCTCAGTGGTTCAGTGTCTCAGTGTCTCAGTGTCTCAGTCTCTCAGTGTCTTAGTGTCTCAGTGTCCCAGTGTCTCAGTGTCCCAGTGTCTCAGTGTCTCAGTGTCCCAGTGTCTCAGTGGTTCAGTGTCCCAGTGTCTCAGTGTCTCAGTGTCTCAGTGTCTCAGTGTCTCAGTGTGTCTGAGACTCGGTGTCTCAGATTCTCAGTGTCTCTGTGTCTCGGTGTCTCAGTGTCTCATTGTCTCAGTGTCCTAGTGTCTCAGTGTCTCAGTGTCCCAGTGTCTCAGTGTCTCAGTGTCTCAGTGTCCCTGTGGCCCTGTGTCTCAGTCTCTCAGTGTCTTAGTGTCCCAGTGTCTCAGAGTCTTAGTGTCCCAGTGTCTCAGTGTCTCAGTGCGCAGTGTCTCAGTGTCCCAGGGTCTCAGAGTCTCAGTGTCGCGTGTCCCAGTGTCCCAGTGTCTCAGTGTCTCAGTGTCCCAGCGTCTCAGTGTCCCAGTGTCTCAGTGTCTCAGTGTCCCAGTGTCTCAGTGTCTCAGTGTCTCAGTGTCCCAGTGTCTCAGTGTCTCAGTGTCCCATTGTCTCAGTGTCCCAGTGTCCCAGTGTCTCAGTGTCTCAGTGTCCCAGTGTCTCAGTGTCTCAGTGTCCCATTGTCTCAGTGTCCCAGTGTCCCAGTGTCTCAGTGTCCCAGTTTCTCAGTGTCTCAGTGTCTCATTGTCCCAATGTCTCAGTGTGCAGTGTCTCAGTGTTCCAGTGTCCCAGTGTCCCAGTGTCCCAGTGTCTCAGTGTTTCAGAGTCTCAGTGTCCCAGTGTATCAGTGTCCCAGTGTTCCAGTGTCTTAGTGTCTCAGTGTCTCAGTGTCCCAGTGTCTCAGTGTCTCAGTCTCTCAGTGTCCCAGTGGCTCAGTGTCTCAGTGTCCCAGTGTCCCAGTGTCTCAGTGTCCCAGTGTTCCAGTGTCCCGGTGTCTCAGTGCTCCAGTGTATCAGTGTCTCAGTGTCTCAGTGTCTCATTGTCCCAGTGTCTCATTGTCTCAACGTCCCAGTGTCTCAGTGTCTCAGTGTCCCAGTGTCTCAGTGTCTCAGTGTCTCAGTGTCCCAGTGTCTCAGTGTCTCAGTGTCCCAGTGCCTCAGTGTCTCAGTGTCCCAGTGTCTCAGTGTCTCAGGGTCCCAGTGTCTCAGTGTCTCATTGTCTCAGTGTCCCAGTGTCTCAGTGTCTCAGTGTAAAAGTGTCCCAGTGTTTCAGTATCCCAATGTCTCAGTGTCCCAGTGTCTCAGTGTCTCAGTGTCCCAGTGTCTCAGTGTCTCAGTGTCCCAGTGTCCCAGTGTCTCAGTGTCTCAGTGTCCCAGTGTCTCAGTGTCTCAGTGTATCAGTGTCTCAGAGTCTCAGTGTCTCAGTGTCCCAGTGTCTCAGTGTCTCAGTGTCTCAGTGTCCCGGTGTCTCAGTGCCCCAGTGTCTCAGTGTCTCAGTGTCCTAGTGTCTCAGTGTCTCAATGTCTCAGTGTCCCAGTGTCTCAGTGTCTCAGTGTCCCAGTGTCTCAGTGTCTCAGTGTCTCAGTGTCCCTGTGGCCCAGTGTCTCAGTGTCTCAGTGTCTTAGTGTCCCAGTGTCTCAGTGTCTCAGTGTCTCAGTGTCCCAGTGTCCCAGTGTCTCAGTGTCTCAGTGTCCCAGTGTCTCAGTGTCTCAGTGTCCCAGTGTCCCAGTGTCTCAGTGTCTCAGTGTCCCAGTGTCTCAGTGTATCAGTGTCTCAGAGTCTCAGTGTCTCAGTGTCCCAGTGTCTCAGTGTCTCAGTGTCTCAGTGTCCCGGTGTCTCAGTGCCCCAGTGTCTCAGTGTCTCAGTGTCCTAGTGTCTCAGTGTCTCAATGTCCCAGTGTCTCAGTGTCTCAGTGTCTCAGTGTCTCAGTGTCTCAGTATCCCTGTGGCCCAGTGTCTCAGTGTCTCAGTGTCTTAGTGTCCCAGTGTCTCAGTGTCTCAGTGTCCCAGTGTCCCAGTGTCTCAGTGTCTCAGTGTCTCATTGTCCCAGTGTCTCATTGTCTCATTGTCCCAGTGTCTCAGTGTCTCAGTGTCCCAGTGTCTCAGTGTCTCAGTGTCTCAGTGTCCCAGTGTCTCAGGGTCTCAGTGTCCCAGTGCCTCAGTGTCTCAGTGTCCCAGTGTCTCAGTGTCTCAGTGTCCCAGTGTCTCAGTGTCTCATTGTCTCAGTGTCCCAGTGTCTCAGTGTCTCAGTGTAAAAGTGTCCCAGTGTTTCAGTATCCCAATGTCTCAGTGTCCCAGTGTCTCAGTGTCTCAGTGTCTCAGTGTCCCAGTGTCCCAGTGTCTCAGTGTCTCAGTGTCCCAGTGTCTCAGTGTATCAGTGTCTCAGTGTCTCAGTGTCTCAGTGTCTCAGTGTCCCGGTGTCTCAGTGCCCCAGTGTCTCAGTGTCTCAGTGTCCTAGTGTCTCAGTGTCTCAATGTCTCAGTGTCCCAGTGTCTCAGTGTCTCAGTGTCCCAGTGTCTCAGTGTCTCAGTGTCTCAGTGTCCCTGTGGCCCAGTGTCTCAGTGTCTCAGTGTCTTAGTGTCCCAGTGTCTCAGTGTCTCAGTGTCCCAGTGTCTCAGTGTCTCAGTGTCCCAGTGTCTCAGTGTCTCAGTGTCCCAGTGTCTCAGTGTCTCAGTGTCCCAGTGTCTCAGTGTCCCAGTGTCCCAGTGTCTCAGTGTCTCAGTGTCCCAGTGTCTCAGTGTCTCAGTGTCCCAGTGTCTCATTGTCTCAGAGTTCCAGTGTCTCAGTGTCTCTGAGACTCGGTGTCTCAGATTCTCAGTGTCTCTGTGTCTCGGTGTCTCAGTGTCCCAGTGTCTCAGTGTCCCAGTGTCCCAATGTCCCAGTGTCCCAGTGTCTCAGTGTCTCAGTGTCCCAGTGTCTTAGTGTCTCAGTGTCTCAGTGTCCCAGTGTCTCAGTGTCTCAGTGTCCCATTGTCTCAGTGTCCCAGTGTCCCAGTGTCTCAGTGTCCCAGTGTCTCAGTGTCCCAGTTTCTCAGTGTCCCAGCGTCTCAGTGTCCCAGTGTCTCAGTGTCTCAGTGTCCCAGTGTCCCAGTGTCCCAGTGTCCCAGTGTCCCAGTGTCTCAGTGTTTCAGAGTCTCAGTGTCCCAGTGTATCAGTGTCCCAGTGTTCCAGTGTCTTAGTGTCTCAGTGTCTCAGTGTCCCAGTGTCTCAGTGTCTCAGTGTCTCAGTGTCCCAGTGGCTCAGTGTCTCAGTGTCCCAGTGTCCCAGTGTCTCAGTGTCCCAGTGTTCCAGTGTCTTAGTGTCTCAGTGTCTCAGTGTCCCAGTGTCTCAGTGTCTCAGTGTCTCAGTGTCCCAGTGTCTCAGTGTCTCAGTGTCTCAGTGTCCCAGTGTCTCAGTGTCTCAGTGTCCCAGTGTCTCAGTGTCTCAGTGTCCCAGTGTCTCAGTGTCTCAGTGTCCCAGTGTCTCAGTGTCCCAGTGTCCCAGTGTCTCAGTGTCTCAGTGTCCCAGTGTCTCAGTGTCTCAGTGTCCCAGTGTCTCAGTGTCTCAGTGTCCCAGTGTCTCATTGTCTCAGTGTCCCAGTGTCTCAGTGTCTCAGTGTCCCAATGTCTCAGTGTCTCAGTTTCCCAGTGTCTCAGTGTCCCAGTGTCTCAGTGTCCCATTGTCCCAGTGTCCCAGTGTCTCAGTGTCTCAGTGTCCCAGAGTCTCAGTGTATCTGAGACTCGGTGTCTCAGATTCTCAGTGTCTCTGTGTCTCAGTGTCTCATTGTCCCAGTGTCTCATTGTCTTATTGTCCCAGTGTCTCAGTGTCTCAGTGTCCCAGTGTCTCAGTGTCTCAGTGTCTCAGTGTCCCAGTGTCTCAGTGTCTCAGTGTCCCAGTGCCTCAGTGTCTCAGTGTCCCAGTGTCTCAGTGTCTCAGTGTCCCAGTGTCTCAGTGTCTCATTGTCTCAGTGTCCCAGTGTCCCAGTGTCTCAGTGTCTCAGTGTCCCAGTGTCTCAGTGTCTCAGTGTCTCAGTGTCCCAGTGTCTCAGTGTCTCAGTGTCCCAGTGTCTCAGTGTCTCAGTGTATCAGTGTCTCAGAGTCTCAGTGTCTCAGTGTCCCAGTGTCTCAGTGTCTCAGTGTCTCAGTGTCCCGGTGTCTCAGTGCCCCAGTGTCTCAGTGTCTCAGTGTCCTAGTGTCTCAGTGTCTCAATGTCTCAGTGTCCCAGTGTCTCAGTGTCTCAGTGTCTCAGTGTCCCTGTGGCCCAGTGTCTCAGTGTCTCAGTGTCTTAGTGTCTCAGTGTCTCAGTGTCTCAGTGTCCCAGTGTCTCAGTGTCTCAGTGTCCCAGTGTCTCAGTGTCTCAGTGTCCCAGTGTCTCAGTGTCTCAGTGTCCCAGTGTCTCAGTGTCCCAGTGTCCCAGTGTCTCAGTGTCTCAGTGTCCCAGTGTCTCAGTATCTCAGTGTCCCAGTGTCTCAGTGTCTCAGTGTCCCATTGTCTCATTGTCTCAGAGTTCCAGTGTCTCAGTGTCTCTGAGACTCGGTGTCTCAGATTCTCAGTGTCTCTGTGTCTCGGTGTCTCAGTGTCCCAGTGTCTCAGTGTCCCAGTGTCCCAATGTCCCAGTGTCCCAGTGTCTCAGTGTCTCAGTGTCTCAGTGTCCCAGTGTCTCAGTGCGCAGTGTCTCAGTGTCCCAGTGTCTCAGTGTCTCAGTGTCCCAGGGTCTCAGAGTCTCAGTGTCGCGTGTCCCAGTGTCCCAGTGTCTCAGTGTCTCAGTGTCCCAGCGTCTCAGTGTCCCAGTGTCTCAGTGTCTCAGTGTCCCAGTGTCTCAGTGTCTCAGTGTCTTAGTGTCCCAGTGTCTCAGTGTCTCAGTGTCCCATTGTCTCAGTGTCCCAGTGTCCCAGTGTCTCAGTGTCCCAGTGTCTCAGTGTCCCAGTTTCTCAGTGTCTCAGTGTCTCATTGTCCCAATGTCTCAGTGTGCAGTGTCTCAGTGTCCCAGTGTCCCAGTATCCCAGTGTCCCAGTGTCTCAGTGTTTTAGAGTCTCAGTGTCCCAGTGTATCAGTGTCCCAGTGTTCCAGTGTCTTAGTGTCTCAGTGTCTCAGTGTCCCAGTGTCTCAGTGTCTCAGTGTCCCAGTGTCTCAGTGTCTCAGTGTCCCAGTGTCTCAGTGTCCCAGTGTCTCAGTGTCTCAGTGTCCCAGCGTCTCAGTGTCCCAGTGTCTCAGTGTCTCAGTGTCCCAGTGTCTCAGTGTCTCAGTGTCTCAGTGTCCCAGTGTCTCAGTGTCTCAGTGTCCCATTGTCTCAGTGTCCCAGTGTCCCAGTGTCTCAGTGTCCCAGTGTCTCAGTGTCCCAGTTTCTCAGTGTCTCAGTGTCTCATTGTCCCAATGTCTCAGTGTGCAGTGACTCAGTGTCCCAGTGTCCCAGTGTCTCAGTGTCTCAGTGTTTCAGAGTCTCAGTGTCCCAGTGTATCAGTGTCCCAGTGTTCCAGTGTCTTAGTGTCTCAGTGTCTCAGTGTCCCAGTGTCTCAGTGTCTCAGTGTCCCAGTGTCTCAGTGTCTCAGTGTCTCAGTGTCCCAGTGGCTCAGTGTCTCAGTGTCCCAGTGTCCCAGTGTCTCAGTGTCCCAGTGTTCCAGTGTCTTAGTGTCTCAGTGTCTCAGTGTCCCAGTGTCTCAGTGTCGCAGTGTCTCAGTGTCCCAGTGTCTCAGTGTCTCAGTGTCTCAGTGTCCCAGTGTCTCAGTGTCTCAGTGTCCCAGTGTCTCAGTGTCTCAGTGTCCCAGTGTCTCAGTGTCTCAGTGTCCCAGTGTCTCAGTGTCCCAGTGTCCCAGTGTCTCAGTGTCTCAGTGTCCCAGTGTCTCAGTGTCTCAGTGTCCCAGTGTCTCAGTGTCTCAGTGTCCCAGTGTCTCATTGTCTCAGTGTCCCAGTGTCTCAGTGTCTCAGTGTCCCAATGTCTCAGTGTCTCAGTTTCCCAGTGTCTCAGTGTCCCAGTGTCTCAGTGTCCCATTGTCCCAGTGTCCCAGTGTCTCAGTGTCTCAGTGTCCCAGAGTCTCAGTGTATCTGAGACTCGGTGTCTCAGATTCTCAGTGTCTCTGTGTCTCGGTGTCTCATTGTCCCAGTGTCTCAGTGTCTCAGTGTCCCAGTGTCCCAGTTTCTCAGTGTCTCAGTGTCTCATTGTCCCAGTGTCTCATTGCCTCATTGTCCCAGTGTCTCAGTGTCTCAGTGTCCCAGTGTCTCAGTGTCTCAGTGTCTCAGTGTCCCAGTGTCTCAGTGTCTCAGTGTCCCAGTGCCTCAGTGTCTCAGTGTCCCAGTGTCTCAGTGTCTCAGTGTCCCAGTGTCTCAGTGTCTCATTGTCTCAGTGTCCCAGTGTCTCACTGTCTCAGTGTAAAAGTGTGCCAGTGTTTCAGTATCCCAATGTCTCAGTGTCCCAGTGTCTCAGTGTCTCAGTGTCCCAGTGTCTCAGTGTCTCAGTGTCTCAGTGTCCCAGTGTCCCAGTGTCTCAGTGTCTCAGTGTCCCAGTGTCTCAGTGTCTCAGTGTATCAGTGTCTCAGAGTCTCAGTGTCTCAGTGTCCCAGTGTCTCAGTGTCTCAGTGTCTCAGTGTCCCGGTGTCTCAGTGCCCCAGTGTCTCAGTGTCTCAGTGTCCTAGTGTCTCAGTGTCTCAATGTCTCAGTGTCCCAGTGTCTCAGTGTCTCAGTGTCCCAGTGTCTCAGTGTCTCAGTGTCTCAGTGTCCCTGTGGCCCAGTGTCTCAGTGTCTCAGTGTCTTAGTGTCCCAGTGTCTCAGTGTCTCAGTGTCTCAGTGTCCCAGTGTCTCAGTGTCTCAGTGTCCCAGTGTCTCAGTGTCTCAGTGTCCCAGTGTCTCAGTGTCTCAGTGTCCCAGTGTCTCAGTGTCCCAGTGTCCCAGTGTCTCAGTGTCTCAGTGTCCCAGTGTCTCAGTGTCTCAGTGTCCCAGTGTCTCAGTGTCTCAGTGTCCCAGTGTCTCATTGTCTCAGAGTTCCAGTGTCTCAGTGTCTCTGAGACTCGGTGTCTCAGATTCTCAGTGTCTCTGTGTCTCGGTGTCTCAGTGTCCCAGTGTCTCAGTGTCCCAGTGTCCCAATGTCCCAGTGTCCCAGTGTCTCAGTGTCTCAGTGTCTCAGTGTCCCAGTGTCTCAGTGCGCAGTGTCTCAGTGTCCCAGTGTCTCAGTGTCTCAGTGTCCCAGGGTCTCAGTGTCGCGTGTCCCAGTGTCCCAGTGTCTCAGTGTCTCAGTGTCCCAGCGTCTCAGTGTCCCAGTGTCTCAGTGTCTCAGTGTCCCAGTGTCTCAGTGTCTCAGTGTCTCAGTGTCCCAGTGTCTCAGTGTCTCAGTGTCCCATTGTCTCAGTGTCCCAGTGTCCCAGTGTCTCAGTGTCCCAGTGTCTCAGTGTCCCAGTTTCTCAGTGTCTCAGTGTCTCATTGTCCCAATGTCTCAGTGTGCAGTGTCTCAGTGTCCCAGTGTCCCAGTGTCCCAGTGTCCCAGTGTTTCAGAGTCTCAGTGTCCCAGTGTATCAGTGTCCCAGTGTTCCAGTGTCTTAGTGTCTCAGTGTCTCAGTGTCCCAGTGTCTCAGTGTCTCAGTGTCTCAGTGTCCCAGTGGCTCAGTGTCTCAGTGTCCCAGTGTCCCAGTGTCTCAGTGTCCCAGTGTTCCAGTGTCTTAGTGTCTCAGTGTCTCAGTGTCCCAGTGTCTCAGTGTCTCAGTGTCTCAGTGTCCCAGTGTCTCAGTGTCTCAGTGTCTCAGTTTCCCAGTGTCTCAGTGTCTCAGTGTCCCAGTGTCTCAGTGTCTCAGTATCCCAGTGTCTCAGTGTCTCAGTGTCCCAGTGTCTCAGTGTCCCAGTGTCCCAGTGTCTCAGTGTCTCAGTGTCCCAGTGTCTCAGTGTCTCAGTGTCCCAGTGTCTCAGTGTCTCAGTGTCCCAGTGTCTCATTGTCTCAGAGTTCCAGTGTCTCAGTGTCTCTGAGACTCGGTGTCTCAGATTCTCAGTGTCTCTGTGTCTCGGTGTCTCAGTGTCCCAGTGTCTCAGTATCCCAGTGTCCCAATGTCCCAGTGTCCCAGTGTCTCAGTGTCTCAGTGTCCCAGTGTCTCAGTGCGCAGTGTCTCAGTGTCCCAGTGTCTCAGTGTCTCAGTGTCCCAGGGTCTCAGAGTCTCAGTGTCGCGTGTCCCAGTGTCCCAGTGTCTCAGTGTCTCAGTGTCCCAGCGTCTCAGTGTCCCAGTGTCTCAGTGTCTCAGTGTCCCAGTGTCTCAGTGTCTCAGTGTCTCAGTGTCCCAGTGTCTCAGTGTCTCAGTGTCCCATTGTCTCAGTGTCCCAGTGTCCCAGTGTCTCAGTGTCCCAGTGTCTCAGTGTCCCAGTTTCTCAGTGTCTCAGTGTCTCATTGTCCCAATGTCTCAGTGTGCAGTGTCTCAGTGTCCCAGTGTCCCAGTGTCCCAGTGTCTCATTGTCCCAGTGTCTCAGTGTCCCAGTGTCTCAGTGTCTCAGTGTCCCAGTGTATCAGTGTCTCAGTGTCCCAGTGTCCCAGTTTCTCAGTGTCCCAGTGTCTTAGTGTCCCACTGTCCCAGTGTCTCAGTGTCCCAGTGTCTCATTGTCCCAGTGTCTCAGTGTCCCAGTGTCTCAGTGTCTCAGTGTCCCAGTGTATCAGTGTCTCAGTGTCCCAGTGTCCCAGTGTCTCAGTGTCCCAGTGTCTTAGTGTCCCACTGTCCCAGTGTCTCAGTGTCCCAGTGTCTCAATGTACCAGTGTCTCAGTGTCCCAGTGTCTCAGTGTCTCAGTGTCCCAGTGTCTCAGTGTCCCAGTGTCTCAGTGTCTCAGTGTCCCAGTGTCTCAGTGTCTCAGTGTCTCATTGTTTCAGTGTCTCAATGTCCCAGTGTCTCAGTGTCCCAGTGTCCCAGTGTCTCAGTGTCTCAGTGTCCCAGTGTCTCAGTGTCTCAGTGTCCCAGTGTCTCAGTGTCTCAGTGTCTCATTGTCTCAGTGTCTCAGTGTCTCAGTGTCCCAGTGTCTCAGTGTCTCATTGTCTCAGTGTCTCAGTGTCCCAGTGTCTCAGTGTCTCAGTGTCCCAGTGTCTCAGTGTCTCAGTGTCCCAGTGTCTCAGTGTCTCAGTGTCCCAGTGTCTCAGTCTCTCAGTGTCTCAGTGTCCGAGTGTCTCAGTGTCCGAGTGTACAGTGTCCCAGTGTCTCAGTGTCTCAGTGTTCCCGTGTCTCAGTGTCTCAGTGTCCCGGTGTCTCAGTGCCCCAGTGTCTCAGTGTCTCAGTGTCTCAGTGTCCTAGTGTCTCAGTATCTCAGTGTCTCAGAGTCCCTGTGTCTCAGTGTCTTAGTGTCCCAGTGTCTCAGTGCCTCGGTGTCCCAGTGTCTCAGTGTCCCAGTGTCCCAGTGTCTCAGTGTCCCCGTGTCTCAGTGTCTCGGTGTCCCAGTGTCTCAGTGTCCCACTGTCCCAGTGTCTCAGTGTCTCAGTGTCCCAGTGTCTCAGTGTCTCAGGGTCCCAGTGTCTCAGTGTCCCAGTGTCTCAGTGTCTCAGTGTCCCAGTGTCTCAGTGGTTCAGTGTCTCAGTGTCTCAGTGTCCCAGTGTCCCAGTGTCTCAGTGTCTCAGTGACCCAGTGTTTCAGTGTGTCTGAGACTCGTGTCTCAGATTCTCAGTGTCTCTGTGTCTCGGTGTCTCAGTGTCTCAGTGTCTCAGTGTCCTAGTGTCTCTTTGTCTCAGTGTCTCAGTGTCCCACTGTCTCAGTGTCTCAGTGTCTCAGTGTCCCTGTGGCCCTGTGTCTCAGTCTCTCAGTGTCTTAGTGTCCCAGTGTCTCAGTGTCTTAGTGTCCCAGTGTCTCAGTGTTTCAGTGTCCCAGTGTCTCCGTGTCTCAGTGTCCCAGTGTCTCAGTGTCTCAGTGTCCCAGTGTCTCAGTGTCTCAGTGTCTCAGTGTCCCAGTGTCTCAGTGCGCAGTGTCTCAGTGTCCCAGTGTCTCATTGTCTCAGTGTCCCAGGGTCTCAGTGTCTCAGTGTCGCGTGTCCCAGTGTCCCAGTGTCTCAGTGTCTCAGTGTCCCAGCGTCTCAGTGTCCCAGTGTCTCAGTGTCTTAGTGTCCCAGTGTCTCAGTGTCTCAGTGTCTCAATGTCCCAGTGTCTCAGTGTCTCAGTGTCCCAGTGTCTCAGTGTCCCAGTGTCCCAGTATCTCAATGTCCCAGTGTCTCAGTGTCCCAGTTTCTCAGTGTCTCAGTGTCTCATTGTCCCAATGTCTCAGTGTGCAGTTTCTCAGTATCCCAGTGTCCCAGTGTCTCAGTGTCTCAGTGTCTCAGAGTCTCAGTGTCTCAGTGTCCCAGTGTATCAGTGTCTCAGTGTCTCAGTGTCCCAGTGTCTCAGTGTCTCAGTGTCCCAGTGTCCCAGTGTCTCAGTGTCCCAGTGTTCCAGTGTCTCAGTGTCTCAGTATTTCAGTGTCCCAGTGTCTCAGTGTCTCAGTGTCCCAGTGTCTCAGTGTCTTAGTGTCCCAGTGTCCCAGTGTCTCAGTGACTCAGTGTCTCAGTGTCTCAGTGTCTCAGTGTCCCAGTGTCTCAGTGTCTCAGTGTCCCAGGGTCTCAGTGTCTCAGTGTCCCAGTGTCTCAGTGTCCCAGTGTCTCATTGTCCCAGTGTCTCAGTGTCCCAGTGTCTCAGTGTCTCAGTGTCTCAGTGTCCCAGGGTCTCAGTGTCCCAGTGTCCCAGTGTCCCAGTGTCTCAGTGTCCTAGTGTCTCAGTGTCTCCTTGTCTCAGTGTCTCAGTGTCTCAGTGTCCCAATGTCTCAGTGTCCCAGTGTCTCAGTGTCCCACTGTCCCAGTGTCTCAGTGTCCCAGTGTCTCAATGTACTAGTGTCTCAGTGTCTCAGTGTCCCAGTGTCTCAGTGTCCCAGTGTCTTAGTGTCCCAGTGTCTCAGTGTCTCAGTGTCTCAGTGTCCCAGTGTCTCAGTGTCTTAGTGTCTCAGTGTCTCATTGTTTCAGTGTCTCAATGTCCCAGTGTCTCAGTGTCTCAGTGTCCCAGTGTCTCAGTGTCTCAGTGTCTCAGTGTCTCCTTGTCTCAGTGTCTCAGTGTCTCAGTGTCCCAGTGTCTCAGTGTTTCATTGTCTCAGTGTCCCAGTGTCTCAGTGTCTCAGTGTCTCATTGTTTCAGTGTCTCAATGTCCCAGTGTCTCAGTGTCTCAGTGTCCCAGTGTCTCAGTGTCTCAGTGTCTCAGTGTCTCCTTGTCTCAGTGTCTTAGTGTCTCAGTGTCCCAGTGTCTCAGTGTCCCAGTGTCTCAGTGTCTCAGTGTCCCAGTGTCTCAGTGGTTCAGTGTCCCAGTGTCTCAGTGTCCCAGTGTCCCAGTGTCTCAGTGTCTCAGTGTCCCAGTGTCTCAGTGTGTCTGAGACTCGGTGTCTCAGATTCTCAGTGTCTCTGTGTCTCGGTGTCTCAGTTTCTCAGTGTCTCAGTGTCCTAGTGTCTCAGTGTCTCAGTGTCTCAGTGTCCCAGTGTCTCAGTGTCTCAGTGTCTCAGTGTCCCAGTGTCTCAGTGTCTCAGTGTCCCAGGGTCTCAGAGTCTCAGTGTCGCGTGTCTCAGTGTCCCAGTATCTCAGTGTCTCAGTGTCCCAGCGTCTCAGTGTCCCAGTGTCTCAGTGTCTCAGTGTCCCAGTGTCTCAGTGTCTCAGTGTCTCAGAGTCTCAGTGTCTCAGTGTCCCAGTGTATCAGTGTCTCAGTGTCTCAGTGTCCCAGTGTCTCAGTGTCTCAGTGTCCCAGTGTCCCAGTGTCTCAGTGTCCCAGTGTTCCAGTGTCTCAGTGTCTCAGTATTTCAGTGTCCCAGTGTCTCAGTGTCTCAGTGTCCCAGTGTCTCAGTGTCTTAGTGTCCCAGTGTCCCAGTGTCTCAGTGACTCAGTGTCTCAGTGTCTCAGTGTCCCAGTGTCTCAGTGTCTCAGTGTCCCAGGGTCTCAGTGTCTCAGTGTCCCAGTGTCTCAGTGTCCCAGTGTCTCATTGTCCCAGTGTCTCAGTGTCCCAGTGTCTCAGTGTCTCAGTGTCTCAGTGTCCCAGGGTCTCAGTGTCCCAGTGTCCCAGTGTCCCAGTGTCTCAGTGTCCTAGTGTCTCAGTGTCTCCTTGTCTCAGTGTCTCAGTGTCTCAGTGTCCCAATGTCTCAGTGTCCCAGTGTCTCAGTGTCCCACTGTCCCAGTGTCTCAGTGTCCCAGTGTCTCAATGTACTAGTGTCTCAGTGTCTCAGTGTCCCAGTGTCTCAGTGTCCCAGTGTCTTAGTGTCCCAGTGTCTCAGTGTCTCAGTGTCTCAGTGTCCCAGTGTCTCAGTGTCTTAGTGTCTCAGTGTCTCATTGTTTCAGTGTCTCAATGTCCCAGTGTCTCAGTGTCTCAGTGTCCCAGTGTCTCAGTGTCTCAGTGTCTCAGTGTCTCCTTGTCTCAGTGTCTCAGTGTCTCAGTGTCCCAGTGTCTCAGTGTTTCATTGTCTCAGTGTCCCAGTGTCTCAGTGTCTCAGTGTCTCATTGTTTCAGTGTCTCAATGTCCCAGTGTCTCAGTGTCTCAGTGTCCCAGTGTCTCAGTGTCTCAGTGTCTCAGTGTCTCCTTGTCTCAGTGTCTTAGTGTCTCAGTGTCCCAGTGTCTCAGTGTCCCAGTGTCTCAGTGTCTCAGTGTCCCAGTGTCTCAGTGGTTCAGTGTCCCAGTGTCTCAGTGTCCCAGTGTCCCAGTGTCTCAGTGTCTCAGTGTCCCAGTGTCTCAGTGTGTCTGAGACTCGGTGTCTCAGATTCTCAGTGTCTCTGTGTCTCGGTGTCTCAGTTTCTCAGTGTCTCAGTGTCCTAGTGTCTCAGTGTCTCAGTGTCTCAGTGTCCCAGTGTCTCAGTGTCTCAGAGTCTCAGTGTCCCAGTGTCTCAGTGCGCAGTGTCTCAGTGTCCCAGTGTCTCAGTGTCTCAGTGTCCCAGGGTCTCAGAGTCTCAGTGTCGCGTGTCTCAGTGTCCCAGTATCTCAGTGTCTCAGTGTCCCAGCGTCTCAGTGTCCCAGTGTCTCAGTGTCTCAGTGTCCCAGTGTCTCAGTGTCTCAGTGTCTCAGTGTCCCAGTGTCTCAGTGTCTCAGTGTCCCATTGTCTCAGTGTCCCAGTGTCCCAGTGTCTCAGTGTCCCAGTGTCTCAGTGTCCCAGTTTCTCAGTGTCTCAGTGTCTCATTGTCCCAATGTCTCAGTGTGCAGTGTCTCAGTGTCCCAGTGTCCCAGTGTCCCAGTGTCCCAGTGTCTCAGAGTCTCAGTGTTTCAGAGTCTCAGTGTCCCAGTGTATCAGTGTCCCAGTGTTCCAGTGTCTTAGTGTCTCAGTGTCTCAGTGTCCCAGTGTCTCAGTGTCTCAGTGTCTCAGTGTCCCAGTGGCTCAGTGTCTCAGTGTCCCAGTGTCCCAGTGTCTCAGTGTCCCAGTGTTCCAGTGTCTTAGTGTCTCAGTGTCTCAGTGTCCCAGTGTCTCAGTGTCTCAGTGTCTCAGTGTCCCAGTGTCTCAGTGTCTCAGTGTCCCAGTGTCTCAGTGTGTCAGTGTCCCAGGGTCTCAGTGTCTCAGTGTCCCAGTGTCTCAGTGTCCCAGTGTCTCATTGTCCCAGTGTCTCAGTGTCCCAGTGTCTCAGTGTCTCAGTGTCCCAGTGTATCAGTGTCTCAGTGTCCCAGTGTCCCAGTGTCTCAGTGTCCCAGTGTCTTAGTGTCCCACTGTCCCAGTGTCTCAGTGTCCCAGTGTCTCAATGTATCAGTGTCTCAGTGTCCCAGTGTCTCAGTGTCTCAGTGTCCCAGTGTCTCAGTGTCCCAGTGTCTCAGTGTCTCAGTGTCCCAGTGTCTCAGTGTCTCAGTGTCTCATTGTTTCAGTGTCTCAATGTCCCAGTGTCTCAGTGTCCCAGTGTCCCAGTGTCTCAGTGTCTCAGTGTCCCAGTGTCTCAGTGTCTCAGTGTCCCAGTGTCTCAGTGTCTCAGTGTCTCATTGTCTCAGTGTCTCAGTGTCTCAGTGTCCCAGTGTCTCAGTGTCTCATTGTCTCAGTGTCTCAGTGTCCCAGTGTCTCAGTGTGTCAGTGTCCCAGTGTCTCAGTGTCTCAGTGTCCCAGTGTCTCAGTGTCTCAGTGTCCCAGTGTCTCAGTCTCTCAGTGTCTCAGTGTCCGAGTGTCTCAGTGTCCGAGTGTACAGTGTCCCAGTGTCTCAGTGTCTCAGTGTTCCCGTGTCTCAGTGTCTCAGTGTCCCGGTGTCTCAGTGCCCCAGTGTCTCAGTGTCTCAGTGTCTCAGTGTCCTAGTGTCTCAGTGTCTCAGTGTCTCAGAGTCCCTGTGTCTCAGTGTCTTAGTGTCCCAGTGTCTCAGTGCCTCGGTGTCCCAGTGTCTCAGTGTCCCAGTGTCCCAGTGTCTCAGTGTCCCCGTGTCTCAGTGTCTCGGTGTCCCAGTGTCTCAGTGTCCCACTGTCCCAGTGTCTCAGTGTCTCAGTGTCCCAGTGTCTCAGTGTCTCAGGGTCCCAGTGTCTCAGTGTCTCAGTGTCCCAGTGTCTCAGTGTCTCAGTGTCTCAGTGTCCCAGTGTCTCAGTGCGCAGTGTCTCAGTGTCCCAGTGTCTCATTGTCTCAGTGTCCCAGGGTCTCAGTGTCTCAGTGTCGCGTGTCCCAGTGTCCCAGTGTCTCAGTGTCTCAGTGTCCCAGCGTCTCAGTGTCCCAGTGTCTCAGTGTCTTAGTGTCCCAGTGTCTCAGTGTCTCAGTGTCTCAATGTCCCAGTGTCTCAGTGTCTCAGTGTCCCAGTGTCTCAGTGTCCCAGTGTCCCAGTATCTCAATGTCCCAGTGTCTCAGTGTCCCAGTTTCTCAGTGTCTCAGTGTCTCATTGTCCCAATGTCTCAGTGTGCAGTTTCTCAGTATCCCAGTGTCCCAGTGTCTCAGTGTCTCAGTGTCTCAGAGTCTCAGTGTCTCAGTGTCCCAGTGTATCAGTGTCTCAGTGTCTCAGTGTCCCAGTGTCTCAGTGTCTCAGTGTCCCAGTGTCCCAGTGTCTCAGTGTCCCAGTGTTCCAGTGTCTCAGTGTCTCAGTATTTCAGTGTCCCAGTGTCTCAGTGTCTCAGTGTCCCAGTGTCTCAGTGTCTTAGTGTCCCAGTGTCCCAGTGTCTCAGTGACTCAGTGTCTCAGTGTCTCAGTGTCCCAGTGTCTCAGTGTCTCAGTGTCCCAGGGTCTCAGTGTCTCAGTGTCCCAGTGTCTCAGTGTCCCAGTGTCTCATTGTCCCAGTGTCTCAGTGTCCCAGTGTCTCAGTGTCTCAGTGTCTCAGTGTCCCAGGGTCTCAGTGTCCCAGTGTCCCAGTGTCCCAGTGTCTCAGTGTCCTAGTGTCTCAGTGTCTCCTTGTCTCAGTGTCCCAGTGTCTCAGTGTCTCAGTGTCTCATTGTTTCAGTGTCTCAATGTCCCAGTGTCTCAGTGTCCCAGTGTCCCAGTGTCTCAGTGTCTTAGTGTCCCAGTGTCTCAGTGTCTCAGTGTCCCAGTGTCTCAGTGTCTCAGTGTCTCATTGTCTCAGTGTCTCAGTGTCTCAGTGTCCCAGTGTCTCAGTGTCTCATTGTCTCAGTGTCTCAGTGTCCCAGTGTCTCAGTGTGTCAGTGTCCCAGTGTCTCAGTGTCTCAGTGTCCCAGTGTCTCAGTGTCTCAGTGTCCCAGTGTCTCAGTCTCTCAGTGTCTCAGTGTCCGAGTGTCTCAGTGTCCGAGTGTACAGTGTCCCAGTGTCTCAGTGTCTCAGTGTTCCCGTGTCTCAGTGTCTCAGTGTCCCGGTGTCTCAGTGCCCCAGTGTCTCAGTGTCTCAGTGTCTCAGTGTCCTAGTGTCTCAGTGTCTCAGTGTCTCAGAGTCCCTGTGTCTCAGTGTCTTAGTGTCCCAGTGTCTCAGTGCCTCGGTGTCCCAGTGTCTCAGTGTCCCAGTGTCCCAGTGTCTCAGTGTCCCCGTGTCTCAGTGTCTCGGTGTCCCAGTGTCTCAGTGTCCCACTGTCCCAGTGTCTCAGTGTCTCAGTGTCCCAGTGTCTCAGTGTCTCAGGGTCCCAGTGTCTCAGTGTCTCAGTGTCCCAGTGTCTCAGTGTCTCAGTGTCTCAGTGTCCCAGTGTCTCAGTGCGCAGTGTCTCAGTGTCCCAGTGTCTCATTGTCTCAGTGTCCCAGGGTCTCAGTGTCTCAGTGTCGCGTGTCCCAGTGTCCCAGTGTCTCAGTGTCTCAGTGTCCCAGCGTCTCAGTGTCCCAGTGTCTCAGTGTCTTAGTGTCCCAGTGTCTCAGTGTCTCAGTGTCTCAATGTCCCAGTGTCTCAGTGTCTCAGTGTCCCAGTGTCTCAGTGTCCCAGTGTCCCAGTATCTCAATGTCCCAGTGTCTCAGTGTCCCAGTTTCTCAGTGTCTCAGTGTCTCATTGTCCCAATGTCTCAGTGTGCAGTTTCTCAGTATCCCAGTGTCCCAGTGTCTCAGTGTCTCAGTGTCTCAGAGTCTCAGTGTCTCAGTGTCCCAGTGTATCAGTGTCTCAGTGTCTCAGTGTCCCAGTGTCTCAGTGTCTCAGTGTCCCAGTGTCCCAGTGTCTCAGTGTCCCAGTGTTCCAGTGTCTCAGTGTCTCAGTATTTCAGTGTCCCAGTGTCTCAGTGTCTCAGTGTCCCAGTGTCTCAGTGTCTTAGTGTCCCAGTGTCCCAGTGTCTCAGTGACTCAGTGTCTCAGTGTCTCAGTGTCCCAGTGTCTCAGTGTCTCAGTGTCCCAGGGTCTCAGTGTCTCAGTGTCCCAGTGTCTCAGTGTCCCAGTGTCTCATTGTCCCAGTGTCTCAGTGTCCCAGTGTCTCAGTGTCTCAGTGTCTCAGTGTCCCAGGGTCTCAGTGTCCCAGTGTCCCAGTGTCCCAGTGTCTCAGTGTCCTAGTGTCTCAGTGTCTCCTTGTCTCAGTGTCTCAGTGTCTCAGTGTCCCAATGTCTCAGTGTCCCAGTGTCTCAGTGTCCCACTGTCCCAGTGTCTCAGTGTCCCAGTGTCTCAATGTACTAGTGTCTCAGTGTCCCAGTGTCCCAGTGTCTCAGTGTCTCAGTGTCTCAGTGTCTCAGTGTCTTAGTGTCCCAGTGTCCCAGTGTCTCAGTGACTCAGTGACTCAGTGTCTCAGTGTCTCAGTGTCTTAGTGTCTCAGTGTCTCATTGTTTCAGTGTCTCAATGTCCCAGTGTCTCAGTGTCTCAGTGTCCCAGTGTCTCATTGTCCCAGTGTCTCAGTGTCCCAGTGTCTCAGTGTCTCAGTGTCTCAGTGTCCCAGGGTCTCAGTGTCCCAGTGTCCCAGTGTCCCAGTGTCTCAGTGTCCCAGTGTCTCAGTGTCTCCTTGTCTCAGTGTCTCAGTGTCTCAGTGTCCCAATGTCTCAGTGTCCCAGTGTCTCAGTGTCCCACTGTCCCAGTGTCTCAGTGTCCCAGTGTCTCTTATGTACTAGTGTCTCAGTGTCTCAGTGTCCCAGTGTCTCAGTGTCCCAGTGTCTCAGTGTCCCAGTGTCTCAGTGTCTCAGTGTCTCAGTGTCCCAGTGTCTCAGTGTCTTAGTGTCTCAGTGTCTCATTGTTTCAGTGTCTCAATGTCCCAGTGTCTCAGTGTCTCAGTATCCCAGTGTCTCAGTGTCTCAGTGTCTCAGTGTCTCCTTGTCTCAGTGTCTCAGTGTCTCAGTGTCCCAGTGTCTCAGTGTTTCATTGTCTCAGTGTCCCAGTGTCTCAGTGTCTCAGTGTCTCATTGTTTCAGTGTCTCAATGTCCCAGTGTCTCAGTGTCTCAGTGTCCCAGTGTCTCAGTGTCTCAGTGTCTCAGTGTCTCCTTGTCTCAGTGTCTTAGTGTCTCAGTGTCCCAGTGTCTCAGTGTCCCAGTGTCTCAGTGTCTCAGTGTCCCAGTGTCTCAGTGGTTCAGTGTCCCAGTGTCTCAGTGTCCCAGTGTCCCAGTGTCTCAGTGTCTCAGTGTCCCAGTGTCTCAGTGTGTCTGAGACTCGGTGTCTCAGATTCTCAGTGTCTCTGTGTCTCGGTGTCTCAGTGTCTCAGTGTCTCAGTGTCCTAGTGTCTCAGTGTCTCAGTGTCTCAGTGTCCCACTGTCTCAGTGTCTCAGTGTCTCAGTGTCTCAGTGTCCCTGTGGCCCTGTGTCTCAGTCTCTCAGTGTCTTAGTGTCCCAGTGTCTCAGTGTCTTAGTGTCCCAGTGTCTCAGTGTTTCAGTGTCCCAGTGTCTCCGTGTCTCAGTGTCCCAGTGTCTCAGTGTCTCAGTGTCCCAGTGTCTCAGTGTCTCAGTGTCTCAGTGTCCCAGTGTCTCAGTGCGCAGTGTCTCAGTGTCCCAGTGTCTCAGTGTCTCAGTGTCCCAGGGTCTCAGTGTCTCAGTGTCGCGTGTCCCAGTGTCCCAGTGTCTCAGCGTCTCAGTGTCCCAGCGTCTTAGTGTCCCAGTGTCTCAGTGTCTTAGTGTCCCAGTGTCTCAGTGTCTCAGTGTCTCAATGTCCCAGTGTCTCAGTGTCTCAGTGTCCCAGTGTCTCAGTGTCCCAGTGTCCCAGTATCTCAATGTCCCAGTGTCTCAGTGTCCCAGTTTCTCAGTGTCTCAGTGTCTCATTGTCCCAATGTCTCAGTGTGCAGTGTCTCAGTATCCCAGTGTCCCAGTGTCTCAGTGTCTCAGTGTCTCAGAGTCTCAGTGTCTCAGTGTCCCAGTGTATCAGTGTCTCAGTGTCTCAGTGTCCCAGTGTCTCAGTGTCTCAGTGTCCCAGTGTCCCAGTGTCTCAGTGTCCCAGTGTTCCAGTGTCTCAGTGTCTCAGTATTTCAGTGTCCCAGTGTCTCAGTGTCTCAGTGTCTCAGTGTCCCAGTGTCTCAGTGTCTTAGTGTCCCAGTGTCCCAGTGTCTCAGTGACTCAGTGTCTCAGTGTCTCATTGTCCCAGTGTCTCAGTGTCTCAGTGTCCCAGGGTCTCAGTGTCTCAGTGTCCCAATGTCTCAGTGTCCCAGTGTCTCATTGTCCCAGTGTCTCAGTGTCCCAGTGTCTCAGTGTCTCAGTGTCTCAGTGTCCCAGGGTCTCAGTGTCCCAGTGTCCCAGTGTCCCAGTGTCTCAGTGTCCCAGTGTCTCAGTGTCTCCTTGTCTCAGTGTCTCAGTGTCTCAGTGTCCCAATGTCTCAGTGTCCCAGTGTCTCAGTGTCCCACTGTCCCAGTGTCTCAGTGTCCCAGTGTCTCAATGTACTAGTGTCTCAGTGTCTCAGTGTCCCAGTGTCTCAGTGTCCCAGTGTCTCAGTGTCCCAGTGTCTCAGTGTCTCAGTGTCTCAGTGTCCCAGTGTCTCAGTGTCTTAGTGTCTCAGTGTCTCATTGTTTCAGTGTCTCAATGTCCCAGTGTCTCAGTGTCTCAGTGTCCCAGTGTCTCAGTGTCTCAGTGTCTCAGTGTCTCCTTGTCTCAGTGTCTCAGTGTCTCAGTGTCCCAGTGTCTCAGTGTTTCATTGTCTCAGTGTCCCAGTGTCTCAGTGTTTCAGTGTCTCATTGTTTCAGTGTCTCAATGTCCCAGTGTCTCAGTGTCTCAGTGTCCCAGTGTCTCAGTGTCTCAGTGTCTCAGTGTCTCCTTGTCTCAGTGTCTTAGTGTCTCAGTGTCCCAGTGTCTCAGTGTCCCAGTGTCTCAGTGTCTCAGTGTCCCAGTGTCTCAGTGGTTCAGTGTCCCAGTGTCTCAGTGTCCCAGTGTCCCAGTGTCTCAGTGTCTCAGTGTCCCAGTGTCTCAGTGTGTCTGAGACTCGGTGTCTCAGATTCTCAGTGTCTCTGTGTCTCGGTGTCTCAGTGTCTCAGTGTCTCAGTGTCCTAGTGTCTCAGTGTCTCAGTGTCCCAGTGTCTCAGTGTCTCAGTGTCTCAGTGTCTCAGTGTCCCTGTGGCCCTGTGTCTCAGTCTCTCAGTGTCTTAGTGTCCCAGTGTCTCAAAGTCTTAGTGTCCCAGTGTCTCAGTGCCTCAGTGTCCCAGTGTCTCAGTGTCTCAGTGTCTCAGTGTCTCAGTGTCCCAGTGTCTCAGTGCGCAGTGTCTCAGTGTCTCCTTGTCTCAGTGTCTCAGTGTCTCAGTGTCCCAGTGTCTCAGTGTTTCATTGTCTCAGTGTCCCAGTGTCTCAGTGTTTCAGTGTCTCATTGTTTCAGTGTCTCAATGTCCCAGTGTCTCAGTGTCTCAGTGTCCCAGTGTCTCAGTGTCTCAGTGTCTCAGTGTCCCAGTGTCTCAGTGTCCCAGTGTCTCAGTGTCTCAGTGTCCCAGTGTCTCAGTGGTTCAGTGTCCCAGTGTCTCAGTGTCCCAGTGTCCCAGTGTCTCAGTGTCTCAGTGTCCCAGTGTCTCAGTGTGTCTGAGACTCGGTGTCTCAGATTCTCAGTGTCTCTGTGTCTCGGTGTCTCAGTGTCTCAGTGTCTCAGTGTCCTAGTGTCTCAGTGTCTCAGTGTCCCAGTGTCTCAGTGTCTCAGTGTCTCAGTGTCCCTGTGGCCCTGTGTCTCAGTCTCTCAGTGTCTTAGTGTCCCAGTGTCTCAAAGTCTTAGTGTCCCAGTGTCTCAGTGCCTCAGTGTCCCAGTGTCTCAGTGTCTCAGTGTCTCAGTGTCTCAGTGTCCCAGTGTCTCAGTGCGCAGTGTCTCAGTGTCCCAGTGTCTCAGTGTCTCAGTGTCCCAGGGTCTCAGTGTCTCAGTGTCGCGTGTCCCAGTGTCCCAGTGTCTCAGTGTCTCAGTGTCCCAGCGTCTCAGTGTCCCAGTGTCTCAGTGTCTCAGTGTCCCAGTGTCTCAGTGTCTCAGTGTCCCAGTGTCTCAGGGTCTCAGTGTCCCAGTGTCTCAGTGTCTCAGTGTCTCAGTGTCCCTGTGGCCCAGTGTCTCAGTGTCTCAGTGTCTTAGTGTCCCAGTGTCTCAGTGTCTCAGTGTCTCAGTGTCCCAGTGTCTCAGTGTCTCAGTGTCTCAGTGTCTCAGTGTCCCAGTGTCTCAGTGTCTTAGTGTCCCAGTGTCCCAGTGTCTCAGTGACTCAGTGTCTCAGTGTCTCAGTGTCCCAGTGTCTCAGTGTCTCAGTGTCCCAGTGTCTCAGTGTCCCAGTGTCTCATTGTCCCAGTGTCTCAGTGTCCCAGTGTCTCAGCGTCCCAGTGTCTCAGTGTCTCAGTGTCCCAGTGTTCCAGTGTCTCAGAGTCTCAGTATCTCAGTGTCCCAGTGTCTCAGTGTCTCAGTGTCCCAGTGTCTCAGTGTCCCAGTGTCCCAGTATCTCAGTGTCCCAGTGTCTCAGTGTCCCAGTTTCTCAGTGTCTCAGTGTCTCATTGTCCCAATGTCTCAGTGTGCAGTGTCTCAGTATCCCAGTGTCCCAGTGTCTCAGTGTCTCAGTGTCTCAGAGTCTCAGTGTCTCAGTGTCCCAGTGTATCAGTGTCTCAGTGTCTCAGTGTCCCAGTGTCCAGTGTCTCAGTGTCCCAGTGTCCCAGTGTCTCAGTGTCCCAGTGTTCCAGTGTCTCAGTGTCTCAGTATTTCAGTGTCCCAGTGTCTCAGTGTCTCAGTGTCTCAGTGTCCCAGTGTCTCAGTGTCTTAGTGTCCCAGTGTCCCAGTGTCTCAGTGACTCAGTGTCTCAGTGTCTCAGTGTCCCAGTGTCTCAGTGTCTCAGTGTCCCAGGGTCTCAGTGTCTCAGTGTCGCGTGTCCCAGTGTCCCAGTGTCTCAGTGTCTCAGTGTCCCAGCGTCTCAGTGTCCCAGTGTCTCAGTGTCTCAGTGTCCCAGTGTCTCAGTGTCTCAGTGTCCCAGTGTCTCAGGGTCTCAGTGTCCCAGTGTCTCAGTGTCTCAGTGTCTCAGTGTCCCTGTGGCCCAGTGTCTCAGTGTCTCAGTGTCTTAGTGTCCCAGTGTCTCAGTGTCTCAGTGTCTCAGTGTCCCAGTGTCTCAGTGTCTCAGTGTCTCAGTGTCCCAGTGTCTCAGTGTCTTAGTGTCCCAGTGTCCCAGTGTCTCAGTGACTCAGTGTCTCAGTGTCTCAGTATCCCAGTGTCTCAGTGTCTCAGTGTCCCAGGGTCTCAGTGTCTCAGTGTCCCAGTGTCTCAGTGTCCCAGTGTCTCATTGTCCCAGTGTCTCAGTGTCCCAGTGTCTCAGCGTCCCAGTGTCTCAGTGTCTCAGTGTCCCAGTGTTCCAGTGTCTCAGAGTCTCAGTATCTCAGTGTCCCAGTGTCTCAGTGTCTCAGTGTCTCAGTGTCCCAGTGTCTCAGTGTCCCAGTGTCCCAGTAGCTCAGTGTCCCAGTGTCTCAGTGTCCCAGTTTCTCAGTGTCTCAGTGTCTCATTGTCCCAATGTCTCAGTGTGTAGTGTCTCAGTATCCCAGTGTCCCAGTGTCTCAGTGTCTCAGAGTCTCAGTGTCTCAGTGTCCCAGTGTATCAGTGTCTCAGTGTCTCAGTGTCCCAGTGTCTCAGTGTCTCAGTGTCCCAGTGTCCCAGTGTCCCAGTGTCTCAGTGTCCCAGTGTTCCAGTGTCTCAGTGTCTCAGTATTTCAGTGTCCCAGTGTCTCAGTGTCTCAGTGTCCCAGTGTCTCAGTGTCTTAGTTTCCCAGTGTCCCAGTGTCTCAGTGACTCAGTGTCTCAGTGTCTCAGTGTCCCAGTGTCTCAGTGTCTCAGTGTCCCAGGGTCTCAGTGTCTCAGTGTCCCAGTGTCTCAGTGTCCCAGTGTCTCATTGTCCCAGTGTCTCAGTGTCCCAGTGTCTCAGTGTCTCAGTGTCTCAGTGTCCCAGGGTCTCAGTGTCCCAGTGTCCCAGTGTCCCAGTGTCTCAGTGTCCCAGTGTCTCAGTGTCTCCTTGTCTCAGTGTCTCAGTGTCTCAGTGTCCCAATGTCTCAGTGTCCCAGTGTCTCAATGTACTAGTGTCTCAGTGTCTCAGTGTCCCAGTGTCTCAGTGTCCCAGTGTCTCAGTGTCCCAGTGTCTCAGTGTCTCAGTGTCTCAGTGTCCCAGTGTCTCAGTGTCTTAGTGTCTCAGTGTCTCATTGTTTCAGTGTCTCAATGTCCCAGTGTCTCAGTGTCTCAGTGTCCCAGTGTCTCAGTGTCTCAGTGTCTCAGTGTCTCCTTGTCTCAGTGTCTTAGTGTCTCAGTGTCCCAGTGTCTCAGTGTCCCAGTGTCTCAGTGTCTCAGTGTCCCAGTGTCTCAGTGGTTCAGTGTCCCAGTGTCTCAGTGTCCCAGTGTCCCAGTGTCCCAGTGTCTCAGTGTCTCAGTGTCCCAGTGTCTCAGTGTGTCTGAGACTCGGTGTCTCAGATTCTCAGTGTCTCTGTGTCTCGGTGTCTCAGTGTCTCAGTGTCTCAGTGTCCTAGTGTCTCAGTGTCTCAGTGTCTCAGTGTCCCAGTGTCTCAGTGTCTCAGTGTCTCAGTGTCCCTGTGGCCCTGTGTCTCAGTCTCTCAGTGTCTTAGTGTCCCAGTGTCTCAGAGTCTTAGTGTCCCAGTGTCTCAGTGTCTCAGTGTCCCAGTGTCTCAGTGCCTCAGTGTCCCAGTGTCTCAGTGTCCCAGTGTCCCAGTGTCCCAGTGTCTCAGTGTCTCAGTGTCCCAGTGTCTCAGTGTCCCAGTGTTCCAGTGTCTCAGTGTCCCAGTGTCTCAGTGTCTCAGTGTCTCAGTGTCCCAGTGTCTCAGTGTCTTAGTGTCCCAGTGTCCCAGTGTCTCAGTAACTCAGTGTCTCAGTGTCTCAGTGTCCCAGTGTCTCAGTGTCTCAGTGTCCCATGGTCTCAGTGTCTCAGAGTCGCAGTGTCTCAGTGTCCCAGTGTATCAGTGTCTCAGTGTCTCAGTGTCCCAGTGTCTCAGTGTCTCAGTGTCCCAGTGTCCCAGTGTCTCAGTGTCCCAGTGTTCCAGTGTCTCAGTGTCTCAGTATTTCAGTGTCCCAGTGTCTCAGTGTCTCAGTGTCTCAGTGTCCCAGTGTCTCAGTGTCTTAGTGTCCCAGTGTCCCAGTGTCTCAGTGACTCAGTGTCTCAGTGTCTCAGTGTCCCAGTGTCCCAGTGTCTCAGTGTCTCAGTGTCCCAGGGTCTCAGTGTCTCAGTGTCCCAATGTCTCAGTGTCCCAGTGTCTCATTGTCCCAGTGTCTCAGTGTCCCAGTGTCTCAGTGTCTCAGTGTCTCAGTGTCCCAGGGTCTCAGTGTCCCAGTGTCCCAGTGTCCCAGTGTCTCAGTGTCCCAGTGTCTCAGTGTCTCCTTGTCTCAGTGTCTCAGTGTCTCAGTGTCCCAATGTCTCAGTGTCCCAGTGTCTCAGTGTCCCACTGTCCCAGTGTCTCAGTGTCCCAGTGTCTCAATGTACTAGTGTCTCAGTGTCCCAGTGTCTCAGTGTCCCAGTGTCTCAGTGTCCCAGTGTCTCAATGTCTCAGTGTCTCAGTGTCCCAGTGTCTCAGTGTCCCAGTGTCTCAGTGTCTCAGTGTCTCAGTGTCCCAGTGTCTCAGTGTCTTAGTGTCTCAGTGTCTCATTGTTTCAGTGTCTCAATGTCCCAGTGTCTCAGTGTCTCAGTGTCCCAGTGTCTCAGTGTCTCAGTGTCTCAGTGTCTCCTTGTCTCAGTGTCTTAGTGTCTCAGTGTCCCAGTGTCTCAGTGTCCCAGTGTCTCAGTGTCTCAGTGTCCCAGTGTCTCAGTGGTTCAGTGTCCCAGTGTCCCAGTGTCCCAGTGTCCCAGTGTCTCAGTGTCTCAGTGTCCCAGTGTCTCAGTGTGTCTGAGACTCGGTGTCTCAGATTCTCAGTGTCTCTGTGTCTCGGTGTCTCAGTGTCTCAGTGTCTCAGTGTCCTAGTGTCTCAGTGTCTCAGTGTCTCAGTGTCCCAGTGTCTCAGTGTCTCAGTGTCTCAGTGTCCCTGTGGCCCTGTGTCTCAGTCTCTCAGTGTCTTAGTGTCCCAGTGTCTCAGAGTCTTAGTGTCCCAGTGTCTCAGTGTCTCAGTGTCCCAGTGTCTCAGTGCCTCAGTGTCCCAGTGTCTCAGTGTCTCAGTGTCCCAGTGTCCCAGTGTCCCAGTGTCTCAGTGTCTCAGTGTCCCAGTGTCTCAGTGTCCCAGTGTTCCAGTGTCTCAGTGTCCCAGTGTCTCAGTGTCTCAGTGTCTCAGTGTCCCAGTGTCTCAGTGTCTTAGTGTCCCAGTGTCCCAGTGTCTCAGTAACTCAGTGTCTCAGTGTCTCAGTGTCCCAGTGTCTCAGTGTCTCAGTGTCCCATGGTCTCAGTGTCTCAGAGTCTCAGTGTCTCAGTGTCCCAGTGTATCAGTGTCTCAGTGTCTCAGTGTCCCAGTGTCTCAGTGTCTCAGTGTCCCAGTGTCCCAGTGTCTCAGTGTCCCAGTGTTCCAGTGTCTCAGTGTCTCAGTATTTCAGTGTCCCAGTGTCTCAGTGTCTCAGTGTCTCAGTGTCCCAGTGTCTCAGTGTCTTAGTGTCCCAGTGTCCCAGTGTCTCAGTGACTCAGTGTCTCAGTGTCTCAGTGTCCCAGTGTCCCAGTGTCTCAGTGTCTCAGTGTCCCAGGGTCTCAGTGTCTCAGTGTCCCAATGTCTCAGTGTCCCAGTGTCTCATTGTCCCAGTGTCTCAGTGTCCCAGTGTCTCAGTGTCTCAGTGTCTCAGTGTCCCAGGGTCTCAGTGTCCCAGTGTCCCAGTGTCCCAGTGTCTCAGTGTCCCAGTGTCTCAGTGTCTCCTTGTCTCAGTGTCTCAGTGTCTCAGTGTCCCAATGTCTCAGTGTCCCAGTGTCTCAGTGTCCCACTGTCCCAGTGTCTCAGTGTCCCAGTGTCTCAATGTACTAGTGTCTCAGTGTCCCAGTGTCTCAGTGTCCCAGTGTCTCAGTGTCCCAGTGTCTCAGTGTCTCAGTGTCTCAGTGTCCCAGTGTCTCAGTGTCTTAGTGTCTCAGTGTCTCATTGTTTCAGTGTCTCAATGTCCCAGTGTCTCAGTGTCTCAGTGTCCCAGTGTCTCAGTGTCTCAGTGTCTCAGTGTCCCAGTGTCTCAGTGTCCCAGTGTCTCAGTGTCTCAGTGTCTCATTGTTTCAGTGTCTCAATGTCCCAGTGTCTCAGTGTCTCAGTGTCCCAGTGTCTCAGTGTCTCAGTGTCTCAGTGTCTCCTTGTCTCAGTGTCTTAGTGTCTCAGTGTCCCAGTGTCTCAGTGTCCCAGTGTCTCAGTGTCTCAGTGTCCCAGTGTCTCAGTGGTTCAGTGTCCCAGTGTCTCAGTGTCCCAGTGTCCCAGTGTCTCAGTGTCTCAGTGTCCCAGTGTCTCAGTGTGTCTGAGACTCGGTGTCTCAGATTCTCAGTGTCTCTGTGTCTCGGTGTCTCAGTGTCTCAGTGTCTCAGTGTCCTAGTGTCTCAGTGTCTCAGTGTCCCAGTGTCTCAGTGTCTCAGTGTCTCAGTGTCCCTGTGGCCCTGTGTCTCAGTCTCTCAGTGTCTTAGTGTCCCAGTGTCTCAAAGTCTTAGTGTCCCAGTGTCTCAGTGTCTCAGTGTCCCAGTGTCTCAGTGCCTCAGTGTCCCAGTGTCTCAGTGTCTCAGTGTCTCAGTGTCTCAGTGTCCCAGTGTCTCAGTGCGCAGTGTCTCAGTGTCCCAGTGTCTCAGTGTCTCAGTGTCTCAGTGTCCCAGTGTCTCAGTGTCTCAGTGTCTCAGTGTCCCAGTGTCTCAGTGTCCCAGTGTCTCAGTGTCTCAGTGTCTCATTGTTTCAGTGTCTCAATGTCCCAGTGTCTCAGTGTCTCAGTGTCCCAGTGTCTCAGTGTCTCAGTGTCTCAGTGTCTCCTTGTCTCAGTGTCTTAGTGTCTCAGTGTCCCAGTGTCTCAGTGTCCCAGTGTCTCAGTGTCTCAGTGTCCCAGTGTCTCAGTGGTTCAGTGTCCCAGTGTCTCAGTGTCCCAGTGTCCCAGTGTCTCAGTGTCTCAGTGTCCCAGTGTCTCAGTGTGTCTGAGACTCGGTGTCTCAGATTCTCAGTGTCTCTGTGTCTCGGTGTCTCAGTGTCTCAGTGTCTCAGTGTCCTAGTGTCTCAGTGTCTCAGTGTCCCAGTGTCTCAGTGTCTCAGTGTCTCAGTGTCCCTGTGGCCCTGTGTCTCAGTCTCTCAGTGTCTTAGTGTCCCAGTGTCTCAAAGTCTTAGTGTCCCAGTGTCTCAGTGTCTCAGTGTCCCAGTGTCTCAGTGCCTCAGTGTCCCAGTGTCTCAGTGTCTCAGTGTCTCAGTGTCCCAGTGTCTCAGTGCGCAGTGTCTCAGTGTCCCAGTGTCTCAGTGTCTCAGTGTCTCAGGGTTTCAGTGTCTCAGTGTCGCGTGTCCCAGTGTCCCAGTGTCTCAGTGTCTCAGTGTCCCAGCGTCTCAGTGTCCCAGTGTCTCAGTGTCTCAGTGTCCCAGTGTCTCAGTGTCTCAGTGTCCCAGTGTCTCAGGGTCTCAGTGTCCCAGTGTCTCAGTGTCTCAGTGTCTCAGTGTCCCTGTGGCCCAGTGTCTCAGTGTCTCAGTGTCTTAGTGTCCCAGTGTCTCAGTGTCTCAGTGTCTCAGTGTCCCAGTGTCTCAGTGTCTCAGTGTCTCAGTGTCTCAGTGTCTCAGTGTCCCAGTGTCTCAGTGACTCAGTGTCTCAGTGTCTCAGTGTCCCAGTGTCTCAGTGTCTCAGTGTCCCAGTGTCTCAGTGTCCCAGTGTCTCATTGTCCCAGTGTCTCAGTGTCCCAGTGTCTCAGCGTCCCAGTGTCTCAGTGTCTCAGTGTCCCAGTGTCTCAGTGTCTCAGTGTCCCAGTGTCTCAGTGTCCCAGTGTCCCAGTATCTCAGTGTCCCAGTGTCTCAGTGTCCCAGTTTCTCAGTGTCTCAGTGTCTCATTGTCCCAATGTCTCAGTGTGCAGTGTCTCAGTATCCCAGTGTCCCAGTGTCTCAGTGTCTCAGTGTCTCAGAGTCTCAGTGTCTCAGTGTCCCAGTGTATCAGTGTCTCAGTGTCTCAGTGTCCCAGTGTCCAGTGTCTCAGTGTCCCAGTGTCCCAGTGTCTCAGTGTCCCAGTATTCCAGTGTCTCAGTGTCTCAGTATTTCAGTGTCCCAGTGTCTCAGTGTCTCAGTGTCTCAGTGTCCCAGTGTCTCAGTGTCTTAGTGTCCCAGTGTCCCAGTGTCTCAGTGACTCAGTGTCTCAGTGTCTCAGTGTCCCAGTGTCTCAGTGTCTCAGTGTCCCAGGGTCTCAGTGTCTCAGTGTCGCGTGTCCCAGTGTCCCAGTGTCTCAGTGTCTCAGTGTCCCAGCGTCTCAGTGTCCCAGTGTCTCAGTGTCTCAGTGTCCCAGTGTCTCAGTGTCTCAGTGTCCCAGTGTCTCAGGGTCTCAGTGTCCCAGTGTCTCAGTGTCTCAGTGTCTCAGTGTCCCTGTGGCCCAGTGTCTCAGTGTCTCAGTGTCTTAGTGTCCCAGTGTCTCAGTGTCTCAGTGTCTCAGTGTCCCAGTGTCTCAGTGTCTCAGTGTCTCAGTGTCCCAGTGTCTCAGTGTCTTAGTGTCCCAGTGTCCCAGTGTCTCAGTGACTCAGTGTCTCAGTGTCTCAGTATCCCAGTGTCTCAGTGTCTCAGTGTCCCAGGGTCTCAGTGTCTCAGTGTCCCAGTGTCTCAGTGTCCCAGTGTCTCATTGTCCCAGTGTCTCAGTGTCCCAGTGTCTCAGCGTCCCAGTGTCTCAGTGTCTCAGTGTCCCAGTGTTCCAGTGTCTCAGAGTCTCAGTATCTCAGTGTCCCAGTGTCTCAGTGTCTCAGTGTCTCAGTGTCCCAGTGTCTCAGTGTCCCAGTGTCCCAGTAGCTCAGTGTCCCAGTGTCTCAGTGTCCCAGTTTCTCAGTGTCTCAGTGTCTCATTGTCCCAATGTCTCAATGTGTAGTGTCTCAGTATCCCAGTGTCCCAGTGTCTCAGTGTCTCAGTGTCTCAGAGTCTCAGTGTCTCAGTGTCCCAGTGTATCAGTGTCTCAGTGTCTCAGTGTCCCAGTGTCTCAGTGTCTCAGTGTCCCAGTGTCCCAGTGTCCCAGTGTCTCAGTGTCCCAGTGTTCCAGTGTCTCAGTGTCTCAGTATTTCAGTGTCCCAGTGTCTCAGTGTCTCAGTGTCCCAGTGTCTCAGTGTCTTAGTGTCCCAGTGTCCCAGTGTCTCAGTGACTCAGTGTCTCAGTGTCTCAGTGTCCCAGTGTCTCAATGTCTCAGTGTCCCAGGGTCTCAGTGTCTCAGTGTCCCAGTGTCTCAGTGTCCCAGTGTCTCATTGTCCCAGTGTCTCAGTGTCCCAGTGTCTCAGTGTCTCAGTGTCTCAGTGTCCCAGGGTCTCAGTGTCCCAGTGTCCCAGTGTCCCAGTGTCTCAGTGTCCCAGTGTCTCAGTGTCTCCTTGTCTCAGTGTCTCAGTGTCTCAGTGTCCCAATGTCTCAGTGTCCCAGTGTCTCAATGTACTAGTGTCTCAGTGTCTCAGTGTCCCAGTGTCTCAGTGTCCCAGTGTCTCAGTGTCCCAGTGTCTCAGTGTCTCAGTGTCTCAGTGTCCCAGTGTCTCAGTGTCTTAGTGTCTCAGTGTCTCATTGTTTCAGTGTCTCAATGTCCCAGTGTCTCAGTGTCCCAGTGTCTCAGTGTCTCAGTGTCTCAGTGTCTCCTTGTCTCAGTGTCTTAGTGTCTCAGTGTCCCAGTGTCTCAGTGTCCCAGTGTCTCAGTGTCTCAGTGTCCCAGTGTCTCAGTGGTTCAGTGTCCCAGTGTCCCAGTGTCTCAGTGTCCCAGTGTCCCAGTGTCTCAGTGTCTCAGTGTCCCAGTGTCTCAGTGTGTCTGAGACTCGGTGTCTCAGATTCTCAGTGTCTCTGTGTCTCGGTGTCTCAGTGTCTCAGTGTCTCAGTGTCCTAGTGTCTCAGTGTCTCAGTGTCTCAGTGTCCCAGTGTCTCAGTGTCTCAGTGTCTCAGTGTCCCTGTGGCCCTGTGTCTCAGTCTCTCAGTGTCTTAGTGTCCCAGTGTCTCAGAGTCTTAGTGTCCCAGTGTCTCAGTGTCTCAGTGTCCCAGTGTCTCAGTGCCTCAGTGTCCCAGTGTCTCAGTGTCTCAGTGTCCCAGTGTCCCAGTGTCCCAGTGTCTCAGTGTCTCAGTGTCCCAGTGTCTCAGTGTCCCAGTGTTCCAGTGTCTCAGTGTCCCAGTGTCTCAGTGTCTCAGTGTCTCAGTGTCCCAGTGTCTCAGTGTCTTAGTGTCCCAGTGTCCCAGTGTCTCAGTAACTCAGTGTCTCAGTGTCTCAGTGTCCCAGTGTCTCAGTGTCTCAGTGTCCCATGGTCTCAGTGTCTCAGTGTCCCAGTGTCTCAGTGTCCCAGTGTCTCATTGTCCCAGTGTCTCAGTGTCCCAGTGTCTCAGTGTCTCAGTGTCCCAGGGTCTCAGTGTCCCAGTGTCCCAGTGTCCCAGTGTATCAGTGTCCCAGTGTCTCAGTGTCTCCTTGTCTCAGTGTCTCAGTGTCTCAGTGTCCCAATGTCTCAGTGTCCCAGTGTCTCAGTGTCCCACTGTCCCAGTGTCTCAGTGTCCCAGTGTCTCAATGTACCAGTGTCTCAGTGTCTCAGTGTCCCAGTGTCTCAGTGTCCCAGTGTCTCAGTGTCCCAGTGTATCAGTGTCTCAGTGTCCCAGTGTCTCAGTGTCTCAGTGTCTCATTGTTTCAGTGTCTCAGTGTCTCAGTGTCTCAGTGTGTCTGAGACTCGGTGTCTCAGATTCTCAGTGTCTCTGTGTCTCGGTGTCTCAGTGTCTCATTGTCTCAGTGTCCTAGTGTCTCAGTGTCTCAGTGTCCCAGTGTCTCAGTGTCTCAGTGTCTCAGTGTCCCTGTGGCCCTGTGTCTCAGTCTCTCAGTGTCTTAGTGTCCCAGTGTCTCAGAGTCTTAGTGTCCCAGTGTCTCAGTGTCTCAGTGCGCAGTGTCTCAGTGTCCCAGGGTCTCAGAGTCTCAGTGTCGCGTGTCCCAGTGTCCCAGTGTCTCAGTGTCTCAGTGTCCCAGCGTCTCAGTGTCCCAGTGTCTCAGTGTCTCAGTGTCCCAGTGTCTCAGTGTCTCAGTGTCTCAGTGTCCCAGTGTCTCAGTGTCTCAGTGTCCCATTGTCTCAGTGTCCCAGTGTCCCAGTGTCTCAGTGTCTCAGTGTCCCAGTGTCTCAGTGTCTCAGTGTCCCATTGTCTCAGTGTCCCAGTGTCCCAGTGTCTCAGTGTCCCAGTTTCTCAGTGTCTCAGTGTCTCATTGTCCCAATGTCTCAGTGTGCAGTGTCTCAGTGTTCCAGTGTCCCAGTGTCCCAGTGTCCCAGTGTCTCAGTGTTTCAGAGTCTCAGTGTCCCAGTGTATCAGTGTCCCAGTGTTCCAGTGTCTTAGTGTCTCAGTGTCTCAGTGTCCCAGTGTCTCAGTGTCTCAGTCTCTCAGTGTCCCAGTGGCTCAGTGTCTCAGTGTCCCAGTGTCCCAGTGTCTCAGTGTCCCAGTGTTCCAGTGTCCCGGTGTCTCAGTGCTCCAGTGTATCAGTGTCTCAGTGTCTCAGTGTCTCATTGTCCCAGTGTCTCATTGTCTCAACGTCCCAGTGTCTCAGTGTCTCAGTGTCCCAGTGTCTCAGTGTCTCAGTGTCTCAGTGTCCCAGTGTCTCAGTGTCTCAGTGTCCCAGTGCCTCAGTGTCTCAGTGTCCCAGTGTCTCAGTGTCTCAGGGTCCCAGTGTCTCAGTGTCTCATTGTCTCAGTGTCCCAGTGTCTCAGTGTCTCAGTGTAAAAGTGTCCCAGTGTTTCAGTATCCCAATGTCTCAGTGTCCCAGTGTCTCAGTGTCTCAGTGTCCCAGTGTCTCAGTGTCTCAGTGTCCCAGTGTCCCAGTGTCTCAGTGTCTCAGTGTCCCAGTGTCTCAGTGTCTCAGTGTATCAGTGTCTCAGAGTCTCAGTGTCTCAGTGTCCCAGTGTCTCAGTGTCTCAGTGTCTCAGTGTCCCGGTGTCTCAGTGCCCCAGTGTCTCAGTGTCTCAGTGTCCTAGTGTCTCAGTGTCTCAATGTCTCAGTGTCCCAGTGTCTCAGTGTCTCAGTGTCCCAGTGTCTCAGTGTCTCAGTGTCTCAGTGTCCCTGTGGCCCAGTGTCTCAGTGTCTCAGTGTCTTAGTGTCCCAGTGTCTCAGTGTCTCAGTGTCTCAGTGTCCCAGTGTCCCAGTGTCTCAGTGTCTCAGTGTCCCAGTGTCTCAGTGTCTCAGTGTCCCAGTGTCCCAGTGTCTCAGTGTCTCAGTGTCCCAGTGTCTCAGTGTATCAGTGTCTCAGAGTCTCAGTGTCTCAGTGTCCCAGTGTCTCAGTGTCTCAGTGTCTCAGTGTCCCGGTGTCTCAGTGCCCCAGTGTCTCAGTGTCTCAGTGTCCTAGTGTCTCAGTGTCTCAATGTCCCAGTGTCTCAGTGTCTCAGTGTCTCAGTGTCTCAGTGTCTCAGTATCCCTGTGGCCCAGTGTCTCAGTGTCTCAGTGTCTTAGTGTCCCAGTGTCTCAGTGTCTCAGTGTCCCAGTGTCCCAGTGTCTCAGTGTCTCAGTGTCTCATTGTCCCAGTGTCTCATTGTCTCATTGTCCCAGTGTCTCAGTGTCTCAGTGTCCCAGTGTCTCAGTGTCTCAGTGTCTCAGTGTCCCAGTGTCTCAGGGTCTCAGTGTCCCAGTGCCTCAGTGTCTCAGTGTCCCAGTGTCTCAGTGTCTCAGTGTCCCAGTGTCTCAGTGTCTCATTGTCTCAGTGTCCAGGTGTCTCAGTGTCTCAGTGTAAAAGTGTCCCAGTGTTTCAGTATCCCAATGTCTCAGTGTCCCAGTGTCTCAGTGTCTCAGTGTCTCAGTGTCCCAGTGTCCCAGTGTCTCAGTGTCTCAGTGTCCCAGTGTCTCAGTGTATCAGTGTCTCAGTGTCTCAGTGTCTCAGTGTCTCAGTGTCCCGGTGTCTCAGTGCCCCAGTGTCTCAGTGTCTCAGTGTCCTAGTGTCTCAGTGTCTCAATGTCTCAGTGTCCCAGTGTCTCAGTGTCTCAGTGTCCCAGTGTCTCAGTGTCTCAGTGTCTCAGTGTCCCTGTGGCCCAGTGTCTCAGTGTCTCAGTGTCTTAGTGTCCCAGTGTCTCAGTGTCTCAGTGTCCCAGTGTCTCAGTGTCTCAGTGTCCCAGTGTCTCAGTGTCTCAGTGTCCCAGTGTCTCAGTGTCTCAGTGTCCCAGTGTCTCAGTGTCCCAGTGTCCCAGTGTCTCAGTGTCTCAGTGTCCCAGTGTCTCAGTGTCTCAGTGTCCCAGTGTCTCAGTGTCTCAGTGTCCCAGTGTCTCATTGTCTCAGAGTTCCAGTGTCTCAGTGTCTCTGAGACTCGGTGTCTCAGATTCTCAGTGTCTCTGTGTCTCGGTGTCTCAGTGTCCCAGTGTCTCAGTGTCCCAGTGTCCCAATGTCCCAGTGTCCCAGTGTCTCAGTGTCTCAGTGTCCCAGTGTCTTAGTGTCTCAGTGTCTCAGTGTCCCAGTGTCTCAGTGTCTCAGTGTCCCATTGTCTCAGTGTCCCAGTGTCCCAGTGTCTCAGTGTCCCAGTGTCTCAGTGTCCCAGTTTCTCAGTGTCCCAGCGTCTCAGTGTCCCAGTGTCTCAGTGTCTCAGTGTCCCAGTGTCCCAGTGTCCCAGTGTCCCAGTGTCCCAGTGTCTCAGTGTTTCAGAGTCTCAGTGTCCCAGTGTATCAGTGTCCCAGTGTTCCAGTGTCTTAGTGTCTCAGTGTCTCAGTGTCCCAGTGTCTCAGTGTCTCAGTGTCTCAGTGTCCCAGTGGCTCAGTGTCTCAGTGTCCCAGTGTCCCAGTGTCTCAGTGTCCCAGTGTTCCAGTGTCTTAGTGTCTCAGTGTCTCAGTGTCCCAGTGTCTCAGTGTCTCAGTGTCTCAGTGTCCCAGTGTCTCAGTGTCTCAGTGTCTCAGTGTCCCAGTGTCTCAGTGTCTCAGTGTCCCAGTGTCTCAGTGTCTCAGTGTCCCAGTGTCTCAGTGTCTCAGTGTCCCAGTGTCTCAGTGTCCCAGTGTCCCAGTGTCTCAGTGTCTCAGTGTCCCAGTGTCTCAGTGTCTCAGTGTCCCAGTGTCTCAGTGTCTCAGTGTCCCAGTGTCTCATTGTCTCAGTGTCCCAGTGTCTCAGTGTCTCAGTGTCCCAATGTCTCAGTGTCTCAGTTTCCCAGTGTCTCAGTGTCCCAGTGTCTCAGTGTCCCATTGTCCCAGTGTCCCAGTGTCTCAGTGTCTCAGTGTCCCAGAGTCTCAGTGTATCTGAGACTCGGTGTCTCAGATTCTCAGTGTCTCTGTGTCTCAGTGTCTCATTGTCCCAGTGTCTCATTGTCTTATTGTCCCAGTGTCTCAGTGTCTCAGTGTCCCAGTGTCTCAGTGTCTCAGTGTCTCAGTGTCCCAGTGTCTCAGTGTCTCAGTGTCCCAGTGCCTCAGTGTCTCAGTGTCCCAGTGTCTCAGTGTCTCAGTGTCCCAGTGTCTCAGTGTCTCATTGTCTCAGTGTCCCAGTGTCCCAGTGTCTCAGTGTCTCAGTGTCCCAGTGTCTCAGTGTCTCAGTGTCTCAGTGTCCCAGTGTCTCAGTGTCTCAGTGTCCCAGTGTCTCAGTGTCTCAGTGTATCAGTGTCTCAGAGTCTCAGTGTCTCAGTGTCCCAGTGTCTCAGTGTCTCAGTGTCTCAGTGTCCCGGTGTCTCAGTGCCCCAGTGTCTCAGTGTCTCAGTGTCCTAGTGTCTCAGTGTCTCAATGTCTCAGTGTCCCAGTGTCTCAGTGTCTCAGTGTCTCAGTGTCTCAGTGTCCCTGTGGCCCAGTGTCTCAGTGTCTCAGTGTCTTAGTGTCTCAGTGTCTCAGTGTCTCAGTGTCCCAGTGTCTCAGTGTCTCAGTGTCCCAGTGTCTCAGTGTCTCAGTGTCCCAGTGTCTCAGTGTCTCAGTGTCCCAGTGTCTCAGTGTCCCAGTGTCCCAGTGTCTCAGTGTCTCAGTGTCCCAGTGTCTCAGTATCTCAGTGTCCCAGTGTCTCAGTGTCTCAGTGTCCCATTGTCTCATTGTCTCAGAGTTCCAGTGTCTCAGTGTCTCTGAGACTCGGTGTCTCAGATTCTCAGTGTCTCTGTGTCTCGGTGTCTCAGTGTCCCAGTGTCTCAGTGTCCCAGTGTCCCAATGTCCCAGTGTCCCAGTGTCTCAGTGTCTCAGTGTCTCAGTGTCCCAGTGTCTCAGTGCGCAGTGTCTCAGTGTCCCAGTGTCTCAGTGTCTCAGTGTCCCAGGGTCTCAGAGTCTCAGTGTCGCGTGTCCCAGTGTCCCAGTGTCTCAGTGTCTCAGTGTCCCAGCGTCTCAGTGTCCCAGTGTCTCAGTGTCTCAGTGTCCCAGTGTCTCAGTGTCTCAGTGTCTTAGTGTCCCAGTGTCTCAGTGTCTCAGTGTCCCATTGTCTCAGTGTCCCAGTGTCCCAGTGTCTCAGTGTCCCAGTGTCTCAGTGTCCCAGTTTCTCAGTGTCTCAGTGTCTCATTGTCCCAATGTCTCAGTGTGCAGTGTCTCAGTGTCCCAGTGTCCCAGTATCCCAGTGTCCCAGTGTCTCAGTGTTTTAGAGTCTCAGTGTCCCAGTGTATCAGTGTCCCAGTGTTCCAGTGTCTTAGTGTCTCAGTGTCTCAGTGTCCCAGTGTCTCAGTGTCTCAGTGTCCCAGTGTCTCAGTGTCTCAGTGTCCCAGTGTCTCAGTGTCCCAGTGTCTCAGTGTCTCAGTGTCCCAGCGTCTCAGTGTCCCAGTGTCTCAGTGTCTCAGTGTCCCAGTGTCTCAGTGTCTCAGTGTCTCAGTGTCCCAGTGTCTCAGTGTCTCAGTGTCCCATTGTCTCAGTGTCCCAGTGTCCCAGTGTCTCAGTGTCCCAGTGTCTCAGTGTCCCAGTTTCTCAGTGTCTCAGTGTCTCATTGTCCCAATGTCTCAGTGTGCAGTGACTCAGTGTCCCAGTGTCCCAGTGTCTCAGTGTCTCAGTGTTTCAGAGTCTCAGTGTCCCAGTGTATCAGTGTCCCAGTGTTCCAGTGTCTTAGTGTCTCAGTGTCTCAGTGTCCCAGTGTCTCAGTGTCTCAGTGTCCCAGTGTCTCAGTGTCTCAGTGTCTCAGTGTCCCAGTGGCTCAGTGTCTCAGTGTCCCAGTGTCCCAGTGTCTCAGTGTCCCAGTGTTCCAGTGTCTTAGTGTCTCAGTGTCTCAGTGTCCCAGTGTCTCAGTGTCGCAGTGTCTCAGTGTCCCAGTGTCTCAGTGTCTCAGTGTCTCAGTGTCCCAGTGTCTCAGTGTCTCAGTGTCCCAGTGTCTCAGTGTCTCAGTGTCCCAGTGTCTCAGTGTCTCAGTGTCCCAGTGTCTCAGTGTCCCAGTGTCCCAGTGTCTCAGTGTCTCAGTGTCCCAGTGTCTCAGTGTCTCAGTGTCCCAGTGTCTCAGTGTCTCAGTGTCCCAGTGTCTCATTGTCTCAGTGTCCCAGTGTCTCAGTGTCTCAGTGTCCCAATGTCTCAGTGTCTCAGTTTCCCAGTGTCTCAGTGTCCCAGTGTCTCAGTGTCCCATTGTCCCAGTGTCCCAGTGTCTCAGTGTCTCAGTGTCCCAGAGTCTCAGTGTATCTGAGACTCGGTGTCTCAGATTCTCAGTGTCTCTGTGTCTCGGTGTCTCATTGTCCCAGTGTCTCAGTGTCTCAGTGTCCCAGTGTCCCAGTTTCTCAGTGTCTCAGTGTCTCATTGTCCCAGTGTCTCATTGCCTCATTGTCCCAGTGTCTCAGTGTCTCAGTGTCCCAGTGTCTCAGTGTCTCAGTGTCTCAGTGTCCCAGTGTCTCAGTGTCTCAGTGTCCCAGTGCCTCAGTGTCTCAGTGTCCCAGTGTCTCAGTGTCTCAGTGTCCCAGTGTCTCAGTGTCTCATTGTCTCAGTGTCCCAGTGTCTCACTGTCTCAGTGTAAAAGTGTGCCAGTGTTTCAGTATCCCAATGTCTCAGTGTCCCAGTGTCTCAGTGTCTCAGTGTCCCAGTGTCTCAGTGTCTCAGTGTCTCAGTGTCCCAGTGTCCCAGTGTCTCAGTGTCTCAGTGTCCCAGTGTCTCAGTGTCTCAGTGTATCAGTGTCTCAGAGTCTCAGTGTCTCAGTGTCCCAGTGTCTCAGTGTCTCAGTGTCTCAGTGTCCCGGTGTCTCAGTGCCCCAGTGTCTCAGTGTCTCAGTGTCCTAGTGTCTCAGTGTCTCAATGTCTCAGTGTCCCAGTGTCTCAGTGTCTCAGTGTCCCAGTGTCTCAGTGTCTCAGTGTCTCAGTGTCCCTGTGGCCCAGTGTCTCAGTGTCTCAGTGTCTTAGTGTCCCAGTGTCTCAGTGTCTCAGTGTCTCAGTGTCCCAGTGTCTCAGTGTCTCAGTGTCCCAGTGTCTCAGTGTCTCAGTGTCCCAGTGTCTCAGTGTCTCAGTGTCCCAGTGTCTCAGTGTCCCAGTGTCCCAGTGTCTCAGTGTCTCAGTGTCCCAGTGTCTCAGTGTCTCAGTGTCCCAGTGTCTCAGTGTCTCAGTGTCCCAGTGTCTCATTGTCTCAGAGTTCCAGTGTCTCAGTGTCTCTGAGACTCGGTGTCTCAGATTCTCAGTGTCTCTGTGTCTCGGTGTCTCAGTGTCCCAGTGTCTCAGTGTCCCAGTGTCCCAATGTCCCAGTGTCCCAGTGTCTCAGTGTCTCAGTGTCTCAGTGTCCCAGTGTCTCAGTGCGCAGTGTCTCAGTGTCCCAGTGTCTCAGTGTCTCAGTGTCCCAGGGTCTCAGTGTCGCGTGTCCCAGTGTCCCAGTGTCTCAGTGTCTCAGTGTCCCAGCGTCTCAGTGTCCCAGTGTCTCAGTGTCTCAGTGTCCCAGTGTCTCAGTGTCTCAGTGTCTCAGTGTCCCAGTGTCTCAGTGTCTCAGTGTCCCATTGTCTCAGTGTCCCAGTGTCCCAGTGTCTCAGTGTCCCAGTGTCTCAGTGTCCCAGTTTCTCAGTGTCTCAGTGTCTCATTGTCCCAATGTCTCAGTGTGCAGTGTCTCAGTGTCCCAGTGTCCCAGTGTCCCAGTGTCCCAGTGTTTCAGAGTCTCAGTGTCCCAGTGTATCAGTGTCCCAGTGTTCCAGTGTCTTAGTGTCTCAGTGTCTCAGTGTCCCAGTGTCTCAGTGTCTCAGTGTCTCAGTGTCCCAGTGGCTCAGTGTCTCAGTGTCCCAGTGTCCCAGTGTCTCAGTGTCCCAGTGTTCCAGTGTCTTAGTGTCTCAGTGTCTCAGTGTCCCAGTGTCTCAGTGTCTCAGTGTCTCAGTGTCCCAGTGTCTCAGTGTCTCAGTGTCTCAGTTTCCCAGTGTCTCAGTGTCTCAGTGTCCCAGTGTCTCAGTGTCTCAGTATCCCAGTGTCTCAGTGTCTCAGTGTCCCAGTGTCTCAGTGTCCCAGTGTCCCAGTGTCTCAGTGTCTCAGTGTCCCAGTGTCTCAGTGTCTCAGTGTCCCAGTGTCTCAGTGTCTCAGTGTCCCAGTGTCTCATTGTCTCAGAGTTCCAGTGTCTCAGTGTCTCTGAGACTCGGTGTCTCAGATTCTCAGTGTCTCTGTGTCTCGGTGTCTCAGTGTCCCAGTGTCTCAGTATCCCAGTGTCCCAATGTCCCAGTGTCCCAGTGTCTCAGTGTCTCAGTGTCCCAGTGTCTCAGTGCGCAGTGTCTCAGTGTCCCAGTGTCTCAGTGTCTCAGTGTCCCAGGGTCTCAGAGTCTCAGTGTCGCGTGTCCCAGTGTCCCAGTGTCTCAGTGTCTCAGTGTCCCAGCGTCTCAGTGTCCCAGTGTCTCAGTGTCTCAGTGTCCCAGTGTCTCAGTGTCTCAGTGTCTCAGTGTCCCAGTGTCTCAGTGTCTCAGTGTCCCATTGTCTCAGTGTCCCAGTGTCCCAGTGTCTCAGTGTCCCAGTGTCTCAGTGTCCCAGTTTCTCAGTGTCTCAGTGTCTCATTGTCCCAATGTCTCAGTGTGCAGTGTCTCAGTGTCCCAGTGTCCCAGTGTCCCAGTGTCTCATTGTCCCAGTGTCTCAGTGTCCCAGTGTCTCAGTGTCTCAGTGTCCCAGTGTATCAGTGTCTCAGTGTCCCAGTGTCCCAGTTTCTCAGTGTCCCAGTGTCTTAGTGTCCCACTGTCCCAGTGTCTCAGTGTCCCAGTGTCTCATTGTCCCAGTGTCTCAGTGTCCCAGTGTCTCAGTGTCTCAGTGTCCCAGTGTATCAGTGTCTCAGTGTCCCAGTGTCCCAGTGTCTCAGTGTCCCAGTGTCTTAGTGTCCCACTGTCCCAGTGTCTCAGTGTCCCAGTGTCTCAATGTACCAGTGTCTCAGTGTCCCAGTGTCTCAGTGTCTCAGTGTCCCAGTGTCTCAGTGTCCCAGTGTCTCAGTGTCTCAGTGTCCCAGTGTCTCAGTGTCTCAGTGTCTCATTGTTTCAGTGTCTCAATGTCCCAGTGTCTCAGTGTCCCAGTGTCCCAGTGTCTCAGTGTCTCAGTGTCCCAGTGTCTCAGTGTCTCAGTGTCCCAGTGTCTCAGTGTCTCAGTGTCTCATTGTCTCAGTGTCTCAGTGTCTCAGTGTCCCAGTGTCTCAGTGTCTCATTGTCTCAGTGTCTCAGTGTCCCAGTGTCTCAGTGTCTCAGTGTCCCAGTGTCTCAGTGTCTCAGTGTCCCAGTGTCTCAGTGTCTCAGTGTCCCAGTGTCTCAGTCTCTCAGTGTCTCAGTGTCCGAGTGTCTCAGTGTCCGAGTGTACAGTGTCCCAGTGTCTCAGTGTCTCAGTGTTCCCGTGTCTCAGTGTCTCAGTGTCCCGGTGTCTCAGTGCCCCAGTGTCTCAGTGTCTCAGTGTCTCAGTGTCCTAGTGTCTCAGTATCTCAGTGTCTCAGAGTCCCTGTGTCTCAGTGTCTTAGTGTCCCAGTGTCTCAGTGCCTCGGTGTCCCAGTGTCTCAGTGTCCCAGTGTCCCAGTGTCTCAGTGTCCCCGTGTCTCAGTGTCTCGGTGTCCCAGTGTCTCAGTGTCCCACTGTCCCAGTGTCTCAGTGTCTCAGTGTCCCAGTGTCTCAGTGTCTCAGGGTCCCAGTGTCTCAGTGTCCCAGTGTCTCAGTGTCTCAGTGTCCCAGTGTCTCAGTGGTTCAGTGTCTCAGTGTCTCAGTGTCCCAGTGTCCCAGTGTCTCAGTGTCTCAGTGACCCAGTGTTTCAGTGTGTCTGAGACTCGTGTCTCAGATTCTCAGTGTCTCTGTGTCTCGGTGTCTCAGTGTCTCAGTGTCTCAGTGTCCTAGTGTCTCTTTGTCTCAGTGTCTCAGTGTCCCACTGTCTCAGTGTCTCAGTGTCTCAGTGTCCCTGTGGCCCTGTGTCTCAGTCTCTCAGTGTCTTAGTGTCCCAGTGTCTCAGTGTCTTAGTGTCCCAGTGTCTCAGTGTTTCAGTGTCCCAGTGTCTCCGTGTCTCAGTGTCCCAGTGTCTCAGTGTCTCAGTGTCCCAGTGTCTCAGTGTCTCAGTGTCTCAGTGTCCCAGTGTCTCAGTGCGCAGTGTCTCAGTGTCCCAGTGTCTCATTGTCTCAGTGTCCCAGGGTCTCAGTGTCTCAGTGTCGCGTGTCCCAGTGTCCCAGTGTCTCAGTGTCTCAGTGTCCCAGCGTCTCAGTGTCCCAGTGTCTCAGTGTCTTAGTGTCCCAGTGTCTCAGTGTCTCAGTGTCTCAATGTCCCAGTGTCTCAGTGTCTCAGTGTCCCAGTGTCTCAGTGTCCCAGTGTCCCAGTATCTCAATGTCCCAGTGTCTCAGTGTCCCAGTTTCTCAGTGTCTCAGTGTCTCATTGTCCCAATGTCTCAGTGTGCAGTTTCTCAGTATCCCAGTGTCCCAGTGTCTCAGTGTCTCAGTGTCTCAGAGTCTCAGTGTCTCAGTGTCCCAGTGTATCAGTGTCTCAGTGTCTCAGTGTCCCAGTGTCTCAGTGTCTCAGTGTCCCAGTGTCCCAGTGTCTCAGTGTCCCAGTGTTCCAGTGTCTCAGTGTCTCAGTATTTCAGTGTCCCAGTGTCTCAGTGTCTCAGTGTCCCAGTGTCTCAGTGTCTTAGTGTCCCAGTGTCCCAGTGTCTCAGTGACTCAGTGTCTCAGTGTCTCAGTGTCTCAGTGTCCCAGTGTCTCAGTGTCTCAGTGTCCCAGGGTCTCAGTGTCTCAGTGTCCCAGTGTCTCAGTGTCCCAGTGTCTCATTGTCCCAGTGTCTCAGTGTCCCAGTGTCTCAGTGTCTCAGTGTCTCAGTGTCCCAGGGTCTCAGTGTCCCAGTGTCCCAGTGTCCCAGTGTCTCAGTGTCCTAGTGTCTCAGTGTCTCCTTGTCTCAGTGTCTCAGTGTCTCAGTGTCCCAATGTCTCAGTGTCCCAGTGTCTCAGTGTCCCACTGTCCCAGTGTCTCAGTGTCCCAGTGTCTCAATGTACTAGTGTCTCAGTGTCTCAGTGTCCCAGTGTCTCAGTGTCCCAGTGTCTTAGTGTCCCAGTGTCTCAGTGTCTCAGTGTCTCAGTGTCCCAGTGTCTCAGTGTCTTAGTGTCTCAGTGTCTCATTGTTTCAGTGTCTCAATGTCCCAGTGTCTCAGTGTCTCAGTGTCCCAGTGTCTCAGTGTCTCAGTGTCTCAGTGTCTCCTTGTCTCAGTGTCTCAGTGTCTCAGTGTCCCAGTGTCTCAGTGTTTCATTGTCTCAGTGTCCCAGTGTCTCAGTGTCTCAGTGTCTCATTGTTTCAGTGTCTCAATGTCCCAGTGTCTCAGTGTCTCAGTGTCCCAGTGTCTCAGTGTCTCAGTGTCTCAGTGTCTCCTTGTCTCAGTGTCTTAGTGTCTCAGTGTCCCAGTGTCTCAGTGTCCCAGTGTCTCAGTGTCTCAGTGTCCCAGTGTCTCAGTGGTTCAGTGTCCCAGTGTCTCAGTGTCCCAGTGTCCCAGTGTCTCAGTGTCTCAGTGTCCCAGTGTCTCAGTGTGTCTGAGACTCGGTGTCTCAGATTCTCAGTGTCTCTGTGTCTCGGTGTCTCAGTTTCTCAGTGTCTCAGTGTCCTAGTGTCTCAGTGTCTCAGTGTCTCAGTGTCCCAGTGTCTCAGTGTCTCAGTGTCTCAGTGTCCCAGTGTCTCAGTGTCTCAGTGTCCCAGGGTCTCAGAGTCTCAGTGTCGCGTGTCTCAGTGTCCCAGTATCTCAGTGTCTCAGTGTCCCAGCGTCTCAGTGTCCCAGTGTCTCAGTGTCTCAGTGTCCCAGTGTCTCAGTGTCTCAGTGTCTCAGAGTCTCAGTGTCTCAGTGTCCCAGTGTATCAGTGTCTCAGTGTCTCAGTGTCCCAGTGTCTCAGTGTCTCAGTGTCCCAGTGTCCCAGTGTCTCAGTGTCCCAGTGTTCCAGTGTCTCAGTGTCTCAGTATTTCAGTGTCCCAGTGTCTCAGTGTCTCAGTGTCCCAGTGTCTCAGTGTCTTAGTGTCCCAGTGTCCCAGTGTCTCAGTGACTCAGTGTCTCAGTGTCTCAGTGTCCCAGTGTCTCAGTGTCTCAGTGTCCCAGGGTCTCAGTGTCTCAGTGTCCCAGTGTCTCAGTGTCCCAGTGTCTCATTGTCCCAGTGTCTCAGTGTCCCAGTGTCTCAGTGTCTCAGTGTCTCAGTGTCCCAGGGTCTCAGTGTCCCAGTGTCCCAGTGTCCCAGTGTCTCAGTGTCCTAGTGTCTCAGTGTCTCCTTGTCTCAGTGTCTCAGTGTCTCAGTGTCCCAATGTCTCAGTGTCCCAGTGTCTCAGTGTCCCACTGTCCCAGTGTCTCAGTGTCCCAGTGTCTCAATGTACTAGTGTCTCAGTGTCTCAGTGTCCCAGTGTCTCAGTGTCCCAGTGTCTTAGTGTCCCAGTGTCTCAGTGTCTCAGTGTCTCAGTGTCCCAGTGTCTCAGTGTCTTAGTGTCTCAGTGTCTCATTGTTTCAGTGTCTCAATGTCCCAGTGTCTCAGTGTCTCAGTGTCCCAGTGTCTCAGTGTCTCAGTGTCTCAGTGTCTCCTTGTCTCAGTGTCTCAGTGTCTCAGTGTCCCAGTGTCTCAGTGTTTCATTGTCTCAGTGTCCCAGTGTCTCAGTGTCTCAGTGTCTCATTGTTTCAGTGTCTCAATGTCCCAGTGTCTCAGTGTCTCAGTGTCCCAGTGTCTCAGTGTCTCAGTGTCTCAGTGTCTCCTTGTCTCAGTGTCTTAGTGTCTCAGTGTCCCAGTGTCTCAGTGTCCCAGTGTCTCAGTGTCTCAGTGTCCCAGTGTCTCAGTGGTTCAGTGTCCCAGTGTCTCAGTGTCCCAGTGTCCCAGTGTCTCAGTGTCTCAGTGTCCCAGTGTCTCAGTGTGTCTGAGACTCGGTGTCTCAGATTCTCAGTGTCTCTGTGTCTCGGTGTCTCAGTTTCTCAGTGTCTCAGTGTCCTAGTGTCTCAGTGTCTCAGTGTCTCAGTGTCCCAGTGTCTCAGTGTCTCAGAGTCTCAGTGTCCCAGTGTCTCAGTGCGCAGTGTCTCAGTGTCCCAGTGTCTCAGTGTCTCAGTGTCCCAGGGTCTCAGAGTCTCAGTGTCGCGTGTCTCAGTGTCCCAGTATCTCAGTGTCTCAGTGTCCCAGCGTCTCAGTGTCCCAGTGTCTCAGTGTCTCAGTGTGCCAGTGTCTCAGTGTCTCAGTGTCTCAGTGTCCCAGTGTCTCAGTGTCTCAGTGTCCCATTGTCTCAGTGTCCCAGTGTCCCAGTGTCTCAGTGTCCCAGTGTCTCAGTGTCCCAGTTTCTCAGTGTCTCAGTGTCTCATTGTCCCAATGTCTCAGTGTGCAGTGTCTCAGTGTCCCAGTGTCCCAGTGTCCCAGTGTCCCAGTGTCTCAGAGTCTCAGTGTTTCAGAGTCTCAGTGTCCCAGTGTATCAGTGTCCCAGTGTTCCAGTGTCTTAGTGTCTCAGTGTCTCAGTGTCCCAGTGTCTCAGTGTCTCAGTGTCTCAGTGTCCCAGTGGCTCAGTGTCTCAGTGTCCCAGTGTCCCAGTGTCTCAGTGTCCCAGTGTTCCAGTGTCTTAGTGTCTCAGTGTCTCAGTGTCCCAGTGTCTCAGTGTCTCAGTGTCTCAGTGTCCCAGTGTCTCAGTGTCTCAGTGTCCCAGTGTCTCAGTGTGTCAGTGTCCCAGGGTCTCAGTGTCTCAGTGTCCCAGTGTCTCAGTGTCCCAGTGTCTCATTGTCCCAGTGTCTCAGTGTCCCAGTGTCTCAGTGTCTCAGTGTCCCAGTGTATCAGTGTCTCAGTGTCCCAGTGTCCCAGTGTCTCAGTGTCCCAGTGTCTTAGTGTCCCACTGTCCCAGTGTCTCAGTGTCCCAGTGTCTCAATGTATCAGTGTCTCAGTGTCCCAGTGTCTCAGTGTCTCAGTGTCCCAGTGTCTCAGTGTCCCAGTGTCTCAGTGTCTCAGTGTCCCAGTGTCTCAGTGTCTCAGTGTCTCATTGTTTCAGTGTCTCAATGTCCCAGTGTCTCAGTGTCCCAGTGTCCCAGTGTCTCAGTGTCTCAGTGTCCCAGTGTCTCAGTGTCTCAGTGTCCCAGTGTCTCAGTGTCTCAGTGTCTCATTGTCTCAGTGTCTCAGTGTCTCAGTGTCCCAGTGTCTCAGTGTCTCATTGTCTCAGTGTCTCAGTGTCCCAGTGTCTCAGTGTGTCAGTGTCCCAGTGTCTCAGTGTCTCAGTGTCCCAGTGTCTCAGTGTCTCAGTGTCCCAGTGTCTCAGTCTCTCAGTGTCTCAGTGTCCGAGTGTCTCAGTGTCCGAGTGTACAGTGTCCCAGTGTCTCAGTGTCTCAGTGTTCCCGTGTCTCAGTGTCTCAGTGTCCCGGTGTCTCAGTGCCCCAGTGTCTCAGTGTCTCAGTGTCTCAGTGTCCTAGTGTCTCAGTGTCTCAGTGTCTCAGAGTCCCTGTGTCTCAGTGTCTTAGTGTCCCAGTGTCTCAGTGCCTCGGTGTCCCAGTGTCTCAGTGTCCCAGTGTCCCAGTGTCTCAGTGTCCCCGTGTCTCAGTGTCTCGGTGTCCCAGTGTCTCAGTGTCCCACTGTCCCAGTGTCTCAGTGTCTCAGTGTCCCAGTGTCTCAGTGTCTCAGGGTCCCAGTGTCTCAGTGTCTCAGTGTCCCAGTGTCTCAGTGTCTCAGTGTCTCAGTGTCCCAGTGTCTCAGTGCGCAGTGTCTCAGTGTCCCAGTGTCTCATTGTCTCAGTGTCCCAGGGTCTCAGTGTCTCAGTGTCGCGTGTCCCAGTGTCCCAGTGTCTCAGTGTCTCAGTGTCCCAGCGTCTCAGTGTCCCAGTGTCTCAGTGTCTTAGTGTCCCAGTGTCTCAGTGTCTCAGTGTCTCAATGTCCCAGTGTCTCAGTGTCTCAGTGTCCCAGTGTCTCAGTGTCCCAGTGTCCCAGTATCTCAATGTCCCAGTGTCTCAGTGTCCCAGTTTCTCAGTGTCTCAGTGTCTCATTGTCCCAATGTCTCAGTGTGCAGTTTCTCAGTATCCCAGTGTCCCAGTGTCTCAGTGTCTCAGTGTCTCAGAGTCTCAGTGTCTCAGTGTCCCAGTGTATCAGTGTCTCAGTGTCTCAGTGTCCCAGTGTCTCAGTGTCTCAGTGTCCCAGTGTCCCAGTGTCTCAGTGTCCCAGTGTTCCAGTGTCTCAGTGTCTCAGTATTTCAGTGTCCCAGTGTCTCAGTGTCTCAGTGTCCCAGTGTCTCAGTGTCTTAGTGTCCCAGTGTCCCAGTGTCTCAGTGACTCAGTGTCTCAGTGTCTCAGTGTCCCAGTGTCTCAGTGTCTCAGTGTCCCAGGGTCTCAGTGTCTCAGTGTCCCAGTGTCTCAGTGTCCCAGTGTCTCATTGTCCCAGTGTCTCAGTGTCCCAGTGTCTCAGTGTCTCAGTGTCTCAGTGTCCCAGGGTCTCAGTGTCCCAGTGTCCCAGTGTCCCAGTGTCTCAGTGTCCTAGTGTCTCAGTGTCTCCTTGTCTCAGTGTCCCAGTGTCTCAGTGTCTCAGTGTCTCATTGTTTCAGTGTCTCAATGTCCCAGTGTCTCAGTGTCCCAGTGTCCCAGTGTCTCAGTGTCTTAGTGTCCCAGTGTCTCAGTGTCTCAGTGTCCCAGTGTCTCAGTGTCTCAGTGTCTCATTGTCTCAGTGTCTCAGTGTCTCAGTGTCCCAGTGTCTCAGTGTCTCATTGTCTCAGTGTCTCAGTGTCCCAGTGTCTCAGTGTGTCAGTGTCCCAGTGTCTCAGTGTCTCAGTGTCCCAGTGTCTCAGTGTCTCAGTGTCCCAGTGTCTCAGTCTCTCAGTGTCTCAGTGTCCGAGTGTCTCAGTGTCCGAGTGTACAGTGTCCCAGTGTCTCAGTGTCTCAGTGTTCCCGTGTCTCAGTGTCTCAGTGTCCCGGTGTCTCAGTGCCCCAGTGTCTCAGTGTCTCAGTGTCTCAGTGTCCTAGTGTCTCAGTGTCTCAGTGTCTCAGAGTCCCTGTGTCTCAGTGTCTTAGTGTCCCAGTGTCTCAGTGCCTCGGTGTCCCAGTGTCTCAGTGTCCCAGTGTCCCAGTGTCTCAGTGTCCCCGTGTCTCAGTGTCTCGGTGTCCCAGTGTCTCAGTGTCCCACTGTCCCAGTGTCTCAGTGTCTCAGTGTCCCAGTGTCTCAGTGTCTCAGGGTCCCAGTGTCTCAGTGTCTCAGTGTCCCAGTGTCTCAGTGTCTCAGTGTCTCAGTGTCCCAGTGTCTCAGTGCGCAGTGTCTCAGTGTCCCAGTGTCTCATTGTCTCAGTGTCCCAGGGTCTCAGTGTCTCAGTGTCGCGTGTCCCAGTGTCCCAGTGTCTCAGTGTCTCAGTGTCCCAGCGTCTCAGTGTCCCAGTGTCTCAGTGTCTTAGTGTCCCAGTGTCTCAGTGTCTCAGTGTCTCAATGTCCCAGTGTCTCAGTGTCTCAGTGTCCCAGTGTCTCAGTGTCCCAGTGTCCCAGTATCTCAATGTCCCAGTGTCTCAGTGTCCCAGTTTCTCAGTGTCTCAGTGTCTCATTGTCCCAATGTCTCAGTGTGCAGTTTCTCAGTATCCCAGTGTCCCAGTGTCTCAGTGTCTCAGTGTCTCAGAGTCTCAGTGTCTCAGTGTCCCAGTGTATCAGTGTCTCAGTGTCTCAGTGTCCCAGTGTCTCAGTGTCTCAGTGTCCCAGTGTCCCAGTGTCTCAGTGTCCCAGTGTTCCAGTGTCTCAGTGTCTCAGTATTTCAGTGTCCCAGTGTCTCAGTGTCTCAGTGTCCCAGTGTCTCAGTGTCTTAGTGTCCCAGTGTCCCAGTGTCTCAGTGACTCAGTGTCTCAGTGTCTCAGTGTCCCAGTGTCTCAGTGTCTCAGTGTCCCAGGGTCTCAGTGTCTCAGTGTCCCAGTGTCTCAGTGTCCCAGTGTCTCATTGTCCCAGTGTCTCAGTGTCCCAGTGTCTCAGTGTCTCAGTGTCTCAGTGTCCCAGGGTCTCAGTGTCCCAGTGTCCCAGTGTCCCAGTGTCTCAGTGTCCTAGTGTCTCAGTGTCTCCTTGTCTCAGTGTCTCAGTGTCTCAGTGTCCCAATGTCTCAGTGTCCCAGTGTCTCAGTGTCCCACTGTCCCAGTGTCTCAGTGTCCCAGTGTCTCAATGTACTAGTGTCTCAGTGTCCCAGTGTCCCAGTGTCTCAGTGTCTCAGTGTCTCAGTGTCTCAGTGTCTTAGTGTCCCAGTGTCCCAGTGTCTCAGTGACTCAGTGACTCAGTGTCTCAGTGTCTCAGTGTCTTAGTGTCTCAGTGTCTCATTGTTTCAGTGTCTCAATGTCCCAGTGTCTCAGTGTCTCAGTGTCCCAGTGTCTCATTGTCCCAGTGTCTCAGTGTCCCAGTGTCTCAGTGTCTCAGTGTCTCAGTGTCCCAGGGTCTCAGTGTCCCAGTGTCCCAGTGTCCCAGTGTCTCAGTGTCCCAGTGTCTCAGTGTCTCCTTGTCTCAGTGTCTCAGTGTCTCAGTGTCCCAATGTCTCAGTGTCCCAGTGTCTCAGTGTCCCACTGTCCCAGTGTCTCAGTGTCCCAGTGTCTCTTATGTACTAGTGTCTCAGTGTCTCAGTGTCCCAGTGTCTCAGTGTCCCAGTGTCTCAGTGTCCCAGTGTCTCAGTGTCTCAGTGTCTCAGTGTCCCAGTGTCTCAGTGTCTTAGTGTCTCAGTGTCTCATTGTTTCAGTGTCTCAATGTCCCAGTGTCTCAGTGTCTCAGTATCCCAGTGTCTCAGTGTCTCAGTGTCTCAGTGTCTCCTTGTCTCAGTGTCTCAGTGTCTCAGTGTCCCAGTGTCTCAGTGTTTCATTGTCTCAGTGTCCCAGTGTCTCAGTGTCTCAGTGTCTCATTGTTTCAGTGTCTCAATGTCCCAGTGTCTCAGTGTCTCAGTGTCCCAGTGTCTCAGTGTCTCAGTGTCTCAGTGTCTCCTTGTCTCAGTGTCTTAGTGTCTCAGTGTCCCAGTGTCTCAGTGTCCCAGTGTCTCAGTGTCTCAGTGTCCCAGTGTCTCAGTGGTTCAGTGTCCCAGTGTCTCAGTGTCCCAGTGTCCCAGTGTCTCAGTGTCTCAGTGTCCCAGTGTCTCAGTGTGTCTGAGACTCGGTGTCTCAGATTCTCAGTGTCTCTGTGTCTCGGTGTCTCAGTGTCTCAGTGTCTCAGTGTCCTAGTGTCTCAGTGTCTCAGTGTCTCAGTGTCCCACTGTCTCAGTGTCTCAGTGTCTCAGTGTCTCAGTGTCCCTGTGGCCCTGTGTCTCAGTCTCTCAGTGTCTTAGTGTCCCAGTGTCTCAGTGTCTTAGTGTCCCAGTGTCTCAGTGTTTCAGTGTCCCAGTGTCTCCGTGTCTCAGTGTCCCAGTGTCTCAGTGTCTCAGTGTCCCAGTGTCTCAGTGTCTCAGTGTCTCAGTGTCCCAGTGTCTCAGTGCGCAGTGTCTCAGTGTCCCAGTGTCTCAGTGTCTCAGTGTCCCAGGGTCTCAGTGTCTCAGTGTCGCGTGTCCCAGTGTCCCAGTGTCTCAGCGTCTCAGTGTCCCAGCGTCTTAGTGTCCCAGTGTCTCAGTGTCTTAGTGTCCCAGTGTCTCAGTGTCTCAGTGTCTCAATGTCCCAGTGTCTCAGTGTCTCAGTGTCCCAGTGTCTCAGTGTCCCAGTGTCCCAGTATCTCAATGTCCCAGTGTCTCAGTGTCCCAGTTTCTCAGTGTCTCAGTGTCTCATTGTCCCAATGTCTCAGTGTGCAGTGTCTCAGTATCCCAGTGTCCCAGTGTCTCAGTGTCTCAGTGTCTCAGAGTCTCAGTGTCTCAGTGTCCCAGTGTATCAGTGTCTCAGTGTCTCAGTGTCCCAGTGTCTCAGTGTCTCAGTGTCCCAGTGTCCCAGTGTCTCAGTGTCCCAGTGTTCCAGTGTCTCAGTGTCTCAGTATTTCAGTGTCCCAGTGTCTCAGTGTCTCAGTGTCTCAGTGTCCCAGTGTCTCAGTGTCTTAGTGTCCCAGTGTCCCAGTGTCTCAGTGACTCAGTGTCTCAGTGTCTCATTGTCCCAGTGTCTCAGTGTCTCAGTGTCCCAGGGTCTCAGTGTCTCAGTGTCCCAATGTCTCAGTGTCCCAGTGTCTCATTGTCCCAGTGTCTCAGTGTCCCAGTGTCTCAGTGTCTCAGTGTCTCAGTGTCCCAGGGTCTCAGTGTCCCAGTGTCCCAGTGTCCCAGTGTCTCAGTGTCCCAGTGTCTCAGTGTCTCCTTGTCTCAGTGTCTCAGTGTCTCAGTGTCCCAATGTCTCAGTGTCCCAGTGTCTCAGTGTCCCACTGTCCCAGTGTCTCAGTGTCCCAGTGTCTCAATGTACTAGTGTCTCAGTGTCTCAGTGTCCCAGTGTCTCAGTGTCCCAGTGTCTCAGTGTCCCAGTGTCTCAGTGTCTCAGTGTCTCAGTGTCCCAGTGTCTCAGTGTCTTAGTGTCTCAGTGTCTCATTGTTTCAGTGTCTCAATGTCCCAGTGTCTCAGTGTCTCAGTGTCCCAGTGTCTCAGTGTCTCAGTGTCTCAGTGTCTCCTTGTCTCAGTGTCTCAGTGTCTCAGTGTCCCAGTGTCTCAGTGTTTCATTGTCTCAGTGTCCCAGTGTCTCAGTGTTTCAGTGTCTCATTGTTTCAGTGTCTCAATGTCCCAGTGTCTCAGTGTCTCAGTGTCCCAGTGTCTCAGTGTCTCAGTGTCTCAGTGTCTCCTTGTCTCAGTGTCTTAGTGTCTCAGTGTCCCAGTGTCTCAGTGTCCCAGTGTCTCAGTGTCTCAGTGTCCCAGTGTCTCAGTGGTTCAGTGTCCCAGTGTCTCAGTGTCCCAGTGTCCCAGTGTCTCAGTGTCTCAGTGTCCCAGTGTCTCAGTGTGTCTGAGACTCGGTGTCTCAGATTCTCAGTGTCTCTGTGTCTCGGTGTCTCAGTGTCTCAGTGTCTCAGTGTCCTAGTGTCTCAGTGTCTCAGTGTCCCAGTGTCTCAGTGTCTCAGTGTCTCAGTGTCTCAGTGTCCCTGTGGCCCTGTGTCTCAGTCTCTCAGTGTCTTAGTGTCCCAGTGTCTCAAAGTCTTAGTGTCCCAGTGTCTCAGTGCCTCAGTGTCCCAGTGTCTCAGTGTCTCAGTGTCTCAGTGTCTCAGTGTCCCAGTGTCTCAGTGCGCAGTGTCTCAGTGTCTCCTTGTCTCAGTGTCTCAGTGTCTCAGTGTCCCAGTGTCTCAGTGTTTCATTGTCTCAGTGTCCCAGTGTCTCAGTGTTTCAGTGTCTCATTGTTTCAGTGTCTCAATGTCCCAGTGTCTCAGTGTCTCAGTGTCCCAGTGTCTCAGTGTCTCAGTGTCTCAGTGTCCCAGTGTCTCAGTGTCCCAGTGTCTCAGTGTCTCAGTGTCCCAGTGTCTCAGTGGTTCAGTGTCCCAGTGTCTCAGTGTCCCAGTGTCCCAGTGTCTCAGTGTCTCAGTGTCCCAGTGTCTCAGTGTGTCTGAGACTCGGTGTCTCAGATTCTCAGTGTCTCTGTGTCTCGGTGTCTCAGTGTCTCAGTGTCTCAGTGTCCTAGTGTCTCAGTGTCTCAGTGTCCCAGTGTCTCAGTGTCTCAGTGTCTCAGTGTCCCTGTGGCCCTGTGTCTCAGTCTCTCAGTGTCTTAGTGTCCCAGTGTCTCAAAGTCTTAGTGTCCCAGTGTCTCAGTGCCTCAGTGTCCCAGTGTCTCAGTGTCTCAGTGTCTCAGTGTCTCAGTGTCCCAGTGTCTCAGTGCGCAGTGTCTCAGTGTCCCAGTGTCTCAGTGTCTCAGTGTCCCAGGGTCTCAGTGTCTCAGTGTCGCGTGTCCCAGTGTCCCAGTGTCTCAGTGTCTCAGTGTCCCAGCGTCTCAGTGTCCCAGTGTCTCAGTGTCTCAGTGTCCCAGTGTCTCAGTGTCTCAGTGTCCCAGTGTCTCAGGGTCTCAGTGTCCCAGTGTCTCAGTGTCTCAGTGTCTCAGTGTCCCTGTGGCCCAGTGTCTCAGTGTCTCAGTGTCTTAGTGTCCCAGTGTCTCAGTGTCTCAGTGTCTCAGTGTCCCAGTGTCTCAGTGTCTCAGTGTCTCAGTGTCTCAGTGTCCCAGTGTCTCAGTGTCTTAGTGTCCCAGTGTCCCAGTGTCTCAGTGACTCAGTGTCTCAGTGTCTCAGTGTCCCAGTGTCTCAGTGTCTCAGTGTCCCAGTGTCTCAGTGTCCCAGTGTCTCATTGTCCCAGTGTCTCAGTGTCCCAGTGTCTCAGCGTCCCAGTGTCTCAGTGTCTCAGTGTCCCAGTGTTCCAGTGTCTCAGAGTCTCAGTATCTCAGTGTCCCAGTGTCTCAGTGTCTCAGTGTCCCAGTGTCTCAGTGTCCCAGTGTCCCAGTATCTCAGTGTCCCAGTGTCTCAGTGTCCCAGTTTCTCAGTGTCTCAGTGTCTCATTGTCCCAATGTCTCAGTGTGCAGTGTCTCAGTATCCCAGTGTCCCAGTGTCTCAGTGTCTCAGTGTCTCAGAGTCTCAGTGTCTCAGTGTCCCAGTGTATCAGTGTCTCAGTGTCTCAGTGTCCCAGTGTCCAGTGTCTCAGTGTCCCAGTGTCCCAGTGTCTCAGTGTCCCAGTGTTCCAGTGTCTCAGTGTCTCAGTATTTCAGTGTCCCAGTGTCTCAGTGTCTCAGTGTCTCAGTGTCCCAGTGTCTCAGTGTCTTAGTGTCCCAGTGTCCCAGTGTCTCAGTGACTCAGTGTCTCAGTGTCTCAGTGTCCCAGTGTCTCAGTGTCTCAGTGTCCCAGGGTCTCAGTGTCTCAGTGTCGCGTGTCCCAGTGTCCCAGTGTCTCAGTGTCTCAGTGTCCCAGCGTCTCAGTGTCCCAGTGTCTCAGTGTCTCAGTGTCCCAGTGTCTCAGTGTCTCAGTGTCCCAGTGTCTCAGGGTCTCAGTGTCCCAGTGTCTCAGTGTCTCAGTGTCTCAGTGTCCCTGTGGCCCAGTGTCTCAGTGTCTCAGTGTCTTAGTGTCCCAGTGTCTCAGTGTCTCAGTGTCTCAGTGTCCCAGTGTCTCAGTGTCTCAGTGTCTCAGTGTCCCAGTGTCTCAGTGTCTTAGTGTCCCAGTGTCCCAGTGTCTCAGTGACTCAGTGTCTCAGTGTCTCAGTATCCCAGTGTCTCAGTGTCTCAGTGTCCCAGGGTCTCAGTGTCTCAGTGTCCCAGTGTCTCAGTGTCCCAGTGTCTCATTGTCCCAGTGTCTCAGTGTCCCAGTGTCTCAGCGTCCCAGTGTCTCAGTGTCTCAGTGTCCCAGTGTTCCAGTGTCTCAGAGTCTCAGTATCTCAGTGTCCCAGTGTCTCAGTGTCTCAGTGTCTCAGTGTCCCAGTGTCTCAGTGTCCCAGTGTCCCAGTAGCTCAGTGTCCCAGTGTCTCAGTGTCCCAGTTTCTCAGTGTCTCAGTGTCTCATTGTCCCAATGTCTCAGTGTGTAGTGTCTCAGTATCCCAGTGTCCCAGTGTCTCAGTGTCTCAGAGTCTCAGTGTCTCAGTGTCCCAGTGTATCAGTGTCTCAGTGTCTCAGTGTCCCAGTGTCTCAGTGTCTCAGTGTCCCAGTGTCCCAGTGTCCCAGTGTCTCAGTGTCCCAGTGTTCCAGTGTCTCAGTGTCTCAGTATTTCAGTGTCCCAGTGTCTCAGTGTCTCAGTGTCCCAGTGTCTCAGTGTCTTAGTTTCCCAGTGTCCCAGTGTCTCAGTGACTCAGTGTCTCAGTGTCTCAGTGTCCCAGTGTCTCAGTGTCTCAGTGTCCCAGGGTCTCAGTGTCTCAGTGTCCCAGTGTCTCAGTGTCCCAGTGTCTCATTGTCCCAGTGTCTCAGTGTCCCAGTGTCTCAGTGTCTCAGTGTCTCAGTGTCCCAGGGTCTCAGTGTCCCAGTGTCCCAGTGTCCCAGTGTCTCAGTGTCCCAGTGTCTCAGTGTCTCCTTGTCTCAGTGTCTCAGTGTCTCAGTGTCCCAATGTCTCAGTGTCCCAGTGTCTCAATGTACTAGTGTCTCAGTGTCTCAGTGTCCCAGTGTCTCAGTGTCCCAGTGTCTCAGTGTCCCAGTGTCTCAGTGTCTCAGTGTCTCAGTGTCCCAGTGTCTCAGTGTCTTAGTGTCTCAGTGTCTCATTGTTTCAGTGTCTCAATGTCCCAGTGTCTCAGTGTCTCAGTGTCCCAGTGTCTCAGTGTCTCAGTGTCTCAGTGTCTCCTTGTCTCAGTGTCTTAGTGTCTCAGTGTCCCAGTGTCTCAGTGTCCCAGTGTCTCAGTGTCTCAGTGTCCCAGTGTCTCAGTGGTTCAGTGTCCCAGTGTCTCAGTGTCCCAGTGTCCCAGTGTCCCAGTGTCTCAGTGTCTCAGTGTCCCAGTGTCTCAGTGTGTCTGAGACTCGGTGTCTCAGATTCTCAGTGTCTCTGTGTCTCGGTGTCTCAGTGTCTCAGTGTCTCAGTGTCCTAGTGTCTCAGTGTCTCAGTGTCTCAGTGTCCCAGTGTCTCAGTGTCTCAGTGTCTCAGTGTCCCTGTGGCCCTGTGTCTCAGTCTCTCAGTGTCTTAGTGTCCCAGTGTCTCAGAGTCTTAGTGTCCCAGTGTCTCAGTGTCTCAGTGTCCCAGTGTCTCAGTGCCTCAGTGTCCCAGTGTCTCAGTGTCCCAGTGTCCCAGTGTCCCAGTGTCTCAGTGTCTCAGTGTCCCAGTGTCTCAGTGTCCCAGTGTTCCAGTGTCTCAGTGTCCCAGTGTCTCAGTGTCTCAGTGTCTCAGTGTCCCAGTGTCTCAGTGTCTTAGTGTCCCAGTGTCCCAGTGTCTCAGTAACTCAGTGTCTCAGTGTCTCAGTGTCCCAGTGTCTCAGTGTCTCAGTGTCCCATGGTCTCAGTGTCTCAGAGTCGCAGTGTCTCAGTGTCCCAGTGTATCAGTGTCTCAGTGTCTCAGTGTCCCAGTGTCTCAGTGTCTCAGTGTCCCAGTGTCCCAGTGTCTCAGTGTCCCAGTGTTCCAGTGTCTCAGTGTCTCAGTATTTCAGTGTCCCAGTGTCTCAGTGTCTCAGTGTCTCAGTGTCCCAGTGTCTCAGTGTCTTAGTGTCCCAGTGTCCCAGTGTCTCAGTGACTCAGTGTCTCAGTGTCTCAGTGTCCCAGTGTCCCAGTGTCTCAGTGTCTCAGTGTCCCAGGGTCTCAGTGTCTCAGTGTCCCAATGTCTCAGTGTCCCAGTGTCTCATTGTCCCAGTGTCTCAGTGTCCCAGTGTCTCAGTGTCTCAGTGTCTCAGTGTCCCAGGGTCTCAGTGTCCCAGTGTCCCAGTGTCCCAGTGTCTCAGTGTCCCAGTGTCTCAGTGTCTCCTTGTCTCAGTGTCTCAGTGTCTCAGTGTCCCAATGTCTCAGTGTCCCAGTGTCTCAGTGTCCCACTGTCCCAGTGTCTCAGTGTCCCAGTGTCTCAATGTACTAGTGTCTCAGTGTCCCAGTGTCTCAGTGTCCCAGTGTCTCAGTGTCCCAGTGTCTCAATGTCTCAGTGTCTCAGTGTCCCAGTGTCTCAGTGTCCCAGTGTCTCAGTGTCTCAGTGTCTCAGTGTCCCAGTGTCTCAGTGTCTTAGTGTCTCAGTGTCTCATTGTTTCAGTGTCTCAATGTCCCAGTGTCTCAGTGTCTCAGTGTCCCAGTGTCTCAGTGTCTCAGTGTCTCAGTGTCTCCTTGTCTCAGTGTCTTAGTGTCTCAGTGTCCCAGTGTCTCAGTGTCCCAGTGTCTCAGTGTCTCAGTGTCCCAGTGTCTCAGTGGTTCAGTGTCCCAGTGTCCCAGTGTCCCAGTGTCCCAGTGTCTCAGTGTCTCAGTGTCCCAGTGTCTCAGTGTGTCTGAGACTCGGTGTCTCAGATTCTCAGTGTCTCTGTGTCTCGGTGTCTCAGTGTCTCAGTGTCTCAGTGTCCTAGTGTCTCAGTGTCTCAGTGTCTCAGTGTCCCAGTGTCTCAGTGTCTCAGTGTCTCAGTGTCCCTGTGGCCCTGTGTCTCAGTCTCTCAGTGTCTTAGTGTCCCAGTGTCTCAGAGTCTTAGTGTCCCAGTGTCTCAGTGTCTCAGTGTCCCAGTGTCTCAGTGCCTCAGTGTCCCAGTGTCTCAGTGTCTCAGTGTCCCAGTGTCCCAGTGTCCCAGTGTCTCAGTGTCTCAGTGTCCCAGTGTCTCAGTGTCCCAGTGTTCCAGTGTCTCAGTGTCCCAGTGTCTCAGTGTCTCAGTGTCTCAGTGTCCCAGTGTCTCAGTGTCTTAGTGTCCCAGTGTCCCAGTGTCTCAGTAACTCAGTGTCTCAGTGTCTCAGTGTCCCAGTGTCTCAGTGTCTCAGTGTCCCATGGTCTCAGTGTCTCAGAGTCTCAGTGTCTCAGTGTCCCAGTGTATCAGTGTCTCAGTGTCTCAGTGTCCCAGTGTCTCAGTGTCTCAGTGTCCCAGTGTCCCAGTGTCTCAGTGTCCCAGTGTTCCAGTGTCTCAGTGTCTCAGTATTTCAGTGTCCCAGTGTCTCAGTGTCTCAGTGTCTCAGTGTCCCAGTGTCTCAGTGTCTTAGTGTCCCAGTGTCCCAGTGTCTCAGTGACTCAGTGTCTCAGTGTCTCAGTGTCCCAGTGTCCCAGTGTCTCAGTGTCTCAGTGTCCCAGGGTCTCAGTGTCTCAGTGTCCCAATGTCTCAGTGTCCCAGTGTCTCATTGTCCCAGTGTCTCAGTGTCCCAGTGTCTCAGTGTCTCAGTGTCTCAGTGTCCCAGGGTCTCAGTGTCCCAGTGTCCCAGTGTCCCAGTGTCTCAGTGTCCCAGTGTCTCAGTGTCTCCTTGTCTCAGTGTCTCAGTGTCTCAGTGTCCCAATGTCTCAGTGTCCCAGTGTCTCAGTGTCCCACTGTCCCAGTGTCTCAGTGTCCCAGTGTCTCAATGTACTAGTGTCTCAGTGTCCCAGTGTCTCAGTGTCCCAGTGTCTCAGTGTCCCAGTGTCTCAGTGTCTCAGTGTCTCAGTGTCCCAGTGTCTCAGTGTCTTAGTGTCTCAGTGTCTCATTGTTTCAGTGTCTCAATGTCCCAGTGTCTCAGTGTCTCAGTGTCCCAGTGTCTCAGTGTCTCAGTGTCTCAGTGTCCCAGTGTCTCAGTGTCCCAGTGTCTCAGTGTCTCAGTGTCTCATTGTTTCAGTGTCTCAATGTCCCAGTGTCTCAGTGTCTCAGTGTCCCAGTGTCTCAGTGTCTCAGTGTCTCAGTGTCTCCTTGTCTCAGTGTCTTAGTGTCTCAGTGTCCCAGTGTCTCAGTGTCCCAGTGTCTCAGTGTCTCAGTGTCCCAGTGTCTCAGTGGTTCAGTGTCCCAGTGTCTCAGTGTCCCAGTGTCCCAGTGTCTCAGTGTCTCAGTGTCCCAGTGTCTCAGTGTGTCTGAGACTCGGTGTCTCAGATTCTCAGTGTCTCTGTGTCTCGGTGTCTCAGTGTCTCAGTGTCTCAGTGTCCTAGTGTCTCAGTGTCTCAGTGTCCCAGTGTCTCAGTGTCTCAGTGTCTCAGTGTCCCTGTGGCCCTGTGTCTCAGTCTCTCAGTGTCTTAGTGTCCCAGTGTCTCAAAGTCTTAGTGTCCCAGTGTCTCAGTGTCTCAGTGTCCCAGTGTCTCAGTGCCTCAGTGTCCCAGTGTCTCAGTGTCTCAGTGTCTCAGTGTCTCAGTGTCCCAGTGTCTCAGTGCGCAGTGTCTCAGTGTCCCAGTGTCTCAGTGTCTCAGTGTCTCAGTGTCCCAGTGTCTCAGTGTCTCAGTGTCTCAGTGTCCCAGTGTCTCAGTGTCCCAGTGTCTCAGTGTCTCAGTGTCTCATTGTTTCAGTGTCTCAATGTCCCAGTGTCTCAGTGTCTCAGTGTCCCAGTGTCTCAGTGTCTCAGTGTCTCAGTGTCTCCTTGTCTCAGTGTCTTAGTGTCTCAGTGTCCCAGTGTCTCAGTGTCCCAGTGTCTCAGTGTCTCAGTGTCCCAGTGTCTCAGTGGTTCAGTGTCCCAGTGTCTCAGTGTCCCAGTGTCCCAGTGTCTCAGTGTCTCAGTGTCCCAGTGTCTCAGTGTGTCTGAGACTCGGTGTCTCAGATTCTCAGTGTCTCTGTGTCTCGGTGTCTCAGTGTCTCAGTGTCTCAGTGTCCTAGTGTCTCAGTGTCTCAGTGTCCCAGTGTCTCAGTGTCTCAGTGTCTCAGTGTCCCTGTGGCCCTGTGTCTCAGTCTCTCAGTGTCTTAGTGTCCCAGTGTCTCAAAGTCTTAGTGTCCCAGTGTCTCAGTGTCTCAGTGTCCCAGTGTCTCAGTGCCTCAGTGTCCCAGTGTCTCAGTGTCTCAGTGTCTCAGTGTCCCAGTGTCTCAGTGCGCAGTGTCTCAGTGTCCCAGTGTCTCAGTGTCTCAGTGTCTCAGGGTTTCAGTGTCTCAGTGTCGCGTGTCCCAGTGTCCCAGTGTCTCAGTGTCTCAGTGTCCCAGCGTCTCAGTGTCCCAGTGTCTCAGTGTCTCAGTGTCCCAGTGTCTCAGTGTCTCAGTGTCCCAGTGTCTCAGGGTCTCAGTGTCCCAGTGTCTCAGTGTCTCAGTGTCTCAGTGTCCCTGTGGCCCAGTGTCTCAGTGTCTCAGTGTCTTAGTGTCCCAGTGTCTCAGTGTCTCAGTGTCTCAGTGTCCCAGTGTCTCAGTGTCTCAGTGTCTCAGTGTCTCAGTGTCTCAGTGTCCCAGTGTCTCAGTGACTCAGTGTCTCAGTGTCTCAGTGTCCCAGTGTCTCAGTGTCTCAGTGTCCCAGTGTCTCAGTGTCCCAGTGTCTCATTGTCCCAGTGTCTCAGTGTCCCAGTGTCTCAGCGTCCCAGTGTCTCAGTGTCTCAGTGTCCCAGTGTCTCAGTGTCTCAGTGTCCCAGTGTCTCAGTGTCCCAGTGTCCCAGTATCTCAGTGTCCCAGTGTCTCAGTGTCCCAGTTTCTCAGTGTCTCAGTGTCTCATTGTCCCAATGTCTCAGTGTGCAGTGTCTCAGTATCCCAGTGTCCCAGTGTCTCAGTGTCTCAGTGTCTCAGAGTCTCAGTGTCTCAGTGTCCCAGTGTATCAGTGTCTCAGTGTCTCAGTGTCCCAGTGTCCAGTGTCTCAGTGTCCCAGTGTCCCAGTGTCTCAGTGTCCCAGTATTCCAGTGTCTCAGTGTCTCAGTATTTCAGTGTCCCAGTGTCTCAGTGTCTCAGTGTCTCAGTGTCCCAGTGTCTCAGTGTCTTAGTGTCCCAGTGTCCCAGTGTCTCAGTGACTCAGTGTCTCAGTGTCTCAGTGTCCCAGTGTCTCAGTGTCTCAGTGTCCCAGGGTCTCAGTGTCTCAGTGTCGCGTGTCCCAGTGTCCCAGTGTCTCAGTGTCTCAGTGTCCCAGCGTCTCAGTGTCCCAGTGTCTCAGTGTCTCAGTGTCCCAGTGTCTCAGTGTCTCAGTGTCCCAGTGTCTCAGGGTCTCAGTGTCCCAGTGTCTCAGTGTCTCAGTGTCTCAGTGTCCCTGTGGCCCAGTGTCTCAGTGTCTCAGTGTCTTAGTGTCCCAGTGTCTCAGTGTCTCAGTGTCTCAGTGTCCCAGTGTCTCAGTGTCTCAGTGTCTCAGTGTCCCAGTGTCTCAGTGTCTTAGTGTCCCAGTGTCCCAGTGTCTCAGTGACTCAGTGTCTCAGTGTCTCAGTATCCCAGTGTCTCAGTGTCTCAGTGTCCCAGGGTCTCAGTGTCTCAGTGTCCCAGTGTCTCAGTGTCCCAGTGTCTCATTGTCCCAGTGTCTCAGTGTCCCAGTGTCTCAGCGTCCCAGTGTCTCAGTGTCTCAGTGTCCCAGTGTTCCAGTGTCTCAGAGTCTCAGTATCTCAGTGTCCCAGTGTCTCAGTGTCTCAGTGTCTCAGTGTCCCAGTGTCTCAGTGTCCCAGTGTCCCAGTAGCTCAGTGTCCCAGTGTCTCAGTGTCCCAGTTTCTCAGTGTCTCAGTGTCTCATTGTCCCAATGTCTCAATGTGTAGTGTCTCAGTATCCCAGTGTCCCAGTGTCTCAGTGTCTCAGTGTCTCAGAGTCTCAGTGTCTCAGTGTCCCAGTGTATCAGTGTCTCAGTGTCTCAGTGTCCCAGTGTCTCAGTGTCTCAGTGTCCCAGTGTCCCAGTGTCCCAGTGTCTCAGTGTCCCAGTGTTCCAGTGTCTCAGTGTCTCAGTATTTCAGTGTCCCAGTGTCTCAGTGTCTCAGTGTCCCAGTGTCTCAGTGTCTTAGTGTCCCAGTGTCCCAGTGTCTCAGTGACTCAGTGTCTCAGTGTCTCAGTGTCCCAGTGTCTCAATGTCTCAGTGTCCCAGGGTCTCAGTGTCTCAGTGTCCCAGTGTCTCAGTGTCCCAGTGTCTCATTGTCCCAGTGTCTCAGTGTCCCAGTGTCTCAGTGTCTCAGTGTCTCAGTGTCCCAGGGTCTCAGTGTCCCAGTGTCCCAGTGTCCCAGTGTCTCAGTGTCCCAGTGTCTCAGTGTCTCCTTGTCTCAGTGTCTCAGTGTCTCAGTGTCCCAATGTCTCAGTGTCCCAGTGTCTCAATGTACTAGTGTCTCAGTGTCTCAGTGTCCCAGTGTCTCAGTGTCCCAGTGTCTCAGTGTCCCAGTGTCTCAGTGTCTCAGTGTCTCAGTGTCCCAGTGTCTCAGTGTCTTAGTGTCTCAGTGTCTCATTGTTTCAGTGTCTCAATGTCCCAGTGTCTCAGTGTCCCAGTGTCTCAGTGTCTCAGTGTCTCAGTGTCTCCTTGTCTCAGTGTCTTAGTGTCTCAGTGTCCCAGTGTCTCAGTGTCCCAGTGTCTCAGTGTCTCAGTGTCCCAGTGTCTCAGTGGTTCAGTGTCCCAGTGTCCCAGTGTCTCAGTGTCCCAGTGTCCCAGTGTCTCAGTGTCTCAGTGTCCCAGTGTCTCAGTGTGTCTGAGACTCGGTGTCTCAGATTCTCAGTGTCTCTGTGTCTCGGTGTCTCAGTGTCTCAGTGTCTCAGTGTCCTAGTGTCTCAGTGTCTCAGTGTCTCAGTGTCCCAGTGTCTCAGTGTCTCAGTGTCTCAGTGTCCCTGTGGCCCTGTGTCTCAGTCTCTCAGTGTCTTAGTGTCCCAGTGTCTCAGAGTCTTAGTGTCCCAGTGTCTCAGTGTCTCAGTGTCCCAGTGTCTCAGTGCCTCAGTGTCCCAGTGTCTCAGTGTCTCAGTGTCCCAGTGTCCCAGTGTCCCAGTGTCTCAGTGTCTCAGTGTCCCAGTGTCTCAGTGTCCCAGTGTTCCAGTGTCTCAGTGTCCCAGTGTCTCAGTGTCTCAGTGTCTCAGTGTCCCAGTGTCTCAGTGTCTTAGTGTCCCAGTGTCCCAGTGTCTCAGTAACTCAGTGTCTCAGTGTCTCAGTGTCCCAGTGTCTCAGTGTCTCAGTGTCCCATGGTCTCAGTGTCTCAGTGTCCCAGTGTCTCAGTGTCCCAGTGTCTCATTGTCCCAGTGTCTCAGTGTCCCAGTGTCTCAGTGTCTCAGTGTCCCAGGGTCTCAGTGTCCCAGTGTCCCAGTGTCCCAGTGTATCAGTGTCCCAGTGTCTCAGTGTCTCCTTGTCTCAGTGTCTCAGTGTCTCAGTGTCCCAATGTCTCAGTGTCCCAGTGTCTCAGTGTCCCACTGTCCCAGTGTCTCAGTGTCCCAGTGTCTCAATGTACCAGTGTCTCAGTGTCTCAGTGTCCCAGTGTCTCAGTGTCCCAGTGTCTCAGTGTCCCAGTGTATCAGTGTCTCAGTGTCCCAGTGTCTCAGTGTCTCAGTGTCTCATTGTTTCAGTGTCTCAGTGTCTCAGTGTCTCAGTGTGTCTGAGACTCGGTGTCTCAGATTCTCAGTGTCTCTGTGTCTCGGTGTCTCAGTGTCTCATTGTCTCAGTGTCCTAGTGTCTCAGTGTCTCAGTGTCCCAGTGTCTCAGTGTCTCAGTGTCTCAGTGTCCCTGTGGCCCTGTGTCTCAGTCTCTCAGTGTCTTAGTGTCCCAGTGTCTCAGAGTCTTAGTGTCCCAGTGTCTCAGTGTCTCAGTGCGCAGTGTCTCAGTGTCCCAGGGTCTCAGAGTCTCAGTGTCGCGTGTCCCAGTGTCCCAGTGTCTCAGTGTCTCAGTGTCCCAGCGTCTCAGTGTCCCAGTGTCTCAGTGTCTCAGTGTCCCAGTGTCTCAGTGTCTCAGTGTCTCAGTGTCCCAGTGTCTCAGTGTCTCAGTGTCCCATTGTCTCAGTGTCCCAGTGTCCCAGTGTCTCAGTGTCTCAGTGTCCCAGTGTCTCAGTGTCTCAGTGTCCCATTGTCTCAGTGTCCCAGTGTCCCAGTGTCTCAGTGTCCCAGTTTCTCAGTGTCTCAGTGTCTCATTGTCCCAATGTCTCAGTGTGCAGTGTCTCAGTGTTCCAGTGTCCCAGTGTCCCAGTGTCCCAGTGTCTCAGTGTTTCAGAGTCTCAGTGTCCCAGTGTATCAGTGTCCCAGTGTTCCAGTGTCTTAGTGTCTCAGTGTCTCAGTGTCCCAGTGTCTCAGTGTCTCAGTCTCTCAGTGTCCCAGTGGCTCAGTGTCTCAGTGTCCCAGTGTCCCAGTGTCTCAGTGTCCCAGTGTTCCAGTGTCCCGGTGTCTCAGTGCTCCAGTGTATCAGTGTCTCAGTGTCTCAGTGTCTCATTGTCCCAGTGTCTCATTGTCTCAACGTCCCAGTGTCTCAGTGTCTCAGTGTCCCAGTGTCTCAGTGTCTCAGTGTCTCAGTGTCCCAGTGTCTCAGTGTCTCAGTGTCCCAGTGCCTCAGTGTCTCAGTGTCCCAGTGTCTCAGTGTCTCAGGGTCCCAGTGTCTCAGTGTCTCATTGTCTCAGTGTCCCAGTGTCTCAGTGTCTCAGTGTAAAAGTGTCCCAGTGTTTCAGTATCCCAATGTCTCAGTGTCCCAGTGTCTCAGTGTCTCAGTGTCCCAGTGTCTCAGTGTCTCAGTGTCCCAGTGTCCCAGTGTCTCAGTGTCTCAGTGTCCCAGTGTCTCAGTGTCTCAGTGTATCAGTGTCTCAGAGTCTCAGTGTCTCAGTGTCCCAGTGTCTCAGTGTCTCAGTGTCTCAGTGTCCCGGTGTCTCAGTGCCCCAGTGTCTCAGTGTCTCAGTGTCCTAGTGTCTCAGTGTCTCAATGTCTCAGTGTCCCAGTGTCTCAGTGTCTCAGTGTCCCAGTGTCTCAGTGTCTCAGTGTCTCAGTGTCCCTGTGGCCCAGTGTCTCAGTGTCTCAGTGTCTTAGTGTCCCAGTGTCTCAGTGTCTCAGTGTCTCAGTGTCCCAGTGTCCCAGTGTCTCAGTGTCTCAGTGTCCCAGTGTCTCAGTGTCTCAGTGTCCCAGTGTCCCAGTGTCTCAGTGTCTCAGTGTCCCAGTGTCTCAGTGTATCAGTGTCTCAGAGTCTCAGTGTCTCAGTGTCCCAGTGTCTCAGTGTCTCAGTGTCTCAGTGTCCCGGTGTCTCAGTGCCCCAGTGTCTCAGTGTCTCAGTGTCCTAGTGTCTCAGTGTCTCAATGTCCCAGTGTCTCAGTGTCTCAGTGTCTCAGTGTCTCAGTGTCTCAGTATCCCTGTGGCCCAGTGTCTCAGTGTCTCAGTGTCTTAGTGTCCCAGTGTCTCAGTGTCTCAGTGTCCCAGTGTCCCAGTGTCTCAGTGTCTCAGTGTCTCATTGTCCCAGTGTCTCATTGTCTCATTGTCCCAGTGTCTCAGTGTCTCAGTGTCCCAGTGTCTCAGTGTCTCAGTGTCTCAGTGTCCCAGTGTCTCAGGGTCTCAGTGTCCCAGTGCCTCAGTGTCTCAGTGTCCCAGTGTCTCAGTGTCTCAGTGTCCCAGTGTCTCAGTGTCTCATTGTCTCAGTGTCCAGGTGTCTCAGTGTCTCAGTGTAAAAGTGTCCCAGTGTTTCAGTATCCCAATGTCTCAGTGTCCCAGTGTCTCAGTGTCTCAGTGTCTCAGTGTCCCAGTGTCCCAGTGTCTCAGTGTCTCAGTGTCCCAGTGTCTCAGTGTATCAGTGTCTCAGTGTCTCAGTGTCTCAGTGTCTCAGTGTCCCGGTGTCTCAGTGCCCCAGTGTCTCAGTGTCTCAGTGTCCTAGTGTCTCAGTGTCTCAATGTCTCAGTGTCCCAGTGTCTCAGTGTCTCAGTGTCCCAGTGTCTCAGTGTCTCAGTGTCTCAGTGTCCCTGTGGCCCAGTGTCTCAGTGTCTCAGTGTCTTAGTGTCCCAGTGTCTCAGTGTCTCAGTGTCCCAGTGTCTCAGTGTCTCAGTGTCCCAGTGTCTCAGTGTCTCAGTGTCCCAGTGTCTCAGTGTCTCAGTGTCCCAGTGTCTCAGTGTCCCAGTGTCCCAGTGTCTCAGTGTCTCAGTGTCCCAGTGTCTCAGTGTCTCAGTGTCCCAGTGTCTCAGTGTCTCAGTGTCCCAGTGTCTCATTGTCTCAGAGTTCCAGTGTCTCAGTGTCTCTGAGACTCGGTGTCTCAGATTCTCAGTGTCTCTGTGTCTCGGTGTCTCAGTGTCCCAGTGTCTCAGTGTCCCAGTGTCCCAATGTCCCAGTGTCCCAGTGTCTCAGTGTCTCAGTGTCCCAGTGTCTTAGTGTCTCAGTGTCTCAGTGTCCCAGTGTCTCAGTGTCTCAGTGTCCCATTGTCTCAGTGTCCCAGTGTCCCAGTGTCTCAGTGTCCCAGTGTCTCAGTGTCCCAGTTTCTCAGTGTCCCAGCGTCTCAGTGTCCCAGTGTCTCAGTGTCTCAGTGTCCCAGTGTCCCAGTGTCCCAGTGTCCCAGTGTCCCAGTGTCTCAGTGTTTCAGAGTCTCAGTGTCCCAGTGTATCAGTGTCCCAGTGTTCCAGTGTCTTAGTGTCTCAGTGTCTCAGTGTCCCAGTGTCTCAGTGTCTCAGTGTCTCAGTGTCCCAGTGGCTCAGTGTCTCAGTGTCCCAGTGTCCCAGTGTCTCAGTGTCCCAGTGTTCCAGTGTCTTAGTGTCTCAGTGTCTCAGTGTCCCAGTGTCTCAGTGTCTCAGTGTCTCAGTGTCCCAGTGTCTCAGTGTCTCAGTGTCTCAGTGTCCCAGTGTCTCAGTGTCTCAGTGTCCCAGTGTCTCAGTGTCTCAGTGTCCCAGTGTCTCAGTGTCTCAGTGTCCCAGTGTCTCAGTGTCCCAGTGTCCCAGTGTCTCAGTGTCTCAGTGTCCCAGTGTCTCAGTGTCTCAGTGTCCCAGTGTCTCAGTGTCTCAGTGTCCCAGTGTCTCATTGTCTCAGTGTCCCAGTGTCTCAGTGTCTCAGTGTCCCAATGTCTCAGTGTCTCAGTTTCCCAGTGTCTCAGTGTCCCAGTGTCTCAGTGTCCCATTGTCCCAGTGTCCCAGTGTCTCAGTGTCTCAGTGTCCCAGAGTCTCAGTGTATCTGAGACTCGGTGTCTCAGATTCTCAGTGTCTCTGTGTCTCAGTGTCTCATTGTCCCAGTGTCTCATTGTCTTATTGTCCCAGTGTCTCAGTGTCTCAGTGTCCCAGTGTCTCAGTGTCTCAGTGTCTCAGTGTCCCAGTGTCTCAGTGTCTCAGTGTCCCAGTGCCTCAGTGTCTCAGTGTCCCAGTGTCTCAGTGTCTCAGTGTCCCAGTGTCTCAGTGTCTCATTGTCTCAGTGTCCCAGTGTCCCAGTGTCTCAGTGTCTCAGTGTCCCAGTGTCTCAGTGTCTCAGTGTCTCAGTGTCCCAGTGTCTCAGTGTCTCAGTGTCCCAGTGTCTCAGTGTCTCAGTGTATCAGTGTCTCAGAGTCTCAGTGTCTCAGTGTCCCAGTGTCTCAGTGTCTCAGTGTCTCAGTGTCCCGGTGTCTCAGTGCCCCAGTGTCTCAGTGTCTCAGTGTCCTAGTGTCTCAGTGTCTCAATGTCTCAGTGTCCCAGTGTCTCAGTGTCTCAGTGTCTCAGTGTCTCAGTGTCCCTGTGGCCCAGTGTCTCAGTGTCTCAGTGTCTTAGTGTCTCAGTGTCTCAGTGTCTCAGTGTCCCAGTGTCTCAGTGTCTCAGTGTCCCAGTGTCTCAGTGTCTCAGTGTCCCAGTGTCTCAGTGTCTCAGTGTCCCAGTGTCTCAGTGTCCCAGTGTCCCAGTGTCTCAGTGTCTCAGTGTCCCAGTGTCTCAGTATCTCAGTGTCCCAGTGTCTCAGTGTCTCAGTGTCCCATTGTCTCATTGTCTCAGAGTTCCAGTGTCTCAGTGTCTCTGAGACTCGGTGTCTCAGATTCTCAGTGTCTCTGTGTCTCGGTGTCTCAGTGTCCCAGTGTCTCAGTGTCCCAGTGTCCCAATGTCCCAGTGTCCCAGTGTCTCAGTGTCTCAGTGTCTCAGTGTCCCAGTGTCTCAGTGCGCAGTGTCTCAGTGTCCCAGTGTCTCAGTGTCTCAGTGTCCCAGGGTCTCAGAGTCTCAGTGTCGCGTGTCCCAGTGTCCCAGTGTCTCAGTGTCTCAGTGTCCCAGCGTCTCAGTGTCCCAGTGTCTCAGTGTCTCAGTGTCCCAGTGTCTCAGTGTCTCAGTGTCTTAGTGTCCCAGTGTCTCAGTGTCTCAGTGTCCCATTGTCTCAGTGTCCCAGTGTCCCAGTGTCTCAGTGTCCCAGTGTCTCAGTGTCCCAGTTTCTCAGTGTCTCAGTGTCTCATTGTCCCAATGTCTCAGTGTGCAGTGTCTCAGTGTCCCAGTGTCCCAGTATCCCAGTGTCCCAGTGTCTCAGTGTTTTAGAGTCTCAGTGTCCCAGTGTATCAGTGTCCCAGTGTTCCAGTGTCTTAGTGTCTCAGTGTCTCAGTGTCCCAGTGTCTCAGTGTCTCAGTGTCCCAGTGTCTCAGTGTCTCAGTGTCCCAGTGTCTCAGTGTCCCAGTGTCTCAGTGTCTCAGTGTCCCAGCGTCTCAGTGTCCCAGTGTCTCAGTGTCTCAGTGTCCCAGTGTCTCAGTGTCTCAGTGTCTCAGTGTCCCAGTGTCTCAGTGTCTCAGTGTCCCATTGTCTCAGTGTCCCAGTGTCCCAGTGTCTCAGTGTCCCAGTGTCTCAGTGTCCCAGTTTCTCAGTGTCTCAGTGTCTCATTGTCCCAATGTCTCAGTGTGCAGTGACTCAGTGTCCCAGTGTCCCAGTGTCTCAGTGTCTCAGTGTTTCAGAGTCTCAGTGTCCCAGTGTATCAGTGTCCCAGTGTTCCAGTGTCTTAGTGTCTCAGTGTCTCAGTGTCCCAGTGTCTCAGTGTCTCAGTGTCCCAGTGTCTCAGTGTCTCAGTGTCTCAGTGTCCCAGTGGCTCAGTGTCTCAGTGTCCCAGTGTCCCAGTGTCTCAGTGTCCCAGTGTTCCAGTGTCTTAGTGTCTCAGTGTCTCAGTGTCCCAGTGTCTCAGTGTCGCAGTGTCTCAGTGTCCCAGTGTCTCAGTGTCTCAGTGTCTCAGTGTCCCAGTGTCTCAGTGTCTCAGTGTCCCAGTGTCTCAGTGTCTCAGTGTCCCAGTGTCTCAGTGTCTCAGTGTCCCAGTGTCTCAGTGTCCCAGTGTCCCAGTGTCTCAGTGTCTCAGTGTCCCAGTGTCTCAGTGTCTCAGTGTCCCAGTGTCTCAGTGTCTCAGTGTCCCAGTGTCTCATTGTCTCAGTGTCCCAGTGTCTCAGTGTCTCAGTGTCCCAATGTCTCAGTGTCTCAGTTTCCCAGTGTCTCAGTGTCCCAGTGTCTCAGTGTCCCATTGTCCCAGTGTCCCAGTGTCTCAGTGTCTCAGTGTCCCAGAGTCTCAGTGTATCTGAGACTCGGTGTCTCAGATTCTCAGTGTCTCTGTGTCTCGGTGTCTCATTGTCCCAGTGTCTCAGTGTCTCAGTGTCCCAGTGTCCCAGTTTCTCAGTGTCTCAGTGTCTCATTGTCCCAGTGTCTCATTGCCTCATTGTCCCAGTGTCTCAGTGTCTCAGTGTCCCAGTGTCTCAGTGTCTCAGTGTCTCAGTGTCCCAGTGTCTCAGTGTCTCAGTGTCCCAGTGCCTCAGTGTCTCAGTGTCCCAGTGTCTCAGTGTCTCAGTGTCCCAGTGTCTCAGTGTCTCATTGTCTCAGTGTCCCAGTGTCTCACTGTCTCAGTGTAAAAGTGTGCCAGTGTTTCAGTATCCCAATGTCTCAGTGTCCCAGTGTCTCAGTGTCTCAGTGTCCCAGTGTCTCAGTGTCTCAGTGTCTCAGTGTCCCAGTGTCCCAGTGTCTCAGTGTCTCAGTGTCCCAGTGTCTCAGTGTCTCAGTGTATCAGTGTCTCAGAGTCTCAGTGTCTCAGTGTCCCAGTGTCTCAGTGTCTCAGTGTCTCAGTGTCCCGGTGTCTCAGTGCCCCAGTGTCTCAGTGTCTCAGTGTCCTAGTGTCTCAGTGTCTCAATGTCTCAGTGTCCCAGTGTCTCAGTGTCTCAGTGTCCCAGTGTCTCAGTGTCTCAGTGTCTCAGTGTCCCTGTGGCCCAGTGTCTCAGTGTCTCAGTGTCTTAGTGTCCCAGTGTCTCAGTGTCTCAGTGTCTCAGTGTCCCAGTGTCTCAGTGTCTCAGTGTCCCAGTGTCTCAGTGTCTCAGTGTCCCAGTGTCTCAGTGTCTCAGTGTCCCAGTGTCTCAGTGTCCCAGTGTCCCAGTGTCTCAGTGTCTCAGTGTCCCAGTGTCTCAGTGTCTCAGTGTCCCAGTGTCTCAGTGTCTCAGTGTCCCAGTGTCTCATTGTCTCAGAGTTCCAGTGTCTCAGTGTCTCTGAGACTCGGTGTCTCAGATTCTCAGTGTCTCTGTGTCTCGGTGTCTCAGTGTCCCAGTGTCTCAGTGTCCCAGTGTCCCAATGTCCCAGTGTCCCAGTGTCTCAGTGTCTCAGTGTCTCAGTGTCCCAGTGTCTCAGTGCGCAGTGTCTCAGTGTCCCAGTGTCTCAGTGTCTCAGTGTCCCAGGGTCTCAGTGTCGCGTGTCCCAGTGTCCCAGTGTCTCAGTGTCTCAGTGTCCCAGCGTCTCAGTGTCCCAGTGTCTCAGTGTCTCAGTGTCCCAGTGTCTCAGTGTCTCAGTGTCTCAGTGTCCCAGTGTCTCAGTGTCTCAGTGTCCCATTGTCTCAGTGTCCCAGTGTCCCAGTGTCTCAGTGTCCCAGTGTCTCAGTGTCCCAGTTTCTCAGTGTCTCAGTGTCTCATTGTCCCAATGTCTCAGTGTGCAGTGTCTCAGTGTCCCAGTGTCCCAGTGTCCCAGTGTCCCAGTGTTTCAGAGTCTCAGTGTCCCAGTGTATCAGTGTCCCAGTGTTCCAGTGTCTTAGTGTCTCAGTGTCTCAGTGTCCCAGTGTCTCAGTGTCTCAGTGTCTCAGTGTCCCAGTGGCTCAGTGTCTCAGTGTCCCAGTGTCCCAGTGTCTCAGTGTCCCAGTGTTCCAGTGTCTTAGTGTCTCAGTGTCTCAGTGTCCCAGTGTCTCAGTGTCTCAGTGTCTCAGTGTCCCAGTGTCTCAGTGTCTCAGTGTCTCAGTTTCCCAGTGTCTCAGTGTCTCAGTGTCCCAGTGTCTCAGTGTCTCAGTATCCCAGTGTCTCAGTGTCTCAGTGTCCCAGTGTCTCAGTGTCCCAGTGTCCCAGTGTCTCAGTGTCTCAGTGTCCCAGTGTCTCAGTGTCTCAGTGTCCCAGTGTCTCAGTGTCTCAGTGTCCCAGTGTCTCATTGTCTCAGAGTTCCAGTGTCTCAGTGTCTCTGAGACTCGGTGTCTCAGATTCTCAGTGTCTCTGTGTCTCGGTGTCTCAGTGTCCCAGTGTCTCAGTATCCCAGTGTCCCAATGTCCCAGTGTCCCAGTGTCTCAGTGTCTCAGTGTCCCAGTGTCTCAGTGCGCAGTGTCTCAGTGTCCCAGTGTCTCAGTGTCTCAGTGTCCCAGGGTCTCAGAGTCTCAGTGTCGCGTGTCCCAGTGTCCCAGTGTCTCAGTGTCTCAGTGTCCCAGCGTCTCAGTGTCCCAGTGTCTCAGTGTCTCAGTGTCCCAGTGTCTCAGTGTCTCAGTGTCTCAGTGTCCCAGTGTCTCAGTGTCTCAGTGTCCCATTGTCTCAGTGTCCCAGTGTCCCAGTGTCTCAGTGTCCCAGTGTCTCAGTGTCCCAGTTTCTCAGTGTCTCAGTGTCTCATTGTCCCAATGTCTCAGTGTGCAGTGTCTCAGTGTCCCAGTGTCCCAGTGTCCCAGTGTCTCATTGTCCCAGTGTCTCAGTGTCCCAGTGTCTCAGTGTCTCAGTGTCCCAGTGTATCAGTGTCTCAGTGTCCCAGTGTCCCAGTTTCTCAGTGTCCCAGTGTCTTAGTGTCCCACTGTCCCAGTGTCTCAGTGTCCCAGTGTCTCATTGTCCCAGTGTCTCAGTGTCCCAGTGTCTCAGTGTCTCAGTGTCCCAGTGTATCAGTGTCTCAGTGTCCCAGTGTCCCAGTGTCTCAGTGTCCCAGTGTCTTAGTGTCCCACTGTCCCAGTGTCTCAGTGTCCCAGTGTCTCAATGTACCAGTGTCTCAGTGTCCCAGTGTCTCAGTGTCTCAGTGTCCCAGTGTCTCAGTGTCCCAGTGTCTCAGTGTCTCAGTGTCCCAGTGTCTCAGTGTCTCAGTGTCTCATTGTTTCAGTGTCTCAATGTCCCAGTGTCTCAGTGTCCCAGTGTCCCAGTGTCTCAGTGTCTCAGTGTCCCAGTGTCTCAGTGTCTCAGTGTCCCAGTGTCTCAGTGTCTCAGTGTCTCATTGTCTCAGTGTCTCAGTGTCTCAGTGTCCCAGTGTCTCAGTGTCTCATTGTCTCAGTGTCTCAGTGTCCCAGTGTCTCAGTGTCTCAGTGTCCCAGTGTCTCAGTGTCTCAGTGTCCCAGTGTCTCAGTGTCTCAGTGTCCCAGTGTCTCAGTCTCTCAGTGTCTCAGTGTCCGAGTGTCTCAGTGTCCGAGTGTACAGTGTCCCAGTGTCTCAGTGTCTCAGTGTTCCCGTGTCTCAGTGTCTCAGTGTCCCGGTGTCTCAGTGCCCCAGTGTCTCAGTGTCTCAGTGTCTCAGTGTCCTAGTGTCTCAGTATCTCAGTGTCTCAGAGTCCCTGTGTCTCAGTGTCTTAGTGTCCCAGTGTCTCAGTGCCTCGGTGTCCCAGTGTCTCAGTGTCCCAGTGTCCCAGTGTCTCAGTGTCCCCGTGTCTCAGTGTCTCGGTGTCCCAGTGTCTCAGTGTCCCACTGTCCCAGTGTCTCAGTGTCTCAGTGTCCCAGTGTCTCAGTGTCTCAGGGTCCCAGTGTCTCAGTGTCCCAGTGTCTCAGTGTCTCAGTGTCCCAGTGTCTCAGTGGTTCAGTGTCTCAGTGTCTCAGTGTCCCAGTGTCCCAGTGTCTCAGTGTCTCAGTGACCCAGTGTTTCAGTGTGTCTGAGACTCGTGTCTCAGATTCTCAGTGTCTCTGTGTCTCGGTGTCTCAGTGTCTCAGTGTCTCAGTGTCCTAGTGTCTCTTTGTCTCAGTGTCTCAGTGTCCCACTGTCTCAGTGTCTCAGTGTCTCAGTGTCCCTGTGGCCCTGTGTCTCAGTCTCTCAGTGTCTTAGTGTCCCAGTGTCTCAGTGTCTTAGTGTCCCAGTGTCTCAGTGTTTCAGTGTCCCAGTGTCTCCGTGTCTCAGTGTCCCAGTGTCTCAGTGTCTCAGTGTCCCAGTGTCTCAGTGTCTCAGTGTCTCAGTGTCCCAGTGTCTCAGTGCGCAGTGTCTCAGTGTCCCAGTGTCTCATTGTCTCAGTGTCCCAGGGTCTCAGTGTCTCAGTGTCGCGTGTCCCAGTGTCCCAGTGTCTCAGTGTCTCAGTGTCCCAGCGTCTCAGTGTCCCAGTGTCTCAGTGTCTTAGTGTCCCAGTGTCTCAGTGTCTCAGTGTCTCAATGTCCCAGTGTCTCAGTGTCTCAGTGTCCCAGTGTCTCAGTGTCCCAGTGTCCCAGTATCTCAATGTCCCAGTGTCTCAGTGTCCCAGTTTCTCAGTGTCTCAGTGTCTCATTGTCCCAATGTCTCAGTGTGCAGTTTCTCAGTATCCCAGTGTCCCAGTGTCTCAGTGTCTCAGTGTCTCAGAGTCTCAGTGTCTCAGTGTCCCAGTGTATCAGTGTCTCAGTGTCTCAGTGTCCCAGTGTCTCAGTGTCTCAGTGTCCCAGTGTCCCAGTGTCTCAGTGTCCCAGTGTTCCAGTGTCTCAGTGTCTCAGTATTTCAGTGTCCCAGTGTCTCAGTGTCTCAGTGTCCCAGTGTCTCAGTGTCTTAGTGTCCCAGTGTCCCAGTGTCTCAGTGACTCAGTGTCTCAGTGTCTCAGTGTCTCAGTGTCCCAGTGTCTCAGTGTCTCAGTGTCCCAGGGTCTCAGTGTCTCAGTGTCCCAGTGTCTCAGTGTCCCAGTGTCTCATTGTCCCAGTGTCTCAGTGTCCCAGTGTCTCAGTGTCTCAGTGTCTCAGTGTCCCAGGGTCTCAGTGTCCCAGTGTCCCAGTGTCCCAGTGTCTCAGTGTCCTAGTGTCTCAGTGTCTCCTTGTCTCAGTGTCTCAGTGTCTCAGTGTCCCAATGTCTCAGTGTCCCAGTGTCTCAGTGTCCCACTGTCCCAGTGTCTCAGTGTCCCAGTGTCTCAATGTACTAGTGTCTCAGTGTCTCAGTGTCCCAGTGTCTCAGTGTCCCAGTGTCTTAGTGTCCCAGTGTCTCAGTGTCTCAGTGTCTCAGTGTCCCAGTGTCTCAGTGTCTTAGTGTCTCAGTGTCTCATTGTTTCAGTGTCTCAATGTCCCAGTGTCTCAGTGTCTCAGTGTCCCAGTGTCTCAGTGTCTCAGTGTCTCAGTGTCTCCTTGTCTCAGTGTCTCAGTGTCTCAGTGTCCCAGTGTCTCAGTGTTTCATTGTCTCAGTGTCCCAGTGTCTCAGTGTCTCAGTGTCTCATTGTTTCAGTGTCTCAATGTCCCAGTGTCTCAGTGTCTCAGTGTCCCAGTGTCTCAGTGTCTCAGTGTCTCAGTGTCTCCTTGTCTCAGTGTCTTAGTGTCTCAGTGTCCCAGTGTCTCAGTGTCCCAGTGTCTCAGTGTCTCAGTGTCCCAGTGTCTCAGTGGTTCAGTGTCCCAGTGTCTCAGTGTCCCAGTGTCCCAGTGTCTCAGTGTCTCAGTGTCCCAGTGTCTCAGTGTGTCTGAGACTCGGTGTCTCAGATTCTCAGTGTCTCTGTGTCTCGGTGTCTCAGTTTCTCAGTGTCTCAGTGTCCTAGTGTCTCAGTGTCTCAGTGTCTCAGTGTCCCAGTGTCTCAGTGTCTCAGTGTCTCAGTGTCCCAGTGTCTCAGTGTCTCAGTGTCCCAGGGTCTCAGAGTCTCAGTGTCGCGTGTCTCAGTGTCCCAGTATCTCAGTGTCTCAGTGTCCCAGCGTCTCAGTGTCCCAGTGTCTCAGTGTCTCAGTGTCCCAGTGTCTCAGTGTCTCAGTGTCTCAGAGTCTCAGTGTCTCAGTGTCCCAGTGTATCAGTGTCTCAGTGTCTCAGTGTCCCAGTGTCTCAGTGTCTCAGTGTCCCAGTGTCCCAGTGTCTCAGTGTCCCAGTGTTCCAGTGTCTCAGTGTCTCAGTATTTCAGTGTCCCAGTGTCTCAGTGTCTCAGTGTCCCAGTGTCTCAGTGTCTTAGTGTCCCAGTGTCCCAGTGTCTCAGTGACTCAGTGTCTCAGTGTCTCAGTGTCCCAGTGTCTCAGTGTCTCAGTGTCCCAGGGTCTCAGTGTCTCAGTGTCCCAGTGTCTCAGTGTCCCAGTGTCTCATTGTCCCAGTGTCTCAGTGTCCCAGTGTCTCAGTGTCTCAGTGTCTCAGTGTCCCAGGGTCTCAGTGTCCCAGTGTCCCAGTGTCCCAGTGTCTCAGTGTCCTAGTGTCTCAGTGTCTCCTTGTCTCAGTGTCTCAGTGTCTCAGTGTCCCAATGTCTCAGTGTCCCAGTGTCTCAGTGTCCCACTGTCCCAGTGTCTCAGTGTCCCAGTGTCTCAATGTACTAGTGTCTCAGTGTCTCAGTGTCCCAGTGTCTCAGTGTCCCAGTGTCTTAGTGTCCCAGTGTCTCAGTGTCTCAGTGTCTCAGTGTCCCAGTGTCTCAGTGTCTTAGTGTCTCAGTGTCTCATTGTTTCAGTGTCTCAATGTCCCAGTGTCTCAGTGTCTCAGTGTCCCAGTGTCTCAGTGTCTCAGTGTCTCAGTGTCTCCTTGTCTCAGTGTCTCAGTGTCTCAGTGTCCCAGTGTCTCAGTGTTTCATTGTCTCAGTGTCCCAGTGTCTCAGTGTCTCAGTGTCTCATTGTTTCAGTGTCTCAATGTCCCAGTGTCTCAGTGTCTCAGTGTCCCAGTGTCTCAGTGTCTCAGTGTCTCAGTGTCTCCTTGTCTCAGTGTCTTAGTGTCTCAGTGTCCCAGTGTCTCAGTGTCCCAGTGTCTCAGTGTCTCAGTGTCCCAGTGTCTCAGTGGTTCAGTGTCCCAGTGTCTCAGTGTCCCAGTGTCCCAGTGTCTCAGTGTCTCAGTGTCCCAGTGTCTCAGTGTGTCTGAGACTCGGTGTCTCAGATTCTCAGTGTCTCTGTGTCTCGGTGTCTCAGTTTCTCAGTGTCTCAGTGTCCTAGTGTCTCAGTGTCTCAGTGTCTCAGTGTCCCAGTGTCTCAGTGTCTCAGAGTCTCAGTGTCCCAGTGTCTCAGTGCGCAGTGTCTCAGTGTCCCAGTGTCTCAGTGTCTCAGTGTCCCAGGGTCTCAGAGTCTCAGTGTCGCGTGTCTCAGTGTCCCAGTATCTCAGTGTCTCAGTGTCCCAGCGTCTCAGTGTCCCAGTGTCTCAGTGTCTCAGTGTGCCAGTGTCTCAGTGTCTCAGTGTCTCAGTGTCCCAGTGTCTCAGTGTCTCAGTGTCCCATTGTCTCAGTGTCCCAGTGTCCCAGTGTCTCAGTGTCCCAGTGTCTCAGTGTCCCAGTTTCTCAGTGTCTCAGTGTCTCATTGTCCCAATGTCTCAGTGTGCAGTGTCTCAGTGTCCCAGTGTCCCAGTGTCCCAGTGTCCCAGTGTCTCAGAGTCTCAGTGTTTCAGAGTCTCAGTGTCCCAGTGTATCAGTGTCCCAGTGTTCCAGTGTCTTAGTGTCTCAGTGTCTCAGTGTCCCAGTGTCTCAGTGTCTCAGTGTCTCAGTGTCCCAGTGGCTCAGTGTCTCAGTGTCCCAGTGTCCCAGTGTCTCAGTGTCCCAGTGTTCCAGTGTCTTAGTGTCTCAGTGTCTCAGTGTCCCAGTGTCTCAGTGTCTCAGTGTCTCAGTGTCCCAGTGTCTCAGTGTCTCAGTGTCCCAGTGTCTCAGTGTGTCAGTGTCCCAGGGTCTCAGTGTCTCAGTGTCCCAGTGTCTCAGTGTCCCAGTGTCTCATTGTCCCAGTGTCTCAGTGTCCCAGTGTCTCAGTGTCTCAGTGTCCCAGTGTATCAGTGTCTCAGTGTCCCAGTGTCCCAGTGTCTCAGTGTCCCAGTGTCTTAGTGTCCCACTGTCCCAGTGTCTCAGTGTCCCAGTGTCTCAATGTATCAGTGTCTCAGTGTCCCAGTGTCTCAGTGTCTCAGTGTCCCAGTGTCTCAGTGTCCCAGTGTCTCAGTGTCTCAGTGTCCCAGTGTCTCAGTGTCTCAGTGTCTCATTGTTTCAGTGTCTCAATGTCCCAGTGTCTCAGTGTCCCAGTGTCCCAGTGTCTCAGTGTCTCAGTGTCCCAGTGTCTCAGTGTCTCAGTGTCCCAGTGTCTCAGTGTCTCAGTGTCTCATTGTCTCAGTGTCTCAGTGTCTCAGTGTCCCAGTGTCTCAGTGTCTCATTGTCTCAGTGTCTCAGTGTCCCAGTGTCTCAGTGTGTCAGTGTCCCAGTGTCTCAGTGTCTCAGTGTCCCAGTGTCTCAGTGTCTCAGTGTCCCAGTGTCTCAGTCTCTCAGTGTCTCAGTGTCCGAGTGTCTCAGTGTCCGAGTGTACAGTGTCCCAGTGTCTCAGTGTCTCAGTGTTCCCGTGTCTCAGTGTCTCAGTGTCCCGGTGTCTCAGTGCCCCAGTGTCTCAGTGTCTCAGTGTCTCAGTGTCCTAGTGTCTCAGTGTCTCAGTGTCTCAGAGTCCCTGTGTCTCAGTGTCTTAGTGTCCCAGTGTCTCAGTGCCTCGGTGTCCCAGTGTCTCAGTGTCCCAGTGTCCCAGTGTCTCAGTGTCCCCGTGTCTCAGTGTCTCGGTGTCCCAGTGTCTCAGTGTCCCACTGTCCCAGTGTCTCAGTGTCTCAGTGTCCCAGTGTCTCAGTGTCTCAGGGTCCCAGTGTCTCAGTGTCTCAGTGTCCCAGTGTCTCAGTGTCTCAGTGTCTCAGTGTCCCAGTGTCTCAGTGCGCAGTGTCTCAGTGTCCCAGTGTCTCATTGTCTCAGTGTCCCAGGGTCTCAGTGTCTCAGTGTCGCGTGTCCCAGTGTCCCAGTGTCTCAGTGTCTCAGTGTCCCAGCGTCTCAGTGTCCCAGTGTCTCAGTGTCTTAGTGTCCCAGTGTCTCAGTGTCTCAGTGTCTCAATGTCCCAGTGTCTCAGTGTCTCAGTGTCCCAGTGTCTCAGTGTCCCAGTGTCCCAGTATCTCAATGTCCCAGTGTCTCAGTGTCCCAGTTTCTCAGTGTCTCAGTGTCTCATTGTCCCAATGTCTCAGTGTGCAGTTTCTCAGTATCCCAGTGTCCCAGTGTCTCAGTGTCTCAGTGTCTCAGAGTCTCAGTGTCTCAGTGTCCCAGTGTATCAGTGTCTCAGTGTCTCAGTGTCCCAGTGTCTCAGTGTCTCAGTGTCCCAGTGTCCCAGTGTCTCAGTGTCCCAGTGTTCCAGTGTCTCAGTGTCTCAGTATTTCAGTGTCCCAGTGTCTCAGTGTCTCAGTGTCCCAGTGTCTCAGTGTCTTAGTGTCCCAGTGTCCCAGTGTCTCAGTGACTCAGTGTCTCAGTGTCTCAGTGTCCCAGTGTCTCAGTGTCTCAGTGTCCCAGGGTCTCAGTGTCTCAGTGTCCCAGTGTCTCAGTGTCCCAGTGTCTCATTGTCCCAGTGTCTCAGTGTCCCAGTGTCTCAGTGTCTCAGTGTCTCAGTGTCCCAGGGTCTCAGTGTCCCAGTGTCCCAGTGTCCCAGTGTCTCAGTGTCCTAGTGTCTCAGTGTCTCCTTGTCTCAGTGTCCCAGTGTCTCAGTGTCTCAGTGTCTCATTGTTTCAGTGTCTCAATGTCCCAGTGTCTCAGTGTCCCAGTGTCCCAGTGTCTCAGTGTCTTAGTGTCCCAGTGTCTCAGTGTCTCAGTGTCCCAGTGTCTCAGTGTCTCAGTGTCTCATTGTCTCAGTGTCTCAGTGTCTCAGTGTCCCAGTGTCTCAGTGTCTCATTGTCTCAGTGTCTCAGTGTCCCAGTGTCTCAGTGTGTCAGTGTCCCAGTGTCTCAGTGTCTCAGTGTCCCAGTGTCTCAGTGTCTCAGTGTCCCAGTGTCTCAGTCTCTCAGTGTCTCAGTGTCCGAGTGTCTCAGTGTCCGAGTGTACAGTGTCCCAGTGTCTCAGTGTCTCAGTGTTCCCGTGTCTCAGTGTCTCAGTGTCCCGGTGTCTCAGTGCCCCAGTGTCTCAGTGTCTCAGTGTCTCAGTGTCCTAGTGTCTCAGTGTCTCAGTGTCTCAGAGTCCCTGTGTCTCAGTGTCTTAGTGTCCCAGTGTCTCAGTGCCTCGGTGTCCCAGTGTCTCAGTGTCCCAGTGTCCCAGTGTCTCAGTGTCCCCGTGTCTCAGTGTCTCGGTGTCCCAGTGTCTCAGTGTCCCACTGTCCCAGTGTCTCAGTGTCTCAGTGTCCCAGTGTCTCAGTGTCTCAGGGTCCCAGTGTCTCAGTGTCTCAGTGTCCCAGTGTCTCAGTGTCTCAGTGTCTCAGTGTCCCAGTGTCTCAGTGCGCAGTGTCTCAGTGTCCCAGTGTCTCATTGTCTCAGTGTCCCAGGGTCTCAGTGTCTCAGTGTCGCGTGTCCCAGTGTCCCAGTGTCTCAGTGTCTCAGTGTCCCAGCGTCTCAGTGTCCCAGTGTCTCAGTGTCTTAGTGTCCCAGTGTCTCAGTGTCTCAGTGTCTCAATGTCCCAGTGTCTCAGTGTCTCAGTGTCCCAGTGTCTCAGTGTCCCAGTGTCCCAGTATCTCAATGTCCCAGTGTCTCAGTGTCCCAGTTTCTCAGTGTCTCAGTGTCTCATTGTCCCAATGTCTCAGTGTGCAGTTTCTCAGTATCCCAGTGTCCCAGTGTCTCAGTGTCTCAGTGTCTCAGAGTCTCAGTGTCTCAGTGTCCCAGTGTATCAGTGTCTCAGTGTCTCAGTGTCCCAGTGTCTCAGTGTCTCAGTGTCCCAGTGTCCCAGTGTCTCAGTGTCCCAGTGTTCCAGTGTCTCAGTGTCTCAGTATTTCAGTGTCCCAGTGTCTCAGTGTCTCAGTGTCCCAGTGTCTCAGTGTCTTAGTGTCCCAGTGTCCCAGTGTCTCAGTGACTCAGTGTCTCAGTGTCTCAGTGTCCCAGTGTCTCAGTGTCTCAGTGTCCCAGGGTCTCAGTGTCTCAGTGTCCCAGTGTCTCAGTGTCCCAGTGTCTCATTGTCCCAGTGTCTCAGTGTCCCAGTGTCTCAGTGTCTCAGTGTCTCAGTGTCCCAGGGTCTCAGTGTCCCAGTGTCCCAGTGTCCCAGTGTCTCAGTGTCCTAGTGTCTCAGTGTCTCCTTGTCTCAGTGTCTCAGTGTCTCAGTGTCCCAATGTCTCAGTGTCCCAGTGTCTCAGTGTCCCACTGTCCCAGTGTCTCAGTGTCCCAGTGTCTCAATGTACTAGTGTCTCAGTGTCCCAGTGTCCCAGTGTCTCAGTGTCTCAGTGTCTCAGTGTCTCAGTGTCTTAGTGTCCCAGTGTCCCAGTGTCTCAGTGACTCAGTGACTCAGTGTCTCAGTGTCTCAGTGTCTTAGTGTCTCAGTGTCTCATTGTTTCAGTGTCTCAATGTCCCAGTGTCTCAGTGTCTCAGTGTCCCAGTGTCTCATTGTCCCAGTGTCTCAGTGTCCCAGTGTCTCAGTGTCTCAGTGTCTCAGTGTCCCAGGGTCTCAGTGTCCCAGTGTCCCAGTGTCCCAGTGTCTCAGTGTCCCAGTGTCTCAGTGTCTCCTTGTCTCAGTGTCTCAGTGTCTCAGTGTCCCAATGTCTCAGTGTCCCAGTGTCTCAGTGTCCCACTGTCCCAGTGTCTCAGTGTCCCAGTGTCTCTTATGTACTAGTGTCTCAGTGTCTCAGTGTCCCAGTGTCTCAGTGTCCCAGTGTCTCAGTGTCCCAGTGTCTCAGTGTCTCAGTGTCTCAGTGTCCCAGTGTCTCAGTGTCTTAGTGTCTCAGTGTCTCATTGTTTCAGTGTCTCAATGTCCCAGTGTCTCAGTGTCTCAGTATCCCAGTGTCTCAGTGTCTCAGTGTCTCAGTGTCTCCTTGTCTCAGTGTCTCAGTGTCTCAGTGTCCCAGTGTCTCAGTGTTTCATTGTCTCAGTGTCCCAGTGTCTCAGTGTCTCAGTGTCTCATTGTTTCAGTGTCTCAATGTCCCAGTGTCTCAGTGTCTCAGTGTCCCAGTGTCTCAGTGTCTCAGTGTCTCAGTGTCTCCTTGTCTCAGTGTCTTAGTGTCTCAGTGTCCCAGTGTCTCAGTGTCCCAGTGTCTCAGTGTCTCAGTGTCCCAGTGTCTCAGTGGTTCAGTGTCCCAGTGTCTCAGTGTCCCAGTGTCCCAGTGTCTCAGTGTCTCAGTGTCCCAGTGTCTCAGTGTGTCTGAGACTCGGTGTCTCAGATTCTCAGTGTCTCTGTGTCTCGGTGTCTCAGTGTCTCAGTGTCTCAGTGTCCTAGTGTCTCAGTGTCTCAGTGTCTCAGTGTCCCACTGTCTCAGTGTCTCAGTGTCTCAGTGTCTCAGTGTCCCTGTGGCCCTGTGTCTCAGTCTCTCAGTGTCTTAGTGTCCCAGTGTCTCAGTGTCTTAGTGTCCCAGTGTCTCAGTGTTTCAGTGTCCCAGTGTCTCCGTGTCTCAGTGTCCCAGTGTCTCAGTGTCTCAGTGTCCCAGTGTCTCAGTGTCTCAGTGTCTCAGTGTCCCAGTGTCTCAGTGCGCAGTGTCTCAGTGTCCCAGTGTCTCAGTGTCTCAGTGTCCCAGGGTCTCAGTGTCTCAGTGTCGCGTGTCCCAGTGTCCCAGTGTCTCAGCGTCTCAGTGTCCCAGCGTCTTAGTGTCCCAGTGTCTCAGTGTCTTAGTGTCCCAGTGTCTCAGTGTCTCAGTGTCTCAATGTCCCAGTGTCTCAGTGTCTCAGTGTCCCAGTGTCTCAGTGTCCCAGTGTCCCAGTATCTCAATGTCCCAGTGTCTCAGTGTCCCAGTTTCTCAGTGTCTCAGTGTCTCATTGTCCCAATGTCTCAGTGTGCAGTGTCTCAGTATCCCAGTGTCCCAGTGTCTCAGTGTCTCAGTGTCTCAGAGTCTCAGTGTCTCAGTGTCCCAGTGTATCAGTGTCTCAGTGTCTCAGTGTCCCAGTGTCTCAGTGTCTCAGTGTCCCAGTGTCCCAGTGTCTCAGTGTCCCAGTGTTCCAGTGTCTCAGTGTCTCAGTATTTCAGTGTCCCAGTGTCTCAGTGTCTCAGTGTCTCAGTGTCCCAGTGTCTCAGTGTCTTAGTGTCCCAGTGTCCCAGTGTCTCAGTGACTCAGTGTCTCAGTGTCTCATTGTCCCAGTGTCTCAGTGTCTCAGTGTCCCAGGGTCTCAGTGTCTCAGTGTCCCAATGTCTCAGTGTCCCAGTGTCTCATTGTCCCAGTGTCTCAGTGTCCCAGTGTCTCAGTGTCTCAGTGTCTCAGTGTCCCAGGGTCTCAGTGTCCCAGTGTCCCAGTGTCCCAGTGTCTCAGTGTCCCAGTGTCTCAGTGTCTCCTTGTCTCAGTGTCTCAGTGTCTCAGTGTCCCAATGTCTCAGTGTCCCAGTGTCTCAGTGTCCCACTGTCCCAGTGTCTCAGTGTCCCAGTGTCTCAATGTACTAGTGTCTCAGTGTCTCAGTGTCCCAGTGTCTCAGTGTCCCAGTGTCTCAGTGTCCCAGTGTCTCAGTGTCTCAGTGTCTCAGTGTCCCAGTGTCTCAGTGTCTTAGTGTCTCAGTGTCTCATTGTTTCAGTGTCTCAATGTCCCAGTGTCTCAGTGTCTCAGTGTCCCAGTGTCTCAGTGTCTCAGTGTCTCAGTGTCTCCTTGTCTCAGTGTCTCAGTGTCTCAGTGTCCCAGTGTCTCAGTGTTTCATTGTCTCAGTGTCCCAGTGTCTCAGTGTTTCAGTGTCTCATTGTTTCAGTGTCTCAATGTCCCAGTGTCTCAGTGTCTCAGTGTCCCAGTGTCTCAGTGTCTCAGTGTCTCAGTGTCTCCTTGTCTCAGTGTCTTAGTGTCTCAGTGTCCCAGTGTCTCAGTGTCCCAGTGTCTCAGTGTCTCAGTGTCCCAGTGTCTCAGTGGTTCAGTGTCCCAGTGTCTCAGTGTCCCAGTGTCCCAGTGTCTCAGTGTCTCAGTGTCCCAGTGTCTCAGTGTGTCTGAGACTCGGTGTCTCAGATTCTCAGTGTCTCTGTGTCTCGGTGTCTCAGTGTCTCAGTGTCTCAGTGTCCTAGTGTCTCAGTGTCTCAGTGTCCCAGTGTCTCAGTGTCTCAGTGTCTCAGTGTCTCAGTGTCCCTGTGGCCCTGTGTCTCAGTCTCTCAGTGTCTTAGTGTCCCAGTGTCTCAAAGTCTTAGTGTCCCAGTGTCTCAGTGCCTCAGTGTCCCAGTGTCTCAGTGTCTCAGTGTCTCAGTGTCTCAGTGTCCCAGTGTCTCAGTGCGCAGTGTCTCAGTGTCTCCTTGTCTCAGTGTCTCAGTGTCTCAGTGTCCCAGTGTCTCAGTGTTTCATTGTCTCAGTGTCCCAGTGTCTCAGTGTTTCAGTGTCTCATTGTTTCAGTGTCTCAATGTCCCAGTGTCTCAGTGTCTCAGTGTCCCAGTGTCTCAGTGTCTCAGTGTCTCAGTGTCCCAGTGTCTCAGTGTCCCAGTGTCTCAGTGTCTCAGTGTCCCAGTGTCTCAGTGGTTCAGTGTCCCAGTGTCTCAGTGTCCCAGTGTCCCAGTGTCTCAGTGTCTCAGTGTCCCAGTGTCTCAGTGTGTCTGAGACTCGGTGTCTCAGATTCTCAGTGTCTCTGTGTCTCGGTGTCTCAGTGTCTCAGTGTCTCAGTGTCCTAGTGTCTCAGTGTCTCAGTGTCCCAGTGTCTCAGTGTCTCAGTGTCTCAGTGTCCCTGTGGCCCTGTGTCTCAGTCTCTCAGTGTCTTAGTGTCCCAGTGTCTCAAAGTCTTAGTGTCCCAGTGTCTCAGTGCCTCAGTGTCCCAGTGTCTCAGTGTCTCAGTGTCTCAGTGTCTCAGTGTCCCAGTGTCTCAGTGCGCAGTGTCTCAGTGTCCCAGTGTCTCAGTGTCTCAGTGTCCCAGGGTCTCAGTGTCTCAGTGTCGCGTGTCCCAGTGTCCCAGTGTCTCAGTGTCTCAGTGTCCCAGCGTCTCAGTGTCCCAGTGTCTCAGTGTCTCAGTGTCCCAGTGTCTCAGTGTCTCAGTGTCCCAGTGTCTCAGGGTCTCAGTGTCCCAGTGTCTCAGTGTCTCAGTGTCTCAGTGTCCCTGTGGCCCAGTGTCTCAGTGTCTCAGTGTCTTAGTGTCCCAGTGTCTCAGTGTCTCAGTGTCTCAGTGTCCCAGTGTCTCAGTGTCTCAGTGTCTCAGTGTCTCAGTGTCCCAGTGTCTCAGTGTCTTAGTGTCCCAGTGTCCCAGTGTCTCAGTGACTCAGTGTCTCAGTGTCTCAGTGTCCCAGTGTCTCAGTGTCTCAGTGTCCCAGTGTCTCAGTGTCCCAGTGTCTCATTGTCCCAGTGTCTCAGTGTCCCAGTGTCTCAGCGTCCCAGTGTCTCAGTGTCTCAGTGTCCCAGTGTTCCAGTGTCTCAGAGTCTCAGTATCTCAGTGTCCCAGTGTCTCAGTGTCTCAGTGTCCCAGTGTCTCAGTGTCCCAGTGTCCCAGTATCTCAGTGTCCCAGTGTCTCAGTGTCCCAGTTTCTCAGTGTCTCAGTGTCTCATTGTCCCAATGTCTCAGTGTGCAGTGTCTCAGTATCCCAGTGTCCCAGTGTCTCAGTGTCTCAGTGTCTCAGAGTCTCAGTGTCTCAGTGTCCCAGTGTATCAGTGTCTCAGTGTCTCAGTGTCCCAGTGTCCAGTGTCTCAGTGTCCCAGTGTCCCAGTGTCTCAGTGTCCCAGTGTTCCAGTGTCTCAGTGTCTCAGTATTTCAGTGTCCCAGTGTCTCAGTGTCTCAGTGTCTCAGTGTCCCAGTGTCTCAGTGTCTTAGTGTCCCAGTGTCCCAGTGTCTCAGTGACTCAGTGTCTCAGTGTCTCAGTGTCCCAGTGTCTCAGTGTCTCAGTGTCCCAGGGTCTCAGTGTCTCAGTGTCGCGTGTCCCAGTGTCCCAGTGTCTCAGTGTCTCAGTGTCCCAGCGTCTCAGTGTCCCAGTGTCTCAGTGTCTCAGTGTCCCAGTGTCTCAGTGTCTCAGTGTCCCAGTGTCTCAGGGTCTCAGTGTCCCAGTGTCTCAGTGTCTCAGTGTCTCAGTGTCCCTGTGGCCCAGTGTCTCAGTGTCTCAGTGTCTTAGTGTCCCAGTGTCTCAGTGTCTCAGTGTCTCAGTGTCCCAGTGTCTCAGTGTCTCAGTGTCTCAGTGTCCCAGTGTCTCAGTGTCTTAGTGTCCCAGTGTCCCAGTGTCTCAGTGACTCAGTGTCTCAGTGTCTCAGTATCCCAGTGTCTCAGTGTCTCAGTGTCCCAGGGTCTCAGTGTCTCAGTGTCCCAGTGTCTCAGTGTCCCAGTGTCTCATTGTCCCAGTGTCTCAGTGTCCCAGTGTCTCAGCGTCCCAGTGTCTCAGTGTCTCAGTGTCCCAGTGTTCCAGTGTCTCAGAGTCTCAGTATCTCAGTGTCCCAGTGTCTCAGTGTCTCAGTGTCTCAGTGTCCCAGTGTCTCAGTGTCCCAGTGTCCCAGTAGCTCAGTGTCCCAGTGTCTCAGTGTCCCAGTTTCTCAGTGTCTCAGTGTCTCATTGTCCCAATGTCTCAGTGTGTAGTGTCTCAGTATCCCAGTGTCCCAGTGTCTCAGTGTCTCAGAGTCTCAGTGTCTCAGTGTCCCAGTGTATCAGTGTCTCAGTGTCTCAGTGTCCCAGTGTCTCAGTGTCTCAGTGTCCCAGTGTCCCAGTGTCCCAGTGTCTCAGTGTCCCAGTGTTCCAGTGTCTCAGTGTCTCAGTATTTCAGTGTCCCAGTGTCTCAGTGTCTCAGTGTCCCAGTGTCTCAGTGTCTTAGTGTCCCAGTGTCCCAGTGTCTCAGTGACTCAGTGTCTCAGTGTCTCAGTGTCCCAGTGTCTCAGTGTCTCAGTGTCCCAGGGTCTCAGTGTCTCAGTGTCCCAGTGTCTCAGTGTCCCAGTGTCTCATTGTCCCAGTGTCTCAGTGTCCCAGTGTCTCAGTGTCTCAGTGTCTCAGTGTCCCAGGGTCTCAGTGTCCCAGTGTCCCAGTGTCCCAGTGTCTCAGTGTCCCAGTGTCTCAGTGTCTCCTTGTCTCAGTGTCTCAGTGTCTCAGTGTCCCAATGTCTCAGTGTCCCAGTGTCTCAATGTACTAGTGTCTCAGTGTCTCAGTGTCCCAGTGTCTCAGTGTCCCAGTGTCTCAGTGTCCCAGTGTCTCAGTGTCTCAGTGTCTCAGTGTCCCAGTGTCTCAGTGTCTTAGTGTCTCAGTGTCTCATTGTTTCAGTGTCTCAATGTCCCAGTGTCTCAGTGTCTCAGTGTCCCAGTGTCTCAGTGTCTCAGTGTCTCAGTGTCTCCTTGTCTCAGTGTCTTAGTGTCTCAGTGTCCCAGTGTCTCAGTGTCCCAGTGTCTCAGTGTCTCAGTGTCCCAGTGTCTCAGTGGTTCAGTGTCCCAGTGTCTCAGTGTCCCAGTGTCCCAGTGTCCCAGTGTCTCAGTGTCTCAGTGTCCCAGTGTCTCAGTGTGTCTGAGACTCGGTGTCTCAGATTCTCAGTGTCTCTGTGTCTCGGTGTCTCAGTGTCTCAGTGTCTCAGTGTCCTAGTGTCTCAGTGTCTCAGTGTCTCAGTGTCCCAGTGTCTCAGTGTCTCAGTGTCTCAGTGTCCCTGTGGCCCTGTGTCTCAGTCTCTCAGTGTCTTAGTGTCCCAGTGTCTCAGAGTCTTAGTGTCCCAGTGTCTCAGTGTCTCAGTGTCCCAGTGTCTCAGTGCCTCAGTGTCCCAGTGTCTCAGTGTCCCAGTGTCCCAGTGTCCCAGTGTCTCAGTGTCTCAGTGTCCCAGTGTCTCAGTGTCCCAGTGTTCCAGTGTCTCAGTGTCCCAGTGTCTCAGTGTCTCAGTGTCTCAGTGTCCCAGTGTCTCAGTGTCTTAGTGTCCCAGTGTCCCAGTGTCTCAGTAACTCAGTGTCTCAGTGTCTCAGTGTCCCAGTGTCTCAGTGTCTCAGTGTCCCATGGTCTCAGTGTCTCAGAGTCGCAGTGTCTCAGTGTCCCAGTGTATCAGTGTCTCAGTGTCTCAGTGTCCCAGTGTCTCAGTGTCTCAGTGTCCCAGTGTCCCAGTGTCTCAGTGTCCCAGTGTTCCAGTGTCTCAGTGTCTCAGTATTTCAGTGTCCCAGTGTCTCAGTGTCTCAGTGTCTCAGTGTCCCAGTGTCTCAGTGTCTTAGTGTCCCAGTGTCCCAGTGTCTCAGTGACTCAGTGTCTCAGTGTCTCAGTGTCCCAGTGTCCCAGTGTCTCAGTGTCTCAGTGTCCCAGGGTCTCAGTGTCTCAGTGTCCCAATGTCTCAGTGTCCCAGTGTCTCATTGTCCCAGTGTCTCAGTGTCCCAGTGTCTCAGTGTCTCAGTGTCTCAGTGTCCCAGGGTCTCAGTGTCCCAGTGTCCCAGTGTCCCAGTGTCTCAGTGTCCCAGTGTCTCAGTGTCTCCTTGTCTCAGTGTCTCAGTGTCTCAGTGTCCCAATGTCTCAGTGTCCCAGTGTCTCAGTGTCCCACTGTCCCAGTGTCTCAGTGTCCCAGTGTCTCAATGTACTAGTGTCTCAGTGTCCCAGTGTCTCAGTGTCCCAGTGTCTCAGTGTCCCAGTGTCTCAATGTCTCAGTGTCTCAGTGTCCCAGTGTCTCAGTGTCCCAGTGTCTCAGTGTCTCAGTGTCTCAGTGTCCCAGTGTCTCAGTGTCTTAGTGTCTCAGTGTCTCATTGTTTCAGTGTCTCAATGTCCCAGTGTCTCAGTGTCTCAGTGTCCCAGTGTCTCAGTGTCTCAGTGTCTCAGTGTCTCCTTGTCTCAGTGTCTTAGTGTCTCAGTGTCCCAGTGTCTCAGTGTCCCAGTGTCTCAGTGTCTCAGTGTCCCAGTGTCTCAGTGGTTCAGTGTCCCAGTGTCTCAGTGTCCCAGTGTCCCAGTGTCCCAGTGTCTCAGTGTCTCAGTGTCCCAGTGTCTCAGTGTGTCTGAGACTCGGTGTCTCAGATTCTCAGTGTCTCTGTGTCTCGGTGTCTCAGTGTCTCAGTGTCTCAGTGTCCTAGTGTCTCAGTGTCTCAGTGTCTCAGTGTCCCAGTGTCTCAGTGTCTCAGTGTCTCAGTGTCCCTGTGGCCCTGTGTCTCAGTCTCTCAGTGTCTTAGTGTCCCAGTGTCTCAGAGTCTTAGTGTCCCAGTGTCTCAGTGTCTCAGTGTCCCAGTGTCTCAGTGCCTCAGTGTCCCAGTGTCTCAGTGTCTCAGTGTCCCAGTGTCCCAGTGTCCCAGTGTCTCAGTGTCTCAGTGTCCCAGTGTCTCAGTGTCCCAGTGTTCCAGTGTCTCAGTGTCCCAGTGTCTCAGTGTCTCAGTGTCTCAGTGTCCCAGTGTCTCAGTGTCTTAGTGTCCCAGTGTCCCAGTGTCTCAGTAACTCAGTGTCTCAGTGTCTCAGTGTCCCAGTGTCTCAGTGTCTCAGTGTCCCATGGTCTCAGTGTCTCAGAGTCTCAGTGTCTCAGTGTCCCAGTGTATCAGTGTCTCAGTGTCTCAGTGTCCCAGTGTCTCAGTGTCTCAGTGTCCCAGTGTCCCAGTGTCTCAGTGTCCCAGTGTTCCAGTGTCTCAGTGTCTCAGTATTTCAGTGTCCCAGTGTCTCAGTGTCTCAGTGTCTCAGTGTCCCAGTGTCTCAGTGTCTTAGTGTCCCAGTGTCCCAGTGTCTCAGTGACTCAGTGTCTCAGTGTCTCAGTGTCCCAGTGTCCCAGTGTCTCAGTGTCTCAGTGTCCCAGGGTCTCAGTGTCTCAGTGTCCCAATGTCTCAGTGTCCCAGTGTCTCATTGTCCCAGTGTCTCAGTGTCCCAGTGTCTCAGTGTCTCAGTGTCTCAGTGTCCCAGGGTCTCAGTGTCCCAGTGTCCCAGTGTCCCAGTGTCTCAGTGTCCCAGTGTCTCAGTGTCTCCTTGTCTCAGTGTCTCAGTGTCTCAGTGTCCCAATGTCTCAGTGTCCCAGTGTCTCAGTGTCCCACTGTCCCAGTGTCTCAGTGTCCCAGTGTCTCAATGTACTAGTGTCTCAGTGTCCCAGTGTCTCAGTGTCCCAGTGTCTCAGTGTCCCAGTGTCTCAGTGTCTCAGTGTCTCAGTGTCCCAGTGTCTCAGTGTCTTAGTGTCTCAGTGTCTCATTGTTTCAGTGTCTCAATGTCCCAGTGTCTCAGTGTCTCAGTGTCCCAGTGTCTCAGTGTCTCAGTGTCTCAGTGTCCCAGTGTCTCAGTGTCCCAGTGTCTCAGTGTCTCAGTGTCTCATTGTTTCAGTGTCTCAATGTCCCAGTGTCTCAGTGTCTCAGTGTCCCAGTGTCTCAGTGTCTCAGTGTCTCAGTGTCTCCTTGTCTCAGTGTCTTAGTGTCTCAGTGTCCCAGTGTCTCAGTGTCCCAGTGTCTCAGTGTCTCAGTGTCCCAGTGTCTCAGTGGTTCAGTGTCCCAGTGTCTCAGTGTCCCAGTGTCCCAGTGTCTCAGTGTCTCAGTGTCCCAGTGTCTCAGTGTGTCTGAGACTCGGTGTCTCAGATTCTCAGTGTCTCTGTGTCTCGGTGTCTCAGTGTCTCAGTGTCTCAGTGTCCTAGTGTCTCAGTGTCTCAGTGTCCCAGTGTCTCAGTGTCTCAGTGTCTCAGTGTCCCTGTGGCCCTGTGTCTCAGTCTCTCAGTGTCTTAGTGTCCCAGTGTCTCAAAGTCTTAGTGTCCCAGTGTCTCAGTGTCTCAGTGTCCCAGTGTCTCAGTGCCTCAGTGTCCCAGTGTCTCAGTGTCTCAGTGTCTCAGTGTCTCAGTGTCCCAGTGTCTCAGTGCGCAGTGTCTCAGTGTCCCAGTGTCTCAGTGTCTCAGTGTCTCAGTGTCCCAGTGTCTCAGTGTCTCAGTGTCTCAGTGTCCCAGTGTCTCAGTGTCCCAGTGTCTCAGTGTCTCAGTGTCTCATTGTTTCAGTGTCTCAATGTCCCAGTGTCTCAGTGTCTCAGTGTCCCAGTGTCTCAGTGTCTCAGTGTCTCAGTGTCTCCTTGTCTCAGTGTCTTAGTGTCTCAGTGTCCCAGTGTCTCAGTGTCCCAGTGTCTCAGTGTCTCAGTGTCCCAGTGTCTCAGTGGTTCAGTGTCCCAGTGTCTCAGTGTCCCAGTGTCCCAGTGTCTCAGTGTCTCAGTGTCCCAGTGTCTCAGTGTGTCTGAGACTCGGTGTCTCAGATTCTCAGTGTCTCTGTGTCTCGGTGTCTCAGTGTCTCAGTGTCTCAGTGTCCTAGTGTCTCAGTGTCTCAGTGTCCCAGTGTCTCAGTGTCTCAGTGTCTCAGTGTCCCTGTGGCCCTGTGTCTCAGTCTCTCAGTGTCTTAGTGTCCCAGTGTCTCAAAGTCTTAGTGTCCCAGTGTCTCAGTGTCTCAGTGTCCCAGTGTCTCAGTGCCTCAGTGTCCCAGTGTCTCAGTGTCTCAGTGTCTCAGTGTCCCAGTGTCTCAGTGCGCAGTGTCTCAGTGTCCCAGTGTCTCAGTGTCTCAGTGTCTCAGGGTTTCAGTGTCTCAGTGTCGCGTGTCCCAGTGTCCCAGTGTCTCAGTGTCTCAGTGTCCCAGCGTCTCAGTGTCCCAGTGTCTCAGTGTCTCAGTGTCCCAGTGTCTCAGTGTCTCAGTGTCCCAGTGTCTCAGGGTCTCAGTGTCCCAGTGTCTCAGTGTCTCAGTGTCTCAGTGTCCCTGTGGCCCAGTGTCTCAGTGTCTCAGTGTCTTAGTGTCCCAGTGTCTCAGTGTCTCAGTGTCTCAGTGTCCCAGTGTCTCAGTGTCTCAGTGTCTCAGTGTCTCAGTGTCTCAGTGTCCCAGTGTCTCAGTGACTCAGTGTCTCAGTGTCTCAGTGTCCCAGTGTCTCAGTGTCTCAGTGTCCCAGTGTCTCAGTGTCCCAGTGTCTCATTGTCCCAGTGTCTCAGTGTCCCAGTGTCTCAGCGTCCCAGTGTCTCAGTGTCTCAGTGTCCCAGTGTCTCAGTGTCTCAGTGTCCCAGTGTCTCAGTGTCCCAGTGTCCCAGTATCTCAGTGTCCCAGTGTCTCAGTGTCCCAGTTTCTCAGTGTCTCAGTGTCTCATTGTCCCAATGTCTCAGTGTGCAGTGTCTCAGTATCCCAGTGTCCCAGTGTCTCAGTGTCTCAGTGTCTCAGAGTCTCAGTGTCTCAGTGTCCCAGTGTATCAGTGTCTCAGTGTCTCAGTGTCCCAGTGTCCAGTGTCTCAGTGTCCCAGTGTCCCAGTGTCTCAGTGTCCCAGTATTCCAGTGTCTCAGTGTCTCAGTATTTCAGTGTCCCAGTGTCTCAGTGTCTCAGTGTCTCAGTGTCCCAGTGTCTCAGTGTCTTAGTGTCCCAGTGTCCCAGTGTCTCAGTGACTCAGTGTCTCAGTGTCTCAGTGTCCCAGTGTCTCAGTGTCTCAGTGTCCCAGGGTCTCAGTGTCTCAGTGTCGCGTGTCCCAGTGTCCCAGTGTCTCAGTGTCTCAGTGTCCCAGCGTCTCAGTGTCCCAGTGTCTCAGTGTCTCAGTGTCCCAGTGTCTCAGTGTCTCAGTGTCCCAGTGTCTCAGGGTCTCAGTGTCCCAGTGTCTCAGTGTCTCAGTGTCTCAGTGTCCCTGTGGCCCAGTGTCTCAGTGTCTCAGTGTCTTAGTGTCCCAGTGTCTCAGTGTCTCAGTGTCTCAGTGTCCCAGTGTCTCAGTGTCTCAGTGTCTCAGTGTCCCAGTGTCTCAGTGTCTTAGTGTCCCAGTGTCCCAGTGTCTCAGTGACTCAGTGTCTCAGTGTCTCAGTATCCCAGTGTCTCAGTGTCTCAGTGTCCCAGGGTCTCAGTGTCTCAGTGTCCCAGTGTCTCAGTGTCCCAGTGTCTCATTGTCCCAGTGTCTCAGTGTCCCAGTGTCTCAGCGTCCCAGTGTCTCAGTGTCTCAGTGTCCCAGTGTTCCAGTGTCTCAGAGTCTCAGTATCTCAGTGTCCCAGTGTCTCAGTGTCTCAGTGTCTCAGTGTCCCAGTGTCTCAGTGTCCCAGTGTCCCAGTAGCTCAGTGTCCCAGTGTCTCAGTGTCCCAGTTTCTCAGTGTCTCAGTGTCTCATTGTCCCAATGTCTCAATGTGTAGTGTCTCAGTATCCCAGTGTCCCAGTGTCTCAGTGTCTCAGTGTCTCAGAGTCTCAGTGTCTCAGTGTCCCAGTGTATCAGTGTCTCAGTGTCTCAGTGTCCCAGTGTCTCAGTGTCTCAGTGTCCCAGTGTCCCAGTGTCCCAGTGTCTCAGTGTCCCAGTGTTCCAGTGTCTCAGTGTCTCAGTATTTCAGTGTCCCAGTGTCTCAGTGTCTCAGTGTCCCAGTGTCTCAGTGTCTTAGTGTCCCAGTGTCCCAGTGTCTCAGTGACTCAGTGTCTCAGTGTCTCAGTGTCCCAGTGTCTCAATGTCTCAGTGTCCCAGGGTCTCAGTGTCTCAGTGTCCCAGTGTCTCAGTGTCCCAGTGTCTCATTGTCCCAGTGTCTCAGTGTCCCAGTGTCTCAGTGTCTCAGTGTCTCAGTGTCCCAGGGTCTCAGTGTCCCAGTGTCCCAGTGTCCCAGTGTCTCAGTGTCCCAGTGTCTCAGTGTCTCCTTGTCTCAGTGTCTCAGTGTCTCAGTGTCCCAATGTCTCAGTGTCCCAGTGTCTCAATGTACTAGTGTCTCAGTGTCTCAGTGTCCCAGTGTCTCAGTGTCCCAGTGTCTCAGTGTCCCAGTGTCTCAGTGTCTCAGTGTCTCAGTGTCCCAGTGTCTCAGTGTCTTAGTGTCTCAGTGTCTCATTGTTTCAGTGTCTCAATGTCCCAGTGTCTCAGTGTCCCAGTGTCTCAGTGTCTCAGTGTCTCAGTGTCTCCTTGTCTCAGTGTCTTAGTGTCTCAGTGTCCCAGTGTCTCAGTGTCCCAGTGTCTCAGTGTCTCAGTGTCCCAGTGTCTCAGTGGTTCAGTGTCCCAGTGTCCCAGTGTCTCAGTGTCCCAGTGTCCCAGTGTCTCAGTGTCTCAGTGTCCCAGTGTCTCAGTGTGTCTGAGACTCGGTGTCTCAGATTCTCAGTGTCTCTGTGTCTCGGTGTCTCAGTGTCTCAGTGTCTCAGTGTCCTAGTGTCTCAGTGTCTCAGTGTCTCAGTGTCCCAGTGTCTCAGTGTCTCAGTGTCTCAGTGTCCCTGTGGCCCTGTGTCTCAGTCTCTCAGTGTCTTAGTGTCCCAGTGTCTCAGAGTCTTAGTGTCCCAGTGTCTCAGTGTCTCAGTGTCCCAGTGTCTCAGTGCCTCAGTGTCCCAGTGTCTCAGTGTCTCAGTGTCCCAGTGTCCCAGTGTCCCAGTGTCTCAGTGTCTCAGTGTCCCAGTGTCTCAGTGTCCCAGTGTTCCAGTGTCTCAGTGTCCCAGTGTCTCAGTGTCTCAGTGTCTCAGTGTCCCAGTGTCTCAGTGTCTTAGTGTCCCAGTGTCCCAGTGTCTCAGTAACTCAGTGTCTCAGTGTCTCAGTGTCCCAGTGTCTCAGTGTCTCAGTGTCCCATGGTCTCAGTGTCTCAGTGTCCCAGTGTCTCAGTGTCCCAGTGTCTCATTGTCCCAGTGTCTCAGTGTCCCAGTGTCTCAGTGTCTCAGTGTCCCAGGGTCTCAGTGTCCCAGTGTCCCAGTGTCCCAGTGTATCAGTGTCCCAGTGTCTCAGTGTCTCCTTGTCTCAGTGTCTCAGTGTCTCAGTGTCCCAATGTCTCAGTGTCCCAGTGTCTCAGTGTCCCACTGTCCCAGTGTCTCAGTGTCCCAGTGTCTCAATGTACCAGTGTCTCAGTGTCTCAGTGTCCCAGTGTCTCAGTGTCCCAGTGTCTCAGTGTCCCAGTGTATCAGTGTCTCAGTGTCCCAGTGTCTCAGTGTCTCAGTGTCTCATTGTTTCAGTGTCTCAATGTCCCAGTGTCTCAGTGTCTCAGTGTCCCAGTGTCTCAGTGTCTCAGTGTCCCAGTGTCTCAATGTCTCCTTGTCTCAGTGTCTCAGTGTCTCAGTGTCCCAGTGTCTCAGTGTCTCAGTGTCTCAGTGTCCCAGTGTCTCAATGTCTCCTTGTCTCAGTGTCTCAGTGTCTCAGTGTCCCTGTGGCCCTGTGTCTCAGTCTCTCAGTGTCTTAGTGTCTCAGTGTCTCAGTGGTTCAGTGTCCCAGTGTCTCAGTGTCCCAGTGTCCCAGTGTCTCAGTGTCTCAGTGTCCCAGTGTCTCAGTGTGTCTGGGACTCGGTGTCTCAGATTCTCAGTGTCTCTGTGTCTCGGTGTCTCAGTGTCTCAGTGTCTCAGTGTCCTAGTGTCTCAGTGTTTCAGTGTCTCAGTGTCCCAGTGTCTCAGTGTCTCAGTGTCTCAGTGTCCCTGTGGCCCTGTGTCTCAGTCTCTCAGTGTCTTAGTGTCCCAGTGTCTCAGAGTCTTAGTGTCCCAGTGTCTCAGTGTCTCAGTGTCCCAGTGTCTCAGTGCCTCAGTGTCCCAGTGTCTCAGTGTCTCAGTGTCCCAGTGTCTCAGTGTCTCAGTGTCTCAGTGTCCCAGTGTCTCAGTGTCCCAGTGTCTCATTGTCCCAGCGTCTCAGTGTCCCAGTGTCTCAGTGTCTCAGTGTCTCAGTGTCCCAGGGTCTCAGTGTCCCAGTGTCCCAGTGTCCCAGTGTCTCAGTGTCCCAGTGTCTCAGTGTCTCCTTTTCTCAGTGTCTCAGTGTCTCAGTGTCCCAATGTCTCAGTGTCCCAGTGTCTCAGTGTCCCACTGTCCCAGTGTCTCATTGTCCCAGTGTCTCAATGTACCAGTGTCTCAGTGTCTCAGTGTCCCAGTGTCTCAGTGTCCCAGTGTCTCAGTGTCTCAGTGTCCCAGTGTCTCAGTGTCTCATTGTTTCAGTGTCTCAATGTCCCAGTGTCTCAGTGTCTCAGTGTCCCACTGTCCCAGTGTATCAGTGTCTCAGTGTCTCAGTGTCCCAGTGTCTCAGTGTCTCCTTGTCTCAGTGGCCCAGTGTCTCAGTGTCTCAGTGTCTCAGTGTCCCAGTGTCTCAGTGTTTCATTGTCTCAGTGTCTCAGTGTCCCAGTGTCTCAGTGTCCCAGTGTCTCAGTGTCTCAGTGTCCCAGTGTCTCAGTGTCTCAGTGTCACAGTGTCTCAGTGTCTCAGTGTCTCAGTGTCCGAGTGTACAGTGTCCTAGTGTCTCAGTGTCTCAGTGTCTCAGTTTTCCAGTGTCTCAGTGTCCCAGTGTCTCAGTGTCCCAGTGTCTCAGTGTCTCAGTGTCCCAGTGTCTCAGTGTCTCAGTGTCTCATTGTTTCAGTGTCTCAATGTCCCAGTGTCTCAGTGTCTCAGTGTCCCAGTGTCCCAGTGTATCAGTGTCTCAGTGTCTCAGTGTCCCAGTGTCTCAGTGTCTCCTTGTCTCAGTGTCTCAGTGTCTCAGTGTCCCAGTGTCTCAGTGTTTCATTGTCTCAGTGTCTCAGTGTCCCAGTGTCTCAGTGTCTCAGTGTCCCAGTGTCTCAGTGTCTCAGTGTCCCAGTGTCTCAGTGTCTCAGTGTCACAGTGTCTCAGTGTCTCAGTGTCTCAGTGTCCCAGTGTCTCAGTGTCTCAGTGTCCCAGTGTCTCAGTGTCTCAGTGTCCCAGTGTCTCAGTGTCTCAGTGTCACAGTGTCTCAGTGTCTCAGTGTCCGAGTGTACAGTGTCCCAGTGTCTCAGAGTCTCAGTGTTCCAGTGTCTCAGTGGGTGGGTGAGTGAATCAGTGGGTGGGTGAGTGAATCAGTGGGTGGGTGAGTGCATCGGTGGGTACGTGAATCAGTGGGTGGGTGAGTGAATCAGTGGGTTGGTGAGTGAATCAGTGGGTGGGTGAGTGAATCAGTGGGTTGGTGAGTGAATCAGTGGGTGGGTGAGTGAATCAGTGGGTGGGTGAGTGAACCAGTGGGTGGGTGAGTGAATCAGTGGGTGGGTGAGTGAATCAGTGGGTGGATGAGTGAATTAGTGGGTGGGTGAGTGAATCAGTGGGTGGGTAAGTGAATCAGTGGGTGGGTGAGTGAATCAGTGGGTGGGTGAGTGAATCAGTGGGTTGGTGAGAGAATCAATGGGTTGGTGAGTGAATCAGTGGCTGGGTGAGTGAATCAGTGGGTTGGTGAGTGAATCAGTGGGTGGGTGAGTGAATCAGTGGCTGGGTGAGTGAATCAGTGGGTTGGTGGGTGAATCAGTGGGTGGGTGAGTGAATCAGTGGGTGGATGAGTGAATCAGTGAGTGGGTGAGTGAATCAGTGGGTGGGTGAGTGAATCAGTGGGTGGATGAGTGAATTAGTGGGTGAGTGAGTGAATCAGTGGGTGGGTAAGTGAATCAGTGGGTGGGTGATTGAATCAGTGGGTGGGTGAGTGAATCAGTGGGTGGGTGAGAGAATCAGTGGGTTGGTGAGTGCATCGGTGGGGGGGTTGAGTGAATCGGTGGGTACGTGAGTGAATCAGTGGGTGGGTGAGTGAATCAGTGGGTGATTGAATCAGTGGGTGGGTGATTGAATCAGTGGGTGGGTGAGTGAAACAGTGGGTGGGGGAGAGAATCAGTGGGTTGGTGAGTGAATCAGTGGGTGGGTGAGTGAATCAGTGGGTGGATGAGTGAATCAGTGGGTGGGTGAGTGAATCAGTGGGTGGGTGAGTGAATCAGTGGGTGGATGAGTGAATTAGTGGGTGGGTGAGTGAATCAGTGGGTGGGTAAGTGAATCAGTGGGTGGGTGATTGAATCAGTGGGTGGGTGATTGAATCAGTGGGTGGGTGAGTGAAACAGTGGGTGGGTGAGAGAATCAGTGGGTTGGTGAGTGAATCAGTGGGTGGGTGAGTGAATCAGTGGGTGGATGAGTGAATCAGTGGGTGGGTGAGTGAATCAGTGGGTGAGTGAATCAGTGGGTGGATGAGTGAATTAGTGGGTGGGTGAGTGAATCAGTGGGTGGGTAAGTGAATCAGTGGGTGGGTGATTGAATCAGTGGGTGGGTGAGTGAATCAGTGGGTGGATGAGTGAATTAGTGGGTGGGTGAGTGAATCAGTGGGTGGGTAAGTGAATCAGTGGGTGGGTGATTGAATCAGTGGGTGGGTGAGTGAATCAGTGGGTGGGTGAGAGAATCAGTGGGTGGGTGATTGAATCAGTGGGTGGGTGATTGAATCAGTGGTTGGGTGAGTGAATCAGTGGGTGGGTGAGAGAATCAGTGGGTTGGTGAGTGAATCAGTGGGTTGGTGAGTGAAACAGTGGGTGGGTGAGAGAATCAGTGGGTTGGTGAGTGAATCAGTGGGTTGGTGAGTGAATCAGTGGGTGGATGAGTGAATTAGTGGGTGGGTGAGAGAATCAGTGGGTTGGTGAGTGAATTAGTGGGTGGGTGAGTGAATCAGTGGGTGGGTGAGTGAATCAGTGGGTGGGTGAGAGAATCAGTGGGTGGGTGAGAGAATCAGTGGGTGGGTGAGTGAATCAGTGGGTGGGTAAGTGAATCAGTGGGTGGGTGAGTGAATCAGTGGGTGGGTGAGTGAATCAGTGGGTTGGTGAGAGAATCAATGGGTTGGTGAGTGAATCAGTGGCTGGGTGAGTGAATCAGTGGGTTGGTGAGTGAATCAGTGGGCTGGTGAGTGAATCAGTGGCTGGGTGAGTGAATCAGTGGGTTGGTGAGTGAATCAGTGGGTGGGTGAGTGAATCAGTGGGTGGATGAGTGAAACAGTGGGTGGGTGAGAGAATCAGTGGGTTGGTGAGTGAATCAGTGGGTGGGTGAGTGAATCAGTGGGTGGGTGAGAGAATCAGTGGGTTGGTGAGTGAATTAGTGGGTGGGTGAGTGAATCAGTCGGTGGGTAAGTGAATCAGTGGGTGGGTGAGTGAATCAATGGGTGGGTGAGTGAATCAGTGGGTGGGTGAGAGAATCAGTGGGTTGGTGAGTGAATCAGTGGCTGGGTGAGTGAATCAGTGGGTTGGTGAGTGAATCAGTGGGTCGGTGAGTGAATCAGTGGGTGGGTGAGTGAATCAGTGGATGGGTGAGTGAATCAGTGGGTGGGTGAGTGAATCAGTGGGTGGATGAGTGAATCAGTGGGTTGGTGAGTGAATCAGTGGGTGGGTGAATGAGTCTGAGGAGGAGGCGGCAGGTGGAAGAGGTTGTGGAGGAGGTGCACCCCTGACACGGCCATTATGATCCCAGACCCCACACAGCACTGACAATCGAAGGCACCAAACACCACAAAGTCTGCAACGTCATTTCACCTCCTGCTGTCTGTATTTGCAATGACAATATTTACAATAATTATTTACAAAGCTATGAAATTATTTACAACGCGATACATAATGGGGTGGGTGGGTGGGTGGGTGGCTGGGTGGTGCTGCTTGTGGTGGCAGCTGGCACCGACGCCACCACCACCACCACCACCACGACCCCGCTAATGCGCCATGGGCCGGCCACCACAAATCAGCAGGCGGCGGAGGAGCGAGCGGAGCGCGCTGGCCACCTGCGCCAGGCACGCCCCTTGCTTCTTCTTGCTCTGCGGATGCTGCACCTCCTCCGCGTCCACCTCCTCCGCCTTCTCTTCAAGCTCCTTCACCTCCTCGTCCAACTCCACCACCACCTGCTCCGGCTCCACCACCACCTCCTCCTCCTCCTCCTCCATCTCCTCCATCTTCTCCACCTCCTCCGTACCCAACTCTGCCTTCCCTTCCACCTCCTTCACCGCCACCTCTTCCGCCCCCACAAACTCCGTCCACTCCACATTGGTGTAGATGAGCGGTGAGAACGATGAGGATGATGAGGAGGAGGAGGATGATGTTGATGGGGGCATCTCCTCCGGATCAGCTCTGTGGAGGTAGCAGCAGCACCACAGCAGCACGGCGCCACCACTTTAGCCTCTCGCTACAATAGCCAGAGGCCGTAGTCGCTCTGCATCATCACCGCCACCGCCACCACCACCACCAGATCCTCCCGTGGGTGGACTAACGGACTCAACGCACGGTGGCGGATTTAAAAACAAAATCTAAAACTATCACTCTATTTTACCGGGTGTAAGAAGCGACCTGGCCACCACGAGAGATAGCAGCTCGATCAAGTGGCTGATATCACCGTGGTCATCATCATCATCATCGCGTGGAAATGTAGACACACCCGAAGAGACCCATGCAAAAACTAAACTCTTTTTTTTATTTCACCAGGTCTAAGGCTTTCACAGAGCTACTGTGTAGCTATCTTTCAGAAGGCCTACACAGAGACCCATAGAGATGCAGAGACTCGTGTAGAACCATAGACACCCACAGAGACCCCCAGAGACCCATGCAAAAACTAAACTCTTTTTTTTATTTCACCAGGTCTAAGGCTTCCACTGATTTTTGTAGCTCTTGATCAGAAGCAGCGTCGCCATCGCAAATGATGGCTCAAGGCAGTGGCTGATATCATCGTGATCATCATCCCCACGTAAGAAATGTATCGCAGCCAAACACTCTAACCGCGTGGTGATGTCGATTCTAAATGTGGAGGTGAAAACCCGGAGGGACCCGGAGAGAACCCACGTAGGCACGACCACGGGCAGAGAGACAGACAGACGCAGACTTCAAATATACAGCAGCAGCGGCAGGCGTCGTCAGCGGTCGGGATCGAGCCCATGAACTCCTGCGTACCGGGAAAGGGAGTCGACATCTCGTCCCCAACACCCCCAGCCCTATGAGCACACAGAGGGAGTCTCACCGTGGATCAGAAACCCCAGAGGCCTGCAGAGCACCAGCAGTGCTGATGACGACATTGGCTTCCCTGGAGGTGCCGGCGGCGGCGGCGGCGGCGGCGGTGGTGGTGGTGGTGGTGATCATGGGGTTGAGCCTTTGGCTTGTGAAGGTGCCCGTGCCGATTGGGGGGCGCTTCAGGATGAAGCATCTCGGTTTTTCCTTCTTGTTCAGGCAGCAGTGGCGGACCTGATGATCTGTAGAGAGACAGAGAGACAGAAAGACTCAGACACCGACCCACTTACCCACCCACGTACCGACCCACTCGCCCATTCACCCACCTACCAACCCACCCACGCACCGACCCACTCGCCCATTCACCCACCTACCAACCCACCCACGTACCGACCCACTCGCCCATTCACCCACCTACCAACCCACCCACGTACCGACACACTCGCCCATTCACCCACCTACCAACCCACCCACCCACGTACCGACCCACTCGCCCATTCACCCACCTACCAACCCACCCACGTACCGACCCACTCGCCCATTCACCCACCTACCAACCCACCCACGTACCGGCCCACTCGCCCATTCACCCACCTACCAACCCACACACGTACCGACCCACTCGCCCATTCACCCACCTACCAACCCACCCACGTACCGACACACTCGCCCATTCACCCACCTACCAACCCACCCACCCACGTACCGACCCACTCGCCCATTCACCCACCTACCAACCCACCCACGTACCGACCCACTCGCCCATTCACCCACCTACCAACCCACCCACGTACCGGCCCACTCGCCCATTCACCCACCTACCAACCCACACACGTACCGACCCACTCGCCCATTCACCCACCTACAACCCACCCACGTACCGACCCACTCGCACATTCACCCACCCACAAGCCCAGCCACAAGGCCACCCACCCACCAACTAGCCCAGCCACCCACCAACTCACCAACACACCCACCAAACCCACAAACCCACACACCCACTCACCCAACTACCCAATCACCTACTCACTCATTCACTCACCCACAAATCCAACCACTCACCCACTCACTTACTCACCAACAAAACCCACTCACTCATTCACTCACCAACAAACCAACCCACCAACCCACCAACCCACCCACCGACCCACCCACCCACCCACCGACCCACCGACCCACCCACCCACCCACCGACCCACCCACCCACCGACCCACCCACCCACCCACCCACCGACCCACCCACCCACCCACCGACCCACCCACCCACCCACCGACCCACCCACCCATGACATGAATGCCCAGAGCAGCGTCGTTGTGTTGTGCGGCGTTCATGGCGTCTCTCGCTGTAATCCACAGGGTCTCTGTGTGGAGAGCGGTGGGGGGGGGGGGGAGAGGGTCACAACACAAACTCACCTCGTCACCACAGACTCACAACACAAACTCACCTCGTCACCACAAACCCACAACACAAACTCACCTCGTCACCACAAACCCACAACACAAACTCACCTCGTCACCACAAACCCACAACACAGACTCACCTCGTCACCACAGACTCACCTCGTCACCACAGACTCACCGCACAAACTCACCTCATCACCACAAACCCACAACACAAACTCACCTCGTCACCACAAACCCACAACACAAACTCACCTCATCACCACAAACCCACAACACAAACTCACCTCATCACCACAAACCCACAACACAAACTCACCTCGTCACCACAAACCCACAACACAAACTCACCTCGTCACCACAAACCCACAACACAAACTCACCTCGTCACCACAAACCCACAACACAAACTCACCTCGTCACCACAAACCCACAACACAAACTCACCTCGTCACCACAAACCCACAACACAAACTCACCTCGTCACCACAAACCCACAACACAAACTCACCTCGTCACCACAAACCCACAACACAAACTCACCTCGTCACCACAAACCCACAACACAAACTCACGTCATCACCACAAACCCACAACACAAACTCACCTCATCAACACAAACCCACAACACAAACTCACCTCATCAACACAGACTGACAACACAGACTCACATCATCAACACAGACTCACATCATCTACACAGACTCACAACACAAAGTCACATCATCAACACAGACTCACATCATCAACAAAGACTCACATCATCTACACAGACACATCAACACAGACTCACATCAACACAGACTCACATCGTTAACCACAGACTCACATCATCAACACAGACTCACATCATCTACACAGACTCATATCACCAACCACAGACTCACGACACAGACTCACATCACAGACTCACATCATCAACACAGACTCACATCATCAACACAGACTCACATCATCAACACAGACTGACATCACAGACTGACAACACAGACTCACATCATCAACACAGACTCACATCATCAACACAGACTCACATCATCAACACAGACTCACATCATCTACACAGACTCACAACACAGACTCACATCATCAACACAGATTCACATCATCAACACAGACTCACATCATTAACACAGATTCACATCATCAACACAGACTCACAACATCAACACAGACTCACAACATCAACACAGATTCACAACACAGATTCACAACACGGACTCACAACACAGACTCACAACACAGACTCACATCATCAACACAGACTCACAACACAGACTCACAACACAGACTCACAACACAGATTCACATCATCAACACGGACTCACAACACAGACTCACAACACAGACTCACATCATCAACACAGACTGACAACACAGACTGACAACACAGACTCACAACACAGACTCACAACACAGACTCACATCACCAACCACAGACTCACATCATCTACACAAACTCACAACACAGACTCACAACACAGACTAACATCATCAACACAGATTCACATCATCAACACAGACTCACATCATCTACACAGACTCACAACACAGACTCACAACACGGACTCACAACACAGACTCACATCACCAACCACAGACTCACAACACAGACTCACATCATCAACACAGACTCACATCATCAACACAGACTCACATCATCAACACAGACTCACAACACAGACTCACATCACCAACCACAGACTCACATCATCTACACAGACTCACATCGCCAACCACAGACTCACGACACAGACTCACATCACCAACCACAGAATCACAACACAGACTCACAACACAGAGTCACATCACCAACCACAGACTCACATCATCTACACAGACTCACAACACAGACTCACAACACAGACTCACAACACAGACTCACATCACCAACCACAGACTCACATCACCAACCACAGACTCACAACACAGACTCACATCACCAACCACAGACTCACATCACCAACCACAGACTCACAACACAGACTCACAACACAGACTCACATCACCAACCACAGACTCACATCATCTACACAGACTCACAACACAGACTCACAACACAGACTCACATCACCAACCACAGACTCACAACACAGACTCACATCACCAACCACAGACTCACAACACAGACTCACAACACAGACTCACAACACAGACTCACATCACCAACCACAGACTCACATCATCTACACAAACTCACAACAGACTCACAACACAGACTCACATCATCAACACAGATTCACATCATCAACACAGACTCACATCATCTACACAGACTCACAACACAGACTCACAACACGAACTCACAACACAGACTCACATCACCAACCACAGACTCACAACACAGACTCACATCATCAACACAGACTCACATCATCAACACAGACTCACATCATCAACACAGACTCACAACACAGACTCACATCACCAACCACAGACTCACATCATCTACACAGACTCACATCACCAACCACAGACTCACGACACAGACTCACATCACCAACCACAGACTCACAACACAGACTCACAACACAGAGTCAAATCACCAACCACAGACTCACATCATCTACACAGACTCACAACACAGACTCACAACACAGACTCACAACACAGACTCACAACACAGAGTCACATCACCAACCACAGACTCACATCACCAACCACAGACTCACAACACAGACTCACATCACCAACCACAGACTCACATCACCAACCACAGACTCACAACACAGACTCACAACACAGACTCACATCACCAACCACAGACTCACAATACAGACTCACAACACAGACTCACAACACAGAGTCACATCACCAACCACAGACTCACATCATCTACACAGACTCACAACACAGACTCACAACACAGACTCACAACACAGACTCACATCACCAACCACAGACTCACATCACCAACCACAGACTCACAACACAGACTCACATCACCAACCACAGACTCACATCACCAACCACAGACTCACAACACAGACTCACAACACAGACTCACATCACCAACCACAGACTCACATCATCTACACAGACTCACAACACAGACTCACAACACAGACTCACATCACCAACCACAGACTCACAACACAGACTCACATCACCAACCACAGACTCACAACACAGACTCACAACACAGACTCACAACACAGACTCACATCACCAACCACAGACTCACATCATCTACACAAACTCACAACAGACTCACAACACAGACTCACATCATCAACACAGATTCACATCATCAACACAGACTCACATCATCTACACAGACTCACAACACAGACTCACAACACGAACTCACAACACAGACTCACATCACCAACCACAGACTCACAACACAGACTCACATCATCAACACAGACTCACATCATCAACACAGACTCACATCATCAACACAGACTCACAACACAGACTCACATCACCAACCACAGACTCACATCATCTACACAGACTCACATCACCAACCACAGACTCACGACACAGACTCACATCACCAACCACAGACTCACAACACAGACTCACAACACAGAGTCAAATCACCAACCACAGACTCACATCATCTACACAGACTCACAACACAGACTCACAACACAGACTCACAACACAGACTCACAACACAGAGTCACATCACCAACCACAGACTCACATCACCAACCACAGACTCACAACACAGACTCACATCACCAACCACAGACTCACATCACCAACCACAGACTCACAACACAGACTCACAACACAGACTCACATCACCAACCACAGACTCACAATACAGACTCACAACACAGACTCACAACACAGACTCACATCACCAACCACAGACTCACAACACAGACTCACATCATCTACACAGACTGACAACACAGACTCACATCACCAACCACAGACTCACAACACAGACTCACATCACAGACTCACAACACAGACTCACATCACCAACCACAGACTCACATCACAGACTCACATCACGGACTCACATCATCTACACAGACTCACAACACAGACTCACATCACCAACCACAGACTCACAACACAGACTCACATCATCTACACGGACTCACATCACGGACTCACATCATCAACACAGACTCACAACACAGACTCACATCACCAACCACAGACTCACATCACGGACTCACATCATCAACACAGACTCACAACACAGACTCACATCACCAACCACGGACTCACATCACGGACTCACATCACGGACTCACAACACAGACTCACAACACAGACTCACATCACCAACCACAGACTCACAACACAGACTCACATCACCAACCACAGACTCACATCACGGACTCACATCATGGACTCACAACACAGACTCACAACACAGACTCACATCACCAACCACAGACTCACAACACAGACTCACATCACCAACCACAGACTCACATCACGGACTCACAACACAGACTCACAACACAGACTCACAACACAAACTCACAACACAGACTCACAACACAGACTCACATCACGGACTCACAACACAGACTCACAACACAGACTCACAACACAGACTCACATCACCAACCACAGACTCACATCACGGACTCACAACACAGAGTCACAACACAGACTCACATCACCATCACAGACTCACAACACAGACTCACATCACCAACCACAGACTCACATCACGGACTCAAGATCATCAACACGGACTCACAACACAGAATCACAACACAGACTCACAACACAGAATCACAACACAGACTCACATCATCTACACAGACTCACATCATCTACATAGACTCACAACACAGACTCACATCACAGACTCACATCACAGACTCACATCACCAATCACAGACTCACAACGCAGACTCACAACACAGACTCACATCACCAAACACAGACTCACAACACAGACTCACAACACAGACTCACAACACAGACTCACAACACAGACTCACAACACCAACCACAGACTCACAACACAGACTCACATCATCAACACAGACTCACATCACCAACCACAGACTCACATCATCTACACAGACTCACATCACAGACTCACATCACGGACTCACATCACAGACTCACATCACGGACTCACATCACAGACTCACATCACGGACTCACATCACGGACTCACAACACAGACTCACATCACAGACTCACATCACAGACTCACATCACGGACTCACAACACAGACTCACATCACAGACTCACAACACAGACTCACATCACAGACTCACATCACGGACTCACAACACAGACTCACATCACAGACTCACATCACAGACTCACATCACGGACTCACATCATGGACTCACAACACAGACTCACAACACAGACTCACAACACAGACTCACAACACAGACTCACATCACGGACTCACAACACGGACTCACATCACGGACTCACATCACGGACTCACGTTCCCACCTGTCTGAGTGGTAACGCTCGGATCACGACGACCACGACGGGGAGCAATCTCAAGAAGCGGCCGTTTGCTGCGCACGTGACCAGGGCTCTGACGACACTTCCTACGACGTCACGTAACCCCGCCCCCAAGTCGATGACGGCGCAATGCTCGCCACGCCCACCGGCCCCGCCCACCACCCAAGCCAACCGCCCCCGTACCGCCCCCCAGCCCCGCCCACCGCCACAGCCAACCGCCCCCGTCCCGCCCAACAGCCCCGCCCCACCACCCCATCCAACCGCCCCCGCCCACCAGCATCGCCCCCACTAACAGCCACCGCCCATCGCCACGCCCCCAATTACCGCCCCGCCCCCATCCCCCGCCGCTACTTCCGGTTTGTCAGGCGCGAGGTCTCCGCCTCCTCGCCCCCCCTAGGTCGACTCAGCCTCAAATGGGCACGCCGGTGCCACGTGCGCGGTGGTCAACATCGCCAGCACTGTGGGAGAGACAAAGGCGGCCGGGCGGGCGTGGTGCTGGCCACCCACCCCCTCCTTGTATGTGTGTATGTGTGTGAGTATGTGTAAGTGAGTGTGTGTGAGTGCGTGTAAGTGAGTGTGTGTGAGTGTGTGATAGTGAGTGTGTGTGAGTGTGTGTGTGAGTGTGTGTTAGTGAGTGATAGTGAGTGTGTGTGAGTGTGTGTGAGTGTGTGATAGTGAGTGATAGTGAGTGTGTGTGAGTGTGTGTTAGTGTGTGATAGTGAGTGTGTGTAAGTGAGTGTGTGTGAGTGTGTGTAAGTGAGTGTGTGTGAGTGTGTGTAAGTGAGTGTGTGTGAGTGTGTGTAAGTGAGTGTGTGTGAGTGTGTGTTAGTGTGTGATAGTGAATGTGTGTAAGTGAGTGTGTGTGAGTGTGTGTTAGTGAGTGTGTGTAAGTGATTGTGTGTTAGTGAGTGTGTGTTAGTGAGTGTGTGTGAGTGTGTGTAAGTGAGTGTGTGTGAGTGTGTGTAAGTGAGTGTGTGTAAGTGTGTGATAGTGAGTGTGTGTTAGTGAGTGTGTGTAAGTGAGTGTGTGTGAGTGTGTGATAGTGAGTGTGTGTGAGTGTGTGTAAGTGATTGTGTGTTAGTGTGTGTTAGTGAGTGTGTGTTAGTGTGTGTTAGTGTGTGTGAGTTAGTGAGTGTGTGTGAGTGTGTGTTAGTGTGTGATAGTGAGTGTGTGTGAGTGTGTGTAAGTGTGTGTAAGTGAGTGTGTGTTAGTGAGTGTGTGTTAGTGTGTGATAGTGAGTGTGTGTGAGTGTGTGTAAGTGATTGTGTGTTAGTGAGTGTGTGTGAGTGTGTGTAATTGAGTGTGTGATAGTGAGTGTGTGTTAGTGAGTGTGTGTTAGTGTGTGATAGTGAGTGTGTGGGAGTGTGTGTAAGTGATTGTGTGTTAGTGAGTGTGTGTGAGTGTGTGTAATTGAGTGTGTGATAGTGAGTGTGTGTTAGTGAGTGTGTGTTAGTGTGTGATAGTGAGTGTGTGGGAGTGTGTGTTAGTGATTGTGTGTTAGTGAGTGTGTGTGAGTGTGTGTAATTGACTGTGTGATAGTGAGTGTGTGTTAGTGAGTGTGTGTTAGTGTGTGATAGTGAGTGTGTGGGAGTGTGTGTAAGTGATTGTGTGTTAGTGAGTGTGTGTGAGTGTGTGTAATTGAGTGTGTGATAGTGAGTGTGTGTTAGTGAGTGTGTGTTAGTGTGTGATAGTGAGTGTGTGGGAGTGTGTGTAAGTGATTGTGTGTTAGTGAGTGTGTGTGAGTGTGTGTAATTGAGTGTGTGATAGTGAGTGTGTGTTAGTGAGTGTGTGTTAGTGTGTGATAGTGAGTGTGTGGGAGTGTGTGTTAGTGATTGTGTGTTAGTGAGTGTGTGTGAGTGTGTGTAATTGACTGTGTGATAGTGAGTGTGTGTTAGTGAGTGTGTGTTAGTGTGTGATAGTGAGTGTGTGGGAGTGTGTGTAAGTGATTGTGTGTTAGTGAGTGTGTGTGAGTGTGTGTAATTGAGTGTGTGATAGTGAGTGTGTGTTAGTGAGTGTGTGTTAGTGTGTGATAGTGAGTGTGTGGGAGTGTGTGTAAGTGATTGTGTGTTAGTGAGTGTGTGTGAGTGTGTGTAATTGAGTGTGTGATAGTGAGTGTGTGTTAGTGAGTGTGTGGGAGTGTGTGATAGTGAGTGTGTGGGAGTGTGTGTTAGTGATTGTGTGTTAGTGAGTGTGTGTGAGTGTGTGTAATTGAGTGTGTGATAGTGAGTGTGTGTTAGTGAGTGTGTGTTAGTGTGTGATAGTGAGTGTGTGGGAGTGTGTGTAAGTGATTGTGTGTTAGTGAGTGTGTGTGAGTGTGTGTAATTGAGTGTGTGATAGTGAGTGTGTGTTAGTGAGTGTGTGGGAGTGTGTGATAGTGAGTGTGTGGGAGTGTGTGTGTGTGAGTCCGGCAAAACAACCCCCTACCTCCTCGCGGTGCCGGACGGGCAACTCTGTCGTGGACAGCGCTGTGGGGGGAGATCCAATTTTGATTGGCTCCTCCCCTCATGGCATATGTGTCCACCACAGGGGCTAAACGGGGGCTCTGGACGGGTGCGAGGGGCTGGTAACCCCTCCACCTTCAATTAATTACCACGAAACTACGAATTAAACTGAAATATGTAACAACTAAGCTTGTGCCGGAGGCCCCGGGGGGCCAGGCGTCTATGACGTCTCCTGGCCAAACCCCAATTGGCGGAGCCAGGAGATTGAATACCTACCCTCGGGGCTACTCCAGAAACAACGAAAAGCCACTACGGTTGGCCACGTGGAATGTTCGAACGCTCACTGCAGAGGAGAGGCTGCCACTCCTCTGTCGGGAGCTGGACCGGTACCGCCTGGATCTATGCGGCATTCAGGAGGTCCGGTGGACCGGCTCTGGCTCCTGCCACCATGAGGGGTGGACAGTCCTCTACTCGGGGCAGCAGACTGCCAAACAACAGGGTGTGGGTCTTCTTTTGAACAAAAGAATGAAGGGGGCGTGGGAGCGTGGCGGTGAGGTGTGGGAAGCTGTAAGCCCCAGGCTACTTTGGGCTCGCCTTCCCATCAACCGGAGGCGAGGAATGGTGGTCGTGGTTACTTATGCCCCCACCGAAGATGAACATCCGTGGAGGGATGCAGGCAAAGCCGATGAGTCAGATGCCTTCTATGACCTCCTGTCACAGGTGCTGGCTAAAGTGGCCCCTCGGGATAGAGTCATCATGTTGGGTGACTTCAATGCCCGAGTTGGTCATGATACTGGCACCTGGTCTGGAGTGATAGGAGGGCATGGGCCAGATCAGCTCAATAACAACGGTAGGAGGCTGCTAGATTTTTGTGCAGCCCATGGGCTTGTAATTACCAACACGCTGTTCCGGCATCGGCGCATCCACACAACATCATGGATGCATGCCGGGTCCAAGCAAGAACATCTGCTGGACTACATAGTGACGGACCAGCGAATGCGAGCCCATGTCCTTGACACCAGGACCTACCGTGGAGCTGATCTGCCCTCTGACCATCGACTAGTCATCTGTAAGATGCGCCTGCCATTCTTCCACTCCGATGGTGGGTGTACACCCAGGACCCCATTCCAACCTAAAGTGGCCTGGTCTCAGTTATCTGATGAAAGTTGCAAGCGAGAATTTCATCATCGCTTGCGGCTGGGATTGGCATCGTCCCCGACTCCTCCTGATGTCGAGGGTAAATGGGCGAGGTTTAGGACTGTGACTCATGCAGCTGCAATGGCTGCTTTGGGTACGCGGTCCAGACCTCCCCAGACACCCTGGATGACAGAGGAGTTGTTCAAGATGGTTGAGAAAAGCGACAGGCCCACTGTCATCGGCTACAGAATCCCACTTCAGAGAATGAGGAGGCTTACCGCAGCCTTCGCTCGGAGGTTCGGAGAGCCGTGAGGCGCTGCAAGGATGGGTGGTGGTCGCGGGTTGCTGAGGAGATGGAGTCTGCCTCCGTGGCCCGTGATCACAAATCTCTATTTAACTCCATCAAAAAAGTAACCTGCAGCGCCACACCTATTACCATCATTAGGGGAAAAAACGGTGATCCAATTTCCGACCCCCAGGAACAGGTTCGCAGATTTGCTGAGCATTTCTGTGAGGTCCTGGGGGAGGGAAAATCCCTCAGCCAGGAAAACATCGTGGCACAAAGTGAGGATGACCCTGCTGAGGCTGCGGTGCCTCAAATATTGGATGAAGTCACCCCCTGTGAGTGGCTGGCTGAGGTGCCAGCTGCTGATGAAGTATTGAAGGCGATCCGGAGTCTGAGACCAGGAAAGGCAGCGGGCAGAGATGATCTCCCAAGCGAAATGCTGAGGGAGGGTGGCGTTTGTGCACAGACTGCCCTATATGACATCATAACAACAGTCTGGACCACTGGACGGGTTCCGCAGGATTGGAAGGATGCCCTGGTGGTCCCCCTTTTTAAGAAGGGGGACCGCACAGACTGTAACAATTACAGGGGCATCTCACTCCTCAGTGTGCCGGGAAAGGTCCTGGCAAGGATTATTCAGCATCGCCTTGCCAGGCACGCTGAGGAGAGGCTTGCGGAGCCCCAATGCGGTTTCAGGAAAGGGCGGTCCTGCACAGATGCCATATTTTCTGTCCGTCTGCTACAGCAGAGGTGTAGGGAATTCCAACAAGACCTACATCTCTGCTTTATTGACCTGGTCAAGGCCTATGATACCATCAGTAGGCCTGGGCTCTGGGTCGTTCTTCGTGCTTTTGGAGTACCTGACCCTCTGCTCACGATCATTAAGGACCTTCATGATGGTGAGCGGGCCCGGGTAAAACTACGTGGCCGGGAGTCAGAGCCATTCCCTGTACACCTTGGGGTGCGACAGGGATGTCCTCTGGCTCCCACATTATTTAACATCTATTTTGACCACGTAGTTCGTGAAGCCTTCAATAGCTGTACCGGGGGAATTTCCATATGGTACAGATATAATGGGAGGCTAATCGATGCCCGGGTGCGGTCAAGGGATGGCTCCCTATTGCTCAACCACGTTATGTATGCTGATGACTTGGTAATAGCTGCTCAGTCAGAGGAGGAGTTGGAGACGCTGCTGCTGAGACTGGAGCGTGCCACTAAGAGGTGGGGCCTTACCATCAGCCCCACCAAAACTAAGCACCTGCCTGGGTATTTTGTACCATCGGACACTCCACCCCCACAACTCCCAATCGGTGATGGGGCAGTTGTGGAGAGAGTGGAGAGTTTCCCATACCTGGGCAGTGTGCTTACGACTGGCTCCAGTTTAACAGCAGAGGTCTCACTCCGAATCAGTCGAGCGGCAATATCTTTTCATCGGTTGCGTAACGCTGTGTGGAAGCTACCTGGTCTGTCGCTCCGCACTAAGCTTCAGGTCTTCTCGGCCACGGTCATTCCCTCCCTTCTCTACGCTTGCGAAACGTGGACCCCCCTAATGGAACATCTTCGCCGGTTAGAAACATTTAGGCTGGCCTGCCTACGATCCATCCTGGGTTTAACCAGACTGGATTGTGTGAGGAGCTCACAAATCCTTGAAAGATCTGGGCAGGGTCCCATCGGTGAGCTCCTCCGGCAGGCAAGGCTGCGATGGCTGGGTCATGTAGCCCGCATGCCCAGCCACCGCATGCCGAAACAGCTTTTGTTTGGCCGGATTGAGGGGGCTAAGCGGGCGCGGCACGGGCTAGAGAAGAGATGGAGTGATGTGGTACAGGAGGACGTGGAGCTGAGTGGACTTGCCGATGACTGGTACCAGCGGTGTCAAGATCGGCCTCTGTGGAGGAGGCTCGTGAAGGATGCTACTGGGCAGTTGGAGGCAGTCGCCCTCCAACAACAACGGAGGGCGGAGGAGCGACGCTCACAACAGCGAGCGGAGCGCCGGGTGGCTAAAGCACAGCAGGTTGGCACAGTAGGGGGCACAGGTGGTGCATCAGCCAGTCATCTCAGTCAGTCGACCCGTGGCACCTGGGTCTGCCCCGTGACCTCCTGCCAGCGGGCGTTCGACACTTCACGTGGCCTCAGGGTGCACATAGCCTGGCACAAGCGTCGTGGTGACGTCACCGCCACTTAGTGGCGAATGGCGGTTGTTGTTGTGTGTGTGTGTGAGTGTGTGTAAGTGAGTGTGTGTTAGTGAGTGTGTGTTAGTGAGTGTGTGTTAGTGAGTGTGTGTGAGTATGTGTAAGTGAGTGTGTGTTAGTGAGTGTGTGTTAGTGAGTGTGTGTTAGTGTGTGATAGTGAGTGTGTGTGAGTGTGTGTAAGTGATTGTGTGTTAGTGAGTGTGTGTTAGTGAGTGTGTGTTAGTGTGTGATAGTGAGTGTGTGGGGGAGCGGTAGTGTAGCGGTTAGCGCTACGCTGCGCTATGAACCTGGCCACCCGGGTTCGATTCTCGCTCACGGCCAACACCAGTGACGATTATCTGAACCGGTCCTGGGCCTCCCCTAGGTCGACTCAGCCTCAAATGAGTACCTAGTGCGGGCTGGCCACCCACCCCCTCGTGTACCGTTCCGGCCTTCATAGGTGCTCGCTAACAGCACTTGCCCCTAGAGTCTGTTAAGGCTATATGGGGGATCTTTGTTTATCTTTGTGTGGTATGGTGTGTGTGTGTGGTATGGTGTGTGTGTGGTATTGGTGGGGAGCGATAGTGTAGCGGTTAGCGCGCTGCGCTATGAACCTGGCGACTCGGGTTCGAATCCGGCTCACGGCCAACACCAGTGACGATTATCTGAACCGGTCCCGGGCCTCCCCTAGGTCAACTCAGCCTCAAATTAGTACCTGGTGCGGTGTGTAAACATTGCCACTAGGGAGACAAAGGCGGTCGGGCGTGGTGCTGGCAACCCACCCCCTCGTGTACCGTTCCGGCCTTCATAGGTGCTCGCTAACAGCACTTGCCCCTACAGTCTGTTAAGGCTATATGGGGGATCTTTGTCTTTGTCTGTGTGTGTGTGTGTGGTATGGTGTGTGTGTGTGTTATGGTGTGTGTGGCATGGTGTGTGTGTGTGGTATGGTGTGTGTGTGTGGTATGGTATGGTGTGTGTGTGTGTGGTATCGTGTATGTGTGTGTGGTATGGTGTGTGTGTGTGTGTGGTATGGTGTGTGTGTGTGTGTGGTATGGTGTGTGTGTGTGGTATGGTATGGTGTGTGTGTGTGTGGTATGGTGTGTGTGGTATGGTGTGTGTGGTATGGTGTGTGTGGTATGGTGTGTGTGTGGTATGGTGTGTGTGTGGTATGGTGTGTGTGTGTGGTATGGTGTGTGTGTGGTATGGTGTGTGTGTGTGGTATGGTGTGTGTGTGGTATGGTGTGTGTGTGTGGTATGGTGTGTGTGTGGTATGGTGTGTGTGTGTGTGGTATGGTATGGTGTGTGTGTGTGTGGTATGGTGTGTGTGTGTGTGGTATGGTGTGTGTGTGTGTGGTATGGTGTGTGTGTGTGGTATGGTATGGTGTGTGTGTGTGTGGTATGGTGTGTGTGGTATGGTGTGTGTGGTATGGTGTGTGTGTGGTATGGTGTGTGTGTGTGGTATGGTGTGTGTGTGTGGTATCGTGTGTGTGTGTGTGTGGTATGGTGTGTGTGTGTGGTATGGTGTGTGTGTGGTATGGTGTGTGTGTGGTATGGTGTGTGTGTGGTATGGTGTGTGTGTGGTATGGTGTGTGTGTGGTATGTTGTGTGTGTGTGGTATGGTGTGTGTGGTATGGTGTGTGTGTGTGGTATGGTGTGTGTGTGTGGTATGGTGTGTGTGTGTGGTATGGTGTGTGTGTGTGGTATGGTGTGTGTGTGTGGTATGGTGTGTGTGTGGTATGGTGTGTGTGTGGTATGGTGTGTGTGTGTGTGTGGTATGGTGTGTGTGTGGTATGGTGTGTGTTTGTGGTATGGTGTGTGTGTGTGGTATGGTGTGTGTGTGTGGTATGGTGTGTGTGTGGTGTGTGTGGTGTGTGTGTGGTGTGGTGTGCGTGTGGTGTGGTGTGTGTGGTGTGTGTGTGGTGTGTGTGGTGTGGTGTGTGTGTGGTGTGTGTGCGGTGTGGTGTGTGTGCGGAGTGGTGTGTGTGCGGTGTGGTGTGTGTGCGGTGTGTGTGGTGTGGTGTGTGTGGTGTGGTGTGTGTGTGGTGTGGTGTGTGTGTGGTGTGGTGTGTGTGTGGTGTGGTGTGTGTGTGGTGTGGTGTGTGTGGTGTGGTGTGTGTGTGGTGTGGTGTGTGTGTGGTGTGGTGTGTGTGGTGTGGTGTGTGGTGTGTGTGTGGTATGGTGTGTGTGTGGTGTGGTGTGTGTGTGGTGTGGTGTGTGTGTGGTGTGGTGTGTGTGTGGTGTGGTGTGTGTGTGTGTGGTATGGTGTGTGTGTGTGGTGTGGTGTGTGTGTGGTGTGGTGTGTGTGTGGTGTGTGTGGTGTGGTGTGTGTGTGGTGTGGTGTGCGTGTGGTGTGGTGTGTGTGGTGTGTGTGTGGTGTGGTGTGTGTGTGGTGTGTGTGTGGTGTGGTGTGTGTGTGGTGTGTGTGTGGTGTGGTGTGTGTGTGGTGTGGTGTGGTGTGGTGTGTGTGTGGTGTGTGTGTGTGGTGTGGTGTGTGTGGTGTGGTGTGTGTGTGGTGTGGTGTGTGTGTGTGGTGTGGTGTGTGTGTGGTGTGGTGTGCGTGTGGTGTGTGTTTGGTGTGGTGTGTGTGTGTGGTGTGGTGTGTGTGTGGTGTGGTGTGTGTGTGGTGCGGTGTGTGTGTGGTGTGGTGTGTGTGTGGTGTGGTGTGTGTGTGGTGTGGTGTGTGTCACAGTGTCCCAGTGTCTCAGTGTTCCAGTGTCTCAGTGTCTCAGTGTCTCATTGTCTGTGTCTCAGTGTTTCAGAGTCTCAGTGTCTCAGTGTCCCAGTGTCTCAGTGTCTCATTGTCTCAGTGTCCCAGTGTCTCCGTGTCTCAGTGTCCCAGTGTCTCAGTGTCCCAGTGTCTCAGTGTCCCAGTGTCCCAGTGTCCCAGTGTCTCAGTGTCCCAGTGACCCAGTGTCTCAGTGTCCCAGTATCCCAGTGTCTCAGTGTCTCAGTGTCTCATTGTCTCAGTGTCTCAGAGTCTCAGAGTCTCAGTGTCTCAGTGTCCCAGTGTATCAGTGTCTCAGTGTCCCAGTGTCTCAGTGTCCCAGTGTCCCAGTGTCCCAGTGTCTCAGTGTCCCAGTGTCCCAGTGTCTCCGTGTCTCAGTGTCCCAGTGTCTCAGTGTCCCAATGTCTCAGTGTCCCAGTGTCCCAGTGTCCCAGTGTCTCAGTGTCCCAGTGTCCCAGTGTCTCAGTATCCCAGTGTCTCAGTGTCTCAGTGTCTCAGAGTCTCATTGTCTCAGTGTCTCAGTGTCTCAGAGTTTCAGTGTCTCAGTGTCCCAGTGTATCAGTGTCTCAGTGTCCCAGTGTCTCAGTGTCCCAGTGTCCCAGTGTCTCAGTGTCCCAGTGCCCCAGTGTCTCGGTGTCTCAGTTTCTCAGTGTCCCGGTGTCTCAGTGCTCCAGTGTATCAGTGTCTCAGTGTCTGAGTGTCCTAGTGTCTCAATGTCTCAGTGTGTCAGTGTCCCAGTGTCTCAGTGTCTCAGTGTCCCAGTGTCTCAGTGTCTCAGTGTCCCTGTGTCTCAGTGTCTCAGTGTCTCAGTGTCCTAGTGTCTCAGTGTCTCAGTGTCCCAGTGTCTCAGTGTCTCAGTGTCCCAGTGTCTCAGTGTCCCAGTGTCCCAGTGTCTCGGTGTCCCCGTGTCTCAGTGTCTCGGTGTCCCAGTGTCTCAGTGTCCCAGTGTCCTAGTGTCTCAGTGTCCCAGTGTCTCAGTGTCTCAGTGTCCCATTGTCTCAGTGTCCCAGTGTCTCAGTGTCTCAGTGTCCCAGTGTCTCAGTGTCCCAGTGTCTCATTGTCCCAGTGTCTCAGTGTCTCAGTGTCCCAGAGTCTCAGTGTCTCAGTGTCCCAGAGTCTCAGTGTATCTGAGACTCGGTGTCTCAGATTCTCAGTGTCTCTGTGTCTCGGTGTCTCATTGTCCCAGTGTCTCAGTGTCTCAGTGTCCCAGTGTCTCAGTGTCTCAGTGTCTCATTGTCCCAGTGTCTCATTGTCTCATTGTCCCAGTGTCTCAGTGTCTCAGTGTCCCAGTGTCACAGTGTCTCAGTGTCTCCGTGTCCCAGTGTCTCAGTGTTCCAGTGTCTCAGTGTCTCAGTGTCTCAGTGTCCCAGTGTCTCAGTGTCTCAGTGTCTCAGTGTCCCAGTGTCTCAGTGTCTCAGTGTCCCAGTGCCTCAGTGTCTCAGTGTCCCAGTGTCTCAGTGTCTCAGTGTCCCAGTGTCTCAGTGTCTCATTGTCTCAGTGTCCCAGTGTCTCAGTGTCTCAGTGTCAAAGTGTCCCAGTGTTTCAGTGTCCCAGTGTCTCAGTGTCCCAGTGTCTCAGTGTCTCAGTGTCCCAGTGTCTCAGTGTCTCAGTGTCCCAGTGTCCCAGTGTCTCAGTGTCTCAGTATTCCAGTGTCTCAGTGTCTCAGTGTATCAGTGTCTCAGTGTCTCAGTGTCCCAGTGTCTCAGTGTCTCAGTGTCTCAGTGTCCCGGTGTCTCAGTGCCCCAGTGTCTCAGTGTCTCAGTGTCCTAGTGTCTCAGTGTCTCAGAGTCTCAGTGTCCCAGTGTCTCAGTGTCTCAGTGTCCCAGTGTCTCAGTGTCCCGGTGTCTCAGTGCCCCAGTGTCTCAGTGTCTCAGTGTCCTAGTGTCTCAGTGTCTCAGTGTCCCAGTGTCTCAGTGTCTCAGTGTCCCAGTGGCTCAGTGTCTCAGTGTCTCAGTGTCCCTGTGGCCCAGTGTCTCAATGTCTCAGTGTCTCAGTGTCTCAGTGTCTTAGTGTCCCAGTGTCTCAGTGTCTCAGTGTCCCAGTGTCTCAGTGTCTCAGTGTCTCAGTGTCCCAGTGTCTCAGTGTCCCAGTGTCTCAGTGTCTCTGTGTCTCGGTGTCTCAGTGTCCCAGTGTCTCAGTGTCTCTGTGTCTCGGTGTCTCAGTGTCTCAGTGTCTCAGTGTCCCAGTGTCTCACTGTCCCAGTGTCCCAATGTCTCAGTGTCCCAGTGTCTCAGTGCGCAGTGTCTCGGTGTCCCAGTGTCTCAGTGTCTCAGTGGCCCAGGGTCTCAGTGTCTCAGGGGCGCGTGTCCCAGTGTCCCAGTGTCTCAGTGTCCCAGTGTCTCAGTGTCTCAGTGTCCCAGTGTCTCCGTGTCTCAGTGTCCCAGTGTCTCAGTGTCCCAGTGTCCCAGTGTCCCAGTGTCCCAGTGACCCAGTGTCTCAGTGTCCCAGTGTCCCAGTGTCTCAGTGTCTCAGTGTCTCATTATCTCAGTGTCTCAGTGTCTCAGAGTCTCAGTGTCTCAGTGTCCCAGTGTATCAGTGTCTCAGTGTTCCAGTGTCCCAGTGTCCCAGTGTCTCAGTGTCCCAGTGTCCCAGTGTCTCCGTGTCTCAGTGTCCCAGTGTCTCAGTGTCCCAGTGTCTCAGTGTCCCAGTGTCCCAGTGTCCCAGTGTCTTAGTGTCCCAGTGTCCCAGTGTCTCAGTGTCCCAGTGTCTCAGTGTCTCAGTGTCTCAGAGTCTCATTGTCTCAGTGTCTCAGTGTCTCAGAGTTTCAGTGTCTCAGTGTCCCAGTGTATCAGTGTCTCAGTGTCCCAGTGTCTCAGTGTCCCAGTGTCCCAGTGTCTCAGTGTCCCAGTGCCCCAGTGTCTCGGTGTCTCAGTTTCTCAGTGTCCCGGTGTCTCAGTGCTCCAGTGTATCAGTGTCTCAGTGTCTGAGTGTCCTAGTGTCTCAATGTCTCAGTGTGTCAGTGTCCCAGTGTCTCAGTGTCTCAGTGTCCCAGTGTCTCAGTGTCTCAGTGTCCCTGTGTCTCAGTGTCTCAGTGTCCTAGTGTCTCAGTGTCTCAGTGTCCCAGTGTCTCAGTGTCTCAGTGTCCCAGTGTCTCAGTGTCCCAGTGTCCCAGTGTCTCGGTGTCCCCGTGTCTCAGTGTCTCGGTGTCCCAGTGTCTCAGTGTCCCAGTGTCCAAGTGTCTCAGTGTCCCAGTGTCTCAGTGTCTCAGTGTCCCATTGTCTCAGTGTCCCAGTGTCTCAGTGTCTCAGTGTCTCAGTGTCCTAGTGTCTCAGTGTCTCAGTGTCCCAGTGTCTCAGTGTCTCAGTGTCCCAGTGTCTCAGTGTCCCAGTGTCCCAGTGTCTCGGTGTCCCCGTGTCTCAGTGTCTCGGTGTCCCAGTGTCTCAGTGTCCCAGTGTCCAAGTGTCTCAGTGTCCCAGTGTCTCAGTGTCTCAGTGTCCCATTGTCTCAGTGTCCCAGTGTCTCAGTGTCTCAGTGTCCCAGTGTCTCAGTGTCCCAGTGTCTCATTGTCCCAGTGTCTCAGTGTCTCAGTGTCCCAGAGTCTCAGTGTCTCAGTGTCCCAGAGTCTCAGTGTATCTGAGACTCGGTGTCTCAGATTCTCAGTGTCTCTGTGTCTCGGTGTCTCATTGTCTCAGTGTCTCAGTGTCCCAGTGTCTCAGTGTCTCAGTGTCTCATTGTCCCAGTGTCTCATTGTCTCATTGTCCCAGTGTCTCAGTGTCTCAGTGTCCCAGTGTCACAGTGTCTCAGTGTCTCCGTGTCCCAGTGTCTCAGTGTTCCAGTGTCTCAGTGTCTCAGTGTCTCAGTGTCCCAGTGTCTCAGTGTCCCAGTGTCCCAGTGTCTCAGCGTCTCAGTGTCTCATTGTCTCAGTGTCTCAGTGTCTCAGAGTCTCAGTGTCTCAGTGTCCCAGTGTATCAGTGTCTCAGTGTCCCAGTGTCTCAGTGTCCCAGTGTCCCAGTGTCCCAGTGTCCCAGTGTCCCAGTGTCTCCGTGTCTCAGTGTCCCAGTGTCTCAGTGTCCCAGTGTCTCAGTGTCCCAGTGTCCCAGTGTCCCAGTGTCTTAGTGTCCCAGTGTCCCAGTGTCTCAGTGTCCCAGTGTCTCAGTGTCTCAGTGTCTCAGAGTCTCATTGTCTCAGTGTCTCAGTGTCTCAGAGTTTCAGTGTCTCAGTGTCCCAGTGTATCAGTGTCTCAGTGTCCCAGTGTCTCAGTGTCCCAGTGTCCCAGTGTCTCAGTGTCCCAGTGCCCCAGTGTCTCGGTGTCTCAGTTTCTCAGTGTCCCGGTGTCTCAGTGCTCCAGTGTATCAGTGTCTCAGTGTCTGAGTGTCTCAATGTCTCAGTGTGTCAGTGTCCCAGTGTCTCAGTGTCTCAGTGTCCCAGTGTCTCAGTGTCTCAGTGTCCCTGTGTCTCAGTGTCTCAGTGTCCTAGTGTCTCAGTGTCTCAGTGTCCCAGTGTCTCAGTGTCTCAGTGTCCCAGTGTCTCAGTGTCCCAGTGTCCCAGTGTCTCGGTGTCCCCGTGTCTCAGTGTCTCGGTGTCCCAGTGTCTCAGTGTCCCAGTGTCCAAGTGTCTCAGTGTCCCAGTGTCTCAGTGTCTCAGTGTCCCATTGTCTCAGTGTCCCAGTGTCTCAGTGTCTCAGTGTCCCAGTGTCTCAGTGTCCCAGTGTCTCATTGTCCCAGTGTCTCAGTGTCTCAGTGTCCCAGAGTCTCAGTGTCTCAGTGTCCCAGAGTCTCAGTGTATCTGAGACTCGGTGTCTCAGATTCTCAGTGTCTCTGTGTCTCGGTGTCTCATTGTCCCAGTGTCTCAGTGTCTCAGTGTCCCAGTGTCTCAGTGTCTCAGTGTCTCATTGTCCCAGTGTCTCATTGTCTCATTGTCCCAGTGTCTCAGTGTCTCAGTGTCCCAGTGTCACAGTGTCTCAGTGTCTCCGTGTCCCAGTGTCTCAGTGTTCCAGTGTCTCAGTGTCTCAGTGTCTCAGTGTCCCAGTGTCTCAGTGTCTCAGTGTCTCAGTGTCCCAGTGTCTCAGTGTCTCAGTGTCCCAGTGCGTCAGTGTCTCAGTGTCCCAGTGTCTCAGTGTCTCAGTGTCCCAGTGTCTCAGTGTCTCATTGTCTCAGTGTCCCAGTGTCTCAGTGTCTCAGTGTCAAAGTGTCCCAGTGTTTCAGTGTCCCAGTGTCTCAGTGTCCCAGTGTCTCAGTGTCTCAGTGTCCCAGTGTCTCAGTGTCTCAGTGTCCCAGTGTCCCAGTGTCTCAGTGTCTCAGTATTCCAGTGTCTCAGTGTCTCAGTGTATCAGTGTCTCAGTGTCTCAGTGTCCCAGTGTCTCAGTGTCTCAGTGTCCCGGTGTCTCAGTGCCCCAGTGTCTCAGTGTCTCAGTGTCCTAGTGTCTCAGTGTCTCAGTGTCTCAGTGTCCCAGTATCTCAGTGTCTCAGTGTCCCAGTGTCTCAGTGTCCCGGTGTCTCAGTGCCCCAGTGTCTCAGTGTCTCAGTGTCCTAGTGTCTCAGTGTCTCAGTGTCCCAGTGTCTCAGTGTCTCAGTGTCCCAGTGGCTCAGTGTCTCAGTGTCTCAGTGTCCCTGTGGCCCAGTGTCTCAATGTCTCAGTGTCTCAGTGTCTCAGGGTCTTAGTGTCCCAGTGTCTCAGTGTCTCATTGTCCCAGTGTCTCAGTGTCTCAGTGTCTCAGTGTCCCAGTGTCTCAGTGTCCCAGTGTCTCAGTGTCTCTGTGTCTCGGTGTCTCAGTGTCCCAGTGTCTCAGTGTCTCTGTGTCTCGGTGTCTCAGTGTCTCAGTGTCTCAGTGTCCCAGTGTCTCACTGTCCCAGTGTCCCAATGTCTCAGTGTCCCAGTGTCTCAGTGCACAGTGTCTCAGTGTCCCAGTGTCTCAGTGTCTCAGTGGCCCAGGGTCTCAGTGTCTCAGGGGCGCGTGTCCCAGTGTCCCAGTGTCTCAGTGTCCCAGTGTCTCAGTGTCTCAGTGTCCCAGTGTCTCAGTATCTCAGTGTCCCAGTGTCTCAGTGTCCCAGTGTCTCAGTGTCCCAGTGTCCCAGTGTCTCAGTGTCTCAGTGTCCCAGTGTCTCAGTGTCTCAGTGTCCCAGTGTCTCAGTGTCTCAGTGTCCCAGTGTCTCAGTGTCCCAGTGTCCCAGTGTCTCAGTGTCTCAGTGTCCCACTGTCTCAGTGTCTCAGTGTCCCAGTGTCTCAGTGTCTCAGTGTCCCAGTGTCTCATTGTCTCAGAGTTCCAGTGTCTCAGTGTCTCTGAGACTCGGTGTCTCAGATTCTCAGTGTCTCTGTGTCTCGGTGTCTCAGTGTCCCAGTGTCTCACTGTCCCAGTGTCCCAATGTCTCAGTGTCCCAGTGTCTCAGTGCGCAGTGTCTCAGTGTCCCAGTGTCTCAGTGTCTCAGTGTCCCAGGGTCTCAGTGTCTCAGTGTCGCGTGTCCCAGTGTCCCAGTGTCTCAGTGTCTCAGTGTCCCAGCGTCTCAGTGTCCCAGTGTCTCAGTGTCTCAGTGTCCCAGTCTCTCAGTGTCCCAGTGTCTAAGTGTCTCAGTGTCTCAGTGTCCCAGTGTCTCAGTGTCCCAGTGTCCCAGTGTCCCAGTGTCTCATTGTCTCAGTGTCTCAGTGTCTCAGAGTCTCAGTGTCTCAGGGTCCCAGTGTCTCAGTGTCGAATTGTCTCAGTGTCCCAGTGTCTCCGTGTCTCAGTGTCCCAGTGTCTCAGTGTCCCAGTGTCTCAGTGTCCCAGTGTCCCAGTGTCCCAGTGTCTCAGTGTCCCAGTGTCCCAGTGTCTCAGTGTCCCAGTGTCCCAGTGTCCCAGTGTCTAAGTGTCCCAGTGTCTCAGTGTCTCATTGTCTCAGTGTCTCAGTATCTCAGAGTCTCAGTGTCTCAGTTTCCCAGTGTATCAGTGTCTCAGTGTCCCAGTGTCCCAGTGTCCCAGTGTCTCAGTGTCCCAGTGTCCCAGTGTCTCCGTGTCTCAGTGTCCCAGTGTCTCACTGTCCCAGTGTCCCAGTGTCCCAGTGTCTCAGTGTCCCAGTGTCCCAGTGTCTCCGTGTCTCAGTGTCCCAGTGTCTCAGTGCGCAGTGTCTCAGTGTCCCAGTGTCTCAGTGTCTCAGGGGCGCGTGTCCCAGTGTCCCAGTGTCTCAGTGTCCCAGTGTCGCAGTGTCTCAGTGTCCCAGTGTCTCAGTGCGCAGTGTCTCAGTGTCCCAGTGTCTCAGTGTCTCAGTGTCCCAGGGTCTCAGTGTCTCAGTGTCGCGTGTCCCAGTGTCCCAGTGTCTCAGTGTCTCAGTGTCCCAGCGTCTCAGTGTCCCAGTGTCTCAGTGTCTCAGTGTCCCAGTGTCTCAGTGTCCCAGTGTCTAAGTGTCTCAGTGTCTCAGTGTCCCAGTGTCTCAGTGTCCCAGTGTCCCAGTGTCCCAGTGTCTCATTGTCTCAGTGTCTCAGTGTCTCAGAGTCTCAGTGTCTCAGGGTCCCAGTGTCTCAGTGTCGAATTGTCTCAGTGTCCCAGTGTCTCCGTGTCTCAGTGTCCCAGTGTCTCAGTGTCCCAGTGTCTCAGTGTCCCAGTGTCCCAGTGTCCCAGTGTCTCAGTGTCCCAGTGTCCCAGTGTCTCAGTGTCCCAGTGTCCCAGTGTCCCAGTGTCTAAGTGTCCCAGTGTCTCAGTGTCTCATTGTCTCAGTGTCTCAGTATCTCAGAGTCTCAGTGTCTCAGTTTCCCAGTGTATCAGTGTCTCAGTGTCCCAGTGTCCCAGTGTCCCAGTGTCTCAGTGTCCCAGTGTCCCAGTGTCTCCGTGTCTCAGTGTCCCAGTGTCTCACTGTCCCAGTGTCCCAGTGTCCCAGTGTCTCAGTGTCCCAGTGTCCCAGTGTCTCCGTGTCTCAGTGTCCCAGTGTCTCAGTGCGCAGTGTCTCAGTGTCCCAGTGTCTCAGTGTCTCAGGGGCGCGTGTCCCAGTGTCCCAGTGTCTCAGTGTCCCAGTGTCGCAGTGTCTCAGTGTCCCATTGTCTCAGTATCTCAGTGTCCCAGTGTCTCAGTGTCCCAGTGTCTCAGTGTCCCAGTGTCCCAGTGTCTCAGTGTCACAGTGTCTCAGTGTCCCAGTGTCTCAGTGTCTCAGTGTCCCAGTGTCTCAGTGTCTCAGTGTCCCAGTGTCTCAGTGTCCCAGTGTCCCAGTGTCTCAGTGTCTCAGTGTCCCACTGTCTCAGTGTCTCAGTGTCCCAGTGTCTCAGTGTCTCAGTGTCCCAGTGTCTCATTGTCTCAGAGTTCCAGTGTCTCAGTGTCTCTGAGACTCGGTGTCTCAGATTCTCAGTGTCTCTGTGTCTCGGTGTCTCAGTGTCCCAGTGTCTCACTGTCCCAGTGTCCCAATGTCTCAGTGTCCCAGTGTCTCAGTGCGCAGTGTCTCAGTGTCCCAGTGTCTCAGTGTCTCAGTGTCCCAGGGTCTCAGTGTCTCAGTGTCGCGTGTCCCAGTGTCCCAGTGTCTCAGTGTCTCAGTGTCCCAGCGTCTCAGTGTCCCAGTGTCTCAGTGTCTCAGTGTCCCAGTGTCTCAGTGTCCCAGTGTCTAAGTGTCTCAGTGTCTCAGTGTCCCAGTGTCTCAGTTTCCCAGTGTCCCAGTGTCCCAGTGTCTCAGTGTCTCAGTGTCTCAGAGTCTCAGTGTCTCAGGGTTCCAGTGTCTCAGTGTCGAATTGTCTCAGTGTCCCAGTGTCTCCGTGTCTCAGTGTCCCAGTGTCTCAGTGTCCCAGTGTCTCAGTGTCCCAGTGTCCCAGTGTCTCAGTGTCCCAGTGTCCCAGTGTCTCAGTGTCCCAGTATCCCAGTGTCTCAGTGTCTCATTGTCTCAGTGTCTCAGTATCTCAGAGTCTCAGTGTCTCAGTTTCCCAGTGTATCAGTGTCTCAGTGTCCCAGTGTCCCAGTGTCCCAGTGTCTCAGTGTCCCAGTGTCCCAGTGTCTCCGTGTCCCAGTGTCCCAGTGTCCCAGTGTCCCAGTGTCTCAATGTCCCAGTGTCTCAGTGTCTCAGTGTCTCATTGTCTCAGTGTCTCAGTGTCTCAGAGTCTCAGTGTCTCAGTGTCCCAGTGTATCAGTGTCTCAGTGTCCCAGTGTCTCAGTGTCCCAGTGTCCCAGTGTCCCATTGTCTCAGTGTCCCAGTGCCCCAGTGTCTCGGTGTCTCAGTTTCTCAGTGTCCCGGTGTCTCAGTGCTCCAGTGTATCAGTGTCTCAGTGTCTCAGTGTTCTAGTGTCTCAGTGTCTCAGTGTCCCAGTGTCTCAGTGTCTCAGTGTCCCAGTGCCTCAGTGTCTCAGTGTCCCAGTGTCTCAGTGTCCCAGTGTCTCAGTGTCTCATTGTCTCAGTGTCCCAGTGGCTCAGTGTCTCAGTGTCAAAGTGTCCCAGTGTTTCAGTGTCCCAGTGTCTCAGTGTCCCAGTGTCTCAGTGTCTCAGTGTCCCAGTGTCTCAGTGTCTCAGTGTCCCAGTGTCCCAGTGTCTCAGTGTCTCAGTGTCCCGGTGTCTCAGTGCCCCAGTGTCTCAGTGTCTCAGTGTCCTAGTGTCTCAGTGTCTCAGTGTCGCAGTGTCCCAGTGTCTCAGTGTCTCAGTGTCCCAGTGTCTCAGTGTCCCGGTGTCTCAGTGCCCCAGTGTCTCAGTGTCTCAGTGTCCTAGTGTCTCAGTGTCTCAGTGTCCCAGTGTCTCAGTGTCTCAGTGTCCCAGTGTCTCAGTGTCTCAGTGTCTCAGTGTCCCTGTGGCCCAGTGTCTCAGTGTCTCATTGTCTTAGTGTCCCAGTGTCTCAGTGTCTCAGTGTCTCAGTGTCTCAGTGTCTCAGTGTCTCAGTGTCTCAGTGTCCCAGTGTCTCAGTGTCTCAGTGTCCCAGTGTCTCAGTGTCCCAGTGTCTCAGTGTCTCAGTGTCCCAGTGTCCGAGTGTCTCAGTGTCCCAGTGTCCCAGTGTCCCATTGTCTCAGTGTCCCAGTGTCTCAGTGTCTCAGTGTCTCAGTGTCCCAGTGTCTCAGTGTCTCAGTGTCCCAGTGTCTCAGTGTCTCAGTGTCCCAGTGTCTCAGTGTCCCAGTGTCTCAGTGTCTCAGTGTCCCAGTGTCCGAGTGTCTCAGTGTCCCAGTGTCCCAGTGTCCCATTGTCTCAGTTTCCCAGTGTCTCAGTGTCCCAGTGTCTCAGTGTCCCATTGTCCCAGTGTCCCAGTGTCTCAGTGTCTCAGTGTCCCAGAGTCTCAGTGTATCTGAGACTCGGTGTCTCAGATTCTCAGTGTCTCTGTGTCTCCGTGTCTCATTGTCCCAGTGTCTCAGTGTCTCAGTGTCCCAGTGTCTCAGTGTCTCATTGTCCCAGTGTCTCAGTGTCTCAGTGTCCCAGTGCCTCAGTGTCTCAGTGTCCCAGTGTCTCAGTGTCTCAGTGTCCCAGTGTCTCAGTGTCTCATTGTCTCAGTGTCCCAGTGTCTCAGTGTCTCAGTGTCAAAGTGTCCCAGTGTTTCAGTGTCCCAGTGTCTCAGTGTCCCAGTGTCTCAGTGTCTCAGTGTCCCAGTGTCTCAGTGTCTCAGTGTCCCAGTGTCTCAGTGTCCCAGTGTCTAAGTGTCTCAGTGTCTCAGTGTCCCAGTGTCTCAGTTTCCCAGTGTCCCAGTGTCCCAGTGTCTCAGTGTCTCAGTGTCTCAGAGTCTCAGTGTCTCAGGGTTCCAGTGTCTCAGTGTCGAATTGTCTCAGTGTCCCAGTGTCTCCGTGTCTCAGTGTCCCAGTGTCTCAGTGTCCCAGTGTCTCAGTGTCCCAGTGTCCCAGTGTCTCAGTGTCCCAGTGTCCCAGTGTCTCAGTGTCCCAGTATCCCAGTGTCTCAGTGTCTCATTGTCTCAGTGTCTCAGTATCTCAGAGTCTCAGTGTCTCAGTTTCCCAGTGTATCAGTGTCTCAGTGTCCCAGTGTCCCAGTGTCCCAGTGTCTCAGTGTCCCAGTGTCCCAGTGTCTCCGTGTCCCAGTGTCCCAGTGTCCCAGTGTCCCAGTGTCTCAATGTCCCAGTGTCTCAGTGTCTCAGTGTCTCATTGTCTCAGTGTCTCAGTGTCTCAGAGTCTCAGTGTCTCAGTGTCCCAGTGTATCAGTGTCTCAGTGTCCCAGTGTCTCAGTGTCCCAGTGTCCCAGTGTCCCATTGTCTCAGTGTCCCAGTGCCCCAGTGTCTCGGTGTCTCAGTTTCTCAGTGTCCCGGTGTCTCAGTGCTCCAGTGTATCAGTGTCTCAGTGTCTCAGTGTTCTAGTGTCTCAGTGTCTCAGTGTCCCAGTGTCTCAGTGTCTCAGTGTCCCAGTGCCTCAGTGTCTCAGTGTCCCAGTGTCTCAGTGTCCCAGTGTCTCAGTGTCTCATTGTCTCAGTGTCCCAGTGGCTCAGTGTCTCAGTGTCAAAGTGTCCCAGTGTTTCAGTGTCCCAGTGTCTCAGTGTCCCAGTGTCTCAGTGTCTCAGTGTCCCAGTGTCTCAGTGTCTCAGTGTCCCAGTGTCCCAGTGTCTCAGTGTCTCAGTGTCCCGGTGTCTCAGTGCCCCAGTGTCTCAGTGTCTCAGTGTCCTAGTGTCTCAGTGTCTCAGTGTCGCAGTGTCCCAGTGTCTCAGTGTCTCAGTGTCCCAGTGTCTCAGTGTCCCGGTGTCTCAGTGCCCCAGTGTCTCAGTGTCTCAGTGTCCTAGTGTCTCAGTGTCTCAGTGTCCCAGTGTCTCAGTGTCTCAGTGTCCCAGTGTCTCAGTGTCTCAGTGTCTCAGTGTCCCTGTGGCCCAGTGTCTCAGTGTCTCATTGTCTTAGTGTCCCAGTGTCTCAGTGTCTCAGTGTCCCAGTGTCTCAGTGTCTCAGTGTCTCAGTGTCTCAGTGTCTCAGTGTCCCAGTGTCTCAGTGTCTCAGTGTCCCAGTGTCTCAGTGTCCCAGTGTCTCAGTGTCTCAGTGTCCCAGTGTCCGAGTGTCTCAGTGTCCCAGTGTCCCAGTGTCCCATTGTCTCAGTGTCCCAGTGTCTCAGTGTCTCAGTGTCTCAGTGTCCCAGTGTCTCAGTGTCTCAGTGTCCCAGTGTCTCAGTGTCTCAGTGTCCCAGTGTCTCAGTGTCCCAGTGTCTCAGTGTCTCAGTGTCCCAGTGTCCGAGTGTCTCAGTGTCCCAGTGTCCCAGTGTCCCATTGTCTCAGTTTCCCAGTGTCTCAGTGTCTCAGTGTCCCAGTGTCTCAGTGTCTCAGTGTCTCAGTGTCCCGGTGTCTCAGTGCCCCAGTGTCTCAGTGTCTCAGTGTCCTAGTGTCTCAGTGTCTCAGTGTCTCAGTGTCCCAGTGTCTCAGTGTCTCAGTGTCCCAGTGTCTCAGTGTCCCGGTGTCTCAGTGCCCCAGTGTCTCAGTGTCTCAGTGTCCTAGTGTCTCAGTGTCTCAGTGTCCCAGTGTCTCAGTGTCTCAGTGTCCCAGTGTCTCAGTGTCTCAGTGTCTCAGTGTCCCTGTGGCCCAGTGTCTCAGTGTCTCAGTGTCTTAGTGTCCCAGTGTCTCAGTGTCTCAGTGTCCCAGTGTCTCAGTGTCTCAGTGTCTCAGTGTCCCAGTGTCTCAGTGTCTCAGTGTCCCAGTGTCTCAGTGTCTCTGTGTCTCGGTGTCTCAGTGTCCCAGTGTCTCACTGTCCCAGTGTCCCAATGTCTCAGTGTCCCAGTGTCTCAGTGCGCAGTGTCTCAGTGTCCCAGTGTCTCAGTGTCTCAGTGGCCCAGGGTCTCAGTGTCTCAGGGGCGCGTGTCCCAGTGTCCCAGTGTCTCAGTGTCCCAGTGTCTCAGTGTCAAAGTGTCCCAGTGTTTCAGTGTCCCAGTGTCTCAGTGTCCCAGTGTCTCAGTGTCTCAGTGTCCCAGTGTCTCAGTGTCTCAGTGTCCCAGTGTCCCAGTGTCTCAGTGTTCCAGTGTCTCAGTGTCTCAGTGTATCAGTTTCTCAGTGTCTCAGTGTCCCAGTGTCTCAGTGTCTCAGTGTCTCAGTGTCCCGGTGTCTCAGTGCCCCAGTGTCTCAGTGTCTCAGTGTCCTAGTGTCTCAGTGTCTCAGTGTCCCAGTGTCTCAGTGTCTCAGTGTCCCAGTGTCTCAGTGTCCCGGTGTCTCAGTGCCCCAGTGTCTCAGTGTCTCAGTGTCCTAGTGTCTCAGTGTCTCAGTGTCCCAGTGTCTCAGTGTCTCAGTGTCCCAGTGTCTCAGTGTCTCAGTGTCTCAGTGTCCCTGTGGCCCAGTGTCTCAGTGTCTTAGTGTCCCAGTGTCTCAGTGTCTCAGTGTCTCAGTGTCCCAGTGTCTCAGTATCTCAGTGTCCCAGTGTCTCAGTGTCTCTGTGTCTCGGTGTCTCAGTGTCCCAGTGTCTCACTGTCCCAGTGTCCCAATGTCTCAGTGTCCCAGTGTCTCAGTGCGCAGTGTCTCAGTGTCCCAGTGTCTCAGTGTCTCAGTGGCCCAGGGTCTCAGTGTCTCAGGGGCGCGTGTCCCAGTGTCCCAGTATCTCAGTGTCCCAGTGTCTCAGTGTCTCAGTGTCTCAGTGTCCCAGTGTCTCAGTATCTCAGTGTCCCAGTGTCTCAGTGTCCCAGTGTCTCAGTGCCCCAGTGTCCCAGTGTCTCAGTGTCTCAGTGTCTCAGTGTCCCAGTGTCTCAGTGTCTCAGTGTCCCAGTGCCTCACTGTCCCAGTGTCCCAATGTCTCAGTGTCCCAGTGTCTCAGTGCGCAGTGTCTCAGTGTCCCAGTGTCTCAGTGTCTCAGTGTCTCAGTTTCTCAGTGTCTCAGTGTCCCAGGGTCTCAGTGTCTCAGTGTCGCGTGTCCCAGTGTCCCAGTGTCTCAGTGTCTCAGTGTCCCAGCGTCTCAGTGTCCCAGTGTCTCAGTGTCTCAGTGTCCCAGTGTCTCAGTGTCCCAGTGTCTAAGTGTCTCAGTGTCTCAGTGTCCCAGTGTCTCAGTGTCTCAGTGTCCCAGTGTCCCAGTGTCCCAGTGTCTCAGTGTCTCATTGTCTCAGTGTCTCAGTGTCTCAGAGTCTCAGTGTCTCAGGGTCCCAGTGTCTCAGTGTCTAATTGTCTCAGTGTCCCAGTGTCTCCGTGTCTCAGTGTCTCAGTGTCTCAGTGTCCCAGTGTCTCAGTGTCCCAGTGTCCCAGTGTCTCAGTGTCCCAGTGTCCCAGTGTCTCAGTGTCCCAGTGTCCCAGTGTCTCAGTGTCTCATTGTCTCAGTGTCTCAGTATCTCAGAGTCTCAGTGTCTCAGTTTCCCAGTGTATCAGTGTCTCAGTGTCCCAGTGTCCCAGTGTCCCAGTGTCTCAGTGTCCCAGTGTCCCAGTGTCTCCGTGTCTCAGTGTCCCAGTGTCCCAGTGTCCCAGTGTCCCAGTGTCTCAATGTCCCAGTGTCTCAGTGTCTCAGTGTCTCATTGTCTCAGTGTCTCAGTGTCTCAGAGTCTCAGTGTCTCAGTGTCCCAGTGTATCAGTGTCTCAGTGTCCCAGTGTCTCAGTGTCCCAGTGTCCCAGTGTCCCATTGTCTCAGTGTCCCAGTGCCCCAGTGTCTCGGTGTCTCAGTTTCTCAGTGTCCCGGTGTCTCAGTGCTCCAGTGTATCAGTGTCTCAGTGTCTCAGTGTTCTAGTGTCTCAGTGTCTCAGTGTCCGAGTGTCTCAGTGTCTCAGTGTCCCAGTGCCTCAGTGTCTCAGTGTCCCAGTATCTCAGTGTCTCAGTGTCCCAGTGTCTCAGTGTCTCATTGTCTCAGTGTCCCAGTGGCTCAGTGTCTCAGTGTCAAAGTGTCCCAGTGTTTCAGTGTCCCAGTGTCTCAGTGTCCCAGTGTCTCAGTGTCTCAGTGTCCCAGTGTCTCAGTGTCTCAGTGTCTCAGTGTCCCAGTGTCCCAGTGTCTCAGTGTCTCAGTGTCTCAGTGTCCCGGTGTCTCAGTGCCCCAGTGTCTCAGTGTCTCAGTTTCCTAGTGTCTCAGTGTCTCAGTTTCGCAGTGTCCCAGTGTCTCAGTGTCTCAGTGTCCCAGTGTCTCAGTGTCCCGGTGTCTCAGTGCCCCAGTGTCTCAGTGTCTCAGTGTCCTAGTGTCTCAGTGTCTCAGTGTCTCAGTGTCCCAGTGTCTCAGTGTCTCAGTGTCCCAGTGTCTCAGTGTCTCAGTGTCTCAGTGTCCCTGTGGCCCAGTGTCTCAGTGTCTCATTGTCTTAGTGTCCCAGTGTCTCAGTGTCTCAGTGTCCCAGTGTCTCAATGTCTCAGTGTCCCAGTGTCTCAGTGTCTCAGTGTCCCAGTGTCTCAGTGTCTCAGTGTCCCAGTGTCTCAGTGTCCCAGTGTCCCAGTGTCTCAGTGTCTCAGTGTCCCAGTGTCTCAGTGTCTCAGTGTCCCAGTGTCTCAGTGTCTCAGTGTCCCAGTGTCTCATTGTCTCAGAGTTCCAGTGTCTCAGTGTCTCTGAGACTCGGTGTCTCAGATTCTCAGTGTCTCTGTGTCTCGGTGTCTCAGTGTCCCAGTGTCTCACTGTCCCAGTGTCCCAATGTCTCAGTGTCCCAGTGTCTCAGTGCGCAGTGTCTCAGTGTCCCAGTGTCTCAGTGTCTCAGTGTCCCAGGGTCTCAGTGTCTCAGTGTCGCGTGTCCCAGTGTCTCAGTGTCTCAGTGTCTCAGTGTCTCAGTGTCTCAGTGTCACAGTGTCTCAGTGTCCCAGTGTCCCAGTGCCTCAGTGTCTCATTGTCTCAGTGTCCCAGTGTCTCAGTGTCTCAGTGTCCCAGTGTCTCAGTGTCTCAGTGTCCCAGTGTCTCAGTGTCCCAGTGTCCCAGTGTCTCAGTGTCTCAGTGTCCCAGTGTCTCAGTGTCTCAGTGTCCCAGTGTCTCAGTGTCTCAGTGTCCCAGTGTCTCATTGTCTCAGAGTTCAAGTGTCTCAGTGTCTCTCAGACTCGGTGTCTCAGATTCTCAGTGTCTCTGTGTCTCGGTGTCTCAGTGTCCCAGTGTATCACTGTCCCAGTGTCCCAATGTCTCAGTGTCCCAGTGTCTCAGTGCGCAGTGTCTCAGTGTCCCAGTGTCTCAGTGTCTCAGTGTCCCAGGGTCTCAGTGTCTCAGTGTCGCGTGTCCCAGTGTCCCAGTGTCTCAGTGTCTCAGTGTCCCAGCGTCTCAGTGTCCCAGTGTCTCAGTGTCTCAGTGTCCCAGTGTCTCAGTGTCCCAGTGTCTCAGTGTCTCAGTGTCTCAGTGTCCCAGTGTCTCAGTGTCTCAGTGTCCCATTGTCTCAGTGTCCCAGTGTCCCAGTGTCCCAGTGTCCCAGTGTCTCAGTGTCCCAGTGTCCCAGTGTCCCAGTGTCCCAGTGTTCCAGTGTCTCAGTGTCTCAGTGTCTCAGTGTCTCAGAGTCTCAGTGTCTCAGTGTCCCATTGTCTCAGTGTCTCATTGTCTCAGTGTCCCAGTGTCTCAGTGTCCCAGTGTCTCAGTGTCCCAGTGTCCAAGTGCCTCAGTGTCCCAGTGTCCCAGTGTCTCAGTGTCTCAGTGTCTCATTGTCTCAGTGTCTCAGTGTCTCAGCGTCTCAGTGTCTCAGTTTCCCAGTGTATCAGTGTCTCAGTGTCCCAGTGTCCCAGTGTCCCAATGTCTCAGTGTCCCAGTGTCTCAGAGTCTCAGTGTCTCAGTGTCCCAGTGTATCAGTGTCTCAGTGTCCCAGTGTCTCAGTGTCCCAGTGCCCCAGTGTCTCGGTGTCTCAGTTTCTCAGTGTCCCGGTGTCTCAGTGCTCCAGTGTATCAGTGGCTCAGTGTCCTAGTGTCTCAATGTCTCAGTGTGTCAGTGTCCCAGTGTCTCAGTGTCTCAGTGTCCCAGTGTCTCAGTGTCTCAGTGTCCCTGTGTCTCAGTGTCTCAGTATCTCAGTGTACTAGTGTCTCAGTGTCTCAGTGTCCCAGTGTCTCAGTGTCTCAGTGTCCCAGTGTCTCAGTGTCCCAGTGTCCCAGTGTCTCGGTGTCCCCGTGTCTCAGTGTCTCGGTGTCCCAGTGTCTCAGTGTCCCAGTGTCCCAGTGTCTCAGTGTCTCAGTGTCCCAGTGTCTCAGTGTCTCAGTGTCCCATTGTCTCAGTGTCCCAGTGTCTCAGTGTCTCAGTGTCCCAGTGTCTCAGTGTCTCAGTGTCCCAGTGTCTCAGTGTCCCAGTGTCCCAGTGTCTCAGTGTCCCAGTGTCTCAGTGTCCCAGTGTCTCATTGTCTCAGTGTCTCATTGTCTCAGTGTCTCAGTGTCTCAGAGTCTCAGTGTCTCAGTGTCCCAGTGTATCAGTGTCTCAGTGTCTTATTGTCCCAGTGTCTCATTGTCTCATTGTCCCAGTGTCTCAGTGTCTCAGTGTCCCAGTGTCTCAATGTCTCAGTGTCTCAGTGTCCCAGTGTCTCAGTGTCCCAGTGTCTCAGTGTCTCAGTGTCTCAGTGTCCCAGTGTCTCAGTGTCTCAGTGACCCAGTGTCTCAGTGTCTCAGTGTCTCAGTGTTTCAGTGTCCCAGTGCCTCAGTGTCTCAGTGTCCCAGTGTCTCAGTGTCGCAGTGTCCCAATGTCTCAGTGTCTCATTGTCTCAGTCTCCCAGTGTCTCAGTGTCTCAGTGTCAAAGTGTCCCAGTGTTTCAGTGTCCCAGTGTCTCAGTGTCCCAGTGTCTCAGTGTCTAAGTGTCCCAGTGTCTCAGTGTCTCAGTGTCTCAGTGTCCCAGTGTCTCAGTGTCCCAGTGTCTCAGTGTCTCAGTGTCTCAGTGTCCCAGTGTTTCAGTGTCTCAGTGTCTCAGTGTCCCGGTATCTCAGTGCCCCAGTGTCTCAGTGTCTCAGTGTCCTAGTGTCTCAGTGTCTCAGTGTCTCAGTGTCCCAGTGTCTCAGTTTCTCAGTGTCCCAGTGTCTCAGTGTCCCGGTGTCTCAGTGCCCCAGTGTCTCAGTGTCTCAGTGTCCTAGTGTCTCAGTGTCTCAGTGTCTCAGTGTCCCAGTGTCTCAGTGTCTCAGTGTCCCAGTGTCTCAGTGTCTCAGTGTCTCAGTGTCCCTGTAGCCCAGTGTCTCAGTGTCTCAGTGTCTTAGTGTCCCAGTTTCTCAGTGTCTCAGTCTCCCAGTTTCTCAGTGTCTCAGTCTCCCAGTGTCTCAGTGTCTCAGTGTCCCAGTGTCTCAGTGTCTCAGTGTCCCAGTGTCTCAGTGTCTCAGTGTCCCAGTGTCTCAGTGTCTCAGTGTCCCAGTGTTTCAGTGTCTCAGTGTCTCAGTGTCCCGGTGTCTCAGTGCCCCAGTGTCTCAGTGTCTCAGTGTCCTAGTGTCTCAGTGTCTCAGTGTCTCAGTGTCCCAGTGTCTCAGTGTCTCAGTGTCCCAGTGTCTCAGTGTCCCGGTGTCTCAGTGCCCCAGTGTCTCAGTGTCTCAGTGTCCTAGTGTCTCAGTGTCTCAGTGTTTCAGTGTCCCAGTGTCTCAGTGTCTCAGTGTCCCAGTGTCTCAGTGTCTCAGTGTCTCAGTGTCCCTGTTGCCCAGTGTCTCAGTGTCTCAGTGTCTTAGTGTCCCAGTTTCTCAGTGTCTCAGTCTCCCAGTGTCTCAGTGTCTCAGTGTCTCAGTGTCCCAGTGTCTCAGTGTCTCAGTGTCCCAGTGTCTCAGTGTCTCAGTGTCCCAGTGTCTCAGTGTCCCAGTGTCCCAGTGTCTCAGTGTCTCAGTGTCCCAGTGTCTCAGTGTCTCAGTGTCCCATTGTCTCAGTGTCTCATTGTCTCAGTGTCCCAGTGTCTCAGTGTCCCAGTGTCTCAGTGTCCCAGTGTCCCAGTGCCTCAGTGTCCCAGTGTCCCAGTGTCTCAGTGTCTCAGTGTCTCATTGTCTCAGTGTCTCAGTGTCTCAGAGTCTCAGTGTCTCAGTTTCCCAGTGTATCAGTGTCTCAGTGTCCCAGTGTCCCAGTGTCCCAATGTCTCAGTGTCCCAGTGTCTCAGAGTCTCAGTGTCTCAGTGTCCCAGTGTATCAGTGTCTCAGTGTCCCAGTGTCTCAGTGTCCCAGTGCCCCAGTGTCTCGGTGTCTCAGTTTCTCAGTGTCCCGGTGTCTCAGTGCTCCAGTGTATCAGTGGCTCAGTGTCCTAGTGTCTCAATGTCTCAGTGTGTCAGTGTCCCAGTGTCTCAGTGTCTCAGTGTCCCAGTGTCTCAGTGTCTCAGTGTCCCTGTGTCTCAGTGTCTCAGTGTCTCAGTGTCCTAGTGTCTCAGTGTCTCAGTGTCCCAGTGTCTCAGTGTCTCAGTGTCCCAGTGTCTCAGTGTCCCAGTGTCCCAGTGTCTCGGTGTCCCTGTGTCTCAGTGTCTCGGTGTCCCAGTGTCTCAGTGTCCCAGTGTCCCAGTGTCTCAGTGTCTCAGTGTCCCAGTGTCTCAGTGTCTCAGTGTCCCATTGTCTCAGTGTCCCAGTGTCTCAGTGTCTCAGTGTCCCAGTGTCTCAGTGTCTCAGTGTCCCAGTGTCTCAGTGTCCCAGTGTCCCAGTGTCCCAGTGTCTCAGTGTCCCAGTGTCTCAGTGTCCCAGTGTCTCATTGTCTCAGTGTCTCATTGTCTCAGTGTCTCAGTGTCTCAGAGTCTCAGTGTCTCAGTGTCCCAGTGTATCAGTGTCTCAGTGTCTCATTGTCCCAGTGTCTCATTGTCTCATTGTCCCAGTGTCTCAGTGTCTCAGTGTCCCAGTGTCTCAATGTCTCAGTGTCTCAGTGTCCCAGTGTCTCAGTGTCCCAGTGTCTCAGTGTCTCAGTGTCTCAGTGTCCCAGTGTCTCAGTGTCTCAGTGACCCAGTGTCTCAGTGTCTCAGTGTCTCAGTGTTTCAGTGTCCCAGTGCCTCAGTGTCTCAGTGTCCCAGTGTCTCAGTGTCGCAGTGTCCCAATGTCTCAGTGTCTCATTGTCTCAGTCTCCCAGTGTCTCAGTGTCTCAGTGTCAAAGTGTCCCAGTGTTTCAGTGTCCCAGTGTCTCAGTGTCCCAGTGTCTCAGTGTCTCAGTGTCCCAGTGTCTCAGTGTCTCAGTGTCTCAGTGTCCCAGTGTCTCAGTGTCTCAGTGTCCCAGTGTCTCAGTGTCTCAGTGTCTCAGTGTCCCAGTGTTTCAGTGTCTCAGTGTCTCAGTGTCCCGGTATCTCAGTGCCCCAGTGTCTCAGTGTCTCAGTGTCCTAGTGTCTCAGTGTCTCAGTGTCTCAGTGTCCCAGTGTCTCAGTTTCTCAGTGTCCCAGTGTCTCAGTGTCCCGGTGTCTCAGTGCCCCAGTGTCTCAGTGTCTCAGTGTCCTAGTGTCTCAGTGTCTCAGTGTCTCAGTGTCCCAGTGTCTCAGTGTCTCAGTGTCCCAGTGTCTCAGTGTCTCAGTGTCTCAGTGTCCCTGTAGCCCAGTGTCTCAGTGTCTCAGTGTCTTAGTGTCCCAGTTTCTCAGTGTCTCAGTCTCCCAGTTTCTCAGTGTCTCAGTCTCCCAGTGTCTCAGTGTTTCAGTGTCCCAGTGTCTCAGTGTCTCAGTGTCCCAGTGTCTCAGTGTCTCAGTGTCCCAGTGTCTCAGTGTCTCAGTGTCCCAGTGTTTCAGTGTCTCAGTGTCTCAGTGTCCCGGTGTCTCAGTGCCCCAGTGTCTCAGTGTCTCAGTGTCCTAGTGTCTCAGTGTCTCAGTGTCTCAGTGTCCCAGTGTCTCAGTGTCTCAGTGTATCAGTGTCTCAGTGTCCCGGTGTCTCAGTGCCCCAGTGTCTCAGTGTCTCAGTGTCCTAGTGTCTCAGTGTCTCAGTGTTTCAGTGTCCCAGTGTCTCAGTGTCTCAGTGTCCCAGTGTCTCAGTGTCTCAGTGTCTCAGTGTCCCTGTAGCCCAGTGTCTCAGTGTCTCAGTGTCTTAGTGTCCCAGTTTCTCAGTGTCTCAGTCTCCCAGTGTCTCAGTGTCTCAGTGTCTCAGTGTCCCAGTGTCTCAGTGTCTCAGTGTCCCAGTGTCTCAGTGTCTCAGTGTCCCAGTGTCTCAGTGTCCCAGTGTCCCAGTGTCTCAGTGTCTCAGTGTCCCAGTGTATCAGTGTCTCAGTGTCTCATTGTCCCAGTGTCTCATTGTCTCATTGTCCCAGTGTCTCAGTGTCTCAGTGTCCCAGTGTCTCAATGTCTCAGTGTCTCAGTGTCCCAGTGTCTCAGTGTCCCAGTGTCTCAGTGTCTCAGTGTCTCAGTGTCCCAGTGTCTCAGTGTCTCAGTGACCCAGTGTCTCAGTGTCTCAGTGTCTCAGTGTTTCAGTGTCCCAGTGCCTCAGTGTCTCAGTGTCCCAGTGTCTCAGTGTCGCAGTGTCCCAATGTCTCAGTGTCTCATTGTCTCAGTCTCCCAGTGTCTCAGTGTCTCAGTGTCAAAGTGTCCCAGTGTTTCAGTGTCCCAGTGTCTCAGTGTCCCAGTGTCTCAGTGTCTCAGTGTCCCAGTGTCTCAGTGTCTCAGTGTCCCAGTGTCTCAGTGTCCCAGTGTCTCAGTGTCTCAGTGTCTCAGTGTCCCAGTGTTTCAGTGTCTCAGTGTCTCAGTGTCCCGGTATCTCAGTGCCCCAGTGTCTCAGTGTCTCAGTGTCCTAGTGTCTCAGTGTCTCAGTGTCTCAGTGTCCCAGTGTCTCAGTTTCTCAGTGTCCCAGTGTCTCAGTGTCCCGGTGTCTCAGTGCCCCAGTGTCTCAGTGTCTCAGTGTCCTAGTGTCTCAGTGTCTCAGTGTCTCAGTGTCCCAGTGTCTCAGTGTCTCAGTGTCCCAGTGTCTCAGTGTCTCAGTGTCTCAGTGTCCCTGTAGCCCAGTGTCTCAGTGTCTCAGTGTCTTAGTGTCCCAGTTTCTCAGTGTCTCAGTCTCCCAGTTTCTCAGTGTCTCAGTCTCCCAGTGTCTCAGTGTCTCAGTGTCCCAGTGTCTCAGTGTCTCAGTGTCCCAGTGTCTCAGTGTCTCAGTGTCCCAGTGTCTCAGTGTCTCAGTGTCCCAGTGTTTCAGTGTCTCAGTGTCTCAGTGTCCCGGTGTCTCAGTGCCCCAGTGTCTCAGTGTCTCAGTGTCCTAGTGTCTCAGTGTCTCAGTGTCTCAGTGTCCCAGTGTCTCAGTGTCTCAGTGTCCCAGTGTCTCAGTGTCCCGGTGTCTCAGTGCCCCAGTGTCTCAGTGTCTCAGTGTCCTAGTGTCTCAGTGTCTCAGTGTTTCAGTGTCCCAGTGTCTCAGTGTCTCAGTGTCCCAGTGTCTCAGTGTCTCAGTGTCTCAGTGTCCCTGTAGCCCAGTGTCTCAGTGTCTCAGTGTCTTAGTGTCCCAGTTTCTCAGTGTCTCAGTCTCCCAGTGTCTCAGTGTCTCAGTGTCTTAGTGTCCCAGTGTCTCAGTGTCTCAGTGTCCCAGTGTCTCAGTGTCTCAGTGTCCCAGTGTCTCAGTGTCCCAGTGTCCCAGTGTCTCAGTGTCTCAGTGTCCCAGTGTCTCAGTGTCTCAGTGTCCCATTGTCTCAGTGTCTCATTGTCTCAGTGTCCCAGTGTCTCAGTGTCCCAGTGTCTCAGTGTCCCAGTGTCCCAGTGCCTCAGTGTCCCAGTGTCCCAGTGTCTCAGTGTCTCAGTGTCTCATTGTCTCAGTGTCTCAGTGTCTCAGAGTCTCAGTGTCTCAGTTTCCCAGTGTATCAGTGTCTCAGTGTCCCAGTGTCCCAGTGTCCCAATGTCTCAGTGTCCCAGTGTCTCAGAGTCTCAGTGTCTCAGTGTCCCAGTGTATCAGTGTCTCAGTGTCCCAGTGTCTCAGTGTCCCAGTGCCCCAGTGTCTCGGTGTCTCAGTTTCTCAGTGTCCCGGTGTCTCAGTGCTCCAGTGTATCAGTGGCTCAGTGTCCTAGTGTCTCAATGTCTCAGTGTGTCAGTGTCCCAGTGTCTCAGTGTCTCAGTGTCCCAGTGTCTCAGTGTCTCAGTGTCCCTGTGTCTCAGTGTCTCAGTGTCTCAGTGTCCTAGTGTCTCAGTGTCTCAGTGTCCCAGTGTCTCAGTGTCTCAGTGTCCCAGTGTCTCAGTGTCCCAGTGTCCCAGTGTCTCGGTGTCCCCGTGTCTCAGTGTCTCGGTGTCCCAGTGTCTCAGTGTCCCAGTGTCCCAGTGTCTCAGTGTCTCAGTGTCCCAGTGTCTCAGTGTCTCAGTGTCCCATTGTCTCAGTGTCCCAGTGTCTCAGTGTCTCAGTGTCCCAGTGTCTCAGTGTCTCAGTGTCCCAGTGTCTCAGTGTCCCAGTGTCCCAGTGTCCCAGTGTCCCAGTGTCTCAGTGTCCCAGTGTCTCAGTGTCCCAGTGTCTCATTGTCTCAGTGTCTCATTGTCTCAGTGTCTCAGTGTCTCAGAGTCTCAGTGTCTCAGTGTCCCAGTGTATCAGTGTCTCAGTGTCTCATTGTCCCAGTGTCTCATTGTCTCATTGTCCCAGTGTCTCAGTGTCTCAGTGTCCCAGTGTCTCAATGTCTCAGTGTCTCAGTGTCCCAGTGTCTCAGTGTCCCAGTGTCTCAGTGTCTCAGTGTCTCAGTGTCCCAGTGTCTCAGTGTCTCAGTGACCCAGTGTCTCAGTGTCTCAGTGTCTCAGTGTTTCAGTGTCCCAGTGACTCAGTGTCTCAGTGTCCCAGTGTCTCAGTGTCGCAGTGTCCCAATGTCTCAGTGTCTCATTGTCTCAGTCTCCCAGTGTCTCAGTGTCTCAGTGTCAAAGTGTCCCAGTGTTTCAGTGTCCCAGTGTCTCAGTGTCCCAGTGTCTCAGTGTCTCAGTGTCCCAGTGTCTCAGTGTCTCAGTGTCTCAGTGTCCCAGTGTCTCAGTGTCTCAGTGTCCCAGTGTCTCAGTGTCTCAGTGTCTCAGTGTCCCAGTGTTTCAGTGTCTCAGTGTCTCAGTGTCCCGGTATCTCAGTGCCCCAGTGTCTCAGTGTCTCAGTGTCCTAGTGTCTCAGTGTCTCAGTGTCTCAGTGTCCCAGTGTCTCAGTTTCTCAGTGTCCCAGTGTCTCAGTGTCCCGGTGTCTCAGTGCCCCAGTGTCTCAGTGTCTCAGTGTCCTAGTGTCTCAGTGTCTCAGTGTCTCAGTGTCCCAGTGTCTCAGTGTCTCAGTGTCCCAGTGTCTCAGTGTCTCAGTGTCTCAGTGTCCCTGTAGCCCAGTGTCTCAGTGTCTCAGTGTCTTAGTGTCCCAGTTTCTCAGTGTCTCAGTCTCCCAGTTTCTCAGTGTCTCAGTCTCCCAGTGTCTCAGTGTCTCAGTGTCCCAGTGTCTCAGTGTCTCAGTGTCCCAGTGTCTCAGTGTCTCAGTGTCCCAGTGTCTCAGTGTCTCAGTGTCCCAGTGTTTCAGTGTCTCAGTGTCTCAGTGTCCCGGTGTCTCAGTGCCCCAGTGTCTCAGTGTCTCAGTGTCCTAGTGTCTCAGTGTCTCAGTGTCTCAGTGTCCCAGTGTCTCAGTGTCTCAGTGTATCAGTGTCTCAGTGTCCCGGTGTCTCAGTGCCCCAGTGTCTCAGTGTCTCAGTGTCCTAGTGTCTCAGTGTCTCAGTGTTTCAGTGTCCCAGTGTCTCAGTGTCTCAGTGTCCCAGTGTCTCAGTGTCTCAGTGTCTCAGTGTCCCTGTAGCCCAGTGTCTCAGTGTCTCAGTGTCTTAGTGTCCCAGTTTCTCAGTGTCTCAGTCTCCCAGTGTCTCAGTGTCTCAGTGTCTCAGTGTCCCAGTGTCTCAGTGTCTCAGTGTCCCAGTGTCTCAGTGTCTCAGTGTCCCAGTGTCTCAGTGTCCCAGTGTCCCAGTGTCTCAGTGTCTCAGTGTCCCAGTGTCTCAGTGTCTCAGTGTCCCAGTGTCTCAGTGTCTCAGTGTCCCAGTGTCTCATTGTCTCAGAGTTCCAGTGTCTCAGTGTCTCTGAGACTCGGTGTCTCATATTCTCAGTGTCTTTGTGTCTCGGTGTCTCAGTGTCCCAGTGTCTCACTGTCCCAGTGTCCCAATGTCTCAGTGTCCCAGTGTCTCAGTGCGCAGTGTCTCAGTGTCCCAGTGTCTCAGTGTCTCAGTGTCCCAGGGTCTCAGTGCCCCAGTGTCTCAGTGTCTCAGTGTCCTAGTGTCTCAGTGTCTCAGTGTTTCAGTGTCCCAGTGTCTCAGTGTCTCAGTGTCCCAGTGTCTCAGTGTCTCAGTGTCTCAGTGTCCCTGTAGCCCAGTGTCTCAGTGTCTCAGTGTCTTAGTGTCCCAGTTTCTCAGTGTCTCAGTCTCCCAGTGTCTCAGTGTCTCAGTGTCTCAGTGTCCCAGTGTCTCAGTGTCTCAGTGTCCCAGTGTCTCAGTGTCTCAGTGTCCCAGTGTCTCAGTGTCCCAGTGTCCCAGTGTCTCAGTGTCTCAGTGTCCCAGTGTCTCAGTGTCTCAGTGTCCCAGTGTCTCAGTGTCTCAGTGTCCCAGTGTCTCATTGTCTCAGAGTTCCAGTGTCTCAGTGTCTCTGAGACTCGGTGTCTCATATTCTCAGTGTCTTTGTGTCTCGGTGTCTCAGTGTCCCAGTGTCTCACTGTCCCAGTGTCCCAATGTCTCAGTGTCCCAGTGTCTCAGTGCGCAGTGTCTCAGTGTCCCAGTGTCTCAGTGTCTCAGTGTCCCAGGGTCTCAGTGTCTCAGTGTCGCGTGTCCCAGTGTCCCAGTGTCTCAGTGTCTCAGTGTCCCAGTGTCTCAGTGTCCCAGTGTCCCAGTGTCTCAGTGTCTCAGTGTCCCAGTGTCTCAGTGTCTCAGTGTCCCAGTGTCACAGTGTCCCAGTGTCTCAGTGTCTCAGTGTCTCAGTGTCCCAGTGTCTCATTGTCTCAGAGTTCCAGTGTCTCAGTGTCTCTGAGACTCGGTGTCTCAGATTCTCAGTGTCTCGGTGTCTCAGTGTCCCAGTGTCTCACTGTCCCAGTGTCCCAATGTCTCAGTGTCCCAGTGTCCCAGTGTCTCAGTGTCCCAGTGTCTCAGTGTCTCAGTGTCTCAGTGTCTCAGTGTCTCAGTGTCTCAGTGTCCCATTGTCTCAGTGTCCCAGTGTCCCAGTGTCCCAGTGTCCCAGTGTCCCAGTGTCTCAGTGTCCCAGTGTCCCAGTGTCTCAGTGTTCCAGTGTCTCAGTGTCTCAGTGTCTCAGTGTCCCAATGTCTCAGTGTCTCATTGTCTCAGTGTCCCAGTGTCTCCGTGTCCCAGTGTCTTAGTGTCTCAGTGTCTCAGAGTCTCAGTGTCTCAGTGTCCCAGTGTCTCAGTGTCTCATTGTCTCAGTGTCTCAGTGTCCCAGTGTCCCAGTGTCCCAGTGTCTCAGTGTCCCAGTGTCCCAGTGTCTCAGTGTCCCAGTGTCCCAGTGTCTCAGTGTCTCAGTGTCTCATTGTCTCAGTGTCTCAGTGTCTCAGAGTCTCAGTGTCTCAGTTTCCCAGTGTATCAGTGTCCCAGTGTCCCAGTGTCCCAGTGTCTCAGTGTCCCAGTGTCTCCGTGTCTCAGTGTCCCAGTGTCTCAGTGTCCCAGTGTCTCAGTGTCCCAGTGTCCCAGTGTCCCAGTGTTTCAGTGTCCCAGTGTCCCAGTGTCTCAATGTCCCAGTGTCTCAGTGTCTCAGTGTCTCAGTGTCTCATTGTCTCAGTGTCTCAGTGTCTCAGAGTCTCAGTGTCTCAGTGTCCCAGTGTATCAGTGTCTCAGTGTCCCAGTGTCTCAGTGTCCCAGTGTCCCAGTGTCTCAGTGTCCCAGTGCCCCAGTGTCTCGGTGTCTCAGTTTCTTAGTGTCCCGGTGTCTCAGTGCTCCAGTGTATCAGTGTCACAGTGTCTCAGTGTCCTAGTGTCTCAATGTCTCAGTGTGTCAGTGTCCCAGTGTCTCAGTGTCTCAGTGTCCCAGTGTCTCAGTGTCTCAGTGTCCCAGTGTCTCAGTGTCTCAGTGTCCCTGTGTCTCAGTGTCTCAGTGTCTCAGTGTCCTAGTGTCTCAGTGTCTCAGTGTCCCAGTGTCCCAGTGTCTCGGTGTCCCCGTGTCTCAGTGTCTCGGTGTCCCAGTGTCTCAGTGTCCCAGTGTCCCAGTGTCTCAGTGTCTCAGTGTCCCAGTGTCTCAGTGTCTCAGTGTCCCAGAGTCTCAGTGTATCTGAGACTCAGTGTCTCAGATTCTCAGTGTCTCTGTGTCTCGGTGTCTCATTGTCCCAGTGTCTCAGTGTCCCAGTGTCTCAGTGTCTCAGTGTCTCATTGTCCCAGTGTCTCATTGTCTCATTGTCCCAGTGTCTCAGTGTCTCAGTGTCCCAGTGTCTCAGTGTCTCAGTGTCTCAGTGTCGCGTGTCCCAGTGTCCCAGTGTCCCAGTGTCTCAGTGTCTCAGTGTCCCAGTGTCTCAGTGTCCCAGTGTCCCAGTGTCTCAGTGTCTCAGTGTCCCAGTGTCTCAGTGTCTCAGTGTCCCAGTGTCACAGTGTCCCAGTGTCTCAGTGTCTCAGTGTCTCAGTGTCCCAGTGTCTCAGTGTCTCAGTGTTCCAGTGTCTCAGTGTCTCAGTGTCACAGTGTCTCAGTGTCCCAGTGTCCCAGTGTCTCAGTGTCTCAGTGTCCCAGTGTCTCAGTGTCTCAGTGTCCCAGTGTCTCAGTGTCTCAGTGTCCCAGTGTCTCATTGTCTCAGAGTTCCAGTGTCTCAGTGTCTCTGAGACTCGGTGTCTCAGATTCTCAGTGTCTCTGTGTCTCGGTGTCTCAGTGTCCCAGTGTCTCACTGTCCCAGTGTCCCAATGTCTCAGTGTCCCAGTGTCCCAGTGTCTCAGTGTCCCAGTGTCTCAGTGTCTCAGTGTCTCAGTGTCCCAGTGTCTCAATGTCTCAGTGTCCCATTGTCTCAGTGTCCCAGTGTCCCAGTGTCCCAGTGTCTCAGTGTCCCAGTGTCCCAGTGTCTCAGTGTTCCAGTGTCTCAGTGTCTCAGTGTCTCAGTGTCCCAGTGTCTCAGTGTCTCATTGTCTCAGTGTCCCAGTGTCTCCGTGTCCCAGTGTCTTAGTGTCTCAGTGTCTCAGAGTCTCAGTGTCTCAGTGTCCCAGTGTCTCAGTGTCTCATTGTCTCAGTGTCTCAGTGTCCCAGTGTCCCAGTGTCCCAGTGTCTCAGTGTCCCAGTGTCCCAGTGTCTCAGTGTCCCAGTGTCCCAGTGTCTCAGTGTCTCAGTTTCTCATTGTCTCAGTGTCTCAGTGTCTCAGAGCCTCAGTGTCTCAGTTTCCCAGTGTATCAGTGTCCCAGTGTTCCAGTGTCCCAGTGTCTCAGTGTCCCAGTGTCTCCGTGTCTCAGTGTCCCAGTGTGTCAGTGTCCCAGTGTCTCAGTGTCCCAGTGTCCCAGTGTCCCAGTGTTTCAGTGTCCCAGTGTCCCAGTGTCTCAATGTCCCAGTGTCTCAGTGTCTCAGTGTCTCAGTGTCTCATTGTCTCAGTGTCTCAGTGTCTCAGAGTCTCAGTGTTTCAGTGTCCCAGTGTATCAGTGTCTCAGTGTCCCAGTGTCTCAGTGTCCCAGTGTCCCAGTGTCTCAGTGTCCCAGTGCCCCAGTGTCTCGGTGTCTCAGTTTCTTAGTGTCCCGGTGTCTCAGTGCTCCAGTGTATCAGTGTCTCAGTGTCTCAGTGTCCTAGTGTCTCAATGTCTCAGTGTGTCAGTGTCCCAGTGTCTCAGTGTCTCAGTGTCCCAGTGTCTCAGTGTCTCAGTGTCCCAGTGTCTCAGTGTCTCAGTGTCCCTGTGTCTCAGTGTCTCAGTGTCTCAGTGTCCTAGTGTCTCAGTGTCTCAGTGTCCCAGTGTCCCAGTGTCTCGGTGTCCCCGTGTCTCAGTGTCTCGGTGTCCCAGTGTCTCAGTGTCCCAGTGTCCCAGTGTCTCAGTGTCTCAGTGTCCCAGTGTCTCAGTGTCTCAGTGTCCCATTGTCTCAGTGTCCCAGTGTCTCAGTGTCTCAGTGTCCCAGTGTCTCAGTGTCTCAGTTTCCCATTGTCTCATTGTCCCAGTGTCTCAGTGTCCCATTGTCCCAGTGTCCCAGTGTCTCAGTGTCTCAGTGTCCCAGAGTCTCAGTGTATCTGAGACTCAGTGTCTCAGATTCTCAGTGTCTCTGTGTCTCGGTGTCTCATTGTCCCAGTGTCTCAGTGTCCCAGTGTCTCAGTGTCTCAGTGTCTCATTGTCCCAGTGTCTCATTGTCTCATTGTCCCAGTGTCTCAGTGTCTCAGTGTCTCATTGTCTCAGTGTCCCAGTGTCTCAGTGTCTCAGTGTCAAAGTGTCCCAGTGTTTCAGTGTCCCAGTGTCTCAGTGTCCCAGTGTCTCAGTGTCTCAGTGTCCCAGTGTCTCAGTGTCTCAGTGTCTCAGTGTCCCAGTGTCCCAGTGTCTCAGTGTCTCAGTGTCCCAGTGTCTCAGTGTCTCAGTGTATCAGTGTCTCAGTGTCTCAGTGTCCCAGTGTCTCAGTGTCTCAGTGTCTCAGTGTCCCGGTGTCTCAGTGCCCCAGTGTCTCAGTGTCTCAGTGTCCTAGTGTCTCAGTGTCTCAGTGTCCCAGTGTCTCAGTGTCTCAGTGTCCCAGTGTCTCAGTGTCTCAGTGTCTCAGTGTCCCTGTGGCCCAGTGTCTCAGTGTCTCAGTGTCTTAGTGTCCCAGTGTCTCAGTGTCTCAGTGTCCCAGTGTCTCAGTGTCTCAGTGTCTCAGTGTCCCAGTGTCTCAGTGTCCCAGTGTCCCAGTGTCTCAGTGTCTCAGTGTCCCAGTTTCTCAGTGTCTCAGTGTCCCAGTGTCTCAGTGTCTCAGTGTCCCAGTGTCTCATTGTCTCAGAGTTCCAGTGTCTCAGTGTCTCTGAGACTCGGTGTCTCAGATTCTCAGTGTCTCTGTGTCTCGGTGTCTCAGTGTTCCAGTGTCTCAGTGTCCCAGTGTCCCAATGTCCCAGTGTCCCAGTGTCTCAGTGTCTCAGTGTCTCAGTGTCCCAGTGTCTCAGTGCGCAGTGTCTCAGTGTCCCAGTGTCTCAGTGTCTCAGTGTCCCAGGGTCTCAGTGTCTCAGTGTCGCGTGTCCCAGCGTCCTAGTGTCTCAGTGTCTCAGTGTCCCAGCGTCTCAGTGTCCCAGTGTCTCAGTGTCCCCGTGTCTCAGTGTCTCGGTGTCCCAGTGTCTCAGTGTCCCAGTGTCCCAGTGTCTCAGTGTCTCAGTGTCCCAGTGTCTCAGTGTCTCGGTGCCCCATTGTCTCAGTGTCCCAATATCTCAGTGTCTCAGTTTCCCAGTGTCTCAGTGTCCCAGTGTCTCATTGTCCCATTGTCCCAGTGTCCCAGTGTCTCAGTGTCTCAGTGGCCCAGAGTCTCAGTGTATCTGAGACTCGGTGTCTCAGATTCTCAGTGTCTCTGTGTCTCGGTGTCTCATTGTCCCAGTGTCTCAGTGTCTCAGTGTCCCAGTGTCTCAGTGTCTCAGTGTCTCATTGTCCCAGTGTCTCATTGTCTCATTGTCCCAGTGTCTCAGTGTCTCAGTGTCCCAGTGTCTCAGTGTCTCAGTGTCTCAGTGTCCCAGTGTCTCAGTGTCTCAGTGTCCCAGTGTCTCAGTGTCTCAGTGTCTCAGTGTCCCAGTGTCTCAGTGTCTCAGTGTCTCAGTGTCCCAGTGCCTCAGTGTCTCAGTGTCCCAGTGTCTCAGTGTCTCAGTGTCCCAGTGTCTCAGTGTCTCATTGTCTCAGTGTCCCAGTGTCTCAGTGTCTCAGTGTAAAAGTGTCCCAGTGTTTCAGTGTCCCAATGTCTCAGTGTCTCAGTGACCCAGTGTCTCAGTGTCTCAGTGTCTCAGTGTCCCAGTGTCCCAGTGTCTCAGTGTCTCAGTGTCCCAGTGTCTCAGTGTCTCAATGTATCAATGTCTCAGTGTCTCAGTGTCTCAGTGTCCCAGTGTCTCAGTGGCCCAGTGTATCAGTGTCTCAGTGTCCCAGTGTCCCAGTGTCTCAGTGTCCCAGTGTCTTAGTGTCCCACTGTCCCAGTGTCTCAGTGTCCCAGTGTCTCAATGTCTCAGTGTCTCAGTGTCCCAGTGTCTCAGTGTCTCAGTGTCCCATTGTCTCAGTGTCCCAGTGTCCCAGTGTCCCAGTGTCTCAGTGTCCCAGTGTCCCAGTGTCTCAGTGTTCCAGTGTCTCAGTGTCTCAGTGTCTCAGTTTCCCAGTGTCTCAGTGTCTCATTGTCTCAGTGTCCCAGTGTCTCCGTGTCCCAGTGTCTTAGTGTCTCAGTGTCTCAGAGTCTCAGTGTCTCAGTGTCCCAGTGTCTCAGTGTCTCATTGTCTCAGTGTCTCAGTGTCCCAGTGTCCCAGTGTCCCAGTGTCTCAGTGTCCCAGTGTCCCAGTGTCTCAGTGTCCCAGTGTCCCAGTGTCTCAGTGTCTCAGTGTCTCATTGTCTCAGTGTCTCAGTGTCTCAGAGTCTCAGTGTCTCAGTTTCCCAGTGTATCAGTGTCCCAGTGTCCCAGTGTCCCAGTGTCTCAGTGTCCCAGTGTCTCCGTGTCTCAGTGTCCCAGTGTCTCAGTGTCCCAGTGTCTCAGTGTCCCAGTGTCCCAATGTCCCAGTGTTTCAGTGTCCCAGTGTCCCAGTGTCTCAATGTCCCAGTGTCTCAGTGTCTCAGTGTCTCAGTGTCTCAGTGTCTCAGAGTCTCAGTGTTTCAGTGTCCCAGTGTATCAGTGTCTCAGTGTCCCAGTGTCTCAGTGTCCCAGTGTCCCAGTGTCTCAGTGTCCCAGTGCCCCAGTGTCTCGGTGTCTCAGTTTCTTAGTGTCCTGGTGTCTCAGTGCTCCAGTGTATCAGTGTCTCAGTGTCTCAGTGTCCTAGTGTCTCAATGTCTCAGTGTGTCAGTGTCCCAGTGTCTCAGTGTCTCAGTGTCCCAGTGTCTCAGTGTCTCAGTGTCCCAGTGTCTCAGTGTCTCAGTGTCCCTGTGTCTCAGTGTCTCAGTGTCTCAGTGTCCTAGTGTCTCAGTGTCTCAGTGTCCCAGTGTCCCAGTGTCTCGGTGTCCCCGTGTCTCAGTGTCTCGGTGTCCCAGTGTCTCAGTGTCCCAGTGTCCCAGTGTCTCAGTGTCTCAGTGTCCCAGTGTCTCAGTGTCTCAGTGTCCCATTGTCTCAGTGTCCCAGTGTCTCAGTGTCTCAGTGTCCCAGTGTCTCAGTGTCTCAGTTTCCCAGTGTCTCATTGTCCCAGTGTCTCAGTGTCCCATTGTCCCAGTGTCCCAGTGTCTCAGTGTCTCAGTGTCCCAGAGTCTCAGTGTATCTGAGACTCAGTGTCTCAGATTCTCAGTGTCTCTGTGTCTCGGTGTCTCATTGTCCCAGTGTCTCAGTGTCCCAGTGTCCCAGTGTCTTAGTGTCTCATTGTCCCAGTGTCTCATTGTCTCATTGTCCCAGTGTCTCAGTGTCTCAGTGTCCCAGTGTCTCAGTGTCCCAGTGTCTCAGTGTCCCAGTGTCTCAGTGTCTCAGTGTCCCAGTGTCTCAGTGTCTCAGTGTCTCAGTGTCCCAGTGTCTCAGTGTCTCAGTGTCCCAGTGCCTCAGTGTCTCAGTGTCCCAGTGTCTCAGTGTCTCAGTGTCCCAGTGTCTCAGTGTCTCATTGTCTCAGTGTCCCAGTGTCTCAGTGTCTCAGTGTCAAAGTGTCCCAGTGTTTCAGTGTCCCAGTGTCTCAGTGTCCCAGTGTCTCAGTGTCTCAGTGTCCCAGTGTCTCAGTGTCTCAGTGTCTCAGTGTCCCAGTGTCTCAGTGTCTCAGTGTCCCAGTGTCTCAGTGTCTCAGTGTATCAGTGTCTCAGTGTCTCAGTGTCCCAGTGTCTCAGTGTCTCAGTGTCTCAGTGTCCCGGTGTCTCAGTGCCCCAGTGTCTCAGTGTCTCAGTGTCCTAGTGTCTCAGTGTCTCAGTGTCTCAGTGTCCCAGTGTCTCAGTGTCTCAGTGTCCCAGTGTCTCAGTGTCTCAGTGTCTCAGTGTCCCTGTGGCCCAGTGTCTCAGTGTCTCAGTGTCTTAGTGTCTCAGTGTCTCAGTGTCCCAGTGTCTCAGTGTCTCAGTGTCTCAGTGTCTCAGTGTCCCAGTGTCTCAGTGTCCCAGTGTCCCAGTGTCTCAGTGTCTCAGTGTCCCAGTTTCTCAGTGTCTCAGTGTCCCAGTGTCTCAGTGTCTCAGTGTCCCAGTGTCTCATTGTCTCAGAGTTCCAGTGTCTCAGTGTCTCTGAGACTCGGTGTCTCAGATTCTCAGTGTCTCTGTGTCTCGGTGTCTCAGTGTTCCAGTGTCTCAGTGTCCCAGTGTCCCAATGTCCCAGTGTCCCAGTGTCTCAGTGTCTCAGTGTCTCAGTGTCCCAGTGTCTCAGTGCGCAGTGTCTCAGTGTCCCAGTGTCTTAGTGTCTCAGTGTCCCAGGGTCTCAGTGTCTCAGTGTCGCGTGTCCCAGCGTCCTAGTGTCTCAGTGTCTCAGTGTCCCAGCGTCTCAGTGTCCCAGTGTCTCAGTGTCCCCGTGTCTCAGTGTCTCGGTGTCCCAGTGTCTCAGTGTCCCAGTGTCCCAGTGTCTCAGTGTCTCAGTGTCCCAGTGTCTCAGTGTCTCGGTGCCCCATTGTCTCAGTGTCCCAATATCTCAGTGTCTCAGTTTCCCAGTGTCTCAGTGTCCCAGTGTCTCATTGTCCCATTGTCCCAGTGTCCCAGTGTCTCAGTGTCTCAGTGGCCCAGAGTCTCAGTGTATCTGAGACTCGGTGTCTCAGATTCTCAGTGTCTCTGTGTCTCGGTGTCTCATTGTCCCAGTGTCTCAGTGTCTCAGTGTCCCAGTGTCTCAGTGTCTCAGTGTCTCATTGTCCCAGTGTCTCATTGTCTCATTGTCCCAGTGTCTCAGTGTCTCAGTGTCCCAGTGTCTCAGTGTCTCAGTGTCTCAGTGTCCCAGTGTCTCAGTGTCTCAGTGTCCCAGTGTCTCAGTGTCTCAGTGTCTCAGTGTCCCAGTGTCTCAGTGTCTCAGTGTCTCAGTGTCCCAGTGCCTCAGTGTCTCAGTGTCCCAGTGTCTCAGTGTCTCAGTGTCCCAGTGTCTCAGTGTCTCATTGTCTCAGTGTCCCAGTGTCTCAGTGTCTCAGTGTAAAAGTGTCCCAGTGTTTCAGTGTCCCAATGTCTCAGTGTCTCAGTGACCCAATGTCTCAGTGTCTCAGTGTCCCAGTGTCCCAGTGTCTCAGAGTCTCAGTGTCCCAGTGTCTCAGTTTCTCAATGTATCAGTGTCTCAGTGTCTCAGTGTCTCAGTGTCCCAGTGTCTCAGTGGCCCAGTGTATCAGTGTCTCAGTGTCCCAGTGTCCCAGTGTCTCAGTGTCCCAGTGTCTTAGTGTCCCACTGTCCCAGTGTCTCAGTGTCCCAGTGTCTCAATGTACCAGTGTCTCAGTGTCCCAGTGTCTCAGTGTCTCAGTGTCCCAGTGTCTCAGTGTCACAGTGTCTCAGTGTCTCAGTGTCCCAGTGTCTCAGTGTCTCAGTGTCTCATTGTTTCAGTGTCTCAATGTCCCAGTGTCTCAGTGTCTCAGTGTCCCAGTGTCCCAGAGTCTCAGTGTCTCAGTGTCCCAGTGTCTCAGTGTCTCAGTGTCCCAGTGTCTCAGTGTCTCAGTGTTTCATTGTCTCAGTGTCTCAGTGTGTCAGTGTCCCAGTGTCTCAGTGTCTCATTGTCTCAGTGTCTCAGTGTCCCAGTGTCTCAGTGTCCGAGTGTACAGTGTCCCAGTGTCTCAGTGTCTCAGTGTTCCCGTGTCTCAGTGTCTCAGTGTCCCGGTGTCTCAGTGCCCCAGTGTCTCAGTGTCTCAGTGTCTCAGTGTCCTAGTGTCTCAGTGTCTCAGTGTCTCAGAGTCCCTGTGTCTCAGTGTCTTAGTGTCCCAGTGTCTCAGTGCCTCGGTGTCCCAGTGTCTCAGTGTCCCAGTGTCCAAGTGTCTCAGTGTCCCCGTGTCTCAGTGTCTCAGTGTCCCAGTGTCTTAGTGTCCCACTGTCCCAGTGTCTCAGTGTCCCAGTGTCTCAATGTACCAGTGTCCCAGTGTCTCAGTGTCTCAGTGTCCCAGTGTCTCAGTGTCCCAGTGTCTCAGTGTCTCAGTGTCCCAGTGTCTCAGTGTCTCAGTGTCTCATTGTTTCAGTGTCTCAATGTCCCAGTGTCTCAGTGTCTCAGTGTCCCAGTGTCCCAGAGTCTCAGTGTCTCAGTGTCCCAGTGTCTCAGTGTCTCAGTGTCCCAGTGTCTCAGTGTCTCAGTGTCTCATTGTCTCAGTGTCTCAGTGTCTCAGTGTCCCAGTGTCTCAGTGTCTCATTGTCTCAGTGTCTCAGTGTCCCAGTGTCTCAGTGTCCGAGTGTACAGTGTCCCAGTGTCTCAGTGTCTCAGTGTTCCCGTGTCTCAGTGTCTCAGTGTCCCGGTGTCTCAGTGCCCCAGTGTCTCAGTGTCTCAGTGTCCTAGTGTCTCAGTGTCTCAGTGTCTCAGTGGCCCAGAGTCTCAGTGTATCTGAGACTCGGTGTCTCAGATTCTCAGTGTCTCTGTGTCTCGGTGTCTCATTGTCCCAGTGTCTCAGTGTCTCAGTGTTCCAGTGTCTCAGTGTCTCAGTGTCTCATTGTCCCAGTGTCTCATTGTCTCATTGTCCCAGTGTCTCAGTGTCTCAGTGTCCCAGTGTCTCAGTGTCTCAGTGTCTCAGTGTCCCAGTGTCTCAGTGTCTCAGTGTCCCAGTGTCTCAGTGTCTCAGTGTCTCAGTGTCCCAGTGTCTCAGTGTCTCAGTGTCTCAGTGTCCCAGTGCCTCAGTATCTCAGTGTCCCAGTGTCTCAGTGTCTCAGTGTCCCAGTGTCTAAGTGTCTCATTGTCTCAGTGTCCCAGTGTCTCAGTGTCTCAGTGTAAAAGTGTCCCAGTGTTTCAGTGTCCCAATGTCTCAGTGTCTCAGTGACCCAGTGTCTCAGTGTCTCAGTGTCTCAGTGTCCCAGTGTCCCAGTGTCTCAGTGTCTCAGTGTCCCAGTGTTTCAGTGTCTCAATGTATCAGTGTCTCAGTGTCTCAGTGTCTCAGTGTCCCAGTGTCTCAGTGTCTCATTGTCTCAGTGTCCCAGTGTCTCAGTGTCTCAGTGTAAAAGTGTCCCAGTGTTTCAGTGTCCCAATGTCTCAGTGTCTCAGTGACCCAATGTCTCAGTGTCTCAGTGTCCCAGTGTCCCAGTGTCTCAGAGTCTCAGTGTCCCAGTGTCTCAGTTTCTCAATGTATCAGTGTCTCAGTGTCTCAGTGTCTCAGTGTCCCAGTGTCTCAGTGGCCCAGTGTATCAGTGTCTCAGTGTCCCAGTGTCCCAGTGTCTCAGTGTCCCAGTGTCTTAGTGTCCCACTGTCCCAGTGTCTCAGTGTCCCAGTGTCTCAATGTACCAGTGTCTCAGTGTCCCAGTGTCTCAGTGTCTCAGTGTCCCAGTGTCTCAGTGTCACAGTGTCTCAGTGTCTCAGTGTCCCAGTGTCTCAGTGTCTCAGTGTCTCATTGTTTCAGTGTCTCAATGTCCCAGTGTCTCAGTGTCTCAGTGTCCCAGTGTCCCAGAGTCTCAGTGTCTCAGTGTCCCAGTGTCTCAGTGTCTCAGTGTCCCAGTGTCTCAGTGTCTCAGTGTTTCATTGTCTCAGTGTCTCAGTGTGTCAGTGTCCCAGTGTCTCAGTGTCTCATTGTCTCAGTGTCTCAGTGTCCCAGTGTCTCAGTGTCCGAGTGTACAGTGTCCCAGTGTCTCAGTGTCTCAGTGTTCCCGTGTCTCAGTGTCTCAGTGTCCCGGTGTCTCAGTGCCCCAGTGTCTCAGTGTCTCAGTGTCTCAGTGTCCTAGTGTCTCAGTGTCTCAGTGTCTCAGAGTCCCTGTGTCTCAGTGTCTTAGTGTCCCAGTGTCTCAGTGCCTCGGTGTCCCAGTGTCTCAGTGTCCCAGTGTCCAAGTGTCTCAGTGTCCCCGTGTCTCAGTGTCTCAGTGTCCCAGTGTCTTAGTGTCCCACTGTCCCAGTGTCTCAGTGTCCCAGTGTCTCAATGTACCAGTGTCCCAGTGTCTCAGTGTCTCAGTGTCCCAGTGTCTCAGTGTCCCAGTGTCTCAGTGTCTCAGTGTCCCAGTGTCTCAGTGTCTCAGTGTCTCATTGTTTCAGTGTCTCAATGTCCCAGTGTCTCAGTGTCTCAGTGTCCCAGTGTCCCAGAGTCTCAGTGTCTCAGTGTCCCAGTGTCTCAGTGTCTCAGTGTCCCAGTGTCTCAGTGTCTCAGTGTCTCATTGTCTCAGTGTCTCAGTGTCTCAGTGTCCCAGTGTCTCAGTGTCTCATTGTCTCAGTGTCTCAGTGTCCCAGTGTCTCAGTGTCCGAGTGTACAGTGTCCCAGTGTCTCAGTGTCTCAGTGTTCCCGTGTCTCAGTGTCTCAGTGTCCCGGTGTCTCAGTGCCCCAGTGTCTCAGTGTCTCAGTGTCCTAGTGTCTCAGTGTCTCAGTGTCTCAGTGGCCCAGAGTCTCAGTGTATCTGAGACTCGGTGTCTCAGATTCTCAGTGTCTCTGTGTCTCGGTGTCTCATTGTCCCAGTGTCTCAGTGTCTCAGTGTCCCAGTGTCTCAGTGTCTCAGTGTCTCATTGTCCCAGTGTCTCATTGTCTCATTGTCCCAGTGTCTCAGTGTCTCAGTGTCCCAGTGTCTCAGTGTCTCAGTGTCTCAGTGTCCCAGTGTCTCAGTGTCTCAGTGTCCCAGTGTCTCAGTGTCTCAGTGTCTCAGTGTCCCAGTGTCTCAGTGTCTCAGTGTCTCAGTGTCCCAGTGCCTCAGTATCTCAGTGTCCCAGTGTCTCAGTGTCTCAGTGTCCCAGTGTCTAAGTGTCTCATTGTCTCAGTGTCCCAGTGTCTCAGTGTCTCAGTGTAAAAGTGTCCCAGTGTTTCAGTGTCCCAATGTCTCAGTGTCTCAGTGACCCAGTGTCTCAGTGTCTCAGTGTCTCAGTGTCCCAGTGTCCCAGTGTCTCAGTGTCTCAGTGTCCCAGTGTTTCAGTGTCTCAATGTATCAGTGTCTCAGTGTCTCAGTGTCTCAGTGTCCCAGTGTCTCAGTGGCCCAGTGTATCAGTGTCTCAGTGTCCCAGTGTCCCAGTGTCTCAGTGTCCCAGTGTCTTAGTGTCCCACTGTCCCAGTGTCTCAGTGTCCCAGTGTCTCAATGTACCAGTGTCTCAGTGTCCCAGTGTCTCAGTGTCTCAGTGTCCCAGTGTCTCAGTGTCCCAGTGTCTCAGTGTCTCAGTGTCCCAGTGTCTCAGTGTCTCAGTGTCTCATTGTTTCAGTGTCTCAATGTCCCAGTGTCTCAGTGTCTCAGTGTTCCAGTGTCCCAGAGTCTCAGTGTCTCAGTGTCCCAGTGTCTCAGTGTCTCAGTGTCCCAGTGTCTCAGTGTCTCAGTGTTTCATTGTCTCAGTGTCTCAGTGTGTCAGTGTCCCAGTGTCTCAGTGTCTCATTGTCTCAGTGTCTCAGTGTCCCAGTGTCTCAGTGTCCGAGTGTACAGTGTCCCAGTGTCTCAGTGTCTCAGTGTTCCCGTGTCTCAGTGTCTCAGTGTCCCGGTGTCTCAGTGCCCCAGTGTCTCAGTGTCTCAGTGTCTCAGTGTCCTAGTGTCTCAGTGTCTCAGTGTCTCAGAGTCCCTGTGTCTCAGTGTCTTAGTGTCCCAGTGTCTCAGTGCCTCGGTGTCCCAGTGTCTCAGTGTCCCAGTGTCCAAGTGTCTCAGTGTCCCCGTGTCTCAGTGTCTCAGTGTCCCAGTGTCTTAGTGTCCCACTGTCCCAGTGTCTCAGTGTCCCAGTGTCTCAATGTACCAGTGTCCCAGTGTCTCAGTGTCTCAGTGTCCCAGTGTCTCAGTGTCCCAGTGTCTCAGTGTCTCAGTGTCCCAGTGTCTCAGTGTCTCAGTGTCTCATTGTTTCAGTGTCTCAATGTCCCAGTGTCTCAGTGTCTCAGTGTCCCAGTGTCCCAGAGTCTCAGTGTCTCAGTGTCCCAGTGTCTCAGTGTCTCAGTGTCCCAGTGACTCAGTGTCTCAGTGTCTCATTGTCTCAGTGTCTCAGTGTCTCAGTGTCCAAGTGTCTCAGTGTCTCATTGTCTCAGTGTCTCAGTGTCCCAGTGTCTCAGTGTCCGAGTGTACAGTGTCCCAGTGTCTCAGTGTCTCAGTGTTCCCGTGTCTCAGTGTCTCAGTGTCCCGGTGTCTCAGTGCCCCAGTGTCTCAGTGTCTCAGTGTCCTAGTGTCTCAGTGTCTCAGTGTCTCAGTGGCCCAGAGTCTCAGTGTATCTGAGACTCGGTGTCTCAGATTCTCAGTGTCTCTGTGTCTCGGTGTCTCATTGTCCCAGTGTCTCAGTGTCTCAGTGTCCCAGTGTCTCAGTGTCTCAGTGTCTCATTGTCCCAGTGTCTCATTGTCTCATTGTCCCAGTGTCTCAGTGTCTCAGTGTCCCAGTGTCTCAGTGTCTCAGTGTCCCAGTGTCTCAGTGTCTCAGTGTCCCAGTGTCTCAGTGTCTCAGTGTCTCATTGTTTCAGTGTCTCAATGTCCCAGTGTCTCAGTGTCTCAGTGTCCCAGTGTCCCAGAGTCTCAGTGTCTCAGTGTCCCAGTGTCTCAGTGTCTCAGTGTCCCAGTGTCTCAGTGTCTCAGTGTCTCATTGTCTCAGTGTCTCAGTGTCTCAGTGTCCCAGTGTCTCAGTGTCTCATTGTCTCAGTGTCTCAGTGTCCCAGTGTCTCAGTGTCCGAGTGTACAGTGTCCCAGTGTCTCAGTGTCTCAGTGTTCCCGTGTCTCAGTGTCTCAGTGTCCCGGTGTCTCAGTGCCCCAGTGTCTCAGTGTCTCAGTGTCCTAGTGTCTCAGTGTCTCAGTGTCTCAGTGGCCCAGAGTCTCAGTGTATCTGAGACTCGGTGTCTCAGATTCTCAGTGTCTCTGTGTCTCGGTGTCTCATTGTCCCAGTGTCTCAGTGTCTCAGTGTCCCAGTGTCTCAGTGTCTCAGTGTCTCATTGTCCCAGTGTCTCATTGTCTCATTGTCCCAGTGTCTCAGTGTCTCAGTGTCCCAGTGTCTCAGTGTCTCAGTGTCTCAGTGTCCCAGTGTCTCAGTGTCTCAGTGTCCCAGTGTCTCAGTGTCTCAGTGTCTCAGTGTCCCAGTGTCTCAGTGTCTCAGTGTCTCAGTGTCCCAGTGCCTCAGTATCTCAGTGTCCCAGTGTCTCAGTGTCTCAGTGTCCCAGTGTCTAAGTGTCTCATTGTCTCAGTGTCCCAGTGTCTCAGTGTCTCAGTGTAAAAGTGTCCCAGTGTTTCAGTGTCCCAATGTCTCAGTGTCTCAGTGACCCAGTGTCTCAGTGTCTCAGTGTCTCAGTGTCCCAGTGTACCAGTGTCTCAGTGTCTCAGTGTCCCAGTGTCTCAGTGTCTCAATGTATCAGTGTCTCAGTGTCTCAGTGTCTCAGTGTCCCAGTGTCTCAGTGGCCCAGTGTATCAGTGTCTCAGTGTCCCAGTGTCCCAGTGTCTCAGTGTCCCAGTGTCTTAGTGTCCCACTGTCCCAGTGTCTCAGTGTCCCAGTGTCTCAATGTACCAGTGTCTCAGTGTCCCAGTGTCTCAGTGTCTCAGTGTCCCAGTGTCTCAGTGTCCCAGTGTCTCAGTGTCTCAGTGTCCCAGTGTCTCAGTGTCTCAGTGTCTCATTGTTTCAGTGTCTCAATGTCCCAGTGTCTCAGTGTCTCAGTGTTCCAGTGTCCCAGAGTCTCAGTGTCTCAGTGTCCCAGTGTCTCAGTGTCTCAGTGTCCCAGTGTCTCAGTGTCTCAGTGTTTCATTGTCTCAGTGTCTCAGTGTGTCAGTGTCCCAGTGTCTCAGTGTCTCATTGTCTCAGTGTCTCAGTGTCCCAGTGTCTCAGTGTCCGAGTGTACAGTGTCCCAGTGTCTCAGTTTCTCAGTGTTCCCGTGTCTCAGTGTCTCAGTGTCCCGGTGTCTCAGTGCCCCAGTGTCTCAGTGTCTCAGTGTCTCAGTGTCCTAGTGTCTCAGTGTCTCAGTGTCTCAGAGTCCCTGTGTCTCAGTGTCTTAGTGTCCCAGTGTCTCAGTGCCTCGGTGTCCCAGTGTCTCAGTGTCCCAGTGTCCAAGTGTCTCAGTGTCCCCGTGTCTCAGTGTCTCAGTGTCCCAGTGTCTTAGTGTCCCACTGTCCCAGTGTCTCAGTGTCCCAGTGTCTCAATGTACCAGTGTCCCAGTGTCTCAGTGTCTCAGTGTCCCAGTGTCTCAGTGTCCCAGTGTCTCAGTGTCTCAGTGTCCCAGTGTCTCAGTGTCTCAGTGTCTCATTGTTTCAGTGTCTCAATGTCCCAGTGTCTCAGTGTCTCAGTGTCCCAGTGTCCCAGAGTCTCAGTGTCTCAGTGTCCCAGTGTCTCAGTGTCTCAGTGTCCCAGTGTCTCAGTGTCTCAGTGTCTCATTGTCTCAGTGTCTCAGTGTCTCAGTGTCCCAGTGTCTCAGTGTCTCATTGTCTCAGTGTCTCAGTGTCCCAGTGTCTCAGTGTCCGAGTGTACAGTGTCCCAGTGTCTCAGTGTCTCAGTGTTCCCGTGTCTCAGTGTCTCAGTGTCCCGGTGTCTCAGTGTCTTAGTGTCCCAGTGTCTCAGTGCCTCGGTGTCCCAGTGTCTCAGTGTCCCAGTGTCCAAGTGTCTCAGTGTCCCCGTGTCTCAGTGTCTCGGTGTCCCAGTGTCTCAGTGTCCCACTGTCCCAGTGTCTCAGTGTCTCAGTGTCTCAGTGTCCTAGTGTCTCAGTGTCTCAGTGTCTCAGAGTCCCTGTGTCTCAGTGTCTTAGTGTCCCAGTGTCTCAGTGCCTCGGTGTCCCAGTGTCTCAGTGTCCCAGTGTCCAAGTGTCTCAGTGTCCCCGTGTCTCAGTGTCTCGGTGTCCCAGTGTCTCAGTGTCCCACTGTCCCAGTGTCTCAGTGTCTCAGTGTCCCAGTGTCTCAGTGTCTCAGGGTCCCAGTGTCTCAGTGTCCCAGTGTCTCAGTGTCTCAGTGTCCCAGTGTCTCAGTAGTTCAGTGTCCCAGTGTCTCAGTGTCCCAGTGTCCCAGTGTCTCAGTGTCTCAGTGTCCCAGTGTCTCAGTGTCCTAGTGTCTCAGTGTCTCAGTGTCCCAGTGTCTCAGTGTCTCAGTGTCTCAGTGTCCCTATGGCCCTGTGTCTCAGTCTCTCAGTGTCTTAGTGTCCCAGTGTCTCAGTGTCTTAGTGTCCCAGTGTCTCAGTGTCTCAGTGTCCCAGTGTCTCAGTGTCTCAGTGTCCCAGTGTCTCAGTGTCTCAGTGTCTCAGTGTCCCAGTGTCTCAGTGTCTCAGTGTCCCAGGGTCTCAGTGTCTCAGTGTCACGTGTCCACAGTGTCCCAGTGTCTCAGTGTCTCAGTGTCCCAGCGTCTCAGTCTCCCAGTGTCTCAGTGTCTCAGTGTCCCAGTGTCTCAGTGTTCCAGTGTCTCAGTGTCTCAGTGTCTCAGTGTCCCATTGTCTCAGTGTCTCAGTGTCCCAGTGTCTCAGTGTCCCAGTGTCCCAGTATCTCAGTGTCCCAGTGTCTCAGTGTCTCATTGTCCCAATGTCTCAGTGTGCAGTGTCTCAGTGTCCCAGTGTCCCAGTGTCCCAGTGTCCCAGTGTTCCAGTGTCTCAGTGTCTCAGTATCTCAGTGTCCCAGTGTCTCAGTGTCTCAGTGTCTCAGTGTCCCAGTGTCTCAGTGTCCTAGTGTCCCAGTGTCCCAGTGTCTCATTGTCCCAGTGTCTCAGTGTCCCAGTGTCTCAGTGTCTCAGTGTCTCAGTGTCCCAGTGTCTCAGTGTCCCAGTGTCTCATTGTCCCAGTGTCTCAGTGTCCCAGTGTCTCAATGTCTCAGTGTGTCAGTGTCCCAGGGTCTCAGTGTCCCAGTGTCCCAGTGTCCCAGTGTCCCAGTGTCTCAATGTCTCAGTGTGTCAGTGTCCCAGTGTCTCAGTGTCTCAGTGTCTCAGTGTCTCAGTGTCCCAGTGTCTCAGTGTCTCAGTGTCCCTGTGTCTCAGTGTCTCAGTGTCTCAGTGTCCCAGTGTCTCAGTGTTTCAGTGTAAAAGTGTCCCAGTGTTTCAGTGTCCCAATGTCTCAGTGTCCCAGTGTCTCAGTGTCTCAGTGTCCCAGTGTCTCAGTGTGTCAGTGTCCCAGTGTCCCAGTGTCTCAGTGTCTCAGTGTCCCAGTGTCTCAGTGTCTCAGTGTATCAGTGTCTCAGTGTCTCAGTGTCTCAGTGTCCCAGTGTCTCAGTGTCCCAGTGTATCAGTGTCTCAGTGTCCCAGTGTCCCAGTGTCTCAGTGTCCCAGTGTCTTAGTGTCCCACTGTCCCAGTGTCTCAGTGTCCCAGTGTCTCAATGTACCAGTGTCTCAGTGTCCCAGTGTCTCAGTGTCTCAGTGTCCCAGTGTCTCAGTGTCCCAGTGTCTCAGTGTCTCAGTGTCCCAGTGTCTCAGTGTCTCAGTGTCTCATTGTTTCAGTGTCTCAATGTCCCAGTGTCTCAGTGTCTCAGTGTCCCAGTGTCTCAATGTACCAGTGTCTCAGTGTCCCAGTGTCTCAGTGTCTCAGTGTCCCAGTGTCTCAGTGTCCCAGTGTCTCAGTGTCTCAGTGTCCCAGTGTCTCAGTGTCTCAGTGTCTCATTGTTTCAGTGTCTCAATGTCCCAGTGTCTCAGTGTCTCAGTGTCCCAGTGTCCCAGAGTCTCAGTGTCTCAGTGTCCCAGTGTCTCAGTGTCTCAGTGTCCCAGTGTCTCAGTGTCTCAGTGTCTCATTGTCTCAGTGTCTCAGTGTCTCAGTGTCCCAGTGTCTCAGTGTCTCATTGTCTCAGTGTCTCAGTGTCCCAGTGTCTCAGTGTCTCAGTGTCCCAGTGTCTCAGTGTCTCAGTGTCCCAGTGTCTCAGTGTCTCAGTGTCTCAGTGTCCGAGTGTACAGTGTCCCAGTGTCTCAGTGTCTCAGTGTTCCCGTGTCTCAGTGTCCCGGTGTCTCAGTGTCCCAGTGTCTCAGTGTCTCAGTGTCTCAGTGTCCTAGTGTCTCAGTGTCTCAGTGTCCCAGTGTCTCAGTGTCTCAGTGTCTCATTGTCTCAGTGTCTCAGTGTCTCAGTGTCCCAGTGTCTCAGTGTCTCATTGTCTCAGTGTCTCAGTGTCCCAGTGTCTCAGTGTCCGAGTGTACAGTGTCCCAGTGTCTCAGTGTCTCAGTGTTCCCGTGTCTCAGTGTCTCAGTGTCCCGGTGTCTCAGTGTCTTAGTGTCCCAGTGTCTCAGTGCCTCGGTGTCCCAGTGTCTCAGTGTCCCAGTGTCCAAGTGTCTCAGTGTCCCCGTGTCTCAGTGTCTCGGTGTCCCAGTGTCTCAGTGTCCCACTGTCCCAGTGTCTCAGTGTCTCAGTGTCTCAGTGTCCTAGTGTCTCAGTGTCTCAGTGTCTCAGAGTCCCTGTGTCTCAGTGTCTTAGTGTCCCAGTGTCTCAGTGCCTCGGTGTCCCAGTGTCTCAGTGTCCCAGTGTCCAAGTGTCTCAGTGTCCCCGTGTCTCAGTGTCTCGGTGTCCCAGTGTCTCAGTGTCCCACTGTCCCAGTGTCTCAGTGTCTCAGTGTCCCAGTGTCTCAGTGTCTCAGGGTCCCAGTGTCTCAGTGTCCCAGTGTCTCAGTGTCTCAGTGTCCCAGTGTCTCAGTAGTTCAGTGTCCCAGTGTCTCAGTGTCCCAGTGTCCCAGTGTCTCAGTGTCTCAGTGTCCCAGTGTCTCAGTGTCCTAGTGTCTCAGTGTCTCAGTGTCCCAGTGTCTCAGTGTCTCAGTGTCTCAGTGTCCCTATGGCCCTGTGTCTCAGTCTCTCAGTGTCTTAGTGTCCCAGTGTCTCAGTGTCTTAGTGTCCCAGTGTCTCAGTGTCTCAGTGTCCCAGTGTCTCAGTGTCTCAGTGTCCCAGTGTCTCAGTGTCTCAGTGTCTCAGTGTCCCAGTGTCTCAGTGTCTCAGTGTCCCAGGGTCTCAGTGTCTCAGTGTCACGTGTCCACAGTGTCCCAGTGTCTCAGTGTCTCAGTGTCCCAGCGTCTCAGTCTCCCAGTGTCTCAGTGTCTCAGTGTCCCAGTGTCTCAGTGTTCCAGTGTCTCAGTGTCTCAGTGTCTCAGTGTCCCATTGTCTCAGTGTCTCAGTGTCCCAGTGTCTCAGTGTCCCAGTGTCCCAGTATCTCAGTGTCCCAGTGTCTCAGTGTCTCATTGTCCCAATGTCTCAGTGTGCAGTGTCTCAGTGTCCCAGTGTCCCAGTGTCCCAGTGTCCCAGTGTTCCAGTGTCTCAGTGTCTCAGTATCTCAGTGTCCCAGTGTCTCAGTGTCTCAGTGTCTCAGTGTCCCAGTGTCTCAGTGTCCTAGTGTCCCAGTGTCCCAGTGTCTCATTGTCCCAGTGTCTCAGTGTCCCAGTGTCTCAGTGTCTCAGTGTCTCAGTGTCCCAGTGTCTCAGTGTCCCAGTGTCTCATTGTCCCAGTGTCTCAGTGTCCCAGTGTCTCAATGTCTCAGTGTGTCAGTGTCCCAGGGTCTCAGTGTCCCAGTGTCCCAGTGTCCCAGTGTCCCAGTGTCTCAATGTCTCAGTGTGTCAGTGTCCCAGTGTCTCAGTGTCTCAGTGTCTCAGTGTCTCAGTGTCCCAGTGTCTCAGTGTCTCAGTGTCCCTGTGTCTCAGTGTCTCAGTGTCTCAGTGTCCCAGTGTCTCAGTGTTTCAGTGTAAAAGTGTCCCAGTGTTTCAGTGTCCCAATGTCTCAGTGTCCCAGTGTCTCAGTGTCTCAGTGTCCCAGTGTCTCAGTGTGTCAGTGTCCCAGTGTCCCAGTGTCTCAGTGTCTCAGTGTCCCAGTGTCTCAGTGTCTCAGTGTATCAGTGTCTCAGTGTCTCAGTGTCTCAGTGTCCCAGTGTCTCAGTGTCCCAGTGTATCAGTGTCTCAGTGTCCCAGTGTCCCAGTGTCTCAGTGTCCCAGTGTCTTAGTGTCCCACTGTCCCAGTGTCTCAGTGTCCCAGTGTCTCAATGTACCAGTGTCTCAGTGTCCCAGTGTCTCAGTGTCTCAGTGTCCCAGTGTCTCAGTGTCCCAGTGTCTCAGTGTCTCAGTGTCCCAGTGTCTCAGTGTCTCAGTGTCTCATTGTTTCAGTGTCTCAATGTCCCAGTGTCTCAGTGTCTCAGTGTCCCAGTGTCTCAATGTACCAGTGTCTCAGTGTCCCAGTGTCTCAGTGTCTCAGTGTCCCAGTGTCTCAGTGTCCCAGTGTCTCAGTGTCTCAGTGTCCCAGTGTCTCAGTGTCTCAGTGTCTCATTGTTTCAGTGTCTCAATGTCCCAGTGTCTCAGTGTCTCAGTGTCCCAGTGTCCCAGAGTCTCAGTGTCTCAGTGTCCCAGTGTCTCAGTGTCTCAGTGTCCCAGTGTCTCAGTGTCTCAGTGTCTCATTGTCTCAGTGTCTCAGTGTCTCAGTGTCCCAGTGTCTCAGTGTCTCATTGTCTCAGTGTCTCAGTGTCCCAGTGTCTCAGTGTCTCAGTGTCCCAGTGTCTCAGTGTCTCAGTGTCCCAGTGTCTCAGTGTCTCAGTGTCTCAGTGTCCGAGTGTACAGTGTCCCAGTGTCTCAGTGTCTCAGTGTTCCCGTGTCTCAGTGTCCCGGTGTCTCAGTGTCCCAGTGTCTCAGTGTCTCAGTGTCTCAGTGTCCTAGTGTCTCAGTGTCTCAGTGTCTCAGAGTCCCTGTGTCTCAGTGTCTTAGTGTCCCAGTGTCTCAGTGCCTCGGTGTCCCAGTGTCTCAGTGTCCCAGTGTCCCAGTGTCTCAGTGTCCCCGTGTCTCAGTGTCTCGGTGTCCCAGTGTTCCAGTGTCTCAGTGTCTCAGTATCTCAGTGTCCCAGTGTCTCAGTGTCTCAGTGTCCCAGTGTCTTAGTGTCCCAGTGTCCCAGTGTCTCAGTGACTCAGTGTCTCAGTGTCTCAGTGTCCCAGTGTCTCAGTGTCTCAGTGTCCCAGGGTCTCAGTGTCTCAGTGTCCCAGTGTCTCAGTGTCCCAGTGTCTCATTGTCCCAGTGTCTAAGTGTCCCAGTGTCTCAGTGTCTCAGTGTCTCAGTGTCCCAGGGTCTCAGTGTCCCAGTGTCCCAGTGTCCCAGTGTCTCAGTGTCCCAGTGTCTCAATGTCTCAGTGTGTCAGTGTCTCAGTGTCTCAGTGTCTCAGTGTCTCAGTGTCCCAGTGTCTCAGTGTCCCTGTGTCTCAGTGTCTCAGTGTCTCAGTGTCCTAGTGTCTCAGTGTCTCAGTGTCCCAGTGTCTCAGTGTCCCAGTGTCTCAGTGTCCCAGTGTCCCATTGTCTCAGTGTCCCAGTGTCTCAGTGTCTCGGTGTCCCAGTGTCTCAGTGTCCCAGTGTCCCAGTGTCTCAGTGTCCCAGTGTCTCATTGTCCCATTGTCCCAGTGTCCCAGTGTCTCAGTGTCTCAGTGTCCCAGAGTCTCAGTGTATCTGAGACTCGGTGTCTCAGATTCTCAGTGTCTCTGTGTCTCGGTGTCTCATTGTCCCAGTGTCTCAGTGTCTCAGTGTCCCAGTGTCTCAGTGTCTCAGTGTCTCATTGTCCCAGTGTCTCATTGTCTCATTGTCCCAGTGTCTCAGTGTCTCAGTGTCCCAGTGTCTCAGTGTCTCAGTGTCTCAGTGTCCCAGTGTCTCAGTGTCTCAGTGTCCCAGTGTCTCAGTGTCTCAGTGTCTCAGTGTCTCATTGTCTCATTGTCCCAGTGTTTCAGTGTCTCAGTGTCGCAGTGTTTCAGTGTCTCAGTGTCTCAGTGTCCCAGTGTCTCAGTGTCTCAGTGTCCCAGTGTCTCAGTGTCCCAGTGTCTCAGTGTCTCAGTGTCTCAGTGTCCCAGTGTCTCAGTGTCCCAGTGCCTCAGTGTCTCAGTGTCCCAGTGTCTCAGTGTCTCAGTGTCCCAGTGTCTCAGTGTCTCATTGTCTCAGTGTCCCAGTGTCTCAGTGTTTCAGTGTAAAAGTGTCCCAGTGTTTCAGTGTCCCAATGTCTCAGTGTCCCAGTGTCTCAGTGTCTCAGTGTCCCAGTGTCTCAGTGTCTCAGTGTCTCAGTGTCCCAGTGTCCCAGTGTCTCAGTGTCTCAGTGTCCCAGTGTCTCAGTGTCTCAGTGTATCAGTGTCTCAGTGTCTCAGTGTCTCAGTGTCCCAGTGTCTCAGTGTCCCAGTGTATCAGTGTCTCAGTGTCCCAGTGTCCCAGTGTCTCAGTGTCCCAGTGTCTTAGTGTCCCACTGTCCCAGTGTCTCAGTGTCCCAGTGTCTCAATGTACCAGTGTCTCAGTGTCCCAGTGTCTCAGTGTCTCAGTGTCCCAGTGTCTCAGTGTCCCAGTGTCTCAGTGTCTCAGTGTCCCAGTGTCTCAGTGTCTCAGTGTCTCATTGTTTCAGTGTCTCAATGTCCCAGTGTCTCAGTGTCTCAGTGTCCCAGTGTCCCAGAGTCTCAGTGTCTCAGTGTCCCAGTGTCTCAGTGTCTCAGTGTCTCAGTGTCCCAGTGTCTCAGTGTCCCAGTGTCTCATTGTCCCAGTGTCTCAGTGTCCCAGTGTCTCAATGTCTCAGTGTGTCAGTGTCCCAGGGTCTCAGTGTCCCAGTGTCCCAGTGTCCCAGTGTCCCAGTGTCTCAATGTCTCAGTGTGTCAGTGTCCCAGTGTCTCAGTGTCTCAGTGTCTCAGTGTCTCAGTATCCCAGTGTCTCAGTGTCTCAGTGTCCCTGTGTCTCAGTGTCTCAGTGTCTCAGTGTCCCAGTGTCTCAGTGTTTCAGTGTAAAAGTGTCCCAGTGTTTCAGTGTCCCAATGTCTCAGTGTCCCAGTGTCTCAGTGTCTCAGTGTCCCAGTGTCTCAGTGTCTCAGTGTCCCAGTGTCCCAGTGTCTCAGTGTCTCAGTGTCCCAGTGTCTCAGTGTCTCAGTGTATCAGTGTCTCAGTGTCTCAGTGTCTCAGTGTCCCAGTGTCTCAGTGTCCCAGTGTATCATTGTCTCAGTGTCCCAGTGTCCCAGTGTCTCAGTGTCCCAGTGTCTTAGTGTCCCACTGTCCCAGTGTCTCAGTGTCCCAGTGTCTCAATGTACCAGTGTCTCAGTGTCCCAGTGTCTCAGTGTCTCAGTGTCCCAGTGTCTCAGTGTCCCAGTGTCTCAGTGTCTCAGTGTCCCAGTGTCTCAGTGTCTCAGTGTCTCATTGTTTCAGTGTCTCAATGTCCCAGTGTCTCAGTGTCTCAGTGTCCCAGTGTCTCAATGTACCAGTGTCTCAGTGTCCCAGTGTCTCAGTGTCTCAGTGTCCCAGTGTCTCAGTGTCCCAGTGTCTCAGTGTCTCAGTGTCCCAGTGTCTCAGTGTCTCAGTGTCTCATTGTTTCAGTGTCTCAATGTCCCAGTGTCTCAGTGTCTCAGTGTCCCAGTGTCCCAGAGTCTCAGTGTCTCAGTGTCCCAGTGTCTCAGTGTCTCAGTGTCCCAGTGTCTCAGTGTCTCAGTGTCTCATTGTCTCAGTGTCTCAGTGTCTCAGTGTCCCAGTGTCTCAGTGTCTCATTGTCTCAGTGTCTCAGTGTCCCAGTGTCTCAGTGTCTCAGTGTCTCAGTGTCCCAGTGTCTCAGTGTCTCAGTGTCCCAGTGTCTCAGTGTCTCAGTGTCTCAGTGTCCGAGTGTACAGTGTCCCAGTGTCTCAGTGTCTCAGTGTTCCCGTGTCTCAGTGTCCCGGTGTCTCAGTGTCCCAGTGTCTCAGTGTCTCAGTGTCTCAGTGTCCTAGTGTCTCAGTGTCTCAGTGTCTCAGAGTCCCTGTGTCTCAGTGTCTTAGTGTCCCAGTGTCTCAGTGCCTCGGTGTCCCAGTGTCTCAGTGTCCCAGTGTCCCAGTGTCTCAGTGTCCCCGTGTCTCAGTGTCTCGGTGTCCCAGTGTTCCAGTGTCTCAGTGTCTCAGTATCTCAGTGTCCCAGTGTCTCAGTGTCTCAGTGTCCCAGTGTCTTAGTGTCCCAGTGTCCCAGTGTCTCAGTGACTCAGTGTCTCAGTGTCTCAGTGTCCCAGTGTCTCAGTGTCTCAGTGTCCCAGGGTCTCAGTGTCTCAGTGTCCCAGTGTCTCAGTGTCCCAGTGTCTCATTGTCCCAGTGTCTCAGTGTCCCAGTGTCTCAGTGTCTCAGTGTCTCAGTGTCCCAGGGTCTCAGTGTCCCAGTGTCCCAGTGTCCCAGTGTCTCAGTGTCCCAGTGTCTCAATGTCTCAGTGTGTCAGTGTCTCAGTGTCTCAGTGTCTCAGTGTCTCAGTGTCCCAGTGTCTCAGTGTCTCAGTGTCCCTGTGTCTCAGTGTCTCAGTGTCTCAGTGTCCTAGTGTCTCAGTGTCTCAGTGTCCCAGTGTCTCAGTGTCTCAGTGTCCCAGTGTCTCAGTGTCCCAGTGTCCCATTGTCTCAGTGTCCCAGTGTCTCAGTGTCTCGGTGTCCCAGTGTCTCAGTGTCCCAGTGTCCCAGTGTCTCAGTGTCCCAGTGTCTCATTGTCCCATTGTCCCAGTGTCCCAGTGTCTCAGTGTCTCAGTGTCCCAGAGTCTCAGTGTATCTGAGACTCGGTGTCTCAGATTCTCAGTGTCTCTGTGTCTCGGTGTCTCATTGTCCCAGTGTCTCAGTGTCTCAGTGTCCCAGTGTCTCAGTGTCTCAGTGTCTCATTGTCCCAGTGTCTCATTGTCTCATTGTCCCAGTGTCTCAGTGTCTCAGTGTCCCAGTGTCTCAGTGTCTCAGTGTCTCAGTGTCCCAGTGTCTCAGTGTCTCAGTGTCCCAGTGTCTCAGTGTCTCAGTGTCTCAGTGTCTCATTGTCTCATTGTCCCAGTGTTTCAGTGTCTCAGTGTCGCAGTGTCTCAGTGTCTCAGTGTCTCAGTGTCCCAGTGTCTCAGTGTCTCAGTGTCCCAGTGTCTCAGTGTCCCAGTGTCTCAGTGTCTCAGTGTCTCAGTGTCCCAGTGTCTCAGTGTCCCAGTGCCTCAGTGTCTCAGTGTCCCAGTGTCTCAGTGTCTCAGTGTCCCAGTGTCTCAGTGTCTCATTGTCTCAGTGTCCCAGTGTCTCAGTGTTTCAGTGTAAAAGTGTCCCAGTGTTTCAGTGTCCCAATGTCTCAGTGTCCCAGTGTCTCAGTGTCTCAGTGTCCCAGTGTCTCAGTGTCTCAGTGTCTCAGTGTCCCAGTGTCCCAGTGTCTCAGTGTCTCAGTGTCCCAGTGTCTCAGTGTCTCAGTGTATCAGTGTCTCAGTGTCTCAGTGTCTCAGTGTCCCAGTGTCTCAGTGTCCCAGTGTATCAGTGTCTCAGTGTCCCAGTGTCCCAGTGTCTCAGTGTCCCAGTGTCTTAGTGTCCCACTGTCCCAGTGTCTCAGTGTCCCAGTGTCTCAATGTACCAGTGTCTCAGTGTCCCAGTGTCTCAGTGTCTCAGTGTCCCAGTGTCTCAGTGTCCCAGTGTCTCAGTGTCTCAGTGTCCCAGTGTCTCAGTGTCTCAGTGTCTCATTGTTTCAGTGTCTCAATGTCCCAGTGTCTCAGTGTCTCAGTGTCCCAGTGTCCCAGAGTCTCAGTGTCTCAGTGTCCCAGTGTCTCAGTGTCTCAGTGTCCCAGTGTCTCAGTGTCTCAGTGTCTCATTGTCTCAGTGTCTCAGTGTCTCAGTGTCCCAGTGTCTCAGTGTCTCATTGTCTCAGTGTCTCAGTGTCCCAGTGTCTCAGTGTCCCAGTGTCCCATTGTCTCAGTGTCCCAGTGTCTCAGTGTCTCGGTGTCCCAGTGTCTCAGTGTCCCAGTGTCCCAGTGTCTCAGTGTCCCAGTGTCTCATTGTCCCATTGTCCCAGTGTCCCAGTGTCTCAGTGTCTCAGTGTCCCAGAGTCTCAGTGTATCTGAGACTCGGTGTCTCAGATTCTCAGTGTCTCTGTGTCTCGGTGTCTCATTGTCCCAGTGTCTCAGTGTCTCAGTGTCCCAGTGTCTCAGTGTCTCAGTGTCTCATTGTCCCAGTGTCTCATTGTCTCATTGTCCCAGTGTCTCAGTGTCTCAGTGTCCCAGTGTCTCAGTGTCTCAGTGTCCCAGTGTCTCAGTGTCTCAGTGTCCCAGTGTCTCAGTGTCTCAGTGTCGCAGTGTCTCAGTGTCTCAGTGTCTCAGTGTCCCAGTGTCTCAGTGTCTCAGTGTCCCAGTGTCTCAGTGTCCCAGTGTCTCAGTGTCTCAGTGTCTCAGTGTCCCAGTGTCTCAGTGTCCCAGTGCCTCAGTGTCTCAGTGTCCCAGTGTCTCAGTGTCTCAGTGTCCCAGTGTCTCAGTGTCTCATTGTCTCAGTGTCCCAGTGTCTCAGTGTTTCAGTGTAAAAGTGTCCCAGTGTTTCAGTGTCCCAATGTCTCAGTGTCCCAGTGTCTCAGTGTCTCAGTGTCCCAGTGTCTCAGTGTCTCAGTGTCTCAGTGTCCCAGTGTCCCAGTGTCTCAGTGTCTCAGTGTCCCAGTGTCTCAGTGTCTCAGTGTATCAGTGTCTCAGTGTCTCAGTGTCTCAGTGTCCCAGTGTCTCAGTGTCCCAGTGTATCAGTGTCTCAGTGTCCCAGTGTCCCAGTGTCTCAGTGTCCCAGTGTCTTAGTGTCCCACTGTCCCAGTGTCTCAGTGTCCCAGTGTCTCAATGTACCAGTGTCTCAGTGTCCCAGTGTCTCAGTGTCTCAGTGTCCCAGTGTCTCAGTGTCCCAGTGTCTCAGTGTCTCAGTGTCCCAGTGTCTCAGTGTCTCAGTGTCTCATTGTTTCAGTGTCTCAATGTCCCAGTGTCTCAGTGTCTCAGTGTCCCAGTGTCCCAGAGTCTCAGTGTCTCAGTGTCCCAGTGTCTCAGTGTCTCAGTGTCCCAGTGTCTCAGTGTCTCAGTGTCTCATTGTCTCAGTGTCTCAGTGTCTCAGTGTCCCAGTGTCTCAGTGTCTCATTGTCTCAGTGTCTCAGTGTCCCAGTGTCTCAGTGTCTCAGTGTCCCAGTGTCTCAGTGTCTCAGTGTCCCAGTGTCTCAGTGTCTCAGTGTCTCAGTGTCCGAGTGTACAGTGTCCCAGTGTCACAGTGTCTCAGTGTTCCCGTGTCTCAGTGTCCCGGTGTCTCAGTGTCCCAGTGTCTCAGTTTCTCAGTGTCTCAGTGTCCTAGTGTCTCAGTGTCTCAGTGTCTCAGAGTCCCTGTGTCTCAGTGTCTTAGTGTCCCAGTGTCTCAGTGCCTCGGTGTCCCAGTGTCTCAGTGTCCCAGTGTCCCAGTGTCTCAGTGTCCCCGTGTCTCAGTGTCTCGGTGTCCCAGTGTCTCAGTGTCCCACTGTCCCAGTGTCTCAGTGTCTCAGTGTCCCAGTGTCTCAGTGTCTCAGGGTCCCAGTGTCTCAGTGTCCCAGTGTCTCAGTGTCTCAGTGTCCCAGTGTCTCAGTAGTTCAGTGTCCCAGTGTCTCAGTGTCCCAGTGTCCCAGTGTCTCAGTGTCTCAGTGTCCCAGTGTCTCAGTGTCCTAGTGTCTCAGTGTCTCAGTGTCCCAGTGTCTCAGTGTCTCAGTGTCTCAGTGTCCCTGTGGCCCTGTGTCTCAGTTTCTCAGTGTCTTAGTGTCCCAGTGTCTCAGTGTCTTAGTGTCCCAGTGTCTCAGTGTCCCAGTGTCTCAGTGTCTCAGTGTCCCAGTGTCTCAGTGTCTCAGTGTCCCAGTGTCTCAGTGTCTCAGTGTCTCAGTGTCCCAGTGTCTCAGTGCGCAGTGTCTCAGTGTCACAGTGTCTCAGTGTCTCAGTGTCCCAGGGTCTCAGTGTCTCAGTGTCGCGTGTCCCAGTGTCCCAGTGTCTCAGTGTCTCAGTGTCCCAGCGTCTCAGTGTCCCAGTGTCTCAGTGTCTCAGTGTCCCAGTGTCTCAGTGTCCCAGTGTCTCAGTGTCTCAGTGTCCCAGTGTCTCAGTGTCTCAGTGTCTCATTGTTTCAGTGTCTCAATGTCCCAGTGTCTCAGTGTCTCAGTGTCCCAGTGTCCCAGAGTCTCAGTGTCTCAGTGTCCCAGTGTCTCAGTGTCTCAGTGTCCCAGTGTCTCAGTGTCTCAGTGTCTCATTGTCTCAGTGTCTCAGTGTCTCAGTGTCCCAGTGTCTCAGTGTCTCATTGTCTCAGTGTCTCAGTGTCCCAGTGTCTCAGTGTCTCAGTGTCCCAGTGTCTCAGTGTCTCAGTGTCCCAGTGTCTCAGTGTCTCAGTGTCTCAGTGTCCGAGTGTACAGTGTCCCAGTGTCTCAGTGTCTCAGTGTTCCCGTGTCTCAGTGTCCCGGTGTCTCAGTGTCTCAGTGTCTCAGTGTCCCAGTGTCTCAGTGTCTCAGTGTCCCAGTGTCTCAGTGTCCCAGTGTCTCAGTGTCTCAGTGTCTCAGTGTCCCAGTGTCTCAGTGTCCCAGTGCCTCAGTGTCTCAGTGTCCCAGTGTCTCAGTGTCTCAGTGTCCCAGTGTCTCAGTGTCTCATTGTCTCAGTGTCCCAGTGTCTCAGTGTTTCAGTGTAAAAGTGTCCCAGTGTTTCAGTGTCCCAATGTCTCAGTGTCCCAGTGTCTCAGTGTCTCAGTGTCCCAGTGTCTCAGTGTCTCAGTGTCTCAGTGTCCCAGTGTCCCAGTGTCTCAGTGTCTCAGTGTCCCAGTGTCTCAGTGTCTCAGTGTATCAGTGTCTCAGTGTCTCAGTGTCTCAGTGTCCCAGTGTCTCAGTGTCCCAGTGTATCAGTGTCTCAGTGTCCCAGTGTCCCAGTGTCTCAGTGTCCCAGTGTCTTAGTGTCCCACTGTCCCAGTGTCTCAGTGTCCCAGTGTCTCAATGTACCAGTGTCTCAGTGTCCCAGTGTCTCAGTGTCTCAGTGTCCCAGTGTCTCAGTGTCCCAGTGTCTCAGTGTCTCAGTGTCCCAGTGTCTCAGTGTCTCAGTGTCTCATTGTTTCAGTGTCTCAATGTCCCAGTGTCTCAGTGTCTCAGTGTCCCAGTGTCCCAGAGTCTCAGTGTCTCAGTGTCCCAGTGTCTCAGTGTCTCAGTGTCCCAGTGTCTCAGTGTCTCAGTGTCTCATTGTCTCAGTGTCTCAGTGTCTCAGTGTCCCAGTGTCTCAGTGTCTCATTGTCTCAGTGTCTCAGTGTCCCAGTGTCTCAGTGTCCCAGTGTCCCATTGTCTCAGTGTCCCAGTGTCTCAGTGTCTCGGTGTCCCAGTGTCTCAGTGTCCCAGTGTCCCAGTGTCTCAGTGTCCCAGTGTCTCATTGTCCCATTGTCCCAGTGTCCCAGTGTCTCAGTGTCTCAGTGTCCCAGAGTCTCAGTGTATCTGAGACTCGGTGTCTCAGATTCTCAGTGTCTCTGTGTCTCGGTGTCTCATTGTCCCAGTGTCTCAGTGTCTCAGTGTCCCAGTGTCTCAGTGTCTCAGTGTCTCATTGTCCCAGTGTCTCATTGTCTCATTGTCCCAGTGTCTCAGTGTCTCAGTGTCCCAGTGTCTCAGTGTCTCAGTGTCTCAGTGTCCCAGTGTCTCAGTGTCTCAGTGTCCCAGTGTCTCAGTGTCTCAGTGTCTCAGTGTCTCATTGTCTCATTGTCCCAGTGTTTCAGTGTCTCAGTGTCGCAGTGTCTCAGTGTCTCAGTGTCTCAGTGTCCCAGTGTCTCAGTGTCTCAGTGTCCCAGTGTCTCAGTGTCCCAGTGTCTCAGTGTCTCAGTGTCTCAGTGTCCCAGTGTCTCAGTGTCCCAGTGCCTCAGTGTCTCAGTGTCCCAGTGTCTCAGTGTCTCAGTGTCCCAGTGTCTCAGTGTCTCATTGTCTCAGTGTCCCAGTGTCTCAGTGTTTCAGTGTAAAAGTGTCCCAGTGTTTCAGTGTCCCAATGTCTCAGTGTCCCAGTGTCTCAGTGTCTCAGTGTCCCAGTGTCTCAGTGTCTCAGTGTCTCAGTGTCCCAGTGTCCCAGTGTCTCAGTGTCTCAGTGTCCCAGTGTCTCAGTGTCTCAGTGTATCAGTGTCTCAGTGTCTCAGTGTCTCAGTGTCCCAGTGTCTCAGTGTCCCAGTGTATCAGTGTCTCAGTGTCCCAGTGTCCCAGTGTCTCAGTGTCCCAGTGTCTTAGTGTCCCACTGTCCCAGTGTCTCAGTGTCCCAGTGTCTCAATGTACCAGTGTCTCAGTGTCCCAGTGTCTCAGTGTCTCAGTGTCCCAGTGTCTCAGTGTCCCAGTGTCTCAGTGTCTCAGTGTCCCAGTGTCTCAGTGTCTCAGTGTCTCATTGTTTCAGTGTCTCAATGTCCCAGTGTCTCAGTGTCTCAGTGTCCCAGTGTCCCAGAGTCTCAGTGTCTCAGTGTCCCAGTGTCTCAGTGTCTCAGTGTCCCAGTGTCTCAGTGTCTCAGTGTCTCATTGTCTCAGTGTCTCAGTGTCTCAGTGTCCCAGTGTCTCAGTGTCTCATTGTCTCAGTGTCTCAGTGTCCCAGTGTCTCAGTGTCTCAGTGTCCCAGTGTCTCAGTGTCTCAGTGTCCCAGTGTCTCAGTGTCTCAGTGTCTCAGTGTCCGAGTGTACAGTGTCCCAGTGTCTCAGTGTCTCAGTGTTCCCGTGTCTCAGTGTCCCGGTGTCTCAGTGTCCCAGTGCCTCAGTTTCTCAGTGTCTCAGTGTCCTAGTGTCTCAGTGTCTCAGTGTCTCAGAGTCCCTGTGTCTCAGTGTCTTAGTGTCCCAGTGTCTCAGTGCCTCGGTGTCCCAGTGTCTCAGTGTCCCAGTGTCCCAGTGTCTCAGTGTCCCCGTGTCTCAGTGTCTCGGTGTCCCAGTGTCTCAGTGTCCCACTGTCCCAGTGTCTCAGTGTCTCAGTGTCCCAGTGTCTCAGTGTCTCAGGGTCCCAGTGTCTCAGTGTCCCAGTGTCTCAGTGTCTCAGTGTCCCAGTGTCTCAGTAGTTCAGTGTCCCAGTGTCTCAGTGTCCCAGTGTCCCAGTGTCTCAGTGTCTCAGTGTCCCAGTGTCTCAGTGTCCTAGTGTCTCAGTGTCTCAGTGTCCCAGTGTCTCAGTGTCTCAGTGTCTCAGTGTCCCTGTGGCCCTGTGTCTCAGTTTCTCAGTGTCTTAGTGTCCCAGTGTCTCAGTGTCTTAGTGTCCCAGTGTCTCAGTGTCCCAGTGTCTCAGTGTCTCAGTGTCCCAGTGTCTCAGTGTCTCAGTGTCCCAGTGTCTCAGTGTCTCAGTGTCTCAGTGTCCCAGTGTCTCAGTGCGCAGTGTCTCAGTGTCACAGTGTCTCAGTGTCTCAGTGTCCCAGGGTCTCAGTGTCTCAGTGTCGCGTGTCCCAGTGTCCCAGTGTCTCAGTGTCTCAGTGTCCCAGCGTCTCAGTGTCCCAGTGTCTCAGTGTCTCAGTGTCCCAGTGTCTCAGTGTCCCAGTGTCTCAGTGTCTCAGTGTCCCAGTGTCTCAGTGTCTCAGTGTCTCATTGTTTCAGTGTCTCAATGTCCCAGTGTCTCAGTGTCTCAGTGTCCCAGTGTCCCAGAGTCTCAGTGTCTCAGTGTCCCAGTGTCTCAGTGTCTCAGTGTCCCAGTGTCTCAGTGTCTCAGTGTCTCATTGTCTCAGTGTCTCAGTGTCTCAGTGTCCCAGTGTCTCAGTGTCTCATTGTCTCAGTGTCTCAGTGTCCCAGTGTCTCAGTGTCTCAGTGTCCCAGTGTCTCAGTGTCTCAGTGTCCCAGTGTCTCAGTGTATCAGTGTCTCAGTGTCCGAGTGTACAGTGTCCCAGTGTCTCAGTGTCTCAGTGTTCCCGTGTCTCAGTGTCCCGGTGTCTCAGTGTCCCAGTGTCTCAGTTTCTCAGTGTCTCAGTGTCCTAGTGTCTCAGTGTCTCAGTGTCTCAGAGTCCCTGTGTCTCAGTGTCTTAGTGTCCCAGTGTCTCAGTGCCTCGGTGTCCCAGTGTCTCAGTGTCCCAGTGTCCCAGTGTCTCAGTGTCCCCGTGTCTCAGTGTCTCGGTGTCCCAGTGTCTCAGTGTCCCACTGTCCCAGTGTCTCAGTGTCTCAGTGTCCCAGTGTCTCAGTGTCTCAGGGTCCCAGTGTCTCAGTGTCCCAGTGTCTCAGTGTCTCAGTGTCCCAGTGTCTCAGTAGTTCAGTGTCCCAGTGTCTCAGCGTCCCAGTGTCCCAGTGTCTCAGTGTCTCAGTGTCCCAGTGTCTCAGTGTCCTAGTGTCTCAGTGTCTCAGTGTCCCAGTGTCTCAGTGTCTCAGTGTCTCAGTGTCCCTGTGGCCCTGTGTCTCAGTTTCTCAGTGTCTTAGTGTCCCAGTGTCTCAGTGTCTTAGTGTCCCAGTGTCTCAGTGTCCCAGTGTCTCAGTGTCTCAGTGTCCCAGTGTCTCAGTGTCTCAGTGTCCCAGTGTCTCAGTATCTCAGTGTCTCAGTGTCCCAGTGTCTCAGTGCGCAGTGTCTCAGTGTCACAGTGTCTCAGTGTCTCAGTGTCCCAGGGTCTCAGTGTCTCAGTGTCGCGTGTCCCAGTGTCCCAGTGTCTCAGTGTCTCAGTGTCCCAGCGTCTCAGTGTCCCAGTGTCTCAGTGTCTCAGTGTCCCAGTGTCTCAGTGTTCCAGTGTCTCAGTGTCTCAGTGTCCCAGTGTCTCAGTGTCTCATTGTCTCAGTGTCCCAGTGTCTCAGTGTTTCAGTGTAAAAGTGTCCCAGTGTTTCAGTGTCCCAATGTCTCAGTGTCCCAGTGTCTCAGTGTCTCAGTGTCTCAGTGTCTCAGTGTCCCAGTGTCTCAGTGTCTCAGTGTCCCAGTGTCTCAGTGTCTCAGTGTATCAGTGTCTCAGTGTCTCAGTGTCTCAGTGTCCCAGTGTCTCAGTGTCCCAGTGTATCAGTGTCTCAGTGTCCCAGTGTCCCAGTGTCTCAGTGTCCCAGTGTCTTAGTGTCCCACTGTCCCAGTGTCTCAGTGTCCCAGTGTCTCAATGTACCAGTGTCTCAGTGTCCCAGTGTCTCAGTGTCTCAGTGTCCCAGTGTCTCAGTGTCCCAGTGTCTCAGTGTCTCAGTGTCCCAGTGTCTCAGTGTCTCAGTGTCTCATTGTTTCAGTGTCTCAATGTCCTAGTGTCTCAGTGTCTCAGTGTCCCAGTGTCCCAGAGTCTCAGTGTCTCAGTGTCCCAGTGTCTCAGTGTCTCAGTGTCCCAGTGTCTCAGTGTCTCAGTGTCTCATTGTCTCAGTGTCTCAGTGTCTCAGTGTCCCAGTGTCTCAGTGTCTCATTGTTTCAGTGTCTCAGTGTCCCAGTGTCTCAGTGTCTCAGTGTCCCAGTGTCTCAGTGTCTCAGTGTCCCAGTGTCTCAGTGTCTCAGTGTCTCAGTGTCTCATTGTCTCAGTGTCTCAGTGTCTCAGTGTCCCAGTGTCTCAGTGTCTCATTGTCTCAGTGTCTCAGTGTCCCAGTGTCTCAGTGTCTCAGTGTCCCAGTGTCTCAGTGTCTCAGTGTCCCAGTGTCTCAGTGTCTCAGTGTCTCAGTGTCCGAGTGTACAGTGTCCCAGTGTCTCAGTGTCTCAGTGTTCCCGTGTCTCAGTGTCCCGGTGTCTCAGTGTCCCAGTGTCTCAGTTTCTCAGTGTCTCAGTGTCCTAGTGTCTCAGTGTCTCAGTGTCTCAGAGTCCCTGTGTCTCAGTGTCTTAGTGTCCCAGTGTCTCAGTGCCTCGGTGTCCCAGTGTCTCAGTGTCCCAGTGTCCCAGTGTCTCAGTGTCCCCGTGTCTCAGTGTCTCGGTGTCCCAGTGTCTCAGTGTCCCACTGTCCCAGTGTCTCAGTGTCTCAGTGTCCCAGTGTCTCAGTGTCTCAGGGTCCCAGTGTCTCAGTGTCCCAGTGTCTCAGTGTCTCAGTGTCCCAGTGTCTCAGTAGTTCAGTGTCCCAGTGTCTCAGTGTCCCAGTGTCCCAGTGTCTCAGTGTCTCAGTGTCCCAGTGTCTCAGTGTCCTAGTGTCTCAGTGTCTCAGTGTCCCAGTGTCTCAGTGTCTCAGTGTCTCAGTGTCCCTGTGGCCCTGTGTCTCAGTTTCTCAGTGTCTTAGTGTCCCAGTGTCTCATTGTCTTAGTGTCCCAGTGTCTCAGTGTCCCAGTGTCTCAGTGTCTCAGTGTCCCAGTGTCTCAGTGTCTCAGTGTCCCAGTGTCTCAGTGTCTCAGTGTCCCAGTGTCTCAGTGCGCAGTGTCTCAGTGTCACAGTGTCTCAGTGTCTCAGTGTCCCAGGGTCTCAGTGTCTCAGTGTCGCGTGTCCCAGTGTCCCAGTGTCTCAGTGTCTCAGTGTCCCAGCGTCTCAGTGTCCCAGTGTCTCAGTGTCTCAGTGTCCCAGTGTCTCAGTGTTCCAGTGTCTCAGTGTCTCAGTGTCCCAGTGTCTCAGTGTCTCATTGTCTCAGTGTCCCAGTGTCTCAGTGTTTCAGTGTAAAAGTGTCCCAGTGTTTCAGTGTCCCAATGTCTCAGTGTCCCAGTGTCTCAGTGTCTCAGTGTCTCAGTGTCTCAGTGTCCCAGTGTCCCAGTGTCTCAGTGTCTCAGTGTCCCAGTGTCTCAGTGTCTCAGTGTATCAGTGTCTCAGTGTCTCAGTGTCTCAGTGTCCCAGTGTCTCAGTGTCCCAGTGTATCAGTGTCTCAGTGTCCCAGTGTCCCAGTGTCTCAGTGTCCCAGTGTCTTAGTGTCCCACTGTCCCAGTGTCTCAGTGTCCCAGTGTCTCAATGTACCAGTGTCTCAGTGTCCCAGTGTCTCAGTGTCTCAGTGTCCCAGTGTCTCAGTGTCCCAGTGTCTCAGTGTCTCAGTGTCCCAGTGTCTCAGTGTCTCAGTGTCTCATTGTTTCAGTGTCTCAATGTCCCAGTGTCTCAGTGTCTCAGTGTCCCAGTGTCCCAGAGTCTCAGTGTCTCAGTGTCCCAGTGTCTCAGTGTCTCAGTGTCCCAGTGTCTCAGTGTCTCAGTGTCTCATTGTCTCAGTGTCTCAGTGTCTCAGTGTCCCAGTGTCTCAGTGTCTCATTGTTTCAGTGTCTCAGTGTCCCAGTGTCTCAGTGTCTCAGTGTCCCAGTGTCTCAGTGTCTCAGTGTCCCAGTGTCTCAGTGTCTCAGTGTCTCAGTGTCCGAGTGTACAGTGTCCCAGTGTCTCAGTGTCTCAGTGTTCCCGTGTCTCAGTGTCCCGGTGTCTCAGTGTCCCAGTGTCTCAGTGTCTCAGTGTCGCAGTGTCCTAGTGTCTCAGTGTCTCAGTGTCTCAGAGTCCCTGTGTCTCAGTGTCTTAGTGTCCCAGTGTCTCAGTGCCTCGGTGTCCCAGTGTCTCAGTGTCCCAGTGTCCCAGTGTCTCAGTGTCCCCGTGTCTCAGTGTCTCGGTGTCCCAGTGTCTCAGTGTCCCACTGTCCCAGTGTCTCAGTGTCTCAGTGTCCCAGTGTCTCAGTGTCTCAGGGTCCCAGTGTCTCAGTGTCCCAGTGTCTCAGTGTCTCAGTGTCCCAGTGTCTCAGTAGTTCAGTGTCCCAGTGTCTCAGTGTCCCAGTGTCCCAGTGTCTCAGTGTCTCAGTGTCCCAGTGTCTCAGTGTCCTAGTGTCTCAGTGTCTCAGTGTCCCAGTGTCTCAGTGTCTCAGTGTCTCAGTGTCCCTGTGGCCCTGTGTCTCAGTCTCTCAGTGTCTTAGTGTCCCAGTGTCTCAGTGTCTTAGTGTCCCAGTGTCTCAGTGTCCCAGTGTCTCAGTGTCTCAGTGTCCCAGTGTCTCAGTGTCTCAGTGTCCCAGTGTCTCAGTGTCTCAGTGTCTCAGTGTCCCAGTGTCTCAGTGCGCAGTGTCTCAGTGTCACAGTGTCTCAGTGTCTCAGTGTCCCAGGGTCTCAGTGTCTCAGTGTCGCGTGTCCCAGTGTCCCAGTGTCTCAGTGTCTCAGTGTCCCAGCGTCTCAGTGTCCCAGTGTCTCAGTGTCTCAGTGTCCCAGTGTCTCAGTGTTCCAGTGTCTCAGTGTCTCAGTGTCTCAGTGTCCCATTGTCTCAGTGTCTCAGTGTCCCAGTGTCTCAGTGTCCCAGTGTCCCAGTATCTCAGTGTCCCAGTGTCTCAGTGTCCCAGTTTCTCAGTGTCTCAGTGTCTCATTGTCCCAATGTCTCAGTGTGCAGTGTCTCAGTGTCCCAGTGTCCCAGTGCCTCAGTGTCTCAGTGTCCCAGTGTCTCAGTGTCTCAGTGTCCCAGTGTCCCAGTGTCCCAGTGTTTCAGTGTCTCAGTTTCTCAGTGTCCCAGTGTCTCAGTGTCTCAGTGTCTCAGTGTCCCAGTGTCTCAGTGTCTCAGTGTCCCAGTGTCCCAGTGTCTCAGTGACTCAGTGTCTCAGTGTCTCAGTGTCTCAGTGTCCCAGTGTCTCAGTGTCTCAGTGTCCCAGGGTCTCAGTGTCTCAGTGTCCCAGTGTCTCAGTGTCCCAGTGTCTCATTGTCCCAGTGTCTCAGTGTCCCAGTGTCTCAGTGTCTCAGTGTCCCAGGGTCTCAGTGTCCCAGTGTCCCAGTGTCCCAGTGTCTCAGTGTCCCAATGTCTCAGTGTCCCAGTGTCTCAGTGTCCCACTGTCCCAGTGTTTCAGTGTCCCAGTGTCTCAATGTACCAGTGTCTCAGAGTCTCAGTGTCCCAGTGTCTCAGTGTCCCAGTGTCTCAGTGTCCCATTGTCTCAGTGTCTCAGTGTCTCAGTGTCCCAGTGTCTCAGTGTCTCAGTGTCTCATTGTTTCAGTGTCTCAATGTCCCAGTGTCTCAGTGTCTCAGTGTCCCAGTGTCCCAGTGTATCAGTGTCTCAGTGTCTCAGTGTCTCAGTGTCCCAGTGTCTCAGTGTCTCCTTGTCTCAGTGCCTCAGTGTCTCAGTGTCCCAGTGTCTCAGTGTTTCATTGTCTCAGTGTCTCAGTGTCCCTGTGGCCCTGTGTCTCAGTCTCTCAGTGTCTTAGTGTCTCAGTGTCCCAGTGTCTCAGTGTCCCAGTGTCTCAGTGGCTCAGTGTCCCAGTGTCTCAGTGGTTCAGTGTCCCAGTGTCTCAGTGTCCCAGTGTCCCAGTGTCTCAGTGTCTCAGTGTCCCAGTGTCTCAGTGTGTCTGAGACTTGGTGTCTCAGATTCTCAGTGTCTCTGTGTCTCGGTGTCTCAGTGTCTCAGTGTCTCAGTGTCCTAGTGTCCCAGTGTCTCAGAGTCTTAGTGTCTCAGTGTCTCAGTGTCCCAGTTTCTCAGTGCCTCAGTGTCCCAGTGTCTCAGTGTCTCAGTGTCTCAGTGTCTCAGTGTCCCAGTGTCTCAGTGCGCAGTGTCTCAGTGTCCCAGTGTCTCAGTGTCTCAGTGTCCCAGGGTCTCAGTGTCTCAGTGTCGCGTGTCCCAGTGTCCCAGTGTCTCAGTGTCTCAGTGTCCCAGCGTCTCAGTGTCCCAGTGTCTCAGTGTCTCAGTGTCCCAGTGTCTCAGTGTCCCAGTGTCTCAGTGTCTCAGTGTCCCAGTGACTCAGTGTCTCAGTGTCCCAGTATCTCAGTGTCCCAGTGTCTCAGTGTCCCAGTTTCTCAGTGTCTCAGTGTCTCATTGTCCCAATGTCTCAGTGTGCAGTGTCTCAGTGTCCCAGTGTCCCAGTGTCTCAGTGTCTCAGTGTCTCAGTGTCCCATTGTCTCAGTGTCTCAGTGTCCCAGTGTCTCAGTGTCTCAGTGTGCCAGTGTCTCAGTGTCTCAGTGTCCCAGTGTCTCAGTGCGCAGTGTCTCAGTGTCACAGTGTCTCAGTGTCTCAGTGTCCCAGGGTCTCAGTGTCTCAGTGTCGCGTGTCCCAGTGTCCCAGTGTCTCAGTGTCTCAGTGTCCCAGCGTCTCAGTGTCCCAGTGTCTCAGTGTCTCAGTGTCCCAGTGTCTCAGTGTTCCAGTGTCTCAGTGTCTCAGTGTCTCAGTGTCCCATTGTCTCAGTGTCTCAGTGTCCCAGTGTCTCAGTGTCCCAGTGTCCCAGTATCTCAGTGTCCCAGTGTCTCAGTGTCCCAGTTTCTCAGTGTCTCAGTGTCTCATTGTCCCAATGTCTCAGTGTGCAGTGTCTCAGTGTCCCAGTGTCCCAGTGTCTCAGTGTCTCAGTGTCCCAGTGTCTCAGTGTCTCAGTGTCCCAGTGTCCCAGTGTCTCAGTGTCCCAGTGTTCCAGTGTCTCAGTGTCTCAGTATCTCAGTGTCCCAGTGTCTCAGTGTCTCAGTGTCTCAGTGTCCCAGTGTCTCAGTGTCTTAGTGTCCCAGTGTCCCAGTGTCTCAGTGACTCAGTGTCTCAGTGTCTCAGTGTCTCAGTGTCTCAGTGTCCCAGGGTCTCAGTGTCTCAGTGTCCCAGTGTCTCAGTGTCCCAGTGTCTCATTGTCCCAGTGTCTCAGTGTCCCAGTGTCTCAGTGTCTCAGTGTCCCAGTGTCTCAGTGTCCCAGTGTCCCAGTGTCCCAGTGTCTCAGTGTCCCAGTGTCTCAGTGTCTCCTTGTTTCAGTGTCTCAGTGTCCCAATGTCTCAGTGTCCCAGTGTCTCAGTGTCCCACTGTCCCAGTGTCTCAGTGTCCCAGTGTCTCAATGTACCAGTGTCTCAGTGTCTCAGTGTCCCAGTGTCTCAGTGTCCCAGTGTCTCAGTGTCCCAGTGTCTTAGTGTCTCAGTGTCTCAGTGTCCCAGTGTCTCAGTGTCTCAGTGTCTCATTGTTTCAGTGTCTCAATGTCCCAGTGTCTCAGTGTCTCAGTGTCCCAGTGTCCCAGTGTATCAGTGTCTCAGTGTCTCAGTGTCTCAGTGTCCCAGTGTCTCAGTGTCTCCTTGTCTCAGTGCCTCAGTGTCTCAGTGTCCCAGTGTCTCAGTGTTTCATTGTCTCAGTGTCTCAGTGTCCCTCTGGCCCTGTGTCTCAGTCTCTCAGTGTCTTAGTGTCTCAGTGTCCCAGTGTCTCAGTGTCCCAGTGTCTCAGTGGCTCAGTGTCCCAGTGTCTCAGTGGTTCAGTGTCCCAGTGTCTCAGTGTCCCAGTGTCCCAGTGTCTCAGTGTCTCAGTGTCCCAGTGTCTCAGTGTGTCTGAGACTTGGTGTCTCAGATTCTCAGTGTCTCTGTGTCTCGGTGTCTCAGTGTCTCAGTGTCTCAGTGTCCTAGTGTCCCAGTGTCTCAGAGTCTTAGTGTCCCAGTGTCTCAGTGTCCCAGTTTCTCAGTGCCTCAGTGTCCCAGTGTCTCAGTGTCTCAGTGTCTCAGTGTCCCAGTGTCTCAGTGCGCAGTGTCTCAGTGTCCCAGTGTCTCAGTGTCTCAGTGTCCCAGGGTCTCAGTGTCTCAGTGTCGCGTGTCCCAGTGTCCCAGTGTCTCAGTGTCTCAGTGTCCCAGCGTCTCAGTGTCCCAGTGTCTCAGTGTCTCAGTGTCCCAGTGTCTCAGTGTCCCAGTGTCTCAGTGTCTCAGTGTCCCAGTGTCTCAGTGTCTCAGTGTCCCAGTATCTCAGTGTCCCAGTGTCTCAGTGTCCCAGTTTCTCAGTGTCTCAGTGTCTCAGTGTCCCAGTGTCTCAGTGTCTCAGTGTCCCAGTGTCTCAGTGTCTCAGTGTCCCAGTGTCCCAGTGTCTCAGTGTCTCAGTGTCCCAGTGTCTCAGTGTCTCAGTGTATCAGTGTCTCAGTGTCTCAGTGTCTCAGTGTCCCAGTGTCTCAGTGTCCCAGTGTATCAGTGTCTCAGTGTCCCAGTGTCCCAGTGTCTCAGTGTCCCAGTGTCTTAGTGTCCCACTGTCCCAGTGTCTCAGTGTCCCAGTGTCTCAATGTACCAGTGTCTCAGTGTCCCAGTGTCTCAGTGTCTCAGTGTCTCAGTGTCCCAGTGTCTCAGTGTCTCAGTGTATCAGTGTCCCAGTGTATCAGTGTCTCAGTGTCCCAGTGTCCCAGTGTCTCAGTGTCCCAGTGTCTTAGTGTCCCACTGTCCCAGTGTCTCAGTGTCCCAGTGTCTCAATGTACCAGTGTCTCAGTGTCCCAGTGTCTCAGTGTCTCAGTGTCCCAGTGTCTCAGTGTCCCAGTGTCTCAGTGTCTCAGTGTCCCAGTGTCTCAGTGTCTCATTGTTTCAGTGTCTCAATGTCCCAGTGTCTCAGTGTCTCAGTGTCCCAGTGTCCCAGAGTCTCAGTGTCTCAGTGTCCCAGTGTCTCAGTGTCTCAGTGTCCCAGTGTCTCAGTGTCTCAGTGTCTCATTGTCTCAGTGTCTCAGTGTCTCATTGTCCCAGTGTCTCAGTGTCTCATTGTCTCAGTGTCTCAGTGTCCCAGTGTCTCAGTGTCTCAGTGTCCCAGTGTCTCAGTGTCCCAGTGTCTCAGTGTCTTAGTGTCCCAGTGTCCCAGTGTCTCAGTGACTCAGTGTCTCAGTGTCTCAGTGTCTCAGTGTCCCAGTGTCCCAGTGTCCCAGTGTCTCAGTGTCCCAGTGTTCCAGTGTCTCAGTGTCTCAGTATCTCAGTGTCCCAGTGTCTCAGTGTCTCAGTGTCTCAGTGTCTCAGTGTCTTAGTGTCCCAGTGTCCCAGTGTCTCAGTGACTCAGTGTCTCAGTGTCTCAGTGTCCCAGTGTCTCAGTGTCTCAGTGTCCCATGGTCTCAGTGTCTCAGTGTCCCAGTGTCTCAGTGTCCCAGTGTCTCATTGTCCCAGTGTCTCAGTGTCCCAGTGTCTCAGTGTCTCAGTGTCCCAGGGTCTCAGTGTCCCAGTGTCCCAGTGTCCCAGTGTCTCAGTGTCCCAGTGTCTCAGTGTCTCCTTGTTTCAGTGTCTCAGTGTCCCAGTGTCTCAGTGTCTCAGTGTCTCAGTGTCCGAGTGTACAGTGTCCCAGTGTCTCAGTGTCTCAGTGTTCCCGTGTCTCAGTGTCCCGGTGTCTCAGTGTCCCAGTGTCTCAGTGTCTCAGTGTCTCAGTGTCCTAGTGTCTCAGTGTCTCAGTGTCTCAGAGTCCCTGTGTCTCAGTGTCTTAGAGTCCCAGTGTCTCAGTGCCTCGGTGTCCCAGTGTCTCAGTGTCCCAGTGTCCCAGTGTCTCAGTGTCCCCGTGTCTCAGTGTCTCGGTGTCCCAGTGTTCCAGTGTCTCAGTGTCTCAGTATCTCAGTGTCCCAGTGTCTCAGTGTCTCAGTGTCTCAGTGTCCCAGTGTCTCAGTGTCTTAGTGTCCCAGTGTCCCAGTGTCTCAGTGACTCAGTGTCTCAGTGTCTCAGTGTCCCAGTGTCTCAGTGTCTCAGTGTCCCACGGTCTCAGTGTCTCAGTGTCCCAGTGTCTCAGTGTCCCAGTGTCTCATTGTCCCAGTGTCTCAGTGTCCCAGTGTCTCAGTGTCTCAGTGTCTCAGTGTCCCAGGGTCTCAGTGTCCCAGTGTCCCAGTGTCCCAGTGTCTCAGTGTCCCAGTGTCTCAATGTCTCAGTGTGTCAGTGTCCCAGTGTCTCAGTGTCTCAGTGTCTCAGTGTCTCAGTGTCCCAGTGTCTCAGTGTCTCAGTGTCCCTGTGTCTCAGTGTCTCAGTGTCTCAGTGTCCTAGTGTCTCAGTGTCTCAGTGTCCCAGTGTCTCAGTGTCTCAGTGTCCCAGTGTCTCAGTGTCCCAGTGTCCCATTGTCTCAGTGTCCCAGTGTCTCAGTGTCTCGGTGTCCCAGTGTCTCAGTGTCCCAGTGTCCCAGTGTCTCAGTGTCCCAGTGTCTCATTGTCCCATTGTCCCAGTGTCCCAGTGTCTCAGTGTCTCAGTGTCCCAGAGTCTCAGTGTATCTGAGACTCGGTGTCTCAGATTCTCAGTGTCTCTGTGTCTCGGTGTCTCATTGTCCCAGTGTCTCAGTCTCTCAGTGTCCCAGTGTCTCAGTGTCTCAGTGTCTCATTGTCCCAGTGTCTCATTGTCTCATTGTCCCAGTGTCTCAGTGTCTCAGTGTCCCAGTGTCTCAGTGTCTCAGTGTCTCAGTGTCCCAGTGTCTCAGTGTCTCAGTGTCCCAGTGTCTCAGTGTCTCAGTGTCTCAGTGTCTCATTGTCTCATTGTCCCAGTGTCTCAGTGTCTCAGTGTCGCAGTGTCTCAGTGTCTCAGTGTCTCAGTGTCCCAGTGTCTCAGTGTCTCAGTGTCCCAGTGTCTCAGTGTCTCAGTGTCTCAGTGTCCCAGTGTCTCAGTGTCCCAGTGCCTCAGTGTCTCAGTGTCCCAGTGTCTCAGTGTCTCAGTGTCCCAGTGTCTCAGTGTCTCATTGTCTCAGTGTCCCAGTGTCTCAGTGTTTCAGTGTAAAAGTGTCCCAGTGTTTCAGTGTCCCAATGTCTCAGTGTCCCAGTGTCTCAGTGTCTCAGTGTCCCAGTGTCTCAGTGTCTCAGTGTCTCAGTGTCCCAGTGTCCCAGTGTCTCAGTGTCTCAGTGTCCCAGTGTCTCAGTGTCTCAGTGTATCAGTGTCTCAGTGTCTCAGTGTCTCAGTGTCCCAGTGTCTCAGTGTCCCAGTGTATCAGTGTCTCAGTGTCCCAGTGTCCCAGTGTCTCAGTGTCCCAGTGTCTTAGTGTCCCACTGTCCCAGTGTCTCAGTGTCCCAGTGTCTCAATGTACCAGTGTCTCAGTGTCCCAGTGTCTCAGTGTCTCAGTGTCTCAGTGTCCCAGTGTCTCAGTGTCTCAGTGTATCAGTGTCCCAGTGTATCAGTGTCTCAGTGTCCCAGTGTCCCAGTGTCTCAGTGTCCCAGTGTCTTAGTGTCCCACTGTCCCAGTGTCTCAGTGTCCCAGTGTCTCAATGTACCAGTGTCTCAGTGTCCCAGTGTCTCAGTGTCTCAGTGTCCCAGTGTCTCAGTGTCCCAGTGTCTCAGTGTCTCAGTGTCCCAGTGTCTCAGTGTCTCATTGTTTCAGTGTCTCAATGTCCCAGTGTCTCAGTGTCTCAGTGTCCCAGTGTCCCAGAGTCTCAGTGTCTCAGTGTCCCAGTGTCTCAGTGTCTCAGTGTCCCAGTGTCTCAGTGTCTCAGTGTCTCATTGTCTCAGTGTCTCAGTGTCTCATTGTCCCAGTGTCTCAGTGTCTCATTGTCTCAGTGTCTCAGTGTCCCAGTGTCTCAGTGTCTCAGTGTCCCAGTGTCTCAGTGTCCCAGTGTCTCAGTGTCTTAGTGTCCCAGTGTCCCAGTGTCTCAGTGACTCAGTGTCTCAGTGTCTCAGTGTCTCAGTGTCCCAGTGTCTCAGTGTCTCAGTGTCCCAGTGTCTCAGTGTCTCAGTGTCCCAGTGTCCCAGTGTCTCAGTGTCCCAGTGTTCCAGTGTCTCAGTGTCTCAGTCTCTCAGTGTCCCAGTGTCTCAGTGTCTCAGTGTCTCAGTGTCTCAGTGTCTTAGTGTCCCAGTGTCCCAGTGTCTCAGTGACTCAGTGTCTCAGTGTCTCAGTGTCCCAGTGTCTCAGTGTCTCAGTGTCCCATGGTCTCAGTGTCTCAGTGTCCCAGTGTCTCAGTGTCCCAGTGTCTCATTGTCCCAGTGTCTCAGTGTCCCAGTGTCTCAGTGTCTCAGTGTCTCAGTGTCCCAGGGTCTCAGTGTCCCAGTGTCCCAGTGTCCCAGTGTCTCAGTGTCCCAGTGTCTCAGTGTCTCCTTGTTTCAGTGTCTCAGTGTCCCAGTGTCTCAGTGTCTCAGTGTCTCAGTGTCCGAGTGTACAGTGTCCCAGTGTCTCAGTGTCTCAGTGTTCCCGTGTCTCAGTGTCCCGGTGTCTCAGTGTCCCAGTGTCTCAGTGTCTCAGTGTCTCAGTGTCCTAGTGTCTCAGTGTCTCAGTGTCTCAGAGTCCCTGTGTCTCAGTGTCTTAGTGTCCCAGTGTCTCAGTGCCTCGGTGTCCCAGTGTCTCAGTGTCCCAGTGTCCCAGTGTCTCAGTGTCCCCGTGTCTCAGTGTCTCGGTGTCCCAGTGTTCCAGTGTCTCAGTGTCTCAGTATCTCAGTGTCCCAGTGTCTCAGTGTCTCAGTGTCTCAGTGTCCCAGTGTCTCAGTGTCTTAGTGTCCCAGTGTCCCAGTGTCTCAGTGCCTCAGTGTCTCAGTGTCTCAGTGTCCCAGTGTCTCAGTGTCTCAGTGTCCCAGGGTCTCAGTGTCTCAGTGTCCCAGTGTCTCAGTGTCCCAGTGTCTCATTGTCCCAGTGTCTCAGTGTCCCAGTGTCTCAGTGTCTCAGTGTCTCAGTGTCCCAGGGTCTCAGTGTCCCAGTGTCCCAGTGTCCCAGTGTCTCAGTGTCCCAGTGTCTCAATGTCTCAGTGTGTCAGTGTCCCAGTGTCTCAGTGTCTCAGTGTCTCAGTGTCCCAGTGTCTCAGTGTCTCAGTGTCCCTGTGTCTCAGTGTCTCAGTGTCTCAGTGTCCTAGTGTCTCAGTGTCTCAGTGTCCCAGTGTCTCAGTGTCTCAGTGTCCCAGTGTCTCAGTGTCCCAGTGTCCCATTGTCTCAGTGTCCCAGTGTCTCAGTGTCTCGGTGTCCCAGTGTCTCAGTGTCCCAGTGTCCCAGTGTCTCAGTGTCCCAGTGTCTCATTGTCCCATTGTCCCAGTGTCCCAGTGTCTCAGTGTCTCAGTGTCCCAGAGTCTCAGTGTATCTGAGACTCGGTGTCTCAGATTCTCAGTGTCTCTGTGTCTCGGTGTCTCATTGTCCCAGTGTCTCAGTGTCTCAGTGTCCCAGTGTCTCAGTGTCTCAGTGTCTCATTGTCCCAGTGTCTCATTGTCTCATTGTCCCAGTGTCTCAGTGTCTCAGTGTCCCAGTGTCTCAGTGTCTCAGTGTCTCAGTGTCCCAGTGTCTCAGTGTCCCAGTGTCTCAGTGTCTCAGTGTCTCAGTGTCTCATTGTCTCATTGTCCCAGTGTCTCAGTGTCTCAGTGTCGCAGTGTCTCAGTGTCTCAGTGTCTCAGTGTCCCAGTGTCTCAGTGTCTCAGTGTCCCAGTGTCTCAGTGTCCCAGTGTCTCAGTGTCTTAGTGTCTCAGTGTCCCAGTGTCTCAGTGTCCCAGTGCCTCAGTGTCTCAGTGTCCCAGTGTCTCAGTGTCTCAGTGTCTCAGTGTCTCAGTGTCTCATTGTCTCAGTGTCCCAGTGTCTCAGTGTTTCAGTGTAAAAGTGTCCCAGTGTTTCAGTGTCCCAATGTCTCAGTGTCCCAGTGTCTCAGTGTCTCAGTGTCCCAGTGTCTCAGTGTCTCAGTGTCTCAGTGTCCCAGTGTCCCAGTGTCTCAGTGTCTCAGTGTCCCAGTGTCTCAGTGTCTCAGTGTATCAGTGTCTCAGTGTCTCAGTGTCTCAGTGTCCCAGTGTCTCAGTGTCCCAGTGTATCAGTGTCTCAGTGTCCCAGTGTCCCAGTGTCTCAGTGTCCCAGTGTCTTAGTGTCCCACTGTCCCAGTGTCTCAGTGTCCCAGTGTCTCAATGTACAGGTGTCTCAGTGTCCCAGTGTCTCAGTGTCTCAGTGTCCCAGTGTCTCAGTGTCCCAGTGTCTCAGTGTCTCAGTGTCCCAGTGTCTCAGTGTCTCAGTGTCTCATTGTTTCAGTGTCTCAATGTCCCAGTGTCTCAGTGTCTCAGTGTCCCAGTGTCCCAGAGTCTCAGTGTCTCAGTGTCCCAGTGTCTCAGTGTCTCAGTGTCCCAGTGTCTCAGTGTCTCAGTGTCTCATTGTCTCAGTGTCTCAGTGTCTCAGTGTCCCAGTGTCTCAGTGTCTCATTGTCTCAGTGTCTCAGTGTCCCAGTGTCTCAGTGTCTCAGTGTCCCAGTGTCTCAGTGTCTCAGTGTCCCAGTGTCTCAGTGTCTCAGTGTCTCAGTGTCCGAGTGTACAGTGTCCCAGTGTCTCAGTGTCTCAGTGTTCCCGTGTCTCAGTGTCCCGGTGTCTCAGTGTCCCAGTGTCTCAGTGTCTCAGTGTCTCAGTGTCCTAGTGTCTCAGTGTCTCAGTGTTTCAGAGTCCCTGTGTCTCAGTGTCTTAGTGTCCCAGTGTCTCAGTGCCTCGGTGTCCCAGTGTCTCAGTGTCCCAGTGTCCCAGTGTCTCAGTGTCCCCGTGTCTCAGTGTCTCGGTGTCCCAGTGTCTCAGTGTCCCACTGTCCCAGTGTCTCAGTGTCTCAGTGTCCCAGTGTCTCAGTGTCTCAGGGTCCCAGTGTCTCAGTGTCCCAGTGTCTCAGTGTCTCAGTGTCCCAGTGTATCAGTAGTTCAGTGTCCCAGTGTCTCAGTGTCCCAGTGTCCCAGTGTCTCAGTGTCTCAGTGTCCCAGTGTCTCAGTGTCCTAGTGTCTCAGTGTCTCAGTGTCCCAGTGTCTCAGTGTATCTGAGACTCGGTGTCTCAGATTCTCAGTGTCTCTGTGTCTCGGTGTCTCATTGTCCCAGTGTCTCAGTGTCTCAGTGTCCCAGTGTCTCAGTGTCTCAGTGTCTCATTGTCCCAGTGTCTCATTGTCTCATTGTCCCAGTGTCTCAGTGTCTCAGTGTCCCAGTGTCTCAGTGTCTCAGTGTCTCAGTGTCCCAGTGTCTCAGTGTCCCAGTGTCTCAGTGTCTCAGTGTCTCAGTGTCTCATTGTCTCATTGTCCCAGTGTCTCAGTGTCTCAGTGTCGCAGTATCTCAGTGTCTCAGTGTCTCAGTGTCCCAGTGTCTCAGTGTCTCAGTGTCCCAGTGTCTCAGTGTCCCAGTGTCTCAGTGTCTTAGTGTCTCAGTGTCCCAGTGTCTCAGTGTCCCAGTGCCTCAGTGTCTCAGTGTCCCAGTGTCTCAGTGTCTCAGTGTCTCAGTGTCTCATTGTCTCAGTGTCCCAGTGTCTCAGTGTTTCAGTGTAAAAGTGTCCCAGTGTTTCAGTGTCCCAATGTCTCAGTGTCCCAGTGTCTCAGTGTCTCAGTGTCCCAGTGTCTCAGTGTCTCAGTGTCTCAGTGTCCCAGTGTCCCAGTGTCTCAGTGTCTCAGTGTCCCAGTGTCTCAGTGTCTCAGTGTATCAGTGTCTCAGTGTCTCAGTGTCTCAGTGTCCCAGTGTCTCAGTGTCCCAGTGTATCAGTGTCTCAGTGTCCCAGTGTCCCAGTGTCTCAGTGTCCCAGTGTCTTAGTGTCCCACTGTCCCAGTGTCTCAGTGTCCCAGTGTCTCAATGTACAGGTGTCTCAGTGTCCCAGTGTCTCAGTGTCTCAGTGTCCCAGTGTCTCAGTGTCCCAGTGTCTCAGTGTCTCAGTGTCCCAGTGTCTCAGTGTCTCAGTGTCTCATTGTTTCAGTGTCTCAATGTCCCAGTGTCTCAGTGTCTCAGTGTCCCAGTGTCCCAGAGTCTCAGTGTCTCAGTGTCCCAGTGTCTCAGTGTCTCAGTGTCCCAGTGTCTCAGTGTCTCAGTGTCTCATTGTCTCAGTGTCTCAGTGTCTCAGTGTCCCAGTGTCTCAGTGTCTCATTGTCTCAGTGTCTCAGTGTCCCAGTGTCTCAGTGTCTCAGTGTCCCAGTGTCTCAGTGTCTCAGTGTCCCAGTGTCTCAGTGTCTCAGTGTCTCAGTGTCCGAGTGTACAGTGTCCCAGTGTCTCAGTGTCTCAGTGTTCCCGTGTCTCAGTGTCCCGGTGTCTCAGTGTCCCAGTGTCTCAGTGTCTCAGTGTCTCAGTGTCCTAGTGTCTCAGTGTCTCAGTGTTTCAGAGTCCCTGTGTCTCAGTGTCTTAGTGTCCCAGTGTCTCAGTGCCTCGGTGTCCCAGTGTCTCAGTGTCCCAGTGTCCCAGTGTCTCAGTGTCCCCGTGTCTCAGTGTCTCGGTGTCCCAGTGTCTCAGTGTCCCACTGTCCCAGTGTCTCAGTGTCTCAGTGTCCCAGTGTCTCAGTGTCTCAGGGTCCCAGTGTCTCAGTGTCCCAGTGTCTCAGTGTCTCAGTGTCCCAGTGTATAAGTAGTTCAGTGTCCCAGTGTCTCAGTGTCCCAGTGTCCCAGTGTCTCAGTGTCTCAGTGTCCCAGTGTCTCAGTGTCCTAGTGTCTCAGTGTCTCAGTGTCCCAGTGTCTCAGTGTCTCAGTGTCTCAGTGTCCCTGTGGCCCTGTGTCTCAGTCTCTCAGTGTCTTAGTGTCCCAGTGTCTCAGTGTCTTAGTGTCCCAGTGTCTCAGTGTCCCAGTGTCTCAGTGTCTCAGTGTCCCAGTGTCTCAGTGTCTCAGTGTCCCAGTGTCTCAGTGTCTCAGTGTCTCAGTGTCCCAGTGTCTCAGTGCGCAGTGTCTCAGTGTCACAGTGTCTCAGTGTCTCAGTGTCCCAGGGTCTCAGTGTCTCAGTGTCGCGTGTCCCAGTGTCCCAGTGTCTCAGTGTCTCAGTGTCCCAGCGTCTCAGTGTCCCAGTGTCTCAGTGTCTCAGTGTCCCAGTGTCTCAGTGTTCCAGTGTCTCAGTGTCTCAGTGTCCCAGTGTCTCAGTGTCTCATTGTCTCAGTGTCCCAGTGTCTCAGTGTTTCAGTGTAAAAGTGTCCCAGTGTTTCAGTGTCCCAATGTCTCAGTGTCCCAGTGTCTCAGTGTCTCAGTGTCTCAGTGTCTCAGTGTCTCAGTGTCCCAGTGTCCCAGTGTCTCAGTGTCTCAGTGTCCCAGTGTCTGAGTGTCTCAGTGTATCAGTGTCTCAGTGTCTCAGTGTCTCAGTGTCCCAGTGTCTCAGTGTCCCAGTGTATCAGTGTCTCAGTGTCCCAGTGTCCCAGTGTCTCAGTGTCCCAGTGTCTTAGTGTCCCACTGTCCCAGTGTCTCAGTGTCCCAGTGTCTCAATGTACCAGTGTCTCAGTGTCCCAGTGTCTCAGTGTCTCAGTGTCCCAGTGTCTCAGTGTCCCAGTGTCTCAGTGTCTCAGTGTCCCAGTGTCTCAGTGTCTCAGTGTCTCATTGTTTCAGTGTCTCAATGTCCCAGTGTCTCAGTGTCTCAGTGTCCCAGTGTCCCAGAGTCTCAGTGTCTCAGTGTCCCAGTGTCTCAGTGTCTCAGTGTCCCAGTGTCTCAGTGTCTCAGTGTCTCATTGTCTCAGTGTCTCAGTGTCTCAGTGTCCCAGTGTCTCAGTGTCTCATTGTCTCAGTGTCTCAGTGTCCCAGTGTCTCAGTGTCTCAGTGTCCCAGTGTCTCAGTGTCTCAGTGTCCCAGTGTCTCAGTGTCTCAGTGTCTCAGTGTCCGAGTGTACAGTGTCCCAGTGTCTCAGTGTCTCAGTGTTCCCGTGTCTCAGTGTCCCGGTGTCTCAGTGTCCCAGTGTCTCAGTGTCTCAGTGTCTCAGTGTCCTAGTGTCTCAGTGTCTCAGTGTCTCAGAGTCCCTGTGTCTCAGTCTCTTAGTGTCCCAGTGTCTCAGTGCCTCGGTGTCCCGGTGTCTCAGTGTCCCAGTGTCCCAGTGTCTCAGTGTCCCCGTGTCTCAGTGTCTCGGTGTCCCAGTGTCTCAGTGTCCCACTGTCCCAGTGTCTCAGTGTCTCAGTGTCCCAGTGTCTCAGTGTCTCAGTGTCCCAGTGTCTCAGTAGTTCAGTGTCCCAGTGTCTCAGTGTCCCAGTGTCCCAGTGTCTCAGTGTCTCAGTGTCCCAGTGTCTCAGTGTCCTAGTGTCTCAGTGTCTCAGTGTCCCAGTGTCTCAGTGTCTCAGTGTCTCAGTGTCCCTGTGGCCCTGTGTCTCAGTCTCTCAGTGTCTTAGTGTCCCAGTGTCTCAGTGTCTTAGTGTCCCAGTGTCTCAGTGTCCCAGTGTCTCAGTGTCTCAGTGTCCCAGTGTCTCAGTGTCTCAGTGTCCCAGTGTCTCAGTGTCTCAGTGTCTCAGTGTCCCAGTGTCTCAGTGCGCAGTGTCTCAGTGTCACAGTGTCTCAGTGTCTCAGTGTCCCAGGGTCTCAGTGTCTCAGTGTCGCGTGTCCCAGTGTCCCAGTGTCTCAGTGTCTCAGTGTCCCAGCGTCTCAGTGTCCCAGTGTCTCAGTGTCTCAGTGTCCCAGTGTCTCAGTGTTCCAGTGTCTCAGTGTCTCAGTGTCCCAGTGTCTCAGTGTCTCATTGTCTCAGTGTCCCAGTGTCTCAGTGTTTCAGTGTAAAAGTGTCCCAGTGTTTCAGTGTCCCAATGTCTCAGTGTCCCAGTGTCTCAGTGTCTCAGTGTCTCAGTGTCTCAGTGTCCCAGTGTCCCAGTGTCTCAGTGTCTCAGTGTCCCAGTGTCTCAGTGTCTCAGTGTATCAGTGTCTCAGTGTCTCAGTGTCTCAGTGTCCCAGTGTCTCAGTGTCCCAGTGTATCAGTGTCTCAGTGTCCCAGTGTCCCAGTGTCTCAGTGTCCCAGTGTCTTAGTGTCCCACTGTCCCAGCGTCTCAGTGTCCCAGTGTCTCAATGTACCAGTGTCTCAGTGTCCCAGTGTCTCAGTGTCTCAGTGTCCCAGTGTCTCAGTGTCCCAGTGTCTCAGTGTCTCAGTGTCCCAGTGTCTCAGTGTCTCAGTGTCTCATTGTTTCAGTGTCTCAATGTCTCAGTGTCTCAGTGTCCCAGTGTCTCAGTGTCCCAGTGTCTCAGTGTCTCAGTGTCCCAGTGTCTCAGTGTCTCAGTGTCTCATTGTTTCAGTGTCTCAATGTCCCAGTGTCTCAGTGTCTCAGTGTCCCGGTGTCCCAGAGTCTCAGTGTCTCAGTGTCCCAGTGTCTCAGTGTCTCAGTGTCCCAGTGTCTCAGTGTCTCAGTGTCTCATTGTCTCAGTGTCTTAGTGTCTCAGTGTCCCAGTGTCTCAGTGTCTCATTGTCTCAGTGTCTCAGTGTCCCAGTGTCTCAGTGTCTCAGTGTCCCAGTGTCCGAGTGTACAGTGTCCCAGTGTCTCAGTGTCTCAGTGTTCCCGTGTCTCAGTGTCCCGGTGTCTCAGTGTCCCAGTGTCTCAGTGTCTCAGTGTCTCAGTGTCCTAGTGTCTCAGTGTCCGAGTGTACAGTGTCTCAGTGTCTCAGTGTCTCAGTGTTCCCGTGTCTCAGTGTCCCGGTGTCTCAGTGTCCCAGTGTCTCAGTGTCTCAGTGTCTCAGTGTCCTAGTGTCTCAGTGTCTCAGTGTCTCAGAGTCCCTGTGTCTCAGTGTCTTAGTGTCCCAGTGTCTCAGTGCCTCGGTGTCCCGGTGTCTCAGTGTCCCAGTGTCCCAATGTCTCAGTGTCTCAGTGTCTCATTGTCTCAGTGTCTCAGTGTCTCAGTGTCCCAGTGTCTCAGTGTCTCATTGTCTCAGTGTCTCAGTGTCCCAGTGTCTCAGTGTCTCAGTGTCCCAGTGTCTCAGTGTCTCAGTGTCCCAGTGTCTCAGTGTCTCAGTGTCTCAGTGTCCGAGTGTACAGTGTCCCAGTGTCTCAGTGTCTCAGTGTTCCCGTGTCTCAGTGTCCCGGTGTCTCAGTGTCCCAGTGTCTCAGTGTCTCAGTGTCTCAGTGTCCTAGTGTCTCAGTGTCTCAGTGTCTCAGAGTCCCTGTGTCTCAGTGTCTTAGTGTCCCAGTGTCTCAGTGCCTCGGTGTCCCGGTGTCTCAGTGTCCCAGTGTCCCAGTGTCTCAGTGTCCCCGTGTCTCAGTGTCTCGGTGTCCCAGTGTCTCAGTGTCCCACTGTCCCAGTGTCTCAGTGTCTCAGTGTCCCAGTGTCTCAGTGTCTCAGGGTCCCAGTGTCTCAGTGTCCCAGTGTCTCAGTGTCTCAGTGTCCCAGTGTCTCAGTAGTTCAGTGTCCCAGTGTCTCAGTGTCCCAGTGTCCCAGTGTCTCAGTGTCTCAGTGTCCCAGTGTCTCAGTGTCTCAGTGTCCCAGTGTCTCAGTGTCCCATTGTCCCATTGTCTCAGTGTCCCAGTGTCTCAGTGTCTCGGTGTCCCAGTGTCTCAGTGTCCCAGTGTCCCAGTGTCTCAGTGTCCCAGTGTCTCATTGTCCCATTGTCCCAGTGTCCCAGTGTCTCAGTGTCTCAGTGTCCCAGAGTCTCAGTGTATCTGAGACTCGGTGTCTCAGATTCTCAGTGTCTCTGTGTCTCGGTGTCTCATTGTCCCAGTGTCTCAGTGTCTCAGTGTCCCAGTGTCTCAGTGTCTCAGTGTCTCATTGTCCCAGTGTCTCATTGTCTCATTGTCCCAGTGTCTCAGTGTCTCAGTGTCCCAGTGTCTCAGTGTCTCAGTGTCCCAGTGTCTCAGTGTCCCAGTGTCTCAGTGTCTCAGTGTCTCAGTGTCTCATTGTCTCATTGTCCCAGTGTCTCAGTGTCTCAGTGTCGCAGTGTCTCAGTGTCTCAGTGTCTCAGTGTCCCAGTGTCTCAGTGTCTCAGTGTCCCAGTGTCTCAGTGTCCCAGTGTCTCAGTGTCTTAGTGTCTCAGTGTCCCAGTGTCTCAGTGTCCCAGTGCCTCAGTGTCTCAGTGTCCCAGTGTCTCAGTGTCTCAGTGTCCCAGTGTCTCAGTGTCTCATTGTCTCAGTGTCCCAGTGTCTCAGTGTTTCAGTGTAAAAGTGTCCCAGTGTTTCAGTGTCCCAATGTCTCAGTGTCCCAGTGTCTCAGTGTCTCAGTGTCCCAGTGTCTCAGTGTCTCAGTGTCTCAGTGTCCCAGTGTCCCAGTGTCTCAGTGTCTCAGTGTCCCAGTGTCTCAGTGTCTCAGTGTATCAGTGTCTCAGTGTCTCAGTGTCTCAGTGTCCCAGTGTCTCAGTGTCCCAGTGTATCAGTGTCTCAGTGTCCCAGTGTCCCAGTGTCTCAGTGTCCCAGTGTCTTAGTGTCCCACTGTCCCAGTGTCTCAGTGTCCCAGTGTCTCAATGTACCAGTGTCTCAGTGTCCCAGTGTCTCAGTGTCTCAGTGTCCCAGTGTCTCAGTGTCCCAGTGTCTCAGTGTCTCAGTGTCCCAGTGTCTCAGTGTCTCAGTGTCTCATTGTTTCAGTGTCTCAATGTCCCAGTGTCTCAGTGTCTCAGTGTCCCAGTGTCCCAGAGTCTCAGTGTCTCAGTGTCCCAGTGTCTCATTGTCTCAGTGTCCCAGTGTCTCAGTGTCTCAGTGTCTCATTGTCTCAGTGTCTCAGTGTCTCAGTGTCCCAGTGTCTCAGTGTCTCATTGTCTCAGTGTCTCAGTGTCCCAGTGTCTCAGTGTCTCAGTGTCCCAGTGTCTCAGTGTCTCAGTGTCCCAGTGTCTCAGTGTCTCAGTGTCTCAGTGTCCGAGTGTACAGTGTCCCAGTGTCTCAGTGTCTCAGTGTTCCCGTGTCTCAGTGTCCCGGTGTCTCAGTGTCCCAGTGTCTCAGTGTCTCAGTGTCTCAGTGTCCTAGTGTCTCAGTGTCTCAGTGTCTCAGAGTCCCTGTGTCTCAGTGTCTTAGTGTCCCAGTGTCTCAGTGCCTCGGTGTCCCAGTGTCTCAGTGTCCCAGTGTCCCAGTGTCTCAGTGTCCCCGTGTCTCAGTGTCTCGGTGTCCCAGTGTCTCAGTGTCCCACTGTCCCAGTGTCTCAGTGTCTCAGTGTCCCAGTGTCTCAGTGTCTCAGGGTCCCAGTGTCTCAGTGTCCCAGTGTCTCAGTGTCTCAGTGTCCCAGTGTCTCAGTAGTTCAGTGTCCCAGTGTCTCAGTGTCCCAGTGTCCCAGTGTCTCAGTGTCTCAGTGTCCCAGTGTCTCAGTGTCCTAGTGTCTCAGTGTCTCAGTGTCCCAGTTTCTCAGTGTCTCAGTGTCTCAGTGTCCCTGTGGCCCTGTGTCTCAGTCTCTCAGTGTCTTAGTGTCCCAGTGTCTCAGTGTCTTAGTGTCCCAGTGTCTCAGTGTCCCAGTGTCTCAGTGTCTCAGTGTCCCAGTGTCTCAGTGTCTCAGTGTCCCAGTGTCTCAGTGTCTCAGTGTCTCAGTGTCCCAGTGTCTCAGTGCGCAGTGTCTCAGTGTCACAGTGTCTCAGTGTCTCAGTGTCCCAGGGTCTCAGTGTCTCAGTGTCGCGTGTCCCAGTGTCCCAGTGTCTCAGTGTCTCAGTGTCCCAGCGTCTCAGTGTCCCAGTGTCTCAGTGTCTCAGTGTCCCAGTGTCTCAGTGTTCCAGTGTCTCAGTGTCTCAGTGTCCCAGTGTCTCAGTGTCTCATTGTCTCAGTGTCCCAGTGTCTCAGTGTTTCAGTGTAAAAGTGTCCCAGTGTTTCAGTGTTCCCAATGTCTCAGTGTCCCAGTGTCTCAGTGTCTCAGTGTCTCAGTGTCCCAGTGTCCCAGTGTCTCAGTGTCTCAGTGTCCCAGTGTCTGAGTGTCTCAGTGTATCAGTGTCTCAGTGTCTCAGTGTCTCAGTGTCCCAGTGTCTCAGTGTCCCAGTGTATCAGTGTCTCAGTGTCCCAGTGTCCCAGTGTCTCAGTGTCCCAGTGTCTTAGTGTCCCACTGTCCCAGTGTCTCAGTGTCCCAGTGTCTCAATGTACCAGTGTCTCAGTGTCCCAGTGTCTCAGTGTCTCAGTGTCCCAGTGTCTCAGTGTCCCAGTGTCTCAGTGTCTCAGTGTCCCAGTGTCTCAGTGTCTCAGTGTCTCATTGTTTCAGTGTCTCAATGTCCCAGTGTCTCAGTGTCTCAGTGTCCCAGTGTCCCAGAGTCTCAGTGTCTCAGTGTCCCAGTGTCTCAGTGTCTCAGTGTCCCAGTGTCTCAGTGTCTCAGTGTCTCATTGTCTCAGTGTCTCAGTGTCTCAGTGTCCCAGTGTCTCAGTGTCTCATTGTCTCAGTGTCTCAGTGTCCCAGTGTCTCAGTGTCTCAGTGTCCCAGTGTCTCAGTGTCTCAGTGTCCCAGTGTCTCAGTGTCTCAGTGTCTCAGTGTCCGAGTGTACAGTGTCCCAGAGTCTCAGTGTCTCAGTGTTCCCGTGTCTCAGTGTCCCGGTGTCTCAGTGTCCCAGTGTCTCAGTGTCTCAGTGTCTCAGTGTCCTAGTGTCTCAGTGTCTCAGTGTCTCAGAGTCCCTGTGTCTCAGTGTCTTAGTGTCCCAGTGTCTCAGTGCCTCGGTGTCCCGGTGTCTCAGTGTCCCAGTGTCCCAGTGTCTCAGTGTCCCCGTGTCTCAGTGTCTCGGTGTCCCAGTGTCTCAGTGTCCCACTGTCCCAGTGTCTCAGTGTCTCAGTGTCCCAGTGTCTCAGTGTCTCAGGGTCCCAGTGTCTCAGTGTCCCAGTGTCTCAGTGTCTCAGTGTCCCAGTGTCTCAGTAGTTCAGTGTCCCAGTGTCTCAGTGTCCCAGTGTCCCAGTGTCTCAGTGTCTCAGTGTCCCAGTGTCTCAGTGTCCTAGTGTCTCAGTGTCTCAGTGTCCCAGTGTCTCAGTGTCTCAGTGTCTCAGTGTCCCTGTGGCCCTGTGTCTCAGTCTCTCAGTGTCTTAGTGTCCCAGTGTCTCAGTGTCTTAGTGTCCCAGTGTCTCAGTGTCCCAGTGTCTCAGTGTCTCAGTGTCCCAGTGTCTCAGTGTCTCAGTGTCCCAGTGTCTCAGTGTCTCAGTGTCTCAGTGTCCCAGTGTCTCAGTGCGCAGTGTCTCAGTGTCACAGTGTCTCAGTGTCTCAGTGTCCCAGGGTCTCAGTGTCTCAGTGTCGCGTGTCCCAGTGTCCCAGTGTCTCAGTGTCTCAGTGTCCCAGCGTCTCAGTGTCCCAGTGTCTCAGTGTCTCAGTGTCCCAGTGTCTCAGTGTTCCAGTGTCTCAGTGTCTCAGTGTCCCAGTGTCTCAGTGTCTCATTGTCTCAGTGTCCCAGTGTCTCAGTGTTTCAGTGTAAAAGTGTCCCAGTGTTTCAGTGTCCCAATGTCTCAGTGTCCCAGTGTCTCAGTGTCTCAGTGTCTCAGTGTCTCAGTGTCCCAGTGTCCCAGTGTCTCAGTGTCTCAGAGTCTTAGTGTCCCAGTGTCTCAGTGTCCCAGTTTCTCAGTGCCTCAGTGTCCCAGTGTCTCAGTGTCTCAGTGTCTCAGTGTCTCAGTGTCCCAGTGTCTCAGTGCGCAGTGTCTCAGTGTCCCAGTGTCTCAGTGTCTCAGTGTCCCAGGGTCTCAGTGTCTCAGTGTCGCGTGTCCCAGTGTCCCAGTGTCTCAGTGTCTCAGTATCCCAGCGTCTCAGTGTCCCAGTGTCTCAGTGTCTCAGTGTCCCAGTGTCTCAGTGTCCCAGTGTCTCAGTGTCTCAGTGTCCCAGTGTCTCAGTGTCTCAGTGTCCCAGTATCTCAGTGTCCCAGTGTCTCAGTGTCCCAGTTTCTCAGTGTCTCAGTGTCTCATTGTCCCAATGTCTCAGTGTGCAGTGTCTCAGTGTCCCAGTGTCCCAGTGTCTCAGTGTCTCAGTGTCCCAGTGTCTCAGTGTGCCAGTGTCCCAGTGTCTCAGTGTCCCAGTGTTCCAGTGTCTCAGTGTCTCAGTATCTCAGTGTCCCAGTGTCTCAGTGTCTCAGTGTAAAAGTGTCCCAGTGTTTCAGTGTCCCAATGTCTCAGTGTCCCAGTGTCTCAGTGTATCAGTGTCCCAGTGTCTCAGTGTCTCAGTGTCCCAGTGTCCCAGTGTCTCAGTGTCTCAGTGTCCCAGTGTCTCAGTGTCTCAGTGTATCAGTGTCCCAGTGTATCAGTGTCTCAGTGTCCCAGTGTCCCAGTGTCTCAGTGTCCCAGTGTCTTAGTGTCCCACTGTCCCAGTGTCTCAGTGTCCCAGTGTCTCAATGTACCAGTGTCTCAGTGTCCCAGTGTCTCAGTGTCTCAGTGTCCCAGTGTCTCAGTGTCCCAGTGTCTCAGTGTCTCAGTGTCCCAGTGTCTCAGTGTCTCATTGTTTCAGTGTCTCAATGTCCCAGTGTCTCAGTGTCTCAGTGTCCCAGTGTCCCAGAGTCTCAGTGTCTCAGTGTCCCAGTGTCTCAGTGTCTCAGTGTCCCAGTGTCTCAGTGTCTCAGTGTCTCATTGTCTCAGTGTCTCAGTGTCTCATTGTCCCAGTGTCTCAGTGTCTCAGTGTCCCAGTGTCTCAATGTCCCAGTGTCTCAGTGTCTCAGTGTCCCAGTGTCCCAGAGTCTCAGTGTCTCAGTGTCCCAGTGTCTCAGTGTCTCAGTGTCCCAGTGTCTCAGTGTCTCAGTGTCTCATTGTCTCATTGTCTCAGTGTCTCAGTGTCCCAGTGTCTCAGTGTCTCAGTGTCCCAGTGTCTCAGTGTCCCAGTGTCTCAGTGTCTTAGTGTCCCAGTGTCCCAGTGTCTCAGTGACTCAGTGTCTCAGTGTCTCAGTGTCTCAGTGTCCCAGTGTCTCAGTGTCTCAGTGTCCCAGTGTCTCAGTGTCTCAGTGTCCCAGTGTCCCAGTGTCTCAGTGTCCCAGTGTTCCAGTGTCTCAGTGTCTCAGTATCTCAGTGTCCCAGTGTCTCAGTGTCTCAGTGTCTCAGTGTCTCAGTGTCTTAGTGTCCCAGTGTCCCAGTGTCTCAGTGACTCAGTGTCTCAGTGTCTCAGTGTCCCAGTGTCTCAGTGTCTCAGTGTCCCATGGTCTCAGTGTCTCAGTGTCCCAGTGTCTCAGTGTCTCAGTGTCTCATTGTCCCAGTGTCTCAGTGTCCCAGTGTCTCAGTGTCTCAGTGTCTCAGTGTCCCAGGGTCTCAGTGTCCCAGTGTCCCAGTGTCCCAGTGTCTCAGTGTCCCAGTGTCTCAGTGTCTCCTTGTTTCAGTGTCTCAGTGTCCCAATGTCTCAGTGTCCCAGTGTCTCAGTGTCCCACTGTCCCAGTGTCTCAGTGTCCCAGTGTCTCAATGTACCAGTGTCTCAGTGTCTCAGTGTCCCAGTGTCTCAGTGTCCCAGTGTCTCAGTGTCCCAGTGTCTCAGTGTCTCAGTGTCTCAGTGTCCCAGTGTCTCAGTGTCTCAGTGTCTCATTGTTTCAGTTTCTCAATGTCCCAGTGTCTCAGTGTCTCAGTGTCCCAGTGTCCCAGTGTATCAGTGTCTCAGTGTCTCAGTGTCTCAGTGTCCCAGTGTCTCAGTGTCTCCTTGTCTCAGTGCCTCAGTGTCTCAGTGTCCCAGTGTCTCAGTGTTTCATTGTCTCAGTGTCTCAGTGTCCCTGTGGCCCTGTGTCTCAGTCTCTCAGTGTCTTAGTGTCTCAGTGGCCCAGTGTCTCAGTTTCCCAGTGTCTCAGTGTTTCAGTGTCCCAGTGTCTCAGTGGTTCAGTGTCCCAGTGTCTCAGTGTCCCAGTGTCCCAGTGTCTCAGTGTCTCAGTGTCCCAGTGTCTCAGTGTGTATGAGACTCGGTGTCTCAGAATCTCAGTGTCTCTGTGTCTCGGTGTCTCAGTGTCTCAGTGTCTCAGTGTCCTAGTGTCCCAGTGTCTCAGAGTCTTAGTGTCCCAGTGTCTCAGTGTCCCAGTTTCTCAGTGCCTCAGTGTCCCAGTGTCTCAGTGTCTCAGTGTCTCAGTGTCCCAGTGTCTCAGTGCGCAGTGTCTCAGTGTCCCAGTATCTCAGTGTCCCAGTGTCTCAGTGTCCCAGTTTCTCAGTGTCTCAGTGTCTCATTGTCCCAATGTCTCAGTGTCCAGTGTCTCAGTGTCTCAGTGTCTCAGTGTCTCAGTGTCCCAGTATCTCAGTGTCCCAGTGTCTCAGTGTCCCAGTTTCTCAGTGTCTCAGTGTCTCATTGTCCCAATGTCTCAGTGTCCAGTGTCTCAGTGTCCCAGTGTCTCAGTGTCTCAGTGTCTCAGTGTCCCAGTGTCTCAGTGTCTCAGTGTCTCATTGTTTCAGTGTCTCAATGTCCCAGTGTCTCAGTGTCTCAGTGTCCCAGTGTCCCAGTGTATCAGTGTCTCAGTGTCTCAGTGTCTCAGTGTCTCCTTGTCTCAGTGCCTCAGTGTCTCAGTGTCCCAGTGTCTCAGTGTTTCATTGTCTCAGTGTCTCAGTGTCCCTGTGGCCCTGTGTCTCAATCTCTCAGTGTCTTAGTGTCTCAGTGTCCCAGTGTCTCAGTGTCCCAGTGTCTCAGTGGCTCAGTGTCCCAGTGTCTCAGTGGTTCAGTGTCCCAGTGTCTCAGTGTCCCAGTGTCCCAGTGTCTCAGTGTCTCAGTGTCCCAGTGTCTCAGTGTGTCTGAGACTTGGTGTCTCAGATTCTCAGTGTCTCTGTGTCTCGGTGTCTCAGTGTCTCAGTGTCTCAGTGTCCTAGTGTCCCAGTGTCTCAGAGTCTTAGTGTCCCAGTGTCTCAGTGTCCCAGTTTCTCAGTGCCTCAGTGTCCCAGTGTCTCAGTGTCTCAGTGTCTCAGTGTCTCAGTGTCCCAGTGTCTCAGTGCGCAGTGTCTCAGTGTCCCAGTGTCTCAGTGTCTCAGTGTCCCAGGGTCTCAGTGTCTCAGTGTCGCGTGTCCCAGTGTCCCAGTGTCTCAGTGTCTCAGTATCCCAGCGTCTCAGTGTCCCAGTGTCTCAGTGTCTCAGTGTCCCAGTGTCGCAGTGTCCCAGTGTCTCAGTGTCTCAGTGTCCCAGTGTCTCAGTGTCTCAGTGTCCCAGTATCTCAGTGTCCCAGTGTCTCAGTGTCCCAGTTTCTCAGTGTCTAAGTGTCTCATTGTCCCAATGTCTCAGTGTGCAGTGTCTCAGTGTCCCAGTGTCCCAGTGTCTCAGTGTCTCAGTGTCCCAGTGTCTCAGTGTGCCAGTGTCCCAGTGTCTCAGTGTTTCATTGTCTCAGTGTCTCAGTGTCCCTGTGGCCCTGTGTCTCAGTCTCTCAGTGTCTTAGTGTCTCAGTGTCCCAGTGTCTCAGTGTCCCAGTGTCTCAGTGTCTCAGTGTCCCAATGTCCCAGAGTCTCATTGTCTCAGTGTCTCAGTGTCTCAGTGTCCCAGTGTCTCAGTGTCTCAGTGTCTCAGTGTCCCAGTGTCTCAGTGTCTCAGTGTCCCAGTGTCTCAGTGTCTCAGTGTCCCAGTGTCTCAGTGTCTCAGTGTCCCAGTGTCTCAGTGTCTCAGTGTCTCAGTGTCCGAGTGTGCAGTGTCCCAGTGTCTCAGTGTCTCAGTGTCCCGGTGTCTCAGTGCCCCAGTGTCTCAGTGTCTCAGTGTCTCAGTGTCCTAGTGTCTCAGTGTCTCAGTGTCTCAGAGTCCCTGTGTCTCAGTGTCTTAGTGTCCCAGTGTCTCAGTGCCTCGGTGTCCCAGTGTCTCAGTGTCCCAGTGTCCCAGTGTCTCAGTGTCTCAGTGTCCCAGTGTCTCAGTGTCTCAGGGTCCCAGTGTCTCAGTGTCCCAGTGTCTCAGTGTCTCAGTGTCCCAGTGTCTCAGTAGTTCAGTGTCCCAGTGTCTCAGTGTCCCAGTGTCCCAGTGTCTCAGTGTCTCAGTGTCCCAGTGTCTCAGTGTCCTAGTGTCTCAGTGTCTCAGTGTCCCAGTGTCTCAGTGTCTCAGTGTCTCAGTGTTCCTGTGGCCCTGTGTCTCAGTCTCTCAGTGTCTTAGTGTCCCAGTGACTCAGTGTCTTAGTGTCCCAGTGTCTCAGTGTCTCAGTGTCCCAGTGTCTCAGTGTCTCAGTGCCCCAGTGTCTCAGTGTCTCAGTGTCCCAGTGTCTCAGTGTCTCAGTGTCTCAGTGTCCCAGTGTCTCAGTGTCCCCGTGTCTCAGTGTCTCGGTGTCCCAGTGTCTCAGTGTCCCACTGTCCCAGTGTCTCAGTGTCTCAGTGTCCCAGTGTCTCAGTATCTCAGGGTCCCAGTGTCTCAGTGTCCCAGTGTCTCAGTGTCTCAGTGTCCCAGTGTCTCAGTAGTTCAGTGTCCCAGTGTCTCAGTGTCCCAGTGTCCCAGTGTCTCAGTGTCTCAGTGTCCCAGTGTCTCAGTGTCCTAGTGTCTCAGTGTCTCAGTGTCCCAGTGTCTCATTGTCTCAGTGTCCCTGTGGCCCTGTGTCTCAGTCTCTCAGTGTCTTAGTGTCCCAGTGTCTCAGTGTCTTAGTGTCCCAGTGTCTCAGTGTCTCAGTGTCCCAGTGTCTCAGTGTCCCAGTGTCTCAGTGTCTTAGTGTCCCAGTGTCTCAGTGTCTCAGTGTCCCAGTGTCTCAGTGTCTCAGTGCCCCAGTGTCTCAGTGTCTCAGTGTCCCAGTGTCTCAGTGTCTCAGTGTCCCAGGGTCTCAGTGTCTCAGTGTCGCGTGTCCCAGTGTCCCAGTGTCTCAGTGTCTCAGTGTCCCAGCGTCTCAGTGTCCCAGTGTCTCAGTGTCTCAGTGTCCCAGTGTCTCAGTGTTCCAGTGTCTCAGTGTCTCAGTGTCTCAGTGTCCCATTGTCTCAGTGTCTCAGTGTCCCAGTGTCTCAGTGTCCCAGTGTCCCAGTATCTCAGTGTCCCAGTGTCTCAGTGTCCCAGTTTCTCAGTGTCTCAGTGTCTCATTGTCCCAATGTCTCAGTGTGCAGTGTCTCAGTGTCCCAGTGTCCCAGTGTCTCAGTGTCTCAGTGTCCCAGTGTCTCAGTGTCTCAGTGTCCCAGTGTCCCAGTGTCTCAGTGTCCCAGTGTTCCAGTGTCTCAGTGTCTCAGTATCTCAGTGTCCCAGTGTCTCAGTGTCTCAGTGTCTCAGTGTCTCAGTGTCCCAGTGTCCCAGTGTCTCAGTGACTCAGTGTCTCAGTGTCTCAGTGTCCCAGTGTCTCAGTGTCTCAGTGTCCCAGGGTCTCAGTGTCTCAGTGTCCCAGTGTCTCAGTGTCCCAGTGTCTCATTGTCCCAATGTCTCAGTATCCCAGTGTCTCAGTGTCTCAGTGTCTCAGTGTCCCAGGGTCTCAGTGTCCCAGTGTCCCAGTGTCTCAGTGTCCCAGTGTCTCAGTGTCTCCTTGTTTCAGTGTCTCAGTGTCTCAGTGTCCCAATGTCTCAGTGTCCCAGTGTCTCAGTGTCCCACTGTCCCAGTGTCTCAGTGTCCCAGTGTCTCAATGTCTCAGTGTCCCAGTGTCTCAGTGTCCCAGTGTCTCAGTGTCCCAGTGTCTCAGTGTCTCAGTGTCTCAGTGTCCCAGTGTCTCAGTGTCTCATTGTTTCAGTGTCTCAATGTCCCAGTGTCTCAGTGTCTCAGTGTCCCAGTGTCCCAGTGTATCAGTGTCTCAGTGTCTCAGTGTCTCAGTGTCCCAGTGTCTCAGTGTCTCCTTGTCTCAGTGTCTCAGTGTCTCAGTGTCCCAGTGTCTCAGTGTTTCATTGTCTCAGTGTCTCAGTGTCCCTGTGGCCCTGTGTCTCAGTCTCTCAGTGTCTTAGTGTCTCAGTGTCCCAGTGTCTCAGTGTCCCAGTGTCTCAGTGTCTCAGTGTCCCAGTGTCTCAGTGGTTCAGTGTCCCAGTATCTCAGTGTCCCAGTGTCCCAGTATCTCAGTGTCTCAGTGTCCCAGTGTCTCAGTGTGTCTGAGACTCGGTCTCTCAAATTCTCAGTGTCTCTGTGTCTCGGTGTCTTAGTGTCTCAGTGTCTCAGTGTCCCAGTGTCTCAGTGTCTCAGTGTCTCAGTGTCCCTGTGGCCCTGTGTCTCAGTCTCTCAGTGTCTTAGTGTCCCAGTGTCTCAGAGTCTTAGTGTCCCAGTGTCTCAGTGTCTCAGTGTCCCAGTTTCTCAGTGTCTCAGTGTCTCAGTGTCCCAGTGTCTCAGTGCGCAGTGTCTCAGTGTCCCAGTGTCTCAGTGTCTCAGTGTCTCAGTGTCTCAGTGTCCCAGGGTCTCAGTGTCCCAGTGTCCCAGTGTCCCAGTGTCTCAGTGTCCCAGTGTCTCAGTGTCTCCTTGTCTCAGTGTCTCAGTGTCTCAGTGTCCCAATGTCTCAGTGTCCCAGTGTCTCAGTGTCCCACTGCCCCAGTGTCTCAGTGTCCCAGTGTCTCAATGTCTCAGTGTCCCAGTGTCTCAGTGTCCCAGTGTCTCAGTGTCCCAGTGTCTCAGTGTCTCAGTGTCTCAGTGTCTCAGTGTCTCAGTGTCTCATTGTTTCAGTGTCTCAATGTCCCAGTGTCTCAGTGTCTCAGTGTCCCAGTGTATCAGTGTCTCAGTGTCTCAGTGTCTCAGTGTCTCCTTGTCTCAGTGTCTCAGTGTCTCAGTGTCCCAGTGTCTCAGTGTTTCATTGTCTCAGTGTCTCAGTGTCCCAGTGTCTCAGTGTCTCAGTGTCCCAGTGTCTCAGTGTCTCAGTGTCCCAGTGTCTCAGTGTCTCAGTGTCACAGTGTCTCAGTGTCTCAGTGTCCGAGTGTACAGTGTCCCAGTGTCTCAGTGTCTCAGTGTCTCAGTGTCCCAGTGTCTCAGTGTCTCAGTGTCTCAGTGTCCCAGTGTCTCAGTGTCTCAGTGTCCTAGTGTCTCAGTGCCCCAGGGTCTCAGTGTCTCAGTGTCTCATTGTCCCAGTGTCTCAGTGTCCCAGTGTCCCAGTGTCTCAGTGTCTCAGTGTCTCAGTGTCCCAGTGTCTCAGTGTCTCAGTGTCTCAGTGTCCCAGTGTCTCAGTGTCCCAGTGTCTCAGTGCCCCAGGGTCTCAGTGTCCCAGTGTCTCAGTGTCTCAGTGTCTCAGTGTCCCAGTGTCCCAGTGTCTCAGTGTCTCAGTGTCCCAGTGTCCCAGTGTCTCAGTGTCCCAGGGTCTCAGTGTCCCAGTGTCTTAGTGTCCCAGTGTCTCAGTGTCTCAGTGTCCCAGTGTCTCAGTGTCCCAGTGTCCCAGTGTCTCAGTGTCCCAGTGTCTCAGTGTCTCAGTGTCCCAGTGTCTCAGTGTCCCAGTGTCCCAGTGTCTCAGTGTCCCAGTGTCCCAGTGTCCCAGTGTCTCAGTGTCCCAGTGTCCCAGTGTCTCAGTGTCCCAGTGTCTCAGTGTCTCAGTGTCCCAGTGTCTCAGTGTAGGGACACACCAGGAACCCGCGGGTAGGTTCAAGAAAGGGGGCGTGGCCGGGGGCGGGGCCAGGCCACGCTGACGGTATAAGAGGGGCCCTCGAGAGAGGACCTCGGTCCGGGCTGTCGTTTGAAATGGGATCCGCGTCGTGCTGCTAAGTCGTCACCGTCGTCTCCGTCTTCACCATCTCGGCGTCGGCACACAGGCAGCCTACCAGCTGTCCTGACTGGCAACCGTAGTCGACTATAGACGGATTATTTAGAAAGTGTTAACCCGTTGGCGTTAATAAACAGGGCGCCTCCAACTCTTGAAGTGTCTCCGGTTCAGTCGCTATGAATTCATGAGTGGGTGGGTGATTGGATCGGTGGGTGGGTGAGTGAATCAGTGGGCGGGTGAGTGAATCAGTGGGTGAGTGAGTGAATCAGTGGGTGGGTAAGTGAATCAGTGGGTGGGTGAATCAGTGGGTGGGTGAGTGAATCAGTGGGTGGGTGAGTGCATCGGTGGGTACGTGAATCAGTGGGTGGGTGAGTGAATCAGTGGGGGGGTGAGTGAATCGGTGGGTACGTGAGTGAATCAGTGGGTGGGTGAGTGAATCAGTGGGTGGGTGATTGAATCAGTGGGTGGGTGATTGAATCAGTGGGTGGGTGAGTGAATCAGTGGGTGGGTGAGTGAATCAGTGGGTGGGTGAGTGAATCAGTAGGTGGGTGAGTGAATCAGTGGGTGGGTGAGTGAATCAGTGGGTGGATGAGTGAATTAGTGGGTGGGTGAGTGAATCAGTGGGTGGGTAAGTGAATCAGTGGGTGGGTGAGTGAATCAATGGGTGGGTGAGTGAATCAGTGGGTGGGTGAGAGAATCAGTGGGTTGGTGAGTGAATCAGTGGCTGGGTGAGTGAATCAGTGGGTTGGTGAGTGAATCAGTGGGTCGGTGAGTGAATCAGTGGCTGGGTGAGTGAATTAGTGGGTTGGTGAGTGAATCAGTGGGTGGGTGAGTGAATCAGTGGGTGGATGAGTGAATCAGTGGGTGGGTGAGAGAATCAGTGGGTGGGTGAGTGAATCAGTGGGTGGATGAGTGAATCAGTGGGTGGGTGAGTGAATCAGTGGGTGGGTGAATGAGTCTGAGGAGGAGGCGGAAGGTGGAAGAGGTTGTGGAGGAGGTGCACCCCTGACACGGCCATTATGATCCCAGACCCCACACAGCACTGACAATCGAAGGCACCAAACACCACAAAGTCTGCAACGTCATTTCACCTCCTGCTGTCTGTATTTGCAATGACAATATTTACAATAATTATTTACAAAGCTATGAAATTATTTACAATGCGATACATAATGGGGTGGGTGGGTGGGTGGCTGGGTGGTGCTGCTTGTGGTGGCAGCTGGCACCGACGCCACCACCACCACCACCACCACGACCCCGCTAATGCGCCATGGGCCGGCCACCACAAATCAGCAGGCGGCGGAGGAGCGAGCGGAGCGCGCTGGCCACCTGCGCCAGGCACGCCCCTTGCTTCTTCTTGCTCTGCGGATGCTGCACCTCCTCCGCGTCCACCTCCTCCGCCTTCTCTTCAAGCTCCTTCACCTCCTCGTCCAACTCCACCACCACCTGCTCCGGCTCCACCACCACCACCTCCTCCTCCTCCATCTCCTCCATCTTCTCCACCTCCTCCTCATCCACCTCTGCCTTCCCTTCCACCTCCTTCACCGCCACCTCTTCCGCCTCCACAAACTCCGTCCAATCCACATTGGTGTAGATGAGCGGTGAGAACGATGAGGATGATGATGAGGAGGAGGAGGATGATGATGATGGGGGCATCTCCTCCGGCTCAGCTCTGTGGAGGTAGCAGCAGCACCACAGCAGCACGGCGCCACCACTTTAGCCTCTCGCTACAATAGCCAGAGGCCGTAGTCGCTCTGCATCATCACCACCACCACCACCGCCACCACCACCACCACCACCACCACCAGATCCTCCCGTGGGTGGACTAACGGACTCAACGCACGGTGGCGGATTTAAAAACAAAATCTAAAACTATCACTCTATTTTACTGGGTGTAAGAAGCGACCTGGCCACCACGAGAGATAGCAGCTCGATCAAGTGGCTGATATCACCGTGGTCATCATCATCATCATCGCGTGGAAATGTAGACACACCCGAAGAGACCCATGCAAAAACTAAACTATTTTTTTAATTTCACCAGGTCTAAGGCTTCCACAGAGCTACTGTGTAGCTATCTTTCAGAAGGCCCGCACAGAGACCCATAGAGAATGAGAGACTCGTGTAGAACCATAGACACCCACAGAGACCCGCAGAGACCCATGCAAAAACTAAACTCTTTTTTTTATTTCACCAGGTCTAAGGCTTCCACTGATTTTTGTAGCTCTTGATCAGAAGCAGCGTCGCCATCGCAAATGATGGCTCAAGGCAGTGGCTGATATCATCGTGATCATCATCCCCACGTAAGAAATGTATCGCAGCCAAACACTCTAACCGCGTGGTGATGTCGATTCTAAATGTGGAGGTGAAAACCCGGAGGGACCCGGAGAGAACCCACGTAGGTACGACCACGGGCAGAGAGACAGACAGACGCAGACTTCAAATATACAGCAGCAGCGGCAGGCGTCGTCAGCGGTCGGGATCGAGCCCATGAACTCCTGCGTACCGGGAAAGGGAGTCGACATCTCGTCCCCAACACCCCCAGCCCTATGAGCACACAGAGGGAGTCTCACCGTGGATCAGAAACCCCAGAGGCCTGCAGAGCACCAGCAGTGCTGATGATGACATTGGCTTCCCTGGAGGTGCCGGCGGTGGTGGTGGTGGTGGTGGTCATGGGGTTGAGCCTTTGGCTTGTGAAGGTGCCCGTGCCGATTGGGGGGCGCTTCAGGATGAAGCATCTCGGTTTTTCCTTCTTGTTCAGGCAGCAGTGGCGGACCTGATGATCTGTAGAGAGACAGAGAGACTCAGACACCGACCCACTTACCCACCCACGTACCGACCCACTCGCCCATTCACCCACCTATCAACCCACCCACGTACCGACCCACTCGCCCATTCACCCACCTACCAACCCACCCACGTACCGACCCACTCGCCCATTCACCCACCTACCAACCCACCCACGTACTAACCCACTCGCCCATTCACCCACCTACCAACCCACCCACGTACCGACCCACTCGCCCATTCACCCACCTACCAACCCACCCACGTACCGACCCACTCGCCCATTCACCCACCTACCAACCCACCCACGTACCGGCCCACTCGCCCATTCACCCACCTACCAACCCACCCACGTGCCGACCCACTCGCCCATTCACCCACCTACCGACCCGCCCACGTACCGACCCACTCGCCCATTCACCCACCTACCAACCCACCCACGTACCGACCCACTCGCACATTCACCCACCCACAAGCCCAGCCACAAGCCCACCCACCCACCCACCAACTAGCCCAGCCACCCACCAACTCACCAACACACCCACCAAACCCACAAACCCACACACCCACTCACCCAACTACCCAATCACCTACTCACTCATTCACTCACCCACAAATCCAACCACTCACCCACTCACTTACTCACCAACAAAACCCACTCACTCATTCACTCACCAACAAACCAACCCACCAACCCACCAACCCACCCACCGACCCACCCACCCACCGGCCCACCCACCCACGCACCGACCCACCCACCCACCGACCCACCCACCCACCCACCCACCCACCGACCCACCCACCCACCGACCCACCCACCCACCCACCGACCCACCCACCCACCCACCGACCCACCCACTCACCGACCCACCCACCCACCGACCCACCGACCCACCCACCCACCCACCGACCCACCCACCCACCCACCAACCCACCCACCGACCCACCCACCCACCCACCGACCCACCCACCCATGACATGAATGCCCAGAGCAGCGTCGTTGTGTTGTGCGGCGTTCATGGCGTCTCTCGCTGTAATCCACAGGGTCTCTGTGTGGAGAGCGGTGGGGGGGGGGGGGGAGAGGGTCACAACACAAACTCACCTCGTCACCACAGACTCACAACACAAACTCACCTCGTCACCACAAACCCACAACACAAACTCACCTCGTCACCACAAACCCACAACACAAACTCACCTCATCACCACAGACTGACAACATGGACTCACATCATCAACACAGACTCACAACACAGACTCACAACACAGACTCACAACACAGACTCACATCACAGACTCACATCATCAACACGGACTCACAACACAGACTCACAACACAGACTCACATCATCAACACGGACTCACATCACAGACTCACATCATCAACACGGACTCACAACACAGACTCACAACACAGACTCACAACACAGACTCACAACAAAGACTCACATCATCAACACGGACTCACAACACAGACTCACAACACAGACTCACATCATCAACACAGACTCACATCATCAACACAGACTGACAACACAGACTGACAACACAGACTCACATAACAGATTCACAACACAGACTCACATCACAGATTCACATCATCAACACGGACTCACAACACAGACTCACAACACAGACTCACAACACAGACTCACATCACCAACCACAGACTCACATCATCTACACAAACTCACAACACAGACTCACAACACAGACTCACATCATCAACACAGATTCACATCATCAACACAGACTCACATCATCTACACAGACTCACAACACAGACTCACAACACGGACTCACAACACAGACTCACATCACCAACCACAGACTCACAACACAGACTCACATCATCAACACAGACTCACATCATCAACACAGACTCACAACATCAACACAGACTCACAACACAGACTCACATCACCAACCACAGACTCACAACACAGACTCAGAACACAGACTCACATCACCAACCACAGACTCACAACACAGACTCACATCACCAACCACAGACTCACATCACCAACCACAGACTCACAACACAGACTCACATCACCAACCACAGACTCACATCATCTACACAGACTCACATCACCAACCACAGACTCACAACACAGACTCACATCACCAACCACAGACTCACAACACAGACTCATAACACAGACTCACATCACCAACCACAGACTCACAACACAGACTCACATCACCAACCACAGACTCACATCACCAACCACAGACTCACAACACAGACTCACATCACCAACCACAGACTCACATCACCAACCACAGACTCACAACACAGACTCACAACACAGACTCACATCACCAACCACAGACTCACATCATCTACACAGACTCACAACACAGACTCACAACACAGACTCACATCACCAACCACAGACTCACAACACAGACTCACATCACCAACGACAGACTCACAACACAGACTCACAACACAGACTCACAACACAGACTCACATCACCAACCACAGACTCACAACACAGACTCACAACACAGACTCACAACACAGACTCACAACATCTACACAGACTCACAACACAGACTCACATCACAGACTCACAACACAGACTCACAACACAGACTCACAACACAGACTCACATCACCAACCACAGACTCACAACACAGACTCACAACACAGACTCACAACACAGACTCACAACATCTACACAGACTCACAACACAGACTCACAACACAGACTCACAACATCTGCACAGACTCACAACACAGACTCACATCACAGACTCACAACACAGACTCACATCATCAACACAGACTCACACCACAGACTCACATCATCAACACAGACTCACAACACAGACTCACAACACAGACTCACAACACAGACTCACATCACCAACCACAGACTCACATCATCAACACAGACTCACAACACAGACTCACATCACCAACCACAGACTCACATCACGGACTCACATCACAGACTCACATCACAGACTCATATCACGAACTCACAACACAGACTCACATCACGGACTCACATCACAGACTCACAACACAGACTCACATCATCAACACAGACTCACAACACAGACTCACATCACCAACCACAGACTCACATCACCAACCACAGACTCACATCACCAACCACAGACTCACATCACCAACCACAGACTCACATCACCAACCACAGACTCACATCATCTACACAGACTGACATCACAGACTCACAACACAGACTCACAACACAGACTCACATCACCAACCACAGACTCACATCATCTACACAGACTCACAACACAGACTCACAACACAGACTCACATCACCAACCACAGACTCACATCACGGACTCACATCATCTACACAGACTCACAACACAGACTCACAACACGGACTCACAACACAGACTCACAACACAGACTCACATCACGGACTCACATCACAGACTCACAACACAGACTCACATCACGGACTCACATCACAGACTCACAACACAGACTCACATCACGGACTCACATCACCAACCACAGACTCACAACACAGACTCACAACACAGACTCACAACACAGACTCACATCACCAACCACAGACTCACAACACAGACTCACATCATCTACACAGACTCACAACACAGACTCACAACACAGACTCACAACACAGACTCACATCACGGACTCACATCACGGACTCACATCACAGACTCACATCACAGACTCACATCACGGACTCACATCACAGACTCACAACACAGACTCACATCACGGACTCACATCACAGACTCACAACACAGACTCACATCACGGACTCACATCACAGACTCACAACACAGACTCACATCACGGACTCACAACACAGACTCACAACACAGACTCACATCACGGACTCACATCACAGACTCACAACACAGACTCACATCACGGACTCACATCACAGACTCACAACACAGACTCACATCACGGACTCACATCACGGACTCACATCACCAACCACAGACTCACAACACAGACTCACAACACAGACTCACAACACAGACTCACATCACCAACCACAGACTCACAACACAGACTCACATCATCTACACAGACTCACAACACAGACTCACAACACAGACTCACAACACAGACTCACAACACAGACTCACATCACGGACTCACATCACGGACTCACATCACAGACTCACATCACAGACTCACATCACAGACTCACATCACAGACTCACAACACAGACTCACATCACGGACTCACATCACAGACTCACAACACAGACTCACATCACGGACTCACATCACAGACTCACAACACAGACTCACATCACGGACTCACAACACAGACTCACAACACAGACTCACATCACGGACTCACATCACAGACTCACAACACAGACTCACATCACGGACTCACATCACAGACTCACAACACAGACTCACATCACGGACTCACATCACGGACTCACATCACCAACCACAGACTCACAACACAGACTCACAACACAGACTCACAACACAGACTCACATCACCAACCATAGACTCACAACACAGACTCACATCATCTACACAGACTCACAACACAGACTCACAACACAGACTCACAACACAGACTCACATCACAGACTCACATCACGGACTCACATCACGGACTCACATCACAGACTCACATCACGGACTCACATCACAGACTCACAACACAGACTCACAACACGGACTCACATCACGGACTCACAACACAGACTCACATCACGGACTCACAACACGGACTCACAACACAGACTCACATCACGGACTCACAACACGGACTCACAACACAGACTCACATCACGGACTCACATCACGGACTCACAACACAGACTCACATCACGGACTCACATCACAGACTCACATCACGGACTCACATCACGGACTCACGCTCCCACCTGTCTGAGTGGTAACGCTCGGATCACGACGACCACGACGGGGAGCAATCTCAAGAAGCGGCCGTCTGCTGCGCACGTGACCAGGGCTCTGACGACACTTCCCACGACGTCTCGTAACCCCGCCCCCAAGTCGATGACGACGCAATGCTCGCCACGCCCCCAGCCCCGCCCACCACCCCATCCAACCGCCCCCGTCCCGCCCAACAGCCCCGCCCCACCACCCCAGCAAACCGCCCCCGCCCACCAGCATCGCCCCCACCAACAGCCACCGCCCATCGCCACGCCCCCAATTACAGCCCCGCCCCCATCCCCCGCCGCTACTTCCGGTTTGTCAGGCGCGAGGTCTCCGCCTCCTCGCCCCCCCTAGGTCGACTCAGCCTCAAATGGGCACGCCGGTGCCACGTGCGCGGTGGTCAACATCGCCAGCACTGTGGGAGAGACAAAGGCGGCCGGGCGGGCGTGGTGCTGGCCACCCACCCCCTCCTTGTATGTGTGTATGTGTGTGAGTGTGTGATAGTGAGTGTGTGTGAGTGTGTGTAAGTGAGTGTGTGTGAGTGTGTGTGAGTGTGTGTAAGTGAGTGTGTGTGAGTGTGTGTAAGTGAGTGTGTGTTAGTGTGTGATAGTGAGTGTGTGTGAGTGTGTGTAAGTGATTGTGTGTTAGTGAGTGTGTGTAAGTGAGTGTGTGTTAGTGTGTGATAGTGAGTGTGTGTGAGTGTGTGTGAGTGTGTGTAAGTGATTGTGTGTTAGTGAGTGTGTGTAAGTGAGTGTGTGTTAGTGTGTGTAAGTGAGTGTGTGTGAGTGTGTGATAGTGAGTGTGTGTAAGTGAGTGTGTGTTAGTGTGTGTAAGTGAGTGTGTGTTAGTGTGTGATAGTGAGTGTGTGTTAGTGTGTGATAGTGAGTGTGTGTTACTGAGTGTGTGTGAGTGTGTGATAGTGAGTGTGTGTTAGTGTGTGATAGTGAGTGTGTGTTACTGAGTGTGTGTGAGTGTGTGTAAGTGAGTGTGTGTGAGTGTGTGTAAGTGAGTGTGTGTGAGTGTGTGTAAGTGAGTGTGTGTGAGTGTGTGTAAGTGAGTGTGTGTAAGTGAGTGTGTGTTAGTGTGTGATAGTGAGTGTGTGTGAGTGTGTGTAAGTGATTGTGTGTTAGTGAGTGTGTGTTAGTGAGTGTGTGTTAGTGAGTGTGTGTTAGTGTGTGATAGTGAGTGTGTGTGAGTGTGTGTAAGTGAGTGTGTGTGAGTGTGTGTTAGTGAGTGTGTGTTAGTGTGTGATAGTGAGTGTGTGTGAGTGTGTGTAAGTGAGTGTGTGTTAGTGGGTGTGTGTTAGTGAGTGTGTGTTAGTGAGTGATAGTTAGTGTGTGTGAGTGTGTGTAAGTGATTGTGTGTTAGTGAGTGTGTGTTAGTGAGTGTGTGTTAGTGTGTGATAGTGAGTGTGTGGGGGAGCGGTAGTGTAGCGGTTAGCGCTACGCTGCGCTATGAACCTGGCCACCCGGGTTCGATTCCCGCTCACGGCCAACACCAGTGACGAATATCTGAACCGGTCCTGGGCCTCCCCTAGGTCGACTCAGCCTCAAATGAGTACCTAGTGCGGGCTGGCCACTCACCCCCTCGTGTACCGTCCCGGCCTTCATAGGTGCTCGCTAACAGCACTTGCCCCTAGAGTCTGTTAAGGCTATATGGGGGATCTTTGTTTATTTTTGTGTGGTATGGTGTGTGTGTGTGGTGTGGTGTGTGTGTGGTATGGTGTGTGTGTGTGGTATGGTGTGTGTGTGTGTGGTATGGTGTGTGTGGTATGGTGTGTGTGGTATGGTGTGTGTGTGTGGTATGGTGTGTGTGTGTGGTATGGTGTCTGTGGTATGGTGTGTGTTTGTGGTATGGTGTGTGTGTGTGGTATGGTGTGTGTTTGTGGTATGGTGTGTGTGTGTGGTATGGTGTGTGTTTGTGGTATGGTGTGTGTGTGTGGTATGGTGTGTGTGTGGTATGGTGTGTGTGTGGTGTGGTATGTGTGTGGTGTGGTGTGTGTGTGGTGTGGTGTGTATGTGGTGTGGTGTGTGTGTGGTGTGGTGTGTGTGTGTTGTGGTGTGTGTGTGTTGTGGTGTGTGTGTGTTGTGGTGTGTGTGTGGTGTGTGTGGTGTGGTGTGTGTGTGGTGTGGTGTGTGTGTGGTGTGTGTGGTGTGGTGTGTGTGTGGTGTGTGTGTGGTGTGTGTGTGGTGTGGTGTGTGTGTGGTGTGGTGTGTGTGTGGTGTGGTGTGTGTGTGGTGTGGTGTGTGGTGTGGTGTGTGTGTGGTGTGTGTGTGGTGTGGTGTGTGTGTTGTGTAGTGTGGCGTGTGTGTGGTGTGGCGTGTGTGTGGTGTGGCGTGTGTGTGGTGTGGCGTGTGTGTGGTGTGGCGTGTGTGTGGTGTGGCGTGTGTGTGCGGTGTGTGTGTGGTGTGGTGTGTGTGTGGTGTGTGTGTGGTGTGTGTGTGGTGTGGTGTGTGTGGTGTGTGTGTGTGGTGTGCTGTGTGTGGTGTGGTGTGTGTGTGGTGTGGTGCGTGTGTGGTGTGGTGTGTGTGTGGTGTGGTGTGTGTTTGGTGTGGTGTGTGTGTGGTGTGTGTGTGGTGTGGTGTGGTGTGTGTGTGTCTCAGTGTCTCAGTGTCCCAGTGTCTCAGTGTCTCAGTGTCCCAGTGTCTCAGTGTCTCAGTGTCCAAGTGTCTCAGTGTCCCAGTGTCCCAGTGTCTCAGTGTCTCAGTGTCCCAGTGTCTCAGTGTCTCAGTGTCCCAGTGTCTCAGTGTCCCAGTGTCCCAGTGTCTCAGTGTCTCAGTGTCCCAGTGTCTCAGTGTCTCAGTGTCCCAGTGTCTCAGTGTCTCAGTGTCCCAGTGTCTCATTGTCTCAGAGTTCCAGTGTCTCAGTGTCTCTGAGACTCGGTGTCTCAGATTGTCAGTGTCTCTGTGTCTCGGTGTCTCAGTGTCCCAGTGTCTCACTGTCCCAGTGTCCCAATGTCTCAGTGACCCAGTGTCTCAGTGCGCAGTGTCTCAGTGTCTCAGTGTCCCAGGGTCTCAGTGTCTCAGTGTCGCGTGTCCCAGTGTCCCAGTGTCTCAGTGTCTCAGTGTCCCAGTGTCTCAGTGTCTCAGTGTCTCAGTGTCCCAGTGTCTCAGTGTCTCAGTGTCCCAGGGTCTCAGTGTCTCAGTGTCCCAGTGTCTCAGTGTCCCTGTGTCTCAGTGTCTCAGTGTCTCAGTGTCTCAGTGTCCCAGTGTCTCAGTGTCTCAGTGTCCCAGTGTCTCAGTGTCTCCTTGTCTCAGTGTCTCAGTATCCCAGTGTCTCAGTGTCTCAGTGTCCCAGTGTCTCAGTGTCCCACTGTCCCAGTGTCTCAGTGTCCCAGTGTCTCAATGTACCAGTGTCTCAGTGTCCCAGTGTTTCAGTGTCTCAGTGTTCCAGTGTCTCAGTGTCCCAGTGTCTCAGTGTCCCAGTGTCTCAGTGTCTCAGTGTCTCAGTGTCCCAGTGTCTCAGGGTCTCAGTGTCTCAGTGTCTCAGTGTCCCAGTGTCTCCGTGTCTCAGTGTCCCAGTGTCCCGGTGTCTCAGTGTCTCAGTGTCTCAGTGTCCCAATGTCTCAGTGTCTCAGTGTCCCAGTGTCCCTGTGTCTCAGTGTCTCAGTGTCCCAGTGTCTCAGTGTCTCAGTGTCCCAGTATCTCAGTGTCTCCTTGTCTCAGTGTCTCAGTGTCCCAGTGTCTCAGTGTCTCAGTGTCCCAGTGTCTCAGTGTCCCAGGGTCTCAGTGTCTCAGTGTCCCAGGGTCTCAGTGTCCCAGTATCTCAGTGTCTCCTTATCTCAGTGTCTCAGTGTCTCAGTGTCCCAATGTCTCAGTGTCTCAGTGTCCCAGGGTCTCAGTGTCCCAGTGTCTCAGTGTCTCCTTGTCTCAGTGTCTCAGTGTCCCAGTGTCTCAGTGTCTCAGTGTCCCAGTGTCTCAGTGTCCCACTGTCCCAGTGTCTCAGTGTCCCAGTGTCTCAATGTACCAGTGTCTCAGTGTCCCAGTGTTTCAGTGTCTCAGTGTTCCAGTGTCTCAGTGTCCCAGTGTCTCAGTGTCCCAGTGTCTCAGTGTCTCAGTGTCTCAGTGTCCCAGTGTCTCAGTGTCTCAGTGTCTCAGTGTCCCAGTGTCTCAGTGTCTCAGTGTCCCAGTTTCCCATTGTTTCAGTGTATCAGTGTCCCATTGTCTCAGTGTCCCAGTGTCTCAGTGTCTCAGTGTCCCAGTGTCCCAGTGTCTCAGTGTCCCAGTGGCGCAGTGTCTCAGTGTCTCAGTATCTCAGTGTCCCATTGTCTCAGTGTCTCAGTGTCCCAGTGTCCCAGCGTCCCAGTGTCTAAGTGTCTCAGTGTCTCAGTGTTCCAGTGTCTCAGTGTCTCAGTGTCCCGGTGTCTCAGTGCCCCAGTGTCTCAGTGTCTCAGTGTCTCAGTGTCCCAGTGTCTCAGTGTCTCAGTGTCCTAGTGTCTCAGTGTCTCAGCGTCTCAGTGTCCCAGTGTCTCAGTGTCTCAGTGTCCTAGTGTCTCAGTGTCTCAGTGTCTCAGAGTCCCTGTGTTTCAATGTCTCAGTTTCCCAGTGTCTCAGTGTTTCAGTGTCCCAGTGTCTCAGTGTCCCAGTGTCCCAGTGTCTCAGTGGCCCCGTGTCTCAGTGTCTCAGTGTCCCAGTGTCTCACTGTCCCAGTGTCTCAGTGTTCCAGTGTCTCAGTGTCCCAGTGTCCCGGTGTCTCAGTGCCCCAGTGTCCCAGTGTCTCAGTGTCCCAGTGTCCCAGTGTCTCAGTGTCTCAGTGTCTCAGTGTCCCTGTGGCCCTGTGTCTCAGTCTCTCAGTGTCTTAGTGTCCCAGTGTCTCAGTGTCTTAGTGTCCCAGTGTCTCAGTGTCCCAGTGTCTCAGTGTCTCAGTGTCCCAGTGTCTCAGTGTCTCAGTGTCTCAGTGTCTCAGTGTCCCAGTGTCTCAGTGCGCAGTGTCTCAGTGTCCCAGTGTCTCAGTGTCTCAGTGTCCCAGGGTCTCAGTGTCTCAGTGTCGCGTGTCCCAGTGTCCCAGTGTCTCAGTGTCTCAGTGTCCCAGCGTCTCAGTGTCCCAGTGTCTCAGTGTCTCAGTGTCTCAGTGTCCCAGTGTCTCAGTGTCTCAGTGTCCCAGTGTCTCAGTGTCCCAGTGTCCCAGTATCTCAGTGTCTCAGTGTCCCAGTTTCTCAGTGTCTCAGTGTCTCAGTGTCCCAGGGTCTCAGTGTCTCAGTGTCGCAGTGTCCCAGTGTCCCAGTGTCTCAGTGTCTCAGTGTCCCAGCGTCTCAGTGTCCCAGTGTCTCAGTGTCTCAGTGACCCAGTGTCCCAGTGTCTCAGTGTCTCAGTGTCCCAGTGCCTCAGTGTCTCAGTGTCTCAGTGTCCCAGTGTCCCAGTGTCTCAGTGTCCCAGTGTCTCAGTGTCCCAGCGTCCCATTGTTTCAGTGTCTCAGTGTCTCAGTGTCCCAGTGTCTCAGTGTCTCAGTGTCCCAGTGTCTCAGTGTCTCATTGTCTCAGTGTCTCAGTGTCCCAGTGTCTAAGTGTCTCATTGTCTCAGTGTCTCAGTGTCCCAGTGTCTCAGTGTCTCAGTGTCCCAGTGTCTAAGTGTCTCAGTGTCCCAGTGTCTCAGTGTCTCAGTGTCCCTGTGTCTCAGTGTCTCAGTGTATCAGTGTCCGAGTGTACAGTGTCCCAGTGTCTCACTGTCTCAGTGTCTCAGTGTTCCAGTGTCTCAGTGTCTCAGTGTCCCGGTGTCTCAGTGCCCCAGTGTCTCAGTGTCTCAGTGTTCTAGTGTCTCAGTGTCTCAGCGTCTCAGTATCCCACGGTTTCAGCGTCTCAGTGTCCTAGTGTCTCAGTGTCTCAGTGTCTCAGAGTTCCTGTGTTTCAATGTCTCAGTGTCCCAGTGTCTCAGTCTCTCAGTGTCCCAGTGTCTCAGTGTCCCAGGGTCCCAGTGTCTCAGTGGCCCCGTCTCTCAGTGTCTCAGTGTCTCGGTTTCCCAGTGTCTCAGTGTCCCAGTGTCTCAGTGTCTCAGTGTCCCAGTGTCTCAGTGTCTCAGTGTCCCAGTGTCTCAGTGTCCCAGTGTCTCAGTGTCTCAGTGTCCCAGTGTCTCAGTGTTTCAGTGTCCCAGTGTCTCAGTGTCCCAGTGTCCCAGTGTCTCAGTGTCCCAGTGTCTCAGTGTCCCAGTGTCTCAGTGTCTCAGTGTCCCAGTGTCTCAGTGTCTCAGTGTCCCAATGTCTCAGTGTCTCAGTGTTCCAGTGTCTCAGTGTCTCTGAGACTCGGTGTCTCAGATTCTCAGTGTCTCTGTGTCTCGGTGTCTCAGTGTCCCAGTGTCTCAGTGTCCCAGTGTCCCAATGTCCCAGTGTCCCAGTGTCTCAGTGTCCCAGCGTCTCAGTGTCCCAGTGTCTCAGTGTCTCAGTGTCCCAGTGTCTCAGTGTCTCAGTATCTCAGTGTCGCAGTGTCCCAGTGTCCCAGTCTCTCAGTGTCTCAGTGTCCCAGCGTCTCAGTGTCCCAGTGTCTCAGTGTCTCAGTGTCCCAGTGTCTCAGTGTCTCAGTGCCTCAGTGTCCCAGTGCCTCAGTGTCTCAGTGTCTCAGTGTCCCAGTGTCCCAGTGTCTCAGTGTCCCAGTGTCTCAGTGTCCCAGCGTCCCATTGTTTCAGTGTCTCAGTGTCTCAGTGTCCCAGTGTCTCAGTGTCTCAGTGTCCCAGTGTCTCAGTGTCTCATTGTCTCAGTGTCTCAGTGTCCCAGTGTCTCAGCGTCTCAGTGTCCCAGGGTCTCAGCGTCTCAGTGTCCTAGTGTCTCAGTGTCTCAGAGTTCCTGTGTTTCAATGTCTCAGTGTCCCAGTGTCTCAGTCTCTCAGTGTCCCAGTGTCTCAGTGTCCCAGTGTCCCAGTGTCTCACTGTCTCAGTGTCCCAGTGTCTCAGTGTCCCAGTGTCTCAGTGTCTCAGTGTCCCAGTGTCTCAGTGTCTCAGTGTCCCAGTGTCTCAGTGTTTCAGTGTCCCAGTGTCTCAGTGTGAGTGAATCAGTGGGTGGGTAAGTGAATCAGTGGGTGGGTGAGTGAATCGGTGGGGGGGTGAGTGAATCGGTGGGTACGTGAGTGAATCAGTGGGTGGGTGAGTGAATCAGTGGGTGGGTGATTGAATCAGTGGGTGGGTGATTGAATCAGTGGGTGGGTGAGTGAATCAGTGGGTGGGTGAGTGAATCAGTGGGTGGGTGAGTGAATCAGTGGGTGGGTGAGTGAATCAGTGGGTGGGTGAGTGAATCAGTGGGTGGATGAGTGAATTAGTGGGTGGGTGAGTGAATCAGTGGGTGGGTAAGTGAATCAGTGGGTGGATGAGTGAATCAATGGGTGGGTGAGTGAATCAGTGGGTGGGTGAGTGAATCGGTGGGTATGTGAGTGAATCAGTGGGTGGGTGAGTGAATCACTGGGTGGGTGAGTGAATCAGTGGGTGGGTGAGTGAATCAGTGGGTGGGTGATTGAATCATTGGGTGGGTGATTGAATCAGTGGGTGGGTGAGTGAATCAGTGGGTGGGTGAGTGAATCAGTGGGTGGGTGAGTGAATCAGTGGGTGGGTGAGTGAATCAGTGGGTGGATGAGTGAATTAGTGGGTGGGTGAGTGAATCAGTGGGTGGGTAAGTGAATCAGTGGGTGGATGAGTGAATCAATGGGTGGGTGAGTGAATCAGTGGGTGGGTGAGTGAATCGGTGGGTATGTGAGTGAATCAGTGGGTGGGTGAGTGAATCAGTGGGTGGGTGATTGAATCAGTGGGTGGGTGATTGAATCAGTGGGTGGGTGAGTGAATCAGTGGGTGGGTGAGAGAATCAGTGGGTTGGTGAGTGAATCAGTGGGTTGGTGAGTGAATCAGTGGGTGGGTGATTGAATCAGTGGGTGGGTGAGTGAAACAGTGGGTTGGTGAGTGAATCAGTGGGTTGGTGAGTGAATGAGTCTGAGGAGGAGGCGGCAGGTGGAAGAGGTTGTGGAGGAGGTGCACCCCTGACACGGCCATTATGATCCCAGACCCCACACAGCACTGACAATCGAAGGCACCAAACACCACAAAGTCTGCAACGTCATTTCACCTCCTGCTGTCTGTATTTGCCATGACAATATTTACAATAATTATTTACAAAGCTATGAAATTATTTACAACGCGATACATAATGGGGTGGGTGGGTGGGTGGCTGGGTGGTGCTGCTTGTGGTGGCAGCTGGCACCGACGCCACCACCACCACCACGACCCCGCTAATGCGCCATGGGCCGGCCACCACAAATCAGCAGGCGGCGGAGGAGCGAGCGGAGCGCGCTGGCCACCTGCGCCAGGCACGCCCCTTGCTTCTTCTTGCTCTGCGGATGCTGCACCTCCTCCGCGTCCACCTCCTCCGCCTTCTCTTCAAGCTCCTTCACCTCCTCGTCCAACTCCACCACCACCTGCTCCGGCTCCACCACCACCTCCTCCTCCATCTCCTCCATCTTCTCCACCTCCTCCGTACCCAACTCTGCCTTCCCTTCCACCTCCTTCACCGCCACCTCTTTTTTTATTTCACCAGGTCTAAGGCTTCCACTGATTTTTGTAGCTCTTGATCAGAAGCAGCGTCGCCATCGCAAATGATGGCTCAAGGCAGTGGCTGATATCATCGTGATCATCATCCCCACGTAAGAAATGTATCGCAGCCAAACACTCTAACCGCGTGGTGATGTCGATTCTAAATGTGGAGGTGAAAACCCGGAGGGACCCGGAGAGAACCCACGTAGGTACGACCACGGGCAGAGAGACAGACAGACGCAGACTTCAAATATACAGCAGCAGCGGCAGGCGTCGTCAGCGGTCGGGATCGAGCCCATGAACTCCTGCGTACCGGGAAAGGGAGTCGACATCTCGTCCCCAACACCCCCAGCCCTATGAGCACACAGAGGGAGTCTCACCGTGGATCAGAAACCCCAGAGGCCTGCAGAGCACCAGCAGTGCTGATGATGACATTGGCTTCCCTGGAGGTGCCGGCGGCGGTGGTGGTGGTGGTGGTGGTCATGGGGTTGAGCCTTTGGCTTGTGAAGGTGCCCGTGCCGATTGGGGGGCGCTTCAGGATGAAGCATCTCGGTTTTTCCTTCTTGTTCAGGCAGCAGTGGCGGACCTGATGATCTGTAGAGAGACAGAGAGACAGAAAGACTCAGACACCGACCCACTTACCCACCCACGTACCGACCCACTCGCCCATTCACCCACCTACCAACCCACCCACGCACCGACCCACTCGCCCATTCACCCACCTACCAACCCACCCACGTACCGACCCACTCGCCCATTCACCCACCTACCAACCCACCCACGTACCGACCCACTCGCCCATTCACCCAGCTACCAACCCACCCACGTACCGACCCACTCGCCCATTCACCCACCTACCAACCCACCCACGTACCGACCCACTCGCCCATTCACCCACCTACCAACCCACCCACGTACCGACCCACTCGCCCATTCACCCACCTACCAACACACACACGTGCCGACCCACTCGCCCATTCACCCACCTACCAACCCACCCACGTACCGACCCACTCGCCCATTCACCCACCTACCAACACACACGTACCGACCCACTCGCCCATTCACCCACCTACCAACCCACCCACGTACCGGCCCACTCGCCCATTCACCCACCTACCAACCCACCCACGTACCGACCCACTCGCCCATTCACCCACCTACCAACACACACACGTACCGACCCACTCGCCCATTCACCCACCTACCAACCCACCCACGTACCGACCCACTCGCCCATTCACCCACCTACCAACCCACCCACGTACCGACCCACTCGCACATTCACCCACCCACAAGCCCAGCCACAAGCCCACCCACCCACCAACTAGCCCAGCCACCCACCAACTCACCAACACACCCACCAAACCCACAAACCCACACACCCACTCACCCAACTACCCAATCACCTACTCACTCATTCACTCACCCACAAATCCAACCACTCACCCACTCACTTACTCACCAACAAAACCCACTCACTCATTCACTCACCAACAAACCAACCCACCAACCCACCAACCCACCCACCCACCCACCGACCCACCCACCCACCCACCGACCCACCCACCGACCCACCCACCCACCCACCGACCCACCCACCGACCCACCCACCCACCCACCGACCGACCCACCCACCGACCCACCCACCCACCGACCCACCCACCGACCCACCCACCCACCCACCCACCCACCGACCCACCCACCCATGACATGAATGCCCAGAGCAGCGTCGTTGTGTTGTGCGGCGTTCATGGCGTCTCTCGCTGTAATCCACAGGGTCTCTGTGTGGAGAGCGGTGGGGGGGGGGGGAGAGGGTCACAACACAAACTCACCTCGTCACCACAGACTCACAGCACAAACTCACCTCGTCACCACAAACCCACAACACAAACTCACCTCGTCACCACAGACTCACCTCGTCACCACAAACCCACAACACAAACTCACCTCGTCACCACAAACCCACAACACAAACTCACCTCGTCACCACAAACCCACAACACAAACTCACCTCGTCACCACAAACCCACAACACAAACTCACCTCGTCACCACAAACCCACAACACAAACTCACCTCGTCACCACAAACCCACAACACAAACTCACCTCGTCACCACAAACCCACAACACAAACTCACCTCGTCACCACAAACCCACAACACAAACTCACCTCGTCACCACAAACCCACAACACAAACTCACCTCATCAACACAAACCCACAACACAAACTCACCTCGTCACCACAGACTCACAGCACAAACTCACCTCGTCACCAGACTCACAACACAGACTCACCTCATCACCACAAACCCACAACACAAACTCACCTCATCAACACAAACCCACAACACAAACTCACCTCGTCACCACAGACTCACAGCACAAACTCACCTCGTCACCACAGACTCACAACACAGACTCACCTCATCACCACAAACCCACAACACAAACTCACCTCATCAACACAAACCCACAACACAAACTCACCTCATCAACACAAACCCACAACACAAACTCACCTCATCACCACAAACCCACAACACAAACTCACCACATCAACACAAACCCACAACACAAACTCACCTCATCACCACAAACCCACAACACAGACTCACATCATCAACACGGACTCACTACACAGACTCACATCATCAACACAGACTGACATCACAGACTGACAACACAGACTCACATCATCAACACAGACTCACATCATCAACACAGACTGACATCACAGACTGACAACACAGACTCACATCATCAACACAGACTCACATCATCAAAACAGACTCACATCATCAACACAGATTCACATCATCAACACAGACTGACAACACAGAATCACATCATCAACACAGACTCACATCATCAACACAGACTCACATCATCAACACAGACTCACATCATCAACACAGATTCACATCATCAACACAGACTGACAACACAGAATCACATCATCAACACAGACTCACACCATCAACACAGACTCACAACATCAACACAGACTCACAACACAGATTCACAACACGGACTCACAACACAGACTCACAACACAGACTCACATCATCAACACAGACTCACAACACAGACGCACAACACAGACTCACAACACAGACTCACATCATCAACACGGACTCACAACACAGACTCACAATACAGACTCACATCATCAACACAGACTCACAACACAGACTCACAACACAGATTCACATCATCAACACGGACTCACAACACAGACTCACAACACAGACTCACAACATCAACACAGACTGACAACACAGACTGACAACACAGACTCACATCACAGATTCACCACACAGACTCATCACAGATTCACATCATCAACACGGACTCACAACACAGACTCACAACACAGACTCACAACACAGACTCACATCACCAACCACAGACTCACATCATCTACACAAACTCACAACACAGACTCACAACACAGACTCACATCATCAACACAGATTCACATCATAAACACAGACTCACATCATCTACACAGACTCACAACACAGACTCACAACACAGACTCACATCACCAACCACAGACTCACAACACAGACTCACAACACAGACTCACAACACACTCACATCACCAACCACAGACTCACAACACAAACTCACCTCGTCACCACAAACCCACAACACAAACTCACCTCGTCACCACAAACCCACAACACAAACTCACCACATCAACACAAACCCACAACACAAACTCACCTCATCACCACAAACCCACAACACAGACTCACATCATCAACACGGACTCACTACACAAACTCACATCATCAACACAGACTGACATCACAGACTGACAACACAGACTCACATCATCAACACAGACTCACATCATTAACACAGACTGACATCACAGACTGACAACACAGACTCACATCATCAACACAGACTCACATCATCAACACAGACTCACATCATCAACACAGATTCACATCATCAACACAGACTGACAACACAGAATCACATCATCAACACAGACTCACATCATCCACACAGACTCACAACATCAACACAGACTCACAACACAGATTCACAACACGGACTCACAACACAGACTCACAACACAGACTCACATCATCAACACAGACTCACAACACAGACGCACAACACAGACTCACAACACAGACTCACATCATCAACACGGACTCACAACACAGACTCACAATACAGACTCACATCAACAACACAGACTCACAACACAGACTCACAACACAGATTCACATCATCAACACGGACTCACAACACAGACTCACAACACAGACTCACATCATCAACACAGACTGACAACACAGACTGACAACACAGACTCACATCACAGATTCAAAACACAGACTCACATCACAGATTCACATCATCAACACGGACTCACAACACAGACTCACAACACAGACTCACAACACAGACTCACATCACCAACCACAGACTCACATCATCTACACAAACTCACAACACAGACTCACAACACAGACTCACATCATCAACACAGATTCACATCATCAACACAGACTCACATCATCTACACAGACTCACAACACAGACTCACAACACGGACTCACAACACAGACTCACATCACCAACCACAGACTCACAACACAGACTCACATCATCAACACAGACTCATATCATCAACACAGACTCACATCATCAACACAGACTCACAACACAGACTCACATCACCAACCACAGACTCACATCATCTACACAGACTCACATCACCAACCACAGACTCACGACACAGACTCACAACACAGAGTCACATCACCAACCACAGACTCACATCATCTACACAGACTCACAACACAGACTCACAACACAGACTCACATCACCAACCACAGACTCACATCACCAACCACAGACTCACAACACAGACTCACATCACCAACCACAGACTCACATCACCAACCACAGACTCACATCATCTACACAGACTCACAACACAGACTCACAACACAGACTCACATCACCAACCACAGACTCACAACACAGACTCACATCACCAACCACAGACTCACAACACAGACTCACAACACAGACTCACAACACAGACTCACATCACCAACCACAGACTCACAACACAGACTCACATCACAGACTCACAACACAGACTCACATCACCAACCACAGACTCACAACACAGACTGACATCACAGACTCACAACACAGACTCACATCACCAACCACAGACTCACATCATCTACACAGACTCACATCACCAACCACAGACTCACAACACAGACTCACATCACCAACCACAGACTCACATCACCAACCACAGACTCACAACACAGACTCACAACACAGGCTCACATCACCAACCACAGACTCACATCATCTACACAGACTCACAACACAGACTCACAACACAGACTCACATCACCAACCACAGACTCACAACACAGACTCACAACACAGACTCACATCACCAACCACAGACTCACATCACGGACTCACATCATCAACACAGACTCACAACACAGACTCACAACACAGACTCACATCACCAACCACAGACTCACATCACGAACTCACATCATCAACACGGACTCACAACACAGACTCACATCACCAACCACAGACTCACAACACAGACTCACATCACCAACCACAGACTCACATCACCAACCACAGACTCACAACACAGACTCACAACACAGACTCACATCACCAACCACAGACTCACATCATCTACACAGACTCACAACACAGACTCACAACACAGACTCACATCACCAACCACAGACTCACAACACAGACTCACAACATCTACACAGACTCACATCACCAACCACAGACTCACAACACAGACTCACAACACAGACTCACATCATCTACACAGACTCACATCACCAACCACAGACTCACAACACAGACTCACATCACCAACCACAGACTCACAACACAGACTGTCAACACAGACTCACAACACAGACTCACATCACCAACCACAGACTCACAACACAGACTCACATCATCTACACAGACTCACATCATCTACACAGACTGACAACACAGACTCACATCACCAACCACAGACTCACAACACAGACTCACATCACCAACCACAGACTCACAACACAGACTCACATCACCAACCACAGACTCACAACACAGACTCACAACACAGACTCACAACACAGACTCACACCACAGACTCACAACACAGACTCACATCATCAACACAGACTCACAACACAGACTCACAACACAGACTCACATCACCAACCACAGACTCACAACACAGACTCACAACACAGACTCACAACACAGACTCACATCACGGACTCACAACACAGACTCACATCACCAACCACAGACTCACAACACAGACTCACAACACAGACTCACATCACGGACTCACAACACAGACTCACATCACGGACTCACATCACAGACTCACATCACGGACTCACATCACGGACTCACATCACAGACTCACATCACAGACTCACATCACGGACTCACATCACGGACTCACATCACGGACTCACAACACAGACTCACATCACGGACTCACAACACAGACTCACATCACGGACTCACAACACAGACTCACATCACGGACTCACATCACGGACTCACAACACAGACTCACATCACGGACTCACATCACGGACTCACATCACGGACTCACATCACGGACTCACATCACAGACTCACATCACGGACTCACATCACGGACTCACAACACAGACTCACATCACGGACTCACATCTCGGACTCACATCACGGACTCACAACACAGACTCACAACACAGACTCACATCACGGACTCACATCACGGACTCACGCTCCCACCTGTCTGAGTGGTAACGCTCGGATCACGACGACCACGACGGGGAGCAATCTCAAGAAGCGGCCGTCTGCTGCGCACGTGACCAGGGCTCTGACGACACTTCCCACGACGTCACGTAACCCCGCCCCCAAGTCGATGACGGCGCAATGCTCGCCACGCCCACTAGCCCCGCCCACCACCCCAGCCAACCGCCCCCGTCCCGCCCCGCAGCCCCGCCCACCGCCGCAGCCAACCGCCCCCGTCCCGCCCCGCAGCCCCGCCCACCACCCCAGCCAACCGCCCCCGTCCCGCCCACCAGCCCCGCCCACCACCCCATCCAACCGCCCCCGTCCCGCCCAACAGCCCCGCCCCACCACCCCAGCAAACCGCCCCCGCCCACCAGCATCGCCCTCACCAACAGCCACCGCCCATCGCCACGCCCCCAATTACAGCCCCGCCCCCATCCCCCGCCGCTACTTCCGGTTTGTCAGGCGCGAGGTCTCCGCCTCCTCGCCCCCCCTAGGTCGACTCAGCCTCAAATGGGCACGCGGGTGCCACGTGCGCGGTGGTCAACATCGCCAGCACTGTGGGAGAGACAAAGGCGGCCGGGCGGGCGTGGTGCTGGCCACCCACCCCCTCCTTGTATGTGTGTATGTGTGTGAGTGTGTGTGAGTGAGTGTGTGTGAGTGTGTGTAAGTGAGTGTGTGTTAGTGTGTGATAGTGAGTGTGTGTGAGTGTGTGTAAGTGAGTGTGTGTTAGTGTGTGTGTGTTAGTGTGTGATAGTGAGTGTGTGTGAGTGTGTGATAGTGAGTGTGTGTTAGTGTGTGTAAGTGAGTGTGTGTTAGTGAGTGTGTGTAAGTGATTGTGTGTTAGTGTGTGTAAGTGAGTGTGTGTGAGTGTGTGTAAGTGATTGTGTGTTAGTGAGTGATAGTGAGTGTGTGTTAGTGTGTGATAGTGAGTGTGTGTTAGTGTGTGATAGTGAGTGTGTGTTAGTGTGTGATAGTGAGTGTGTGTGAGTGTGTGTAAGTGAGTGTGTGTGAGTGTGTGTAAGTGAGTGTGTGTAAGTGAGTGTGTGTAAGTGAGTGTGTGTTAGTGTGTGTAAGTGAGTGTGTGTGAGTGTGTGTAAGTGAGTGTGTGTTAGTGAGTGTGTGTTAGTGAGTGTGTGTTAGTGTGTGTAAGTGATTGTGTGTTAGTGAGTGTGTGTTAGTGAGTGTGTGTTAGTGAGTGTGTGTAAGTGAGTGTGTGTAAGTGAGTGTGTGTGAGTGTGTGATAGTGAGTGTGTGTGAGTGTGTGTGTAAGTGAGTGTGTGTGAGTGTGTGTAAGTGAGTGTGTGTGAGTGTGTAAGTGAGTGTGTGTTAGTGTGTGATAGTGAGTGTGTGTTAGTGTGTGTGTGTTAGTGAGTGTGTGATAGTGAGTGTGTGTGAGTGTGTGTAAGTGAGTGTGTGTTAGTGAGTGTGTGTTAGTGTGTGATAGTGAGTGTGTGTGAGTGTGTGTAAGTGATTGTGTGTTAGTGAGTGTGTGTTAGTGAGTGTGTGTTAGTGTGTGTTAGTGAGTGTGTGTGAGTGTGTGTTAGTGAGTGTGTGTTAGTGTGTGATAGTGAGTGTGTGTGAGTGTGTGTAAGTGATTGTGTGTTAGTGAGTGTGTGTAAGTGAGTGTGTGTGAGTGTGTGTAAGTGAGTGTGTGTGAGTGTGTGTAAGTGATTGTGTGTAAGTGATTGTGTGTTAGTGAGTGTGTGGCCACGTGGAATGTTCGAACGCTCACTGCAGAGGAGAGGCTGCCACTCCTCTGTCGGGAGCTGGACCGGTACCGCCTGGATCTATGCGGCATTCAGGAGGTCCGGTGGACCGGCTCTGGCTCCTGCCACCATGAGGGGTGGACAGTCCTCTACTCGGGGCAGCAGACTGCCAAACAACAGGGTGTGGGTCTTCTTTTGAACAAAAGAATGAAGGGGGCGTGGGAGCGTGGCGGTGAGGTGTGGGAAGCTGTAAGCCCCAGGCTACTTTGGGCTCGCCTTCCCATCAACCGGAGGCGAGGAATGGTGGTCGTGGTTACTTATGCCCCCACCGAAGATGAACATCCGTGGAGGGATGCAGGCAAAGCCGATGAGTCAGATGCCTTCTATGATCTCCTGTCACAGGTGCTGGCTAAAGTGGCCCCTCGGGATAGAGTCATCATGTTGGGTGACTTCAATGCCCGAGTTGGTCATGATACTGGCACCTGGTCTGGAGTGATTGGAGGGCATGGGCCAGATCAGCTCAATAACAACGGTAGGAGGCTGCTAGATTTTTGTGCAGCCCATGGGCTTGTAATTACCAACACGCTGTTCCGGCATCGGCGCATCCACACAACATCATGGATGCATGCCGGGTCCAAGCAAGAACATCTGCTGGACTACATAGTGACGGACCAGCGAATGCGAGCCCATGTCCTTGACACCAGGACCTACCGTGGAGCTGATCTGCCCTCTGACCATCGACTAGTCATCTGTAAGATGCGCCTGCCATTCTTCCACTCCGGTGGTGGGTGTACACCCAGGACCCCATTCCAACCTAAAGTGGCCTGGTCTCAGTTATCTGATGAAAGTTGCAAGCGAGAATTTCATCATCGCTTGCGGCTGGGATTGGCATCGTCCCCGACTCCTCCTGATGTCGAGGGTAAATGGGCGAGGTTTAGGACTGTGACTCATGCAGCTGCAATGGCTGCTCTGGGTACGCGGTCCAGACCTCCCCAGACACCCTGGATGACAGAGGAGTTGTTCAGGATGGTTGAGAAAAAGCGACAGGCCCACTGTCATCGGCTACAGAATCCCACGTCAGAGAATGAGGAGGCTTACCGCAGCCTTCGCTCGGAGGTTCGGAGAGCCGTGAGGCGCTGCAAGGATGGGTGGTGGTCGCGGGTTGCTGAGGAGATGGAGTCTGCCTCAGTGGCCCGTGATCACAAATCTCTATTTAACTCCATCAAAAAAGTAACCTGCAGCGCCACACCTATTACCATCATTAGGGGAAAAAACGGTGATCCAATTTCCGACCCCCAGGAACAGGTTCGCAGATTTGCTGAGCATTTCTGTGAGGTCCTGGGGGAGGGAAAATCCCTCAGCCAGGAAAACATCGTGGCACAAAGTGAGGATGACCCTGCTGAGGCTGCGGTGCCTCAAATATTGGATGAAGTCACCCCCTGTGAGTGGCTGGCTGAGGTGCCATCTGCTGAGGAAGTATTGAAGGCGATCCGGAGTCTGAGACCAGGAAAGGCAGCGGGCAGAGATGATCTCCCAAGCGAAATGCTGAGGGAGGGTGGCGTTTGTGCACAGACTGCCCTATATGACATCATAACAACAGTCTGGACCACTGGACGGGTTCCGCAGGATTGGAAGGATGCCCTGGTGGTCCCCCTTTTTAAGAAGGGGGACCGCACAGACTGTAACAACTACAGGGGCATCTCACTCCTCAGTGTGCCGGGAAAGGTCCTGGCAAGGATTATTCAGCATCGCCTTGCCAGGCACGCTGAGGAGAGGCTTGCGGAGCCCCAATGCGGTTTCAGGAAAGGGCGGTCCTGCACAGATGCCATATTTTCTGTCCGTCTGCTACAGCAGAGGTGTAGGGAATTCCAACAAGACCTACATCTCTGCTTTATTGACCTGGTCAAGGCCTATGATACCATCAGTAGGCCTGGGCTCTGGGTCGTTCTTCGTGCTTTTGGAGTACCTGACCCTCTGCTCACGATCATTAAGGACCTTCATGATGGTGAGCGGGCCCGGGTAAAACTACGTGGCCGGGAGTCAGAGCCATTCCCTGTACACCTTGGGGTGCGACAGGGATGTCCTCTGGCTCCCACATTATTTAACATCTATTTTGACCACGTAGTTCGTGAAGCCTTCAATAGCTGTACCGGGGGAATCTCCATATGGTACAGATATAATGGGAGGCTAATCGATGCCCGGGTGCGGTCAAGGGATGGCTCCCTATTGCTCAACCACGTTATGTATGCTGATGATTTGGTAATAGCTGCTCAGTCAGAGGAGGAGTTGGAGACGCTGCTGCTGAGACTGGAGCGTGCCACTAAGAGGTGGGGCCTTACCATCAGCCCCACCAAAACTAAGCACCTGCCTGGGTATTTTGTACCATCGGACACTCCACCCCCACAACTCCCAATCGGTGATGGGAAAGTTGTGGAGAGAGTGGAGAGTTTCCCATACCTGGGCAGTGTGCTTATGACTGGCTCCAGTTTAACAGCAGAGGTCTCACTCCGAATCAGTCGAGCAGCAATATATTTTCATCGGTTGCGTAATGCTGTATGGAAGCTACCTGGTCTGTCGCTCCGCACTAAGCTTCAGGTCTTCTCGGCCACGGTCATTCCCTCCCTTCTCTACGCTTGCGAAACGTGGACCCCCCTAATGGAACATCTTCGCCGGTTAGAAACATTTAGGCTGGCCTGCCTACGATCCATCCTGGGTTTAACCAGACTGGATTGTGTGAGGAGCTCACAAATCCTTGAAAGATCTGGGCAGGGTCCCATCGGTGAGCTCCTCCGGCAGGCAAGGCTGCGATGCCTGGGTCATGTAGCCTGCATGCCCAGCCACCGCATGCCGAAACAGCTTTTGTTTGGCCGGATTGAGGGGGCCAAGCGGGCGCGGCGCGGGCTAGAGAAGAGATGGAGTGATGTGGTACAGGAGGACGTGGAGCTGAGTGGACTTGCCGATAACTGGTACCAGCGGTGTCAAGATCGGCCTCTGTGGAGGAGGCTCGTGAAGGATGCTACTGGGCAGTTGGAGGCAGTCGCCCTCCAACAACAACGGAGGGCGGAGGAGCGACGCTCACAACAGCGAGCGGAGCGCCGGGTGGCTAAAGCACAGCAGGTTGGCACAGTAGGGGGCACAGGTGGTGCATCAGCCAGTCATCTCAGTCAGTCGACCCGTGGCACCTGGGTCTGCCCCGTGACCTCCTGCCAGCGGGCGTTCGACACTTCACGTGGCCTCAGGGTGCACATAGCCTGGCACAAGCGTCGTGGTGACGTCACCGCCACTTAGTGGCGAATGGCGGTTGTTGTTGTTGTTGTTGTGTGTAAGTGAGTGTGTGTTAGTGAGTGTGTGATAGTGAGTGTGTGTTAGTGTGTGTAAGTGATTGTGTGTTAGTGAGTGTGTGTTAGTGAGTGTGTTAGTGTGTGATAGTGAGCGTGTGTTAGTGTGTGTAAGTGATTGTGTGTTAGTGAGTGTGTGTTAGTGAGTGTGTGTTAGTGTGTGATAGTGAGTGTGTGGGGGAGCGGTAGTGTAGCGGTTAGCGCTACGCTGCGCTATGAACCTGGCCACCCGGGTTCGATTCCCGCTCACGGCCAACACCAGTGACGATTATCTGAACCGGTCCTGGGCCTCCCCTAGGTCGACTCAGCCTCAAATGAGTACCTAGTGCGGGCTGGCCACTCACCCCCTCGTGTACCGTTCCGGCCTTCATAGGTGCTCGCTATCAGCACTTGCCCCTAGAGTCTGTTAAGGCTATATGGGGGATCTTTGTCTTTGTGTGTGTGTGGTGTGGTATGGTGTGTGTGTGTGGTATGGTGTGTTTGTGTGGTATGGTGTGTGTGTGTGTGGTATGGTGTGTGTGTGTGGTATGGTGTGTGTGTGTGTGGTATGGTGTGTGTGTGGTATGGTGTGTGTGTGTGTGTGGAATGGTGTGTGTGTGTGTGGTATGGTGTGTGTGTGTGGTATGGTGTGTGTGTGTGGTATGGTGTGTGTGTGTGTGGTATGGTGTGTGTGTGTGTGGTATGGTGTGTGTGTGTGTGGTATGGTGTGTGTGTGTGTGTGGTATGGTGTGTGTGTGTGGTATGGTGTGTGTGTGTGTGGTATGGTGTGTGTGTTATGGTGTGTGTGTGTGGTATGGTGTGTGTGTTTATGGTGTGTGTGTGTGTGGTATGGTGTGTGTGTGTGGTATGGTGTGTGTGTGTGGTATGGTGTGTGTTGTGTGTGTGGTATGGTGTGTGTATGTGTGTGGTATGGTGTGTGTGTGTGTGGTATGGTGTGTGTGGTATGGTGTGTGTGTGTGGTATGGTGTGTGTGTGGTATGGTGTGTGTGTGTGGTATGGTGTGTGTGTGTGGTATGGTGTGTGTGTGTGGTATGGTGTGTGTGTGTGGTATAGTGTGTGTGTGTGGTATGGTGTGTGTGTGTGTGGTATGGTGTGTGTGTGTGGTATGGTGTGTGTGTGTGGTATGGTGTGTGTGTGTGGTATGGTGTGCGTGTGGTATGGTGTGTGTGTGGTATGGTGTGTGTGTGGTATGGTGTGTGTGTGTGGTATGGTGTGTGTGTGGTATGGTGTGTGGTATGGTGTGTGTGTGTGGTATGGTGTGTGTGTGGTATGGTGTGTGTGTGTGGTGCGGTGTGTGTGTGGTGTGGTGTGTGTGTGGTGTGGTGTGTGGTGTGGTATGTGTGTGGTGTGGTGTGTGTGTGGTGTGTGTGTGGTGTGGTGTGTGGTGTGGTGTGTGTGTGTGTGTGGTGTGTGGTGTGGTGTGTGTGTGTGTGGTGTGTGTGTGGTGTGGTGTGTGTGTGTGTGGTATGGTGTGTGTGTGTGTGGTATGGTGTGTGTGTATGGTGTGTGTGTGTGGTATGGTGTGTGTGTGTGGTATGGTGTGTGTGTGTGTGGTATGGTGTGTGTGTGTGTGGTATGGTGTGTGTGTGTGTGGTATGGTGTGTGTGTTATGGTGTGTGTGTGTGGTATGGTGTGTGTGTGGTATGGTGTGTGTGTGTGGTATGGTGTGTGGTGGTATGGTGTGTGTGTGTGGTATGGTGTGTGTGTGGTATGGTGTGTGTGTGTGGTATGGTGTGTGTGTGTGGTATGGTGTGTGTGTGTGTGGTATGGTGTGTGTGTGGTATGGTGTGTGTGTGTGTGGTATGGTGTGTGTGTGTGGTATGGTGTGTGTGTGTGGTATGGTGTGTGTGTGTGGTATGGTGTGTGTGTGTGGTATGGTGTGTGTGTGTGGTATGGTGTGTGTGGTATGGTATGGTGTGTGTGGTATGGTATGGTGTGTGTGTGTGGTATGGTGTGTGTGTGGTATGGTGTGTGTGTGTGGTATGGGTGTGGTGTGGTATGGTGTGTGTGTGTGGTATGGTGTGTGTGTGGTATGGTGTGTGTGTGGTATGGTTTGTGTGTGGTATGGTGTGTGTGTGGTGTGGTGTGTGTGGTGTGGTGTGTGTGTGGTGTGTGGTGTGTGTGTGTGTGTGTGGTGTGGTGTGTGGGTGTGTGTGTGGTGTGGTGGTGTGTGTGTGGTGCAGTGTGTGTGTGTGGTGTGTGTGGTGTGGTGTGTGTGTGGTGTGGTGTGGGGTGTGTGTGGTGTGTGTGGTGTGGTGTGTGTGTGGTGTGTGTGTGTGTGTGTGTGTGGTGTGTGTGTGTAGTATGGTGTGTGTGTGGTATGGTGTGTGTGTGTGTGGTATGGTGTGTGTGTGTGTATGGTGTGTGTGTGGTATGGTGTGTGTGTGTGTGTGGTATGGTGTGTGTGTGTGGTATGGTGTGTGTGTGTGTGTGGTATGGTGTGTGTGTTATGGTGTGTGTGTGTGGTATGGTGTGTGTGTGGTATGGTGTGTGTGGTATGTGTGTGTGTGGTATGGTGTGTTGTGTGGTATGGTGTGTGTGTGTGTGGTATGGTGTGTGGTGTGTGTGGTATGGTGTGTGTGTGTGGTATGGTGTGTGTGTGTGGTATGGTGTGTGTGTGTGTGGTATGGTGTGTGTGTGGTATGGTGTGTGTGTGTGGTATGGTGTGTGTGTGTGGTATGGTGTGTGTGTGTGGTATGGTGTGTGTGTGTGGTATGGTGTGTGTGTTGGTATGGTGTGTGTGTGTGGTATGGTGTGTGTGTGTGGTATGGTGTGTGTGTGTGGTATGGTGTGTGTGTGGTATGGTGTGTGTGTGTATGGTGTGTGTGGTGTGGTGTGTGTGTGGTGTGGTGTGTGTGTGTGTGGTGTGTGTGGTGTGGTGTGTGTGTGGTGTGTGTGTGTGGTGTGGGTGTGTGTGTGGTGTGTGTGTGTGTGGTGTGTGTGTGGTGGTGTGTGTGTGGGTGTGTGTGTGTGGTGTGTGTGTGTGTGGTGTGTGTGTGTGTGTGGTGTGTGTGTGTGTGTTGTGTGTGTGTGTGTGTGTGTGTGTGTGTGTGTGTGTGTGTGTGTGTGTGTGGTGTGGTGTGTGTGTGTGTGTGTGTGTGTGTGTGTGTGTGTTGTGTGTGTGTGGTATGGGTGTGTGTGTGGTATGGTGTGTGTGTGTGGTATGTGTGTGTGTTGTGTGTGGTGTGTGTGTGGTGTGTGTGTGTGTGTGTGTGTGTGTGTGTGTGTGTGTGTTATGGTGTGTTTGTGTGGTATGGTTGTGTGTGGTATGGTGTGTGTGTGTGGTTGTGTGTGGGTGTGTGTGTATGGTGTGTGTGTGTGTGGTATGGTGTGTGTGTGTGTGTGTGTGTGTGGGTATGTGTGTGTGTGTGGTATGGTGTGTGTGTGTGTATGGTGTGTGTGTGTGTGTGGTATGGTGTGTGTGTGTGGTATGGTGTGTGTGTGTGTATGGTGTGTGTGTGTGGTATGGTGTGTGTGTGTGTGTATGGTGTGTGTGTGTGGTATGGTGTGTGTGTGTGGTATGGTGTGTGTGTGTGGTATGGTGTGTGTGTGTGTATGTGTGTGTGTGTGTGGTGTGTGTGTGTGGTATGGTGTGTGTGTGTGGTATGGTGTGTGTGTGTGGTATGGTGTGTGTGGTATGGTGTGTGTGTGGTATGGTGTGTGTGTGTGGTATGTGTGTGTGTGTGGTATGTGTGTGTGTGGTATGTGTGTTGTGGTATGGTGTGTGTGTGGTATGGTGTGTGTGTGGGTATGGTGTGTGTGTGGTATGGTGTGTGTGTGTGTGTAGTATGTGTGTGTGTGTGTATGGTGTGTGTGTGGTATGGTGTGTGTGTGTGGTATGGTGTGTGTGTGGGTATGGTGTGTGTGTGTGGTATGGTGTGTGTGTGTGTGTATGGTGTTGTGTGTGGTATGGTGTGTGTGTGTGGTATGGTGTGTGTGTGTGGTATGGTGTGTGTGTGTGTGTGGTGGTGTGTGTGTGGTATGGTGTGTGTGTGTGTATGGTGTGTGTGTGTGTATGGTGTGTGTGTGTGTGTATGTGTGTGTGTGTGTGGTATGGTGTGTGTGTGTATGTGTGTGTGTGTGTGTGGTGTGTGTGTGTGGTATGGTGTGTGTGTGTGGTATGGTGTGTGTGTGTGTATGGTGTGTGTGTGGTATGTGTGTGTGTGTGTATGGTGTGTGTGTGTGTATGTGTGTGTGTGTGGGGTTTGTGTGTGTGTGTGGTTGTGTGTGTGTATGTGTGTGTGTGTGGTATGGTGTGTGTGTGTGTGTGTGTGTGTGGTTGGTGTGTGTGTGTGGTATGGTGTGTGTGTGTGGTTGGTGTGTGTGTGGTATGGTGTGTGTGTGTGTGTGGTGTGTGTGTGTGTTGTGTGTGTGTGTGTTGGTGTGTGTGTGGTATGGTGTGTGTGTGTGTGTGTGTGTGTGTGTATGGTGTGGTTGTGTGGTGTGTGTGTGTTGGTTGTGTGTGTGTGTGGTGTGTGTTGTGGTGTGGTGTGGTGTGTGTGGTATGGTGTGTGTGGTGTGTGGTGTGGTTTGTGTGTGGTTTTGTGTGGTGTGTGTGGT